>NC_141694.1:669895743-670495743 GCF_964263255.1 Lissotriton vulgaris
TTGAAAAGTCGAATTTGAGCTTCAGAAAAGACTCTTCAGTGATTCACCCTTTCTAGAGTACCTGTGCCGTGGAGTATAGCAATTCATCTACTGTCCAGCATCTACGTAATTCTACAAGTAAACAAGAGTATATATTATATGCATATGGTAATACTGTTGTCTACCACCTCTACTCAATCAACAGCCTAATAGACACTAACATCAACAAGAGTCCTCTAATCATCCATTAAGAACTTCTTATCGGGCTCTGCAAGAGAGCGGCAATTTCCACACAGAATCAGGTATAAAGAAGTGAGCTGAGAGAGTGAGAGAGAGTAGATTCCCAAAAGAGGTTTGAACGTTAGTAATGATCTGTTAACTGTTTCAGGTGTTCACCAGCTACTCATCCCAGAGGTAGTGACGAAGACACCAGTGTGGAAGTCTCTCTTTGTTGTTTGTTATCCACTTCCCCTTTCCCTTCCATTCCTGGGCTTGGAGCAATCCGGGTGCAGGGGTGATTGGGAATGTGGAAATAATCATCATAGAAGCCTTGGTCACTCGCTCCCACGGAAACCAGGACAATTCAGGTACTGCTTCTGACAACTGATGACATGTCAAATGATATCCCGCCGTTAATTTTTTTTGTTTATTTGTTCCCATTGCAGACTGTTTTGTTTGCACAGTTCCTTTTTTTCCTTTGAATAAAAATAGCAAAAAACTTCAAAAAATCTAAAAAAAATACAAAACTACAAAAAAGACAAAAAAACATTTCTATTAAGAACTAACTTCACTGCTCAAAACCAGAGCTATATTAGTATGATAGTGTGTAAAAGTTTCTTTGAATGAGTGTGTAGTGTATAAATGAATGAAAGAATACATTAGTAGTGTATGGTCAATGTGTAACTGCAGATCTATAAGGAAGTGAAAGACAAGTGAGCAGGTAGATACAAGACTGCAAGCATAGTGCATAGGGGTTTGAAGCAGTGCATGTCCTAAGGCCTACTTTGCTACATGAGTATTTGGGTACTGACTGAATGTTTACAGTTCTGCAATGACAGTGCCTGACTGAATTTATAACTGCTTTAGTTCTGGCGAAGTGAATGGATTAGTACATACTGCTGAATGGGTGACTACAACAATGGAACAGCTGTGACAGAAGTGCAATGATACAGACTGAGGAATTGAAGGTATAAAAGACAAGGGTACAGGTAGATAGAAGACTACAAGCATAGTGCATAGGGCTTTGAAGCAGTTCATGCACAAAGGCCTACTTCGCTGCATGATTACTTGGGTACTGACTGAATGATTACAGTTCTGCAAGGACAGTACCTGACTAAATTTATAAGTGCTTTAGTTTTAGTGCACTGAATGGATTAGAACAAACTGCTGAATCGGTCACTACAACAGTGCAACAGCAGTGACAGTCTGCTTCGTGGAAGTGTAAAGATACAGACTAGGGATTCGAAAGTAAAAAAAAAAAGACAAGTGTGCAGGTAGATAGAAGACTACAAGCATAATGCATAGCGGTTTGTAGCAGATCATGCCCTAAAGCCTACTTTGGTGCATGAGTACTTGGGTACTGACTGAATGATTACAGTTCAGCAAGGACAGTGCCTGACTGAATTTATAAGTGCTTGAGTTTTAGTGCAGTGAATGGATTAGAACAAACTGCTGAATGGTTAATTACAACAATGCAACTTCAGTGACAGACTGCTTGGTGGAAGTGTAAGAATATATAGACTAAGGAATTAAAGGTATAAAAGACAAGTGTGCAGGTAGATAGAAGACTACAAGCATAGTGTATAGCACTTTGAAGCAGTTCTTGCCCTAAGGCCTACTTCGCTGCATGAGTACTTGAGTACTGACTGAATGACTACAGTTCTGCAAGGACAGTGCCTGACTGAATTAATAGGTGCTTGAGTTTTAGAGCAGTAAATGGATTAGCAAATATTGCTGAATGGGTCACTACAACAGTGAAACAGCAGTGACAGAGCGTTTGGTGGATGTGCAAGGATACAGACTGGGTAATTGAAGGTGTGAAACACAAGTGTGCAATTGGATTGAAGACTGCATACATAGTGCATAGGGCTTTGAAGCAGTCCATGCCCTAAAGCCTACTATATATCTAACTACTGCATTTTTGTGTACAACCCTAACTAATTTTTCAAATACATAAGCAATTTGATGCACTATTTGCACCAACAATACATCAATAAAGTGACACAATACAACCACATAGAGGCGCAAGGGGCTTGTAAATCTGCCCCAGAGTGTCTGCAGCAGTGTATGTATACTGACTGGGGAATCGTAGATTAGAAACACAAGCCTGATTCTACACAAACAACACTATTAATTATTCTTGAAGGGCTAATATGACTGCACACATTCAAGAAATATAAATACTGCATTTTACTGTACAACCATGAGTCATTTTCCAAATACAAAAGCAATAACTGGTTTCTAAATTCTATCAAAACTCGAAAAAAGGATAGATTTTTAAGCAGTTTGCTTAAAACACAAGGCATACACAAATGCTTCTCTAAGAATAATTTGTAAATGCACACAGACGCACAGTGTGATTCTAGACAACAAATATTAGACCTTGTATTTTACCAAAACACATTTACTAGTCTAGAAACAGTAAAGTGAGTAAACACATTCTATATATATGACTGCTGCATCTTACTATACAATTCTGATTCATTTTGCAAATACATAACCAATTTGCTACAATATTGGCGTGAACATTACATCAAAAAAGGGACACAATAGAACAACAAAGAGGCACAAGAGGCTTGTAAATCTACACCAGAGTGTATGCAGCAGTGTATGTATACTAACTAAAAAATTATAGATTTGAAACAGAAGTCTGATTCTAGACAAGCAACACTAATAATTACTCTTGAAGGGCTAATATGACTGCACACATTCCAGAAATATAAATACTGCATTTTACTGTACAACCATGAGTCATTTTCCAATTACAAAAGCAATAAGCAGTTACGTGTCTGCAAACACAAATTATACAAAAATGCATCTCTCAGAATAATTCCTAAATGCACACAAACGCACAGTGTGATTCTAGACAAAAATATTAGACCTTGCATTTTACCAAAACACATTTACTAATCTAGAAACGGTGGATGTATAATGCTACACTGCACACGTTTTCATCTCAAACATTCACATCGCCATCTTTACATCGCACACACATTCACAAAGCACGATGACACAACGCAACCCATTACTTCGCTCCACCATTGAAATGCATACAAAACACAACCACTACGCACACAAACACCTGCATGCTTTAACATCACATTTTTTCCCCCAAAATAACACACACTACCCCCAGCACAAGCACATCCCCTACGCCCGTCCCCTTAAACCTATACTCCTAAATCCTTAATTAGTACTTAACACTTCAGCCTCCCTGACTCGACCCTTAACTTGAAAACACACCCTCCGCTGTGATAAGTGTTCACTGTTTGATCAGTCGGAATGAAAAGCAGCAGATTTCCATGAACTATGAAACATCTTCTGCATGTACCTGTCATACTAGCATCAATGTAAGTTTGATCTTGTGCAGGTTAGGTTGAGACACTAGTATAGGCTAAAGCAGCAAGCACAATTCTTTAAAGGCTTTTACAGCAAGCGAAGGAGAGCGGAGGATAAATAATTGGTTCAGTTTGACCAACGGAAGAGATGTGTGAGGAAGGAAAGTGTACTAATAGGTTTGTTACCATAATTTCCATTTGACAGTTTATGGATATTTTCAGCCTCTTTCAGCAAAGTGTCCTAGACTAAACTCTTCCTCAGTTCAATTGCTAGAGATGAAATGTGTGCGGCAATCTGTCACTATCACGCTGCATCTCTATGTAATATCAGTTGCACTCAACGATTTGATTCCAACAAATAATGTTTCCCAACTCAGAAACAGCGTCTTGCGGATAGGCACAGAAAAGCTAAAAAAATCGCAGTGTTTATAATTATATGAATACTTAAATTTTTCTTAGAAACTGGTAAAGAGGGACTTATCCCGCACAGTGCAAATATTTTAATGTGCATTAAGATAGCCAATGCGTCATCCCTACATCCATCCAATACCTCATCTATACATCCATCCTTTATCCATCCACCTTTGCATCCTTCCATCCATCTTTCATCCATACATACATTCTTCATCCATCCACCCTTTTATCCATCCATCTATCATTTATCCACCAACCCTTTCACACATCCATCCATCCTTCATCCATCCACCCACCCTTTCATCCTTCCGACCATATATCCTCCATCCATCCTCCCTTTCATCCTTCCATCCATACATCCTTCATCCATCCACCTGTTTCATCTATCCATCCATCTATCATTCATCCACCCACCCTTTCAAACATACATCCATTCATCCTTCATCCATCCACCCTTTCATCATTCCATCCATCCATACATCCTTCATCTATCCACACTTTCATCCATCATTCATCCACCCACCCTTTCACACATCCATCAGCCTTCATCCATACACCCATGCATAATTCCAACCATCCATCCATCCTTCATTCATATACCCTTTCATCCTTCCCTCCTTCCATCCATCCTTCATCCATCCACCCTTTCATCCTTCCATCCATCCTTCACACATCCACCCTTCCATCTATTCATCCATCCATCATTCATCCACTTTTTCACACATCCATCCATCCATCATTCATCCACACTGCATCTGTCATCTGTAAACTTCCGTATCCAGCATCATCTGTCACTCTCAAGCACTTGCTGTCAAGCATTGTAATGGGGCTCCAAAGAATGATATTTAGACACTGCTGAGAAGAGTAAAAGAAGTAGCTAGGCTCTGCTTCAACTGCCGCCAACCGGGCCAATACACCACAGATCTTTTATCGGCAGGAAACTGCCGCTGACGCGGCGATAATGGGCTTGATAATATACCCTTGTGAATTGCCTTAGAAGCCCAGGTTAACACCAGTTCTCTATTGTATTGTTATCTTTAAGTTACATTTCCAGTTATTTTTTTTTGTTTTAATAAAATGTAATTTAAAAAAGGATATAGGTCTTTTTTTTGGGGGGGTAGCGGTCGCCAATAAAAATAATATTTATAATTTGAAGTACTATGGTAACAGGCAGAAAGCCATTTGGAGATAGGGTTGAAAGGTACTGGCTATACAAAAACCGTTACATTTACCCTGAATCCTCAAAAACACAGAAAGGATAGCAACAGTGTTGGACATGGCCCATTCTCCCCCCAAATTTTTGCATCCCCCCCTTAATGTAGGATGTCTCCCCCATGGTAGGAAAATTGCATAGGCTATGTATGGTATGAGATGTCCTGTTTTCAATGACAATGTAATGGTGTGAGCACTTGTCAATCCCCCATCAAGAAAATGTACCCTAGTGAACTGCTAATTTTTAAAATGGATGCCATGACTACGTGCTGTGCCACCTGATTGCAGTAGGTTAGCGGTATAGATGTTTGGTACCCAGCAGTCCCAGCATTTGGAGGGAAAGTCTGGCACACAGGCTACTCTACCCCTCCCCTTGAGCCAGTTATAACTAGTTCACCTTAGAATTCTAGAAGCTTCTGACACTGACTGGTAGGTGGGGTGAGGGGCATATACCTAAGGGCGATGTGCCACCATGTGCTGAGACAGAGCAGGGACAAGAACTTGAGGGGATCGGTTTCCAGGGGATACCGCCACTTGGGCCTGTGTGTTGGACCCTGCACCTTACTAGAACCCCTCTGCTCTCCCCAGGGCTAGTGGAAGCCCCACTGCAGGAGTTCAGGCTGCTGTGTATGAGGAGGGCCATGCTACAGTGGAGAATGATAAAAGCCTACCGCCCTGTTTTGATGAGTTCCCACTAACTGCTGACCGGGCCCGGTAGTGCTTGCTGCTCTGCCTCTTTGGTCCATGAGGAAGAAGTGCCAGCCTAGGTCCCTGAGGCTGCGGGGACTTTACGCCACATGAGCGCCATATCTAAAAGTGCCTGGAAAGGAAGGAGCACCTTGAACTGGACCCCCCAGGAGGTGAGAAGAGGTACCCTGGGGCTGGCTGTTGGGACTATCTAACCTCTAAGCGCTAGCATTCCCAAGCGCTGTGCAGCTGGAAGAGGCTGCTGCTGTGCCCCTCCTCCTGCTATGGACCCAAGCACTGTGCCCCTTTGAAGCGCTATATGTCGGACTCACCGGCGCAGCACTGTTGTCTAGCGCTGTGCTGCCTGGAGGCGATGTGGGGCCTGGGAGAACTGTTTATTGGGGAGCGCTGTGTTGCTGCAGGAGACTGCCTTGTGTCCCCAGAGCGCTGTGATCAAGACTGGCCTGCTGCCCTTCAAAGCCCTGTTGCCCCAAATCGTGCTGCAGGTAAGCATGGGCGAATTTTGCGAATCTGACGTTCGCGAATTTGCGTATTTGCGAACTCGCAATCCGCAAAATCTGCAAATTCACGCGAATTTGCGGATTTTTATTTTTTTTGTGCTCGCAAGGGTTTCTGCCAGTTCGCGAGGGTTTTGTACCAGTTCGCAATTGCGAACTTAATTGTCGGCTCGCAATGGTCGCGACTATGTTGTTTCTACGTCTGGTTCATCATCACAGGTTCACAGCACCCTCTGTTTCACCACTGCCACCCTCTGTTTCACCCATGCCACCCTCTGGTACATCAATGCCACCCTCTGGTTCATCACTGTAGATTATGGGGGGGAAAAGCAAGCACACCTGCCCTGCTTCAACTGACATGAATTAATTTGGGGTTGATTTAATAATGTGTCACTGTTTTAAAAATCCAGTCTGGCACCTGCTTCCTTATCTGTAATTTGCTTTCTGTTGCAGTGCAATTTTTTTTTCCAGGACCTTTGTGGCCTACTTGTAGCTATTCTATGAGCCTGCTGTGAGGGTCAGAGCAGGGTCATAGAATAGTTATAACTAGGAACTGAACTCTGGAGGGGCCCCTCAGGAAGCACTACGGGGAATGGTTACTAATGATGAGTTTGAACTTTTGCACCTCCTGAGTGCTTTCAATTTTGCAAAACTAATTTTTCTGCAATTTCGCGGGATTCGCGGGGCGCGAACTTGCGCTAGATCGAATTCGGAAGCCGCGAATTCGTGCAAATATGCGATTTGTTTTTTGCAGCGTGTTAGTTCGCAAGGTTTTGTACGTTTTAGCGAGCCGCTTGTAGAGCAATGGCGTGAAGTTACCCTGACGGTCATTCACGGGCGTGGCCATCTTGTTTGCATGACGTATTTCCTTGTCCGGGCGCGATATGTAATCGCGCAAAGTGTGCAGCTCGCTAGTACAATTTCACGTGTGATCGCGAGGAAAATCTCGCGCAAACTTACCCACACGATCGTGAACGGGCGCGGACATCTTGTTTCTCATTCATTGCTATGGTTCTGGGCATGCTTTTTGTATCCTCTCTGAATCTCTGCCATCCTTTGCTTGTTTGAAGTTTTTTTTATCTATTTTACTTATTATCTATCCCTCTATTTTTCTAGCTCTATATTTTTGTGTTTTCTGCTACTTTTGGTTAATTTTAAACTACTTTTTTAAACTCTTTTCTTTTCTTCTTCCCTATTCTATTTCTTCTTTATTATTTAGCTTCCTTTCTGCCCAGACCATGGTAAAGGGAGCCGGGAAGCATCCTAAGAAGGGGAAGGGTCCCGCACCCCGTGCCCGGCTCCCGTGCGGGCGTTTGAGGGGGGAGCAGGTCGCACCCCGGGAGATCTTCACGCGGAGGAGGTGGCCGCACCTCCCCAGGACCATCATCTCGCGCAAACTTACCCACACGGTCGTGAACGGGCGCGGACATCTTGTTTCTCATTCATTGCTATGGTTCTGGGCATGCTTTTTGTATCCTCTCTGAATCTCTGCCATCCTTTGCTTGTTTGAAGTTTTTTTTATCTATTTTACTTATTATCTATCCCTCTATTTTTCTAGCTCTATATTTTTGTGTTTTCTGCTACTTTTGGTTAATTTTAAACTACTTTTTTAAACTCTTTTCTTTTCTTCTTCCCTATTCTATTTCTTCTTTATTATTTAGCTTCCTTTCTGCCCAGACCATGGTAAAGGGAGCCGGGAAGCATCCTAAGAAGGGGAAGGGTCCCGCACCCCGTGCCCGGCTCCCGTGCGGGCGTTTGAGGGGGGAGCAGGTCGCACCCCGGGAGATCTTCACGCGGAGGAGGTGGCCGCACCTCCCCAGGACCATCATGCAGGCGGCAAGATCGCTAGCGGGTACGGGATCCAGGAGCGCCGGAAGCGGTGGGAGAAGGTGTGCCGGGCCATGTACCAACACTCTCGGGTCCGGCGCACCTACAACCACCCACCGTTGGACGGATCTCCTGGACCAGGAACGCGATCTGCTCAACCTGCTCGGCCTTGAGATCCCCGGGCTTGGTGAGTAGTAGTAGCTACTTCTTTACTACTCTGTTTTCTCCTGCTCTGTGTGTTATTATATTGCAAATTTTTGTTTTTTACCAAGAGCATTAATGCTGCTGATTACATTGTAGGTAAATTATATTTCAAAATCTTCTGTGCATTTCAGGTGCACTGCTCTCCTTCTCAGTAGCGTTGCTACTATGCTTATTTGTTTTCGATTTTGTGTTCATTTCATTGGCCTGTGTTATTATGTATGAGTGTAGTTTAAAGAACTGCGTAAGGCTGGACACTAAGGGTCAGATTGTTAATTACTGGCGCATCCCTGCAAAGTAGCAGGGATGCGCCAGTAATTGTGTGCCACGCAACCAACACCCATGGTGCGCAGTATTTCTTGCTTTCCTTCCATTTTTAGCTTGATATGTTCTAGCTTGTGAGTGTGATATCAAATTTGATTCACTGGAGGACAATACATTTGTACTACTCCTAATTGTTATTTACTGCTGTTTTGAACGAAGTCCCTTGTAGCACACATTTGACCTCAAGCGTTCATTGGCCAAGCCTACAAGGGTATATTGGGTTCCCCTGTTCATATAGTATTTACAATGCGGCGCACCATGAGCCTAAAACGTCACCAAAGCGTTACGCATCTGTGCCGTAAAGGCGGCGCATTGCTGGAGTTGCGTCTCAACGATGGCGCAGCTCCAGCAATGCTCTGGGGTGCCCTATCTCTCCAATGCTGCGTCAAGCCGTACGTCTGCTTCAAGCAGGCGCAGGGATTGAGTCACGCATCATTGTCCTCAAAGTGACTGATTGAAATCTTGTAGATTTCCCTCAGCCAGTTTTAGGATGAGTTCCTGCGCAGGAACGCCCTCTCTTGCGCCGGAACGCCCCCTGATGGCGCAGGGCTTTACAACGTGATGCATCTCCCATATGCGTCACGTTGTTAATATACGCCGCACCATGGCGCCTCTTTTTTTCTGCCGCTGCGTCACAAAAGTCACGCAACAATGGAGCAAAAGAGCCGCAAGGGGCTTCTAAATCAGCCCCTACAGACTCAAGTCCAGTCCTTCCTTTGTACACATGGCGATAAGAAGAAATAGTGGTGGTGGATTGATAGTTTGAGTATTTTAATGACTGGTTAATGTAGTAGGAAACTTTTTAGTGTTGTCGCTGATCTGCAATCACGATGTACTTTGTCTGTCACTTCGCGTGCTCCGGACTGCTGCCTGCCAGTCCTAGGCGAAACTTTTTAGTGGTTTGTTTAGTGAGTTACATAAGAACTTTCCGAGTCGATGGTCCGCAAATCAAGCAATACTAATAACGTAGTAGACCACATGAGATCGGTCAATATATCCCGTGCAATAGTTGTCTATTTGCTATTTCGCCAAAATATTTTGTTATTGTTCTTTTGAAATGTTTGATTTGGTTGACAAATATCATCCATGTTTTCTGGTCTTTCTTTCTTTCATGTTGTACATCAGCTCCCCCCAGGGGCAAGAGGGCATTGGAGGAGGCTGCTGCTGCTGAACAGGATCGGTCAGTCGAGGGCTCCTTTGCTGGCCCCGGTAAGTTTTAATTTTAATATAGAGTACCTATTTTTTCCTAGTGTTCCTCATTCGATTTTTTCTAAATCGTCTTTGATCTTCTTGTAGACTGTATCTAAATTCTTATCCTGCCTCGACTATGACTCCCTGTGGTATTACTAGATTATTCTTATTAGTCTGTCTGTGTAGCTAAGTAAGATTGCACATTTGGCAATTCCATTGGATTCCCATTCTAGTCAGCAATAGCTCTATGCACTGAGTGCAGTCCTCTGGGATTGTCCATAATGTCTTTTCAAGTCTTCTAAATGTTAATGCTTTGACAATTGCCAACAATAAAAAGGTGAATGACCACCAACAATGAATAAGATACTACTTTACTTTTGGTTTGGATAGGAGGACAATCCATTCTACTACTGTTGCAGGGACAAATCTGCACAAACAGAACTATGGACACTAAATAGTGCATTGTTTATCAATTATAATAGGCGCAGGTAGACTTTCCACATACCTCAGTGATATCAGACTTTGAAGAACCCCCAATCTCCTTACTGACTAGATAGTGTGGCAGAGTCATTTAGCTCCCGAATTCATCGACGATTGATCCCCAATGATGATTATCCAACGCAGGACAAGAGTACGGAGTCAGAGTCCCGAAGTGTCAGAGGCGCGGGCTCATGCTTGCAAATTGCAAAACCTTTTGCTCATTCACTCATGACCAAAAACCACAGAGTCTATTTAAGTTTTAAAGCTTTATTAAAAGTAAAAATATTTATTAAAATAAAGCTTGTCATAAAACAGAAACGGTTGATAAAAAATGGAAAAGTGCTAATAGTGATTTATTTCACACATTTATTGTGGGCGAGCCGAGCCCTCACCTGGTTTGAACTTTAATTTTTCTTTTTGGTGATGAATCGTTGGTCCCTCTGTCCTAGTGGTGATGATGATGATTTTTTCTTAGAAGTGAAGCTTCTGTCTGTTATGAGAAAAATGGTGCGTGTTAAAAAGCAAGCATTCATCAGTTGTGCCAAAAAGTGCAGCAAGACAAGACCCTTCACTGGAAAATTTTACTTTAGAGTAGACAGTCACAAATTATTAGATTGGTTTCTGTATTCACATTTCTTCATTCCTAGACAAAATTCTAGTGAGTGGTGTATGTCTATGAAATCTAACATTCTTAAATGTACTTTGTAGGTGGAACATCTGGTGCTGGGCCCAGCGCGGAGGTGGAGGAGGAATGCTCCGGGGAGGAAGGCGGTGGAAGTGCCGGACCAAACTGCTGTGCGGGTTGGCAAGGTAGTGGCGGGCAGTGGTAAGCTCTTATATTCCTTACTTATTAAGATTGCAGACTGCATAGTGTGCTGCTCCCCGTGAGAAAACGTAAGGTTTGTCCAGATGAGAGACATGAAGAAGAATGATTCACATTTAGGGGCCTATTATGATGGCGGACGGACCTGAGTCCAATATTTATCGGCCTTTGGTCAACTAGTAAAAGACCCCCAAACAGCCAAAAAGCAAAAGTACAAAAATGGGGACCTAGTCATTTTCATGGCAATTTCCAAAATCACTCTGCACGCGCTCTGCAGCTAGGCCCTAACTCCCCTCTGCCACCATGGATTTGCTTCAAACCTCTTGCAATCAAAAGTATCAATAGCCAGCAGTGCTCCCAGACCCCGAAACCCACCCACAAACACCAGGAACCCCCCCCAAACAGGCCCCCAAAAACGCTACATTGAGCGAAATGTCAGAAATAGCAAAAACTTTTTCCTCATGGATTTTGTCCAAACCACTTCTATCCGGTATTAGACCTTCCCAGCAATGCCCCAAGACCCGCCAACCCACCCACAAAAAAGCACAACACCCCCAAACAGCCAAAAAGGAAAATCTCATACTTACAATATTTATCGGCCTTTGGTCCAAACGTGCTGTGCAGCTAGGTCATACCTCCCGTTTTCCACCACGGATTTCCTGAAAAGTAAATGCAATCAAAATTAGACTGTCCCAGCAGTGCTCCCAGACCCCAAAACCCACCCACAAACACCCAGAACGCCCCAAAGAGCACCTCAAAGCAAGCAAGTCAGCAAAAACGCAAAAAAAAATTCGCATCCGATTTGGTCCAAACCACTTTTATCCGGTATTAGAGCTTCCCAGCAATGGCCCCAGAGCCGTCAACTCAGGAGAAAACTAGTAGAAGACCCCCAGACAGCCAAAAAGCAAAAGTACAAAAATGGGGACTTAGTCATTTTCATGGCAATTTCCAAAATCACTCCGCGGGAGCTCTGCAGCTAGGCCCTAACTCCCCTCTGCCACCATGGATTTGCTTCAAACCTCTTGCAATCAAAAGTATCAATAGCCAGCAGTGCTTCCAGACCCCGAAACCCACCCACAAACACCAGGAAGCCCCCCAAACAGGCCCCCAAAAACGCTACATTGAGCGAAATGTCAGAAATAGCAAAAACTTTTTCCTCATGGATTTTGTCCAAACCACTTCTATCAGGTATTAGACCTTCCCAGCAATGCCCCAAGACCCGCCAACCCACCCACAAAAAAGCACAACACCCCCAAACAGCCAAAAAGGAAAATCTCATACTTACAATATTTATCGGCCTTCGGTCCAAACGCGCTGTGCAGCTAGGCCATAACTCCCGTTTTCCACCACGGATTTCCTGAAAAGCGAATGAAATCAAAATTAGACTGTCCCAGCAGTGCTCCCAGACCCCAAAACCCACCCACAAACACCCAGAACGCCCCAAAGAGCACCTCAAAGCAAGCAAGTCAGCAAAAACGCAAAAAAAAATTCGCCTCCGATTTGGTCCAAACCACTTTTATCCGGTATTAGAGCTTCCCAGCAATGGCCCCAGAGCCGTCAACTCAGGCGAAAACTAGTAGAAGACCCCCAAACAGCCAAAAAGCAAAAGTACAAAAATGGGGACTTAGTCATTTTCATGGCAATTTCCAAAATCACTCTGCGGGAGCTCTGCAGCTAGGCCCTAACTCCCCTCTGCCACCATGGATTTGCTTCATACCTCTTGCAATCAAAAGTATCAATAGCCAGCAGTGCTCCCAGACCCCGAAACCCACCCACAAACACCAGGAAGCCCCCCAAACTGGCCCCCAAAAACGCTACATTGAGCGAAATGTCAGAAATAGCAAAAACTTTTTCCTCATGGATTTTTTCCAAACCACTTCTATCAGGTATTAGACCTTCCTAGCAATGCCCCAAGACCCGCCAACCCACCCGCAAAAAAGCACAACACCCCCAAACAGCCAAAAAGGAAAATCTCATACTTACAATATTTATCGGCCTTCGGTCCAAACGCGCTGTGCAGCTAGGCCATAACTCCCGTTTTCCACCACGGATTTCCTGAAAAGCGAATGCAATCAAAATTAGACTGTCCCAGCAGTGCTCCCAGACCCCAAAACCCACCCACAAACACCCGGAACCCCCCCCAAAGAGCACCTCAAAGGCAAGCAAGTCAGCAAAAACACAAAAAAATGTTTGCCTCCGATTTGGTCCAAACCGCTTTTATCCGGTATCAGAGCTTCCCAGCAATGCCCCAAGACCCGCCAACTCACCCGCAAAGAAGTAGAACACCCCCACAAGTGCAGAGTCTTTCTTCATTGGGCGTAATCCAGCCCTCCGCTTTGAGGGAAATAGGAGTCTGGAGGAGGAGGATAGAGGAGCATGTTCTTGTGAACTTGTGAACCTGAGGAATGCAGACTGCGGCACCTTCAAATCAATAAGCAAACAAGTGAAGACAGTTCTGCTGATGGGCTTGTTTTTGTGATTAGGTGATTAAAGTTTTAATTATATTAACTGTGCAAAACAAAGAACGACAGACACACAGGAATAAAAGTGAATAAGGACGAAAAAGAAAATATTGATTCATTGGCTCATTTTCAGGGCTCGGTGTCTGGGAATAAGAATAAGAGTTCGTCCTCATACTCTGCGAATTCAGGCAGGAGTAGGTCAGTGTCACCTAACAGAGAAGAAATTCCCTCATCTAAGTTGCTGTCCTCCTCATCTTCATCCGGCGTGTGTTCTTTTTCTTTGTAATCTGGTGGTATGAGGTGCTGATTCATCTTGATCATTGTTAACCTCTCCACATTTTTGGGCGAGAGGCGCTCTAATAATTTCTCCGCCAAAACAAAAGCGTCTTTCTTTTCTTTATCTTTTTGAAACATAGAAGACACCGCCTTCAGTTGGTGCTCCAGCATGCGCAACAATGGGATAGCTTTTCCCAAATTACAGTCCTCCCTTATGACTGCACGCGTGAAGACCTCAAAAGGACGAAGCATGTCTGTCAGGCTTTTACCTAGCTTCCATTGCGCCGCATCTAGCCTCAGGTCCTTGTGAGCTGTACCCTGTTTTAAGAAATAGTGATCGAGTACCGTATACTGCTCATACAGACGCTCAAGCATGTAGAAGGTTGAGTTCCAACGTGTTGGCACCTCCTGGATGAGTGCTTTCACTGGCATTCGACGTTCATGTAGCAGGCTCCTCAGATGCTTCCGGGCCTTAAAAGAATGGCTGAAATGGTTGCACATTCTTCGGCAGGTGGCCACTAACTCGCACGCTGGACTGTCTTCATCACTCAAGAATTTTTTAACAACCAGGTTTATACAGTGCGCCAAACACGGCACTCTGAAATAGTGACCCAGATCCATGGCCTTAACTACATTGGCGCCATTATCTGTGGAAACATAACCAATCTGGCGTTTTTTTGGGGACAGCCAGTGAAAGACCTTTGTGGTAAACTCATTCAAAATGTTTTCTGCTGTATGACGTTTCTCCAAGCCAAACATGGCTAGTGTTGCATGTTTCCGAGCAGCTTTAAAAACTTGGTCCGGGTCAACACCTGCGTTTAGCTTTGCTTTAACCCCTGAAAAAGAGACCCAGTGTGCAGTGATGCCTTTGTAATCAGCGCCTGCGCCACTGGTCCACATGTCTGTTGTCAGATGTATAGTGTGAACAGCACTCTTCTGCAAAGCTGCCCCAATCACCTCCAGCACATCTTCATGTAGTGCTGGAACCGCAACTCTGGCAAAATAGAACCGGCTAGGAACCTTCCATTTAGGGCTGAGCGCTGCCACTAATTCTAGAAAACCAACCCCTTCTACAAAAGAAAAAGGGAGAAGGTCCAGTGCTAGCATTTTAGCCAGCTTAGTGTTATACAGGCGTGTCAGTGGGTGGTTGCGATCATATGGCGCTTCTGAAAACAACATGGTTCTAATGTTGGCCTGGAGCATGCTTTTACGGGATGATGATGATGATGACTTCTTCGACCCAGTTACGCTCGCTGATGAACTTTTTCGCATTGGTGTCTCACTCTCTCCCACACTCTTAGTGTGGCTCACAGGGGGTGTGCTGCTGACAGGGGTACTGGGTGTAAGTTAAGTGTTTGACACTTCTTCCTCCTCGTCATCATCAGATGAAACATCAACGTTTTCTTGACTTGCAATTCGGGCTTCCTTGATCTCCTTTAGGTGCGCAAACCATTGGACAGCGTGCTGTCTCTTAAGATGACCTCTCTGGCCTCCGGTACCATAGTTGGTACCAAACTTACCACGACTAACTGCAAGCTTACAAATGCTACAAATGGCGAAGTTTTCCTTTTTTGGGCAAACACTAAAGAAGTCCCAAACTGCGGACTTGAAATGTCTGTGGAGGCCGGAGGAGGCGATACTGGTGGTGGTCATGCTGCTAATGCAGATGAAGTGGAGGATGTGTATTGCCGAACTTTACTACGTTGTGCACTTTCACCACCACTAATTGAGGTCAAGGTGGATGGAGGTCCCTTCTGGCGAGGAAGAAATATGGAAGCGGTAGGTGGTGGTGTACTAGTTAACTCCAATGATTGTGCTGTTGCCATTGCCTCCTCGTCGACAACATCATCACGCTCAGCAGCTTTTCGGGCTAGGGTCAAAATGTCTGTTTGCTGCATGCCCGCTGAGCCTGGAGTGACGTGTATGATGACTGCGTCGTCGTCGTGAGAGTCTTCATCAGCAGGAGTATACGCCACTTCTTGTTGAGCGTCATCATCACACTCCATAAGTACGAGACTTTCGGGGACCTTCCTTTTACGCTTAGCTACCTTTGTCAGATCATGGTGTACCTCACTCTCAGACGGAAGTGATGGTTCCCAATTTTGATCCATATCATCAGAAGGAGGTGGGCTTGAAGAAGATGTAGACACCACCCTTGATCTTTTCCTTGCTAGGGATGTGGAAGACAATGAATGATCATCAGGAGTAATGGCTTCCTCAAATGATACCTCGGCTTGATTGTCGATTTCCTAATGTGCCCCTACTTTGGGAGGAACAACTATTGTGGGCACTTGTGACCCTCCATGCACCTCTGCTTGCGCGTCTCCTTGCGCAGCCTCTCCTTCCACATGTACTTGGGCTTGTACTTGCACATGTGGTTGTTGTTGCGGCTGTGGTTGTTCAACACTCGTCAGATGAGTTACAACAACCTGTGTTGATTGAGGGACATTGCTGCTACTTTCTTGCGATGAGCCAACATCACTGGTAGATGGTGATTGAACAACTAGACAAAGTGCCTCTGCAGCACTCAAGGGCTTGGACTTAAGTTGGCGTGGTGGTGGTGGCACTGAGACCAATGGTGCGGGGGTGCTGCTCCCAGCTTGGTCCCCAGCAGATCCCGCTGCTGCTGCAGGCGTACTTTGTTTTTACTCCCAAAAAATGTGGCGGGCGGCACACCAGTATCCTTGGTAACTTGCTTCTTCTGCTCCTTACTGGCAAATTTATTGCTAGAGGAGCTGCGGGGAACTTTGTTTAGGGCCATCTTTTTCAGAGGTCAGAACAGCAGGCTGCAGTTGCATGAGTTGCAGAGTTGTCTGTGGCCAGACATGACGTCGCGTGACGTTATGCTGCACACACACACCGCTGCAGGACTTCTTCCTGGCACTGGTGGTTCTCTTGAGTCTTGTGCACCTAAAAGCAATGGAAGACAGAGGAACATCAGTTCAGTTATACACCCCAAAAACTCGAAAACCACATGAAAATCAGCACAATCCCATGCCATCCAAGCCCTCCATGATGTTTAAATTCAAGACACCCCGCAGAAAGACTAGGCCCATGCACCACTCACTACCCCTGGTCAAAAGGCCCCAATAACAGCCCAAAAAATCAAAAAACACAGAAAAATCAGCACAATCCCATGCCATCCATTCCCTCCATGATGTTTAAATTCAAGACACCCCACAGAAAGACTAGGCCCATGCACCACTCACTACCCCTGGTCAAAAGGCCCCAACAACAGCCCAAAAATCGAAAAACACTGAAAAATCAGCACAATCCCATGCCATCCATGCCCTCCATGATGTTTAAATTCAAGAAACCCCACAGAAAGACTAGGCCCATGCACCACTCACTACCCCTGGGCCTAATGTATGAAAGCTAGGCAAAATGGGTGCAGGTCTGAGAACATTGCCTGCATTCAAAATTGCCCCTTGCCTCCCAGCACATGCCCAGGGCCTGCCTGTACCAGTACTCAAAATGGCCCCCACCCTCATGGCCTGTCCCCATGAACACCCCAAGAAATCGAAAAACACTGAAGAATCAGCACAATCGCATGCCATCCATGCCCTACATGATGTTTTAAATTCAAGACACCCCACAGAAAGACTAGGCCCATGCACCACTCACTACCCCTGGTCAAAAGGCCCTAACAACAGCCCAAAATCGAAAAACACAGAAAAATCTGCACAATCCCATGCCATCCATGCCCTCCATGATGTTTAAACTCAAGACACCCCACAGAAAGACTAGGCCCATGCACCACTCACTACCCCTGGGCCTAATGTACGAAAGCTAGGCAAAATGGGTGCAGGCCTGAGAACACTGCCTGCATTCAAAATGGCCCCTTGCCTCCCAGCACATGCCCAGGGCCTGCCTGTACCAGCACTCAAAATGGCCCCCACCCTCATGGCCTGTCCCCATGAACACCCCAAAAAATCGAAAAACATGGAAAAATCAGCACAATCCCATGCCATCCATGCCCTACATGATGTTTAAATTCAAGACACCCCACAGAAAGACTAGGCCCATGCACCACTCACTACCCCTGGTCAAAAGGCCCCAACAACAGCCCAAAAAATCAAAAAACACTGAAAAATCAGCACAATCCCATGCCATCCATGCCCACCATGATGTTTAAATTCAAGACACCCCACAGAAAGACTAGGCCCATGCACCACTCACTACCCCTGGGCCTAATGTATGAAAGCTAGGCAAAATGGGTGCAGGCCTGAGAACACTGCCTGCATTCAAAATGGCCCCTTGCCTCCCAGCACATGACCAGGGCCTGCCTGTACCAGCCCTCAAAATGGCCCCCACCCACAAGGCCAGTCCCAATGAACACCCCAAAAAATCAAAAAACACAGAAAAATCAGAAAAATCCCATGCCATCCATGCCCTCCATGATGTTTAAATTCAGGACACCCCACAGAAAGACTAGGCCCATGCACCACTCACTACCCCTGGTCAAAAGGCCCCAACAACAGCCTAAAAAATCGAAAAACACTGACAAATCAGCACAATCCCTTGCCATCCATGCCCGCCATGATGTTTAAATTCAAGACACCCCACAGAAAGACTAGGCCCATGCACCACTCACTACCCCTGGTCAAAAGGCCCCAACAACAGCCCAAAAAATCTAAAAACACTGAAAAATCAGCACAATCCCATGCCATCCATGCCCTCCATGATGTTTAAATTCAAGACACCCCACAGAAAGACTAGGCCCATGCACCACTCACTACCCCTGGGCCTAATGTATGAAAGCTAGGCAAAATGGATACAGGCCTGAGAACACTGCCTGCTTTCAAAATGGCCCCTTGCCTCCCAGCACATGCCCAGGGCCTGCCTGTGCCAGCACTCAAAATAGCCCCCACCCACATGCCCTGTCCCCATGAACACCCCAAAAAATCGAAAAACACAGAAAAATCAGCACAATCCCATGCCATCCATGCCCTACATGATGTTTACATTCAAGACACCCCACAGAAAGACTAGGCCCATGCACCACTCACTACACCGGGTCAAAAGACCCCAACAACAGCCCAAAACATCAAAAAACACAGAAAAATCAGCACAATCCCATGCCATCCATGCCCTCCATGATGTTTAAATTCAAGACACCCCACAGAAAGACTAGGCCCATGCACCTCTCACTACCCCTGGTCAAAAGGCCCCAACAACAGCCCAAAACATCGAAAAACACAGAAAAATCTGCACAATCCCATGCCATCCATGCCCTCCATGATGTTTAAACTCAAGACACCCCACAGAAAGACTAGGCCCATGCACCACTCACTACCCCTGGGCCTAATGTACGAAAGCTAGGCAAAATGGGTGCAGGCCTGAGAACACTGCCTGCATTCAAAATGGCCCCTTGCCTCCCAGCACATGCCCAGGGCCTGCCTGTACCAGCACTCAAAATGGCGCCCACCCACATGGCCGTCCCCATGAACACCCCAAAAAATCGAAAAACATGGAAAAATCAGCACAATCCCATGCCATCCATGCCCTACATGATGTTTAAATTCAAGACACCCCACAGAAAGACTAGGCCCATGCACCACTCACTACCCCTGGTCAAAAGGCCCCAACAACAGCCCAAAAAATCAAAAAACACTGAAAAATCAGCACAATCCCATACCATCCATGCCCACCATGATGTTTAAATTCAAGACACCCCACAGAAAGACTAGGCCCATGCACCACTCACTACCCCTGGGCCTAATGTATGAAAGCTAGGCAAAATGGGTGCAGGCCTGAGAACACTGCCTGCATTCAAAATGGCCCCTTGCCTCCCAGCACATGACCAGGGCCTGCCTGTACCAGCCCTCAAAATGGCCCCCACCCACAAGGCCAGTCCCAATGAACACCCCAAAAAATCAAAAAACACAGAAAAATCAGAAAAATCCCATGCCATCCATGCCCTCCATGATGTTTAAATTCAGGACACCCCACGGAAAGACTAGGCCCATGCACCACTCACTACCCCTGGTCAAAAGGCCCCAACAACAGCCTAAAAAATCGAAAAACCCTGACAAATCAGCACAATCCCTTGCCATCCATGCCCGCCATGATGTTTAAATTCAAGACACCCCACAGAAAGACTAGGCCCATGCACCACTCACTACCCCTGGTCAAAAGGCCCCAACAACAGCCCAAAAAATCTAAAAACACAGAAAAATCAGCACAATCCCATGCCATTCATTCCCTCCCTGATGTTCAAATTCAAGACACCCCACAGAAAGACTAGGCCCATGCACCACTCACTACCACTGGTCAAAAGGCCCCAACAACAGCCCAAAAAATCAAAAAACACAGAAAAATCAGCACAATCCCATGCCATCCATGCCCTCCATGATGTTTAAACTCAAGACACCCCACAGAAAGACTAGGCCCATGCACCACTCACTACCCCTGGGCCTAATGTACGAAAGCTAGGCAAAATGGGTGCAGGCCTGAGAACACTGCCTGCATTCAAAATGACCCCTTGCCTCCCAGCACATGCCCAGGTCCTGCCTGTACCAGCACTCAAAATGGCCCCCACCCACATGGCCTGTCCCCATGAAAATCCCAAAAAATCGAAAAACACAGAAAAATCAGCACAATCCCATGCCATCCATGCCCTACATGATGTTTAAATTCAAGACACCCCACAGAAAGACTAGGCCCATGCACCTCTCACTACCCCTGGTCAAAAGGCCCCAACAACAGCCCAAAAATCAAAAAACACAGAAAAATCAGCACAATCCCATGCCATCCATGCCCTCCATGATGTTTAAATTCAAGACACCCCACTGAAAGACTAGGCCCATGCACCACTCACTACCCCTGGTCAAAAGGCCCCAACAACAGCCCACAAATCGAAAAACACTGAAAAATCAGCACAATCCCATGCCATCCATGCCCTCCATGTTGTTTAAATTCAAGACACCCCACAGAAAGACTAGGCCCATGCACCACTCACTACCCCTGGTCAAAAGGCCCCAACAACAGCCCAAAAATCGAAAAACTCCAAAATTTTAGTTGCAGCAACTGTAATGCCCCAAACAAACTTACTTGTGAAATTTCTAATCCAAAAGTGATCCAAAGAAAGTCAAAAAGGCCTCAAATCCAAATATCCAGCAGCATCCACAAAAAGTAATCCTTCCAGGTCAAGATCGGAATGAAAGTGACCAGCACATGAAGAAAGCACTGGGAGGAGCCTGCTGGACAGGAACAGGAAGTTGGAGACTGTGGGGCACTTCCTTCCTCCCACCCCACCCCCCAAAATGGACTCCTTGCAAAAAAAAGTGCAGGCAAATGTCAACCTGAGGAGTTATTCTGATAAAAATCATCATTTTCAGAAGGTTTATGCTGCTTGCTGGTGGATTTCTTGTGCAGAATTGCAAATTCTGCATTTCGCGAGTGCGAGATTGTTGCTGCCCGCCGCATCTACCTGTTCTCAATTGCGAACTCTCGCGATACGTGCTGTGCAAGGTGGCAAGCCGCGATTACGTAATCGCGGTCGTCAAACTCCAGCGGGATCCCGCAGCAAGATCCAAAACGGCGCAGCACTCGCAAAATATCGAGAAAAACAACTCGGCAAACGCTGAATGACGGTAAGTGAACGCCGCACGCCGCAATATTGTATCACCAAGAAAAAAAATCTGCTGCGTGCGAATTTGCGGATTTTCGGTAAATTCGCGAGAGTTCGCGGATTGTGAATTTACCGAAAATCCGCAAAATCCGCGAGCGGAACGGATTTTGCATGCTGAACTTGAAGAGATTTCAATAAATCTGATTGTGGAACTTAGAGGGAGTGCGCCCATTACTTTCGTCTTAACTGCGGAAGAGTGTCAAATAATTAACGGCGAGGTTCTGCCGTAGGGTACGCAACCACACCGAGCGCTCAATGGCCGGGAAACCTGGAACCGGCGTGTGAAGATATATATATATATATATATATATATATATATATATATATATATATATATATATATTACCTACTGGCGGTCGCCAGTAGGTATATATAGTTAGGATTTTTTCTCTATGGAACTTTTGGAAATTCTATGTCTAATAACTTTGGCGTTTGTGGACGGAATCGGCTGAAATTTTCAGGAAAATGAAACTTTATGTTTCTAAGCAGCCCCTGAAAATTTGGGGGGGTTTCGTCAAGGGGGGCCGAAAAAAAAGGGGGGTCCCAAAACGCGTTTTTAACATTGAATTTTCCATAGGGCGTTTGGCCTCACTTTTAGCTCGAACGGCTGAATGGAATTGCACGAAACTTGGCAAAATTGTCGGGACTGTTAGCCCGATGGGCCTTTGCTGGGTCTCAATATATGTGCTCCAGTGGATTTTGAGAAATTAACGTTTTAAAAAACAGATATATCTGTGACAGCGTCCCGGATAGCGCACCTGTTCGCGTACTTTTCACGTAACGGAGCTTTGCGAAGCGAAGCTGATTGGCTCTCAGGTGTCTGTCAACATTCTAAACAGTCCGGAGCGGCCGCCATCTTGTCTCTCGGTAGGATCGAGAGACAAGAGGAGGCCAAAACGAAGGGGCAAATGACCATAAGGGGGCATAGTAGATCCTCCGTGACCCCTTATGTTTGATGTGGAGGCTTTAAAAGGGCCCCGCGGGGCCAAAAAAAAAATAAAAAAATCGTTTTTTTTCGTGGGGTGCGCCCGGTACGCGCACCGGAAAGCGGTCCGAGGAGCGTACTATAAGGAAACAAGAATGATTGACTTTTAACTTATTGTATGTTTATTGATTGTTCGTTTTGTTGGTTTTTTTTGTTTATTTTTATTTACGTAGCAACATGTAGGTACCAATGCAGAGTCTAAAAATCAATAAACGCCTTCTCCTTTGTAGATATCTTGCAAGTTGTTTCTGAAGTTTTTGTGGTATATGGAATTCATACCATAGTCTGTCTGGAAAGCCGAAACAATATGGAGGTAGGAGATGATAAAGAGATGTTAAATACACATTGGATTTATATATGAAGATAATATAGTGGAAGAAAGGAAGTAACTATGAGCAAACTTAGTATGTAACACAAAAAAGTTGCACAGTATATTTAAAGTCTGACTTCACATTATAATCAATTTGCTACTAGTTTACAATATACATAAAAAATGAATGTGTCAAACAATTTTTGAATTATGAAATAAAAATTTATTATTCTGATTCTTTTTCAAATTTTAAAAGAAATTCTAAAAATTCATTATCATTTTTTTTTTCATTTTTCAGTAGGAAATCTACTGCTTCCACACATTGCAGAAGTTCATTGTTCCGTGAATCATCATTGAATTCATGGTCAATTTCTGACTCTTTTTTTGTTCCTGCTTCAATTTCCAAGTTATTTTTCTGTTGTCCTTCCATTTTGTATGCTGAAAAATTAATTTTTAAAAAATATATTAGTATAGATAGGGCACTGTTGGGTTTAAGTACAGACAGGTAGTTTGGTTTTTTAAACAGTGATTTTTTCGTTGGGCAGTGTATGGTATCAAACTGGAAGTAGAAATATGAAAAAAAATTATCAAATAAACTCTTAGTCATTTCTGAATTATACAAGACAAGTCTAACTCCATCCATAACTAAAACAGAGAAGTCTATTTTATTCTATAAGTATTACAGAGTGATAGAATATAACTATCAGAAAATGTTTTCCTAATTAGCTTACAGTACAGAACATACTTCAGTTTTTAAAGTAATATCTTACCTTGAAGTTATCAGTTGAAATGTAGTGGATATGCACTTCAAGAAGTAGTAGTCAAAATGGCTGTGTTTCTCTCTCTTTCTTTATATATATTCAGGTACATAACCAATTAAATGTCATGATATAATAGTAGAAATTGAAAGTAATATTTTAATTGGTTGTCAATTCCAACACTTCCGATATGTTTTGTGAAGTAATTTATCTCAGGGATTTTAGAGAGTTCTACATGCTAAATGGCTAAATGGAATTCCAACGAAATTTGTGAAAATGGTAGGGATTGGTATGTAGTATGAGCTAATGTTTAATTGGTGAAAGAGTCTTCAGTGGTTTTTATGTAAACTACTTTCCCACCTTTTTTGAGCGAGTGCTTGTCAGTGCGTGTCCCGGTACGCAAACCTGCAGCGTTACGGGAGTCCTCCATTTTGTGTTTCGGTAGAATTGAGATACAAGATGGAGGGTAAATAATGTTCAGAATGGGTAGAAGGGGGTACTTTAGACGTATCCTGACCCCCTAGGTTTTCTGAGGGTGGCTGAGGAGGCTCATATATGTTGAGAAAAAAAATTGATTTTTTCGCACGGTGAGCTGCCGGTACGCGAACTGGGTAGCGAACCGGGAAGCAAACATAAGTGAAAATTCGAGAAAAAAGGTACATTCGAAATTTCAAAAGAGTAAATAAAGTTAAGGTAGCTCTGAAAAGAGCTTTTGGGTTCTGTGTAAGTTCTAGGTACTTATAAGTAGGAACCAATACACATTCTTAAATTTAGTATGAAAACTCTGTTCCCCTCACCTGAGAAATGCACGCCATCTCCTCTGTAGATATCTTGCATATAGTAACGCAAGTTATTGTTGTAGATAGCACCCATTCCATGGTCTCTCATGTAAGCAGAAACAGACTTATTTACATGCTTCCTCGATTTCTCAATTTGTGGACAAAATTGATTGGACCACCTCCATTTTTGTCTTTGGCCTATATTGGAATATACCAAGGCAGTTTGAGGAAAAAGTGTCATCAATTGCTCAAAGGTGTCTTTTAGGAGCATTTCCAGACCTACCCCAGTCAAAGTGCCCAAATCATTTCCTCCACAGTGCACTATTATGAGGTCAGGGTTTGGC
Organism: Lissotriton vulgaris; assembly: GCF_964263255.1. Classification (NCBI taxonomy): domain Eukaryota; kingdom Metazoa; phylum Chordata; class Amphibia; order Caudata; family Salamandridae; genus Lissotriton; species Lissotriton vulgaris. The sequence goes on from NC_141694.1 coordinate 669,920,504, forward strand.
AAATGTAAAAAGGTTTTCACCAATGGTATCAATTGGTGACATTTCAATCCTCTTCGGCCAATCCATTTGATTTCCACATTTTGTAAATTGAGGTTGTGTAAATTTCTGTTATCAGCATACCTGTGAGCCCAGTGGATGTAGCTATGTCCAAGAATCCAGACTGAAAACATGGCTAGAGGAGTTTTTGCTGCAGTCAGATGAAGTGTGGGAATGAAATGGCAGTTGAAATAGTGAAGTTTGTAATGAAAAAAAACTGTGGAGTTTGAGTGCAAATGATTCATTAGTAGTGATTGGTGTATTTCCATTGCTGAAAACAGAAAGTTAGGGTGCACGGATGTGTTCTTTGAAAGATGTAATTTGAATGGTTATTTAAAAATGTTGTTATGAAACATTGCAGTGGATTAGCAGGTGTACTGAGAGTTCAGAGTTCATTTGAAACATTGTTGTGTGAACTTGTAAACATGAGAGGTCTGGCAGGCGGTAGTTGCTATGGAAAAAGGGCAGAAAGGGCAGAGGGGGGAAGGGTGTTGATTTGAAAATAGTGAGGGAAGAGTTTTGATTGGCTGACATGAGAGATATGTGTGATGAATATCAGCGTTTCAGTGCCTTTGTTGGTTCCAGCCTCTGGAGTGCATACCTTTAATTCTGCTAAAGAAAAATTGGTGTGTTTTTGAGACTGTTTTGAAATTCAAAAAGAATTTGTAAAGGTGAGTTATCGTTTCTATATTTTAGATAAAGACTAGTATGCTTTTTTGCGTAAATAAGAAAGCCAGCTGTGTATTTAAATTGATGTTTTGCATCAAGTGTTTGCATTATGCTTCCAAAGACGATTTTGCATTCTTTTACTATTTGTAATTGCAGATAATGTAAAGTATTAGTACTGACAAGGTGTGGTTGTACATAGGAGCTGTGCTGTGTTTTCAAATTATGATCAGAAAATCATTTTTAAGGAAAAGGCATGCTTTAAAAAATTATGAGAATTTATTTACTTGTGATGTGACTCCTGCAATGCGTTGCTTTTGCGGAACAGATGCATGATGCATCTGTGTTGTTATTGCCCCATGCTGATCTACAGTGTACATGTAAAAAATGATGCATAAGTGTTGCACGGGCATTGTAAATACTCTCCTATGTGTGCTTAGCCATTTCAAGTCACTTCCCCCTGCTTCAAGGGCCTTGTAAATACGTCCCATTTGTGTGTCTGGTCATTTGTAGTCACTTTCCCCGTGGTGTAAGGCCCTTGTAAATACGGCCCCATGTGTGCTTGAAAAATTTTGATTTTGATTGTTTGAGTTACATAGCCATGTTAAAAGGTATTGAAAAAAAGGTGCAAGTACCTTAAAAAAACGTTTTCATGTTTATTAGGGCTTTTTAAGTCAGTTCCCCATGAATGTAGGTATATAATTGTTTTACATAAAAGGTTTAAAAACGTTTTTTGAAATCAATTGCATGCACACCAGAATCGGTATTTTACCATCAAATTGGTTTTGATGGTAAAATACTGATTCGTTAAGGCTCCTGGGACTCTGAAGAGTCCCACCTACATATGGGTGGCTTCAAATCGGTATATTTACCGATGTTTATTTTTACCGAATCGGTAAAATTACCGATTCGGTAATTTTACCGATTCGGTAAAATATTGCCCCCTACATGCCAAATTTTGTGAACCGGTCGGTAACGGCCGAAAATACAGTTTTTCGGCCGTTACCGACCGACCTACATCTGGCCCTTAAAGTCTAAGGGGCAGATTTATGATGGTTGTGCGCCTCTTTTGTGCTGCTGTTGCGTCACTTTTATAATGCAGGAGAGATTTACAAGATGCACCATGTTGCAAGATAGCAGCCGCGGGTCGTGGAGGGAGTTACGGTGGGGCAGGCAGGCGGGGAGGGGGAGGGGCAGGGTGGAGGAACCTAAACACTGGCATATGGATTATTGCAGGTAAGTACACAATTTAATGTGCGTAAAGTTTCATGTGGGCTTTTTTGTTGCAGGGTGGGCAGTCATTTGCATGAAAGCCCTGTAAAACTATCACAGTAAAATTAAAAACATTTTACTGAATCATCTTTATAGCATTGCTGAATCAAATTCTTTCTGTTATTGATTTACTGTTTGGTAGTAGTGGTTAATAACATTTTTTATTATATTTTACCACAGATTCAACTGCAGATTATTTAGAAATTAGACAATGCCGTCTAAGGATAGAATCCGAAAGGCTACGAAACGTCAAAGACAGCAGATTAGTAAATGTTGCAGCAGTCCTCTACATTAAAATCACCTCAACGCACGAAGAAAGCTCCGGGTAAGAGAACGAAATCATTCCTTAGAAACATTTGTAGAAACAAAAGTATAACTACAGAACAAGTTTTAGTCCAGAAAAAGAGAGCCAATTTAAATGGAAAGGAAAGGCCCGTCAAAAAAGTTTCTGCTAGAGCAGGAGATAACTCTGTGCATGGCAGTAGAAGGGAAAATACATTCAGGGACATTCGTAAGCGAATGTTCCGCAACAGGGTAATTGTCAATTTGCTAAAACAATTTAATAAAGGTCAACAGAAAGTGGCATTTTATAAGAAAAAGAAAAATGAAGAGAAAATTATTGATCAGGCGTTTGAAATTAAGCGAAAGTTATTTATTTTGGTAATTAATAGAATTAGGAAACTAAACAAGGTAATCTATGTTTTCAAATCAAATAGTAGATGGAAGAGAGAAGTTAATCGAAATAATTTTTGTGAAGTTTTCTTAGGAGAATGGATGCATAGTTCAAATAGTGAGGCATTTTTTAATGAGGAAAGTTATTTTCAGGACAATGATTTGGTGCATGCAGTTGACAGCAGTGGTCGAGCATATGAGGTAAAAGATGGTCTTCCGGTTGAAAAAGAAATACTTGTGTCTGCAGATGCAGAAGAGGTGTTAAGTGATGATGTTTTAGGGAGACGTCCTAAGGGACCAGTGTACACCTGGAAGTGTAGTTCTATTTGCAGTGTGTGACAGGATTCCATCAATTTGCTTTGTGATTTTATACGGACATTTAATAAGAAAAGTTTAAAACAAAACATAAAGTTGTTGCAAGAATTAGATCCTTGCAGAGTGAGAGAAGTGACAGGTTTGCATGGTCATTCACTGGCTTGTCTTTCTAGGAGAGTATGCCAGAGTGTTTTTCATCATTTCAGGATGCTAGCAGTGCATCATAATAAAGTGAGGAAATTAGTTAGAATGTTGTATTATGCTAAGAGTCCAGCAATTATGCTTAAAAAATTAAGCAGAGCTCTTTTGCATGGTTCTGAAGTAGATGTGAAGAATATTTGTCAAGAAATTGAGTTCTGTTACTTTGCTGGTAAAGAGAACAATGTTGATATTGAACCACTAGAAGAAGGTAATGTGGAAGACAGTGTACAGATTTTCAGTACACATAAGTTTCACAAGGAAATTTCCACGTTTATGGTGAAAACATGTGAGAGGCCTAATTTCACTTGTGTGTGTTGTCGACGGACTTATTATAAGAATCAGACTAAGTTAGTGGATTTATATGCAAAAAGTGATATGGAAAACAATAGTGAATGGAAGGATTTTGTCACATACTTGATGGTAGAAAATTGTTTTGATTTGGGAGCGGACCAACGTATGTGTACTTATTGCTATAACAAATTAAACCAAAACCAAATGCCTGCTAGAGCGGTTTATAATAACCTGGAATTAGTTGACATTCCTTCTGAATTGAAGGATTTAAATACTTATGAATCTATTTTGATTCAAAGTTTCCATCCCTTTCAGGCTATTGTACGAATGGAGCCAAAGACAGGGAAGTTGCCTCCATCAGATTTACAGAGAGGATTAAAGGGAAGGGTTGTTTATTTGCCTTTGGATTTGAAGAAAAACATTAATACAATTGGAGTAGAGAAAGTGTAAGAGGAAGCTCTGGTTATCATAGTTAATGGTGTTCCGACAAAGAGTAAGAAAATCTGGCAAGATTTAGTGGATGTTAGGAAAGTCAAAAAGGCAACATTGTGTTTGATAAAAAATAATGAGTACTACAAGAATGTATGTGTTGCAGAAGAGGAAGTAAGTGAAGAAGAGGACAGCGATTTGTGTCCTGGACAAATTGAGAAAGTAGAAGCTTCTAAAAAGGAAGAAATATATGAACATGATAGTGTTCATCCTTTGCATTCCAAGGAAGTCATGGGAAATGCTATTGAGTTGTTTCAAATGAAACAAGCCAAAGGAAGTCCCATTAGTGTTTGGGAGGAAAGTTTGGAAGCTCGATGTTTCCCACGGTTATTTCCCACAGGTCGAGGAGGACGATATGAAGAGCGACCTGTTCAAATTCCTGCTTCAGAATACCGGACTTTACGATTGTATGGAGAAGATCCTAGGTTTCGTCAATGCATTCCCTATTTATTTCATCTACTGTTTGAAAGTGATCTCTCTGGATTGTCTTATGCAGTGAACCACATCCTGAAAAGTGGTTTACAACTGCGAAATATCTCGGCAAGGGACTTTATGGATTAAGTCAATGTGCAAGACAGTATTTTGGATTCTCACCTGATTAATCTGATGGTATGTCAGCGTGGTACTAATGAGTATTGGTACCGTCGTCATGGTGACTTAAAATGTATGCTGAGGAACTTAGGAACTCCCACATGGTTCCTCACTCTCAGCTGTGCTGAGTATGGCTGGGAAGACTTACTTGAATTTCTACGAGAGGCAAATGGAAACATTGAAAATATTGAATTCAAGACACCCGGAGAACTGTGCTCTTTGGATCCAGTGAATGTATGCAGGTACTTCAATCATAGATTTGAAGCTATGATGTCTTTCATCACGAACAAGAAAAATCCACCTCTTGGAGAGGTGTTGGATTTCTTCTGGAGAAAGGAGTATCAAGCAAGAGGAGCTCCTCATATACATATGCTGCTATGGATCAAAGATGCACCCAAATTTGGAACAGATCCGGATGACTTAGTGATGAGTTTCAGAGAACAGTATGCTACATGTGCTGTTACAAAGACAAACGAAGACAAAAGTCTAAGAGAACAAGTTTTACGGTTTCAAAGCCATCGTTGTGGAAAGTACTGTCGTCGTAAATTCAGAAACAAGGACAAGTACTACACCAAATGTCGTTTTGCATTTCCACGGTCGGTGATATCAAAAGGAAGAGTTAACAATTTGATGTCTTCGCTGCAACATAATGTGACGAGGAAATCACCCAAAAACACATACAATTTAAAAAGAAATGAAGAGTCCAAGTACATTAACGACTACAACCCAGTGATTTTGTCCATGTGGAATGCTAACATGGATATACAGTTTGTGGCTGACAACTGTATGGCTGTGGCTCGGTATGTGATGTCTTACATCACCAAAAAAGAAAAGACAGAACTGAAGGATATGTGGGAGGATATTTCCCATGAAAAGAGCCTCAGTAAGAAGTTGTACAGTTTCAATCGGAAATCGGAGCTGACGAATGTTCTGACCGGTTATCTTCAGCAAGTCTCTATGCCAAATCTAGGAGTATCATTTGGGCGAGTCTTGGTCTTGCTGCAACGCGTAATCGAGTTCTGAAACCTGTACGGGAAATTGAGTATTTGGCGGAGAAGGAGCCAAACAGTACAAATATTTTGAAGACCAACATGTTGGATACATATTATCCAAATAGAAGCAGTCACCTGAAGAATGTTTGTCTGTATGATGTTCTTCAAAATTACGTTTTCAAGAGGAACATCAAAGAAGATATTGATAAAGGAGTGTATGCTGTAATTGGAAGTGAGGGATGTCTGGTCAAGCAAAAAAATGTCAATTGATAAACCATCGAAAATTGGATTGCGAATCTCCAGAAAGAAAAGATTTTTTTTATTTAGCTCTTTTGCAACTTTTCAAGCCTTGGTGTGCAGAAGAGGAACTGCTTGGGGATTTCCTCTGTTACGAAGACTCTTTCAATGCAGCCAAGGAGTCCATAGAATGTCCTGTTTTTCCAAAATATCTAGAAATGTTGAATGCAGAAATCGAGCAGGAAGCAACAATTGCAGCCAAGATTGCTAGAGACAGTTCTCAGGACAGTCAGAGTTCTGTTTCATTGAGTCAGGATCCACTAGGAGGACCAGTTATCGAAAATGAAGCTGCCACTGCCATGATTGAAGTGGAAAGAGCCATGGCACAAGCTCAGGAGGATGCGGTTAACTTAGAAGATTTGGAAAGACAACTCAACGTTGAGCAGAGGAAAATATATGACGAAGTTACCAACCAAATTGAGCATGGATTAAGTCATGAGAAGAAAGAGTGCTCATGTACGTCGTTGAAGCCTGTCCGACTATACATGAGTGGAGAAGCAGGAACTGGAAAAAGTTTCCTTATTAAAGCAATTTCATGTTATCTGCAGAAAAGGACTGAGTCATCGCTGTCTTGTGTTGTGACCGCTCCAACTGGACTGGCAGCTCATAACATTAAAGGGATTACTTTGCATCGGTTACTGATGCTGCCAGTGGAGCATGATAACAAATTACAATACCACAAGTTATCTGGAGATGCTTGTTGTGAAGTATCTAGAGTCCTGAAAAAGATGAAACTTCTTATCATTGACGAAGTAAGCATGGTTTCCAATGTCATGCTTGCCTTTGTGCATTTGAGAATGCAGGAAGTTCTTAAAACAGAGTATGATGTGTTATTCGGTGGCAAACACATCATTGTTTTTGGTGATCTTCTGCAGCTGACACCAGTGAAAGGACAACCAGTGTTTAAACTGCTTACACATGAAGATACCAAGAAGTGCCTAGGGAGCATTGGCAACGTTAACATATGGTTAAACTTTAGTTATGCTGAGCTGCGTGAAAATATGCGTCAGGGGAAGGACGAAGATTACAAGAATATTCTACAAGATGTTAGAATCGGGAAAGTGACTGAGCGTGGGAAAGAAGCCTTACATGCACGATTACTGTCAAATTTATATCCAGAAGAAGACGTTTTGCCAGAGGATATTTTTCAGAAAATTACTGTGAAGAAATCTGGAATATGTTTGATGCCAACTCTTGCAGAATGTTCCATCTTCAACAACAAAATGTTGAATTTAGAAAAACAAGAGATTGTGAAACTGGAAGCTATTGACAAAATAGAGCATATGGGAGCAACAATTATTTTGTCTGAGAATTTGAAATCTAAATTGGATTCATTAGAGAAGACTATATCTAAAACTGCGGGTTTTGAAAAGACTCTGAATGTGTGCTTAAATTGCCGTATCATTTTGAGAAGGAATTTACATGTTGAAAGAGGTCTGGTAAATGGATCAATGGGTAATGTTGTTGATTTTGAGAAATACAGAAGTAGAGATGGAATTGAATTTTTAAAAAATAAATTTGATGGTATTGAGGAAGTACAGCTAATTGGTCGTTGCACAGCAAGGTTTTTGCTTGTAAAAGACTTATATGTTCGCCGTAAGCAGTTTCCTGTTTGCTTGGCATATGCGGTGACAATTCATAAATCGCAAGGTTTAAGTGTAGACACTGCTTTAGTGAATATTGGCAGTTCTGTGTTCAAAGAGGGTATGGCTTATGTAGCATTGTCACGAGTCAGAACTTTATCGGGATTGTATTTGATTGACTGTGATGTCACAAAGATTTGTGCGGATCTAGATTGTGTTAAGGAATACAATAGGTTAAGAAGAGAGTATGCGCCACATTTGCCTCAATATCCTTTGTTTGAGAAACGTGTGGTAGGCCGGAAACGAAGAAATATCAGTAATAGTAGGGAGGTTGAAGCAAAAAGACCAAAAGTCGATGATCCAAAAATTGTAAGCAGGAATAAAATGAATTCTGTTGAAAATGTTGTTGGTTTTCAATTTGAAAATAGTTCTGGTGTCAACTGCTATGCTAATGTAGTTGTTAATGTTCTTTTTTCACTAGAGACTTTAAAAGAACAAATTGTGGTCAATTCTGAACAAAGTTTATGCTGTTTGTTGAATTCTGTGTTAGAGAAATGTAGTGCTGATAGAACGAGAGTAGAAAGTGTGTCTGAAATTCGTTTTCTGTTAGACGAATGTTCAGGTCAAACAGAATTCTCTGAAAATATTCAGCAGGATTGTCAGGAGTTTTTAATGTATATGCTTGATGTATTGCAAGATGAGGGTGTAGATGTAGATTATCTGTTTGGCCTTTCTTATCTATGGCAGCATGACTGCGAGAACTGTAGGCTATCAAGTATTACTAGTGTAGACTCAGAAAGATTTATATATTTAACTTTGCCTGACAGTAAATCAGTATCCTTCAATAAGCTAGTAAAGGCAGCCGATCAAAACATGGAGTGTAGCCAATGTAAGTCTGCAATGCTGTCCACGTTAATTTTAGGAAGTTATGGCCAGTATGTCATTTTAATGTTCCAACGATGTAGGCCTGATGGAACTAAATTGACAACTTTAATTAATAATTTTGTGGCTTCGCAGTTGTCAATATCAGGAAGGACTTTTATAACTACTGCAATTATATATCATGATGGTCCTTCAACTAATTCAGGGCATTATACAGCTTATTTAAAATCTGGAAACGGCTGGTCATTCTGCAATGATTCTGTTTTAACTTTCAAAAAAAGATTGCCTTTCCACCTTCAAAATTCTTACCTGGTGTTCTTACAACCAAAATTTAAGGAAAGGAATCTTGGGATTTGTTTAGAGGAATTTTCAGAGGTTCTAATGGCTCCTACTTTATATGGCCTTGTGGATAATTGTAGAACAGAGCGAAAACTGTTTGTGTTTATAAGCTAAGTCAAGCAGCAGATCAAAATAAGGAGTAGAGGAAATGTAAGTCTGCAATGCTGTCCATATTTTTTATGGAAACTTATGGGTGAAATGTAATTTTACAATTTGAACTACATAAACTGGATGAAAAAAAGTTGTTAAGTCTAATTAAAAATGTTTTGGCTACACAGTCATCGATTTCAGGAAGAACATTTGCAACTGCAGCTATTATATATTATGATGGTCCTTTGACAACATCTGGATATTACACAGCTTATTTGAAATATAAAAAAGGCTAGTCTTTCAGCAAACATTACCAATTGAGTACGAAGCAATGTTGCCTTTTGACTTGATTACTGAAGTGAGAATTTAGGGTAGGTAATTGGACTATAATGATTCTAGGTGTTGCTGTAATTTAGTGTGCTGTTTTAAATTGCTTTGTATGTCTCAGTTTTCTTAAAACGATGGAGTTTATCTTTCAGAATGTGGCGGGCAGAAAATAGTAACAGTACAACAGAGTATAAGCAGTTCATAGGACATCCTTTGACGTCATAGAAAGTAAGTTACTTTTGAGGAGTTCTGATTTCTGCTTAGTTATATTATTTGGGTTTTTTAAACACAATCATTTTGATTGTGTTTTTTTTCCCCGCTGTTATATGATGAATACCTTCAACTCACTGTTTTCAGTGAAATTTGATATTTTCTGATAACAGCAAAAATAAACCATTAAATATGTATAATTAATTTTGTACTTTGAATTGTGATTTATAATATGTATTCATTTTGTCTCATGCTCACTCTTTTTTTACTACCTTGTATTAATTTAAATTTTTTTGTTCTTTTTTACACAGATTAAAAGTATAAAAATGATAATTGACTACGTTAATGACAATTATAAGGTAAGTGTTTAGTACTCTTTACGTTACATGTCTATCAGATTTAACTTTTATTAGTTCCACTGCTTCATTTCTTTAACCCTTAGTTTCATGCCTTTGCTACTTCCTTCATTTCTTTTTCTATTACTTATTTATATTACTCTTTTCACTCCTTTTATCAGTCCCTCTTTCAACAGTAACGTGTGTTACTCCCTCTATTTGTCTTTCTTTTCACATTACTCTCTGTTTATTTACTCGTCTTTTTTAAAAAAAAAAAAATAATTTTTAGTTCGCTCCCGGTTTGCGTACTGGAGCGCTAACCGGGAAGCGAATCAAAAGAAATAGAGGATGCTAGAGTGCTAAACATTCTAGCAATTTTTTTTAAAAGGGAAGGTAGTTCTGAAAAGAACTTTTTTTTAATTATTTTTGTTGTTTTATATTTTTTTTGTTTTTTTTTGGAGGAAGGGGAAACAAAAATGATTCACTACAAAGGGCTCAACAGGAGCAACAAAAAAAAAAGAAAATTTACTTTCTTGGACGTTTTGGACATTGGTGATGTTCATGTGCTCTATTTATTAGAGTAACACTCCTCTCTCCACATGAAATTAATTTGCCACAAGCTATACATGTCATTTTCATCTGTCCAAAGTTCTTCTGAAGATTTGGGACCGTTTCCCTTGCCTCTGATTCTGTTATTGCTAGTTCATTGGTGGATGTACTGGCAGGTCGGGGGTTATCCACCAAATCTCGAATTTGTGCAGCACTATAATTAATCGGGTGCCACCTCTCCATGTGTCGATGCATGGTATGATTACCATAACTATATTTTTTTTCGGTCCCTCTGGAGAGTACATCTTGGCAGATGAGGCAGGTAACGTACCTGGCATTTACTTTTTTTAAATGTGGAGGAAAAGAAAAAAATTGCCAAATAAAATTTTCTTTAACTTGGGACGTTTTTGGCATTTCTTTCAAAAACCCCCTTGTCCCTTGCTCCTGTTCCTCGTCTTCCTCTTCTTCCTCCTCTTGTTGGAAGATGACCTGTGGAGTTGGTCCTCTCTTCCTTGGTGGTGATGGTGGTGGTGGGGATCCACCAGCTGCAGCTACTACAGATGCCATGACTAAACAAGCAAAAACAGGTCTTTCTCTCATAAAAATGAAAGTCGGAGTGAGGAAAAAAGGTGGGACTTTCATCATTTGGGAAAAAAAAATGTTCTAAACCAATGAAAAGTGTTTATTTTACGTCATATGATCAAGCGTTCCATCATTAGGAAACTAAAAGTAAAATGAACCAATGAAAAGTTTTATGAACTAGTCACATGACCTGTTATGCTTACGTTACGCGCTCCGCGCCGCGCCTCGGATCGTTTCCGGGGCTCTGCGTTTCGCGCCTTGGTTCGGGTTCCAGAACGCTTCCGGGTGCGCTAACGCGGCGCGTCATAAGGCGCAATACGCAGTAACGCGATACGTTGCGATTACGCGACGCGTCACGATGTGGCTTTCTAACGCGGTACTTTTACCGGTTCGCGGACAGGCAGCGAAACAAGAAAAAATAATTTAAACTATAATAAACTAACTATGATGTCACTGACCATGTCATGAATGATGTAATATGTGACATCATCAGCAGTGGATTGCGGGTGCGCGATATATAGTTATTGCAACTAACTATATATGCGAATTTCTATGGTTTTGTGCGAGTAAATTAAGGTTTTGTAAATGCTAATTCCTAACTATATATGGTCTATAACCTATGGTTTTTTCAGTGAATATATATATAGATATATTCAGTGACTTTGAAGCTTATGCTGCGTCAAAACCTTGCACATGCTTGAAGCAGGTGTAAGGATTGATACAGCATTGTGAGCATAGGTCCCCAAGAGAATTGCTGGAGCTGTGTTATAATTGCAACCAACGTCAAGCAATAATTCATCCAAAATTTACTTTGCAATTTAGTTTTGTTATTATTTTATAATAAGAATATGAAATATAATCTAAAAAATAAAATAAATATAAATATTTATATTAAAAATATAAGAAAAAAAATAGTCATTAATACATTTGTAAATTATCATGTACAAAACCTATGAAATTCACTGAAAAAACCATAGGTTTCACACACGTTATAGTTAGGAATTAGCATTTAAAAAACCATGCAAATTCATTGAAAAAACCATAGGTTTCACACGTTATAGTTAGCTGAACATTTCTCTCATACAAAACCCTTTAAATTCCTCAGTTATAGTTAGCTCAGCAGTGACGTCACATATTACATCACTCATGACATGGTCAAGTGACATCACTCATGACATCACTGATGACATCTCAAATGACATCCCTGATGACATCACTGATGACATCATCCTTGTGGCAGACCTCCTCTTACTGTAATATAACCTTTAATACACAAAATAATGTTGAAATACTATAGTAAAATAGTCAAGACTAGGATTGAAAACTACTGAGTTCTAACTAACAGATATATTAAAAACAACGGTGAGAAACTACTAAAATGGTGGTGGACGGAATACGTAATCAACGTTTGGCTCCTCGGCACTACCTTTCAAATAAATATATAAAAAATATGACTATTAATACTGTACACAAGTACAGCAGCGGATGACACACGAACCTGGAAAAGAAAGCAACAGATTTACTAACTGATATAAAGAAAGGTTTGCTTGTTGAACTTGAAGGAAAAGAAAACGTGGGCTTCGAAACGACGCTGAGCTTGCAAAGAGAGTACAACTGCTAAACCAAAAAAAAGGAAAGTTTTTCATACTATCATAGAAATGAAGGAGCATATTATCAATAAAAGGCAATACATTTTCGCCGCTTTTATCGACAGCAAACTGCCAATAAAGCTGCAATAAAGTGCTTGGTAATAGGCCCTTGTAACTTCCCATAGCAGCCCAGGTTCTATTGTTAACCTGGGTTCCTATGGTTATTCACAATCGCATATTATCAAGGCCATTATCGCCACTTTATCAGCAGTTTCCTGCCGATAAAAGCGACGATAATGTATCTCCTTTTGTTGATAATATGGCTCATTACTCTTCTTTTGACCAGTAACCTTAGGTGCATATTATCAAAGACCGGTGTTAAAATTATCGCCATTTTATTGGCAGGAAACTGCCGCTAAAACGGCGATAATGAGCTTCATAATACGGCCTTGTTATTTCCCATAGAATATGACTATTAATACTGTACAAATGTACAGCAGCGGATGACACACACGAACCGGGAAACGAAAGCGACAGATTTACTAACTGATATAAAGAAAGGTTTGCTTGTTGAACTTGAAGAAAAAGAAAACACCGGCTTCGTAACAACGCTGAGCATGCGAAGAGGGTACAACTGCTACACCAACAAAAAAGATAAGCTTTACATACTATCATAGAAATGAAGGAGCATATTATCAACAAAAGGCGATCCATTATCTGGTGTTAACCTGGGCTCCTTTGGTTATTCACAAGGGCATATTATCAAGCCCATTATTGCCGCTTTATCAGCAGTTTCCTGCCGATGAAAGCTAAGATAATATATCGCCTTTTGTTGATAATATGGCTCATTGCTCTTTTTTTGACCAGTAAACTTAGGTGCATATTATCAAGGACCGGTGTTACAATTATCGCCGTTTTATTGGCAAGAAACTGCCGATAAAACGGCGATAATGACCATGAGAATACAACCTTGTTATTTCCCATCGAAGCCCATGTTAACACCAGTACATGGGCTTCTATGGGGATTTACAAGGACGTATTATCAATCCCACCCTCCCAACATTAATAAAAAACTCCAGACAATACAGGTACCCGGAGCTGGAAGGTCATTTTACATATCACTGCCCCAGAAATGTGGCGTTCCCTGCGACGTGTACGGGGAGAGAGAGCTCAATACATTTTTTTTTAAAGACCCGAGGGGTGCCGCTCACCGAGACTGTGGGGAGTACGACTGCAACCCCCTGCATACTTCAAATTAAAACCAGAGGAGTTCCGTTCCCCAGTGCTCGGGGCACCTTACAAGCCCCCATTATGGCGAAAAATTGCCCCCCCCTTTTTTTTCACCTTTTCCACCGCGTACAAGTAATGCACGAATACCCCGCCATTTTTTATTTATTTTTTAAACAAAAATTGAGCCTAAAGATTCATGTACCACCCCCTGACAAAGACTATAGGCTCAGAATGTTTCTACCCTGCCCCGTTTCCTTATTTCTCAACTTTATTTTACTGTTTTCTTCTGACTCTGCTCTCCCAACAAACAACATGACTGCCAACACTTCCTGGTTTGGAGCATTAACAGCCAATCAGCATGCAGCTCCTGCTCGTAATTGTACGTATTTCCATATGCATACGCCTCGATTTTTCTTTAAAAAAAATAAAATAAAAATAGAGCCTAAACATCCATGTTCGACCCCCTGAGCAAGCCTAGTGGGTCAGAATGTCTCTACCCTACCCCCTTCCCTTATTTCTCAACTTTGTTTTACTGTTGTTTTGTGACTCGGTTCTAGCGAGGCACAAGATGGCCGCCAACACTTCCTGGTTTCGAGTGTTGACAGACAGTTCACAGCCAATCAGCATGCAGTTCGCGCTCGTAATTGAACAGATTTCAGTATGCCTGCTGAACTCCGTCTCTAGATATCGCTATGATTTTACTTGCAATTTTCTCAGAAACTACTGAACGGATTTATACCATTTAACAAAAAGCACAATCTGCGAACAGAACTCTACCTCTCTGCCAAATTTTGTGTAATTCCGTTCAGCCGATCGGGCTGTAGCCCTGGCTAAAGGTCCCTATGAAAAATTGCATGGGGAAAACATGTTTTGGGACCCCCCTTTTTTCTCAGCCCCCACTTGACGAATCACCCCCAAACTCTCAGGGAAGGAGTGGAACCGCGCAGGCCATTTTCTTGGAGAAATTCACGAAGATTCGTCCACCATCGCCAAAGTTATTCCAAATCGAATGTTGTGGATTTCCTATGGAAACTAGGTCCTAACTATAACTACCTCCTGGCGACCGCCAGTAGGTAATATATATATTACCTACTGGCGGTCGCCAGTAGGTATATATAGTTAGGATTTTTTCCCTATGGCATTTTTGAAAATTCTATGTCTAATAACTTTGGCGTTTGTGGACGGAATCGGCTGAAATTTTCAGGAAAATGGCACATTTTGTTTCTGAGCAGCCCCTGAAAATTTGGGGGTGTTTCCTCAAGGGGGGGCCGAGAAAAAAGGGGGGTCCCAAAACGCGTTTTTCCCATGTTAATTTCCATAGGGCGGTTGGACTCACTTTTAGCTCGAACGGCTGAATGGATTTGCACGAAACTTGGCAAAATTGTAGGGACTGTTAGCCCGATGTGCCTTTGCTAGGTCTCAATATATGTGCTCCAGTAGTTTTTGAGAAATTAACGTTCAAAACAAGATATATATCTGTAACAGCGCTCCGGGCAGCGATCCGGTCCGCTTACTTTTCGCGAAACGGAACTTTGCGCGCAGAAAGCTGATTGGCTCTCCGGTGTCTGTCAACATTCTAAACAGTCCGGAGCGGCCGCCATCTTATCTCTCGGTAGGATCGAGAGAGAAGAAGAGGTGAAAAACGAAGGGGGAATTTATTGAAAGGGGGCAAGGTATACCCCTCTTGACCCCCTAGGAATGTTGTTGGGGTTATTAAAGGGTCCCGTGGGGAAAATAAAAAAAAAATGATTTTTCACGGTAGAAGCGCTTCACGGGCCGCGAACTGGGCCGCAAACTGGTAGCGAAACGGGAATTCGCCATTTTGTGCTTCGTTTTAATTGTTTAGAGACAAAAATTATCGCCGCACATCGGCCACAATGCATGAATATCGCTGAAAAGTCAGCGATATTCATGCATTATCCAGCAAATGCTCTTAGCCATGTTATCCACCTTCCATTGGATAACATGGCTAAAAACTGCTCTGTGCGTGAGCTTTTTTTTTTTTTTTTGCTACGTGACGTTTGTTAACGTTCGATTCGATGGAAATCAGGAAGTGTTGACCACCATTTTGTCACTGCGAGTAAATATTTTGTTATAAATGAATCCTTATTGATAAACATTGTCTGCGCCATCTTGCGTTTTTGTCCAATTCCACAATTTTGTCGTGCACGGCAGCCATTTTAGATGCCTTGACCAGGGCCACTCTCTGCACGCCGCCGATCCTCAGCATGGCTCCCCACCCTCGCAAGCATCTCCCCCACGCACTGGTCACCCCCGCTCTTTCTCTCATGCATGGGCCATATACTTCCCCCCATCTGCGCTGCTCTTCTCTGAGAATCACACCCTGTGCCCGCCCGACACCTCCCTTTCACCCTATTCACTACCGCACCCTCTGACACTCCTCTTCCTCTGTGTCCGATTGTCCAGGCCGGACCTAGGCTATCACCTAGCCCTGCGGATGTAGTTTATGGCCCCAGCTGTAGAGTATCCAGACATGCCAACCCTCCCGATTCAGGCGTGAGACTACTGATTTCAGTGCTAGTCTCCCGCCTCCCGATTCCTGCAAGCAAAAACCCGGGGGCATATTATCAACAACTAGCGATAATTTTTGTCTCTAACTTGTTTAGAGACAAAAATTATCGCCGCACATCGGCGAATTTTATCGCACATAAACCTTGCTATTAGCAAGGTTTATCGCAAATGCGATAAAAAACGGCCGCAATGCATGAATATCGTTGAAAAGTCAGCGATATTCATGCATTATCCAGCAAATGCTCTTAGCCATGTTATCCACTTCCCATTGGATAACATGGCTAAAACTGCTCAGGGCAGGTGTTAGGTTTTGGAGATATTTGCGCTTAGCGCGAATATCTCCAAAAGTTGGTAATAGGAGATAGCGATGGTTAGGGACTGTTTCCAGTCGCTAAAATCTTGGCACGCCCACTTTGCATGTCATTAGTGATAAATATCACTGATATGCAAAGCGGGGCCCAAGATGGTCGCTATCTCCTTTTAGATGTCACTAACTGGTGTTAGCGACAGCTTGGTAATAGGGAGATAATTTTATCTCTTTTTTTTTTGGCTTTTAAAGCCCAAAAAGCGGAAATAAACCCCCTTGATAATATGCCCCATGATTTCTCGGGGGTTTCAGCTGACAGGGCTTGGTATTGTGTTACGTGCTAATTCTTCCAGGAAACGTCAGAGGGTCGATGCAGGGGTTCTAGAAGGGGTGATAAACTATTTAAGCCTCATGAACAAGCGCATGGTCTTTTAAAGATTTGTGAAGTACTCGGGGCGGCGGTGTGTGTGTGCCCTCTTTCAGGAGCGGGCGGGGGGGGCACTGCCAGCAACTTGCCAGGCCAGGCAGTGTTCAACACGTGCATCACCCTTTCTCTGCCTGCTATTGCGCTCCATGCTTCGGAAAGGTAAGAAAAAGAACGTGCATTTGAGTTTGAAATGTCCGATCTTGTAGCAGTACACTTGCAAAGCCCACACATGACAATAACCCGATTCAAGGGCCCATTCACCCGATTTTTTAAACATATATAGCACTCCAACAAAGTTAGATTTTAAAACTTTATTAACTTTTAACTATAATGAACGGAACGAAAACTGTAAAAACATTTCAACATTTTTCACCCAAAAAAGCAACAATTGTCAGAAGCTGTCTTTTGTGCGAATAGTCCCAAGGCAGCACAACGTGCTGAGTTCTGGACGGCACCCAGGTGATGTCGCCTGGGTGCCGCACTGGTTTTGGTATCCTACAATGCTGCTCCGAAAATTGGCGTGGGGCGTCCCGGGTGGGGCGGGGGGAGGCCTCGTCAGTAGCGGTCTGTTGTGCGAATAGTCCCAAGGCAGCAGAACGCGCTGAGATGTTGATGGCACCCAGGTGATGTCCAGTAAACTGCCGCACTGGTTTTGGTATCCTACAATGCTGCTCCGAAAATTGGCGTGGGGCGGCCCGGAGGGGGGGGGGCGTGGGGGAGGCGGCGTGAACGGGCCTCCCCAGGTGGCGGCCATCCAGCTGAGTTGCGCCCGCTCTTGCGGCTACAGCGTCTCGCTCACCATGTTGTTGAGTTGCTCCCACTCTTGCAGTGCAGCGATAGGCGGCTGCCGCATGACTCTTAAAATGGCGGACGGCTCTTCGGTTTTGGGCCTGGTCCACTGAAATGGCCCTGGGACACCTTGGAACTCGGACGCTTGCCTGCTAGGGCTTGGGCTCCATTCTCGAAAAGCGTCCCCTCAGCCGTGAAGATTCTACAAAAGTCTTGGGGGCCCCCGACTCCCGCAGGCTTCCGGTGGGGAGCGGCTGCCATGATTGCTCGCGGAATGACCACGACGGAGCTACGAGATGGTGGTGCTCTCATGCTGACGCCAGCTTTAGTCTGAAACATCCAGAAACAAGGTGGGGCTTTCATCGTTTGGGAAAAAAAAATGTTCTAAACCAATGAAAAGTGTAATTTTTAGGTCATATGACCAAGCCTTCCATCTTTAGGAAACCAAAAGTAAAATGAACCAATGAAAAGTTTTATAAACAAGTCACATGACCTGTTATGCGGCATAGGGCTACAAAAAGCGTAGAAAATCCGTTGGCACGTGAGGCGGCGTCAGTAGCGGACCGATGTGCGAATAGGCCGAAGGCAGCACAACGCGCTGAGATCCGGATGGCACCGAGGTGGTGTCCAGCAAATTGCCGCACTGGTGTGGCCATCCTACAATGCTGCGCCGAAAGACGGCGTGTCCAGCTGAGTTCCGGTCACTCTTGCGGTACAGTGAGTCGAACGCGCCGAGATCCGGATGGCACCGAGGTTGTGTCCAGCAAGTTGCCGCACTGGTGTGGCCATCCTACAATGCTGTGCCGAAAGTCGGCGTGGGGTGCCCCGTTGGCTTATGAGGTGATGTCAGTAGTGGACCGATGTGTGAATAGGTCGGAACCAGCACAAGGCGCCAAGATCCGAATGGCAAGTCCTGGATGTTGAGTGCCATAGTTGAGAGTTCTGAGCAGTGCTTGTAAGACTATCTGAAGCTTATTTGCACCTGCTGCAGCTTCACTGTTGCCCAAGGTGGTGTCCAGCAAATTGCTGCAGTGGTGTGGCCATCCTACAATGCTGCGCCGAAAGACGGCGTGTCCAGCTGAGTTCCGGTCACTCTTGCGGTACAGTGAGTCGAACGCGCCGAGATCCGGATGGCACCGAGGTTGTGTCCAGCAAGTTGCCGCACTGGTGTGGCCATCCTACAATGCTGCGCCGAAAGTCGGCGTGGGGTTCCCCGTTGGCTTATGAGGTGATGTCAATAGGTCGGAACCAGCACAAGGCGCCAAGATCCGAATGGCAAGTCCTGGACGTTGAGTGCCTCAGTTGAGAGTTCTGAGCAGTGCTTGTAAGACTGTCTGAAGCTTATTTGCACCTGCTGCAGCTTCACTATTGCCCTGGTGTGGCCAAAGGTCGCACATGACATAGGCGGCCGGCTCCCGAGGTCCGGCGGAACTTTTTTCCTTTTCCTTTCTGCTTCTTTTCCTACAATCCGTTTCATCTGAAGACACGACCGGGTCCCTGAATGTGTGCAGGGGGACGCTATTGATTGAATGAAAATGGCGGCTTGACACAAAGCTGACTCAAGCGTTGCTGTTGATGCTATACAGACAAAAATTGGTTTTCAGTTTGTACATTCTTCAGGATTTTTTTTTCCATCCAAGTCTGATTGAGAGTTTGTAGAAAAATGGCTTCAGATTTTCCACATACTACTCTTCAACATTCTTCCTAAATGTAACAATGTGAAACTCACTAGGAGAACGGCTGTTTCTGTTTCCTTTCAAAATGCTGCCAACAATATTTTCTGAATGGAAGACACCATCTTGTAGCATAAAGGGCCGAAAGGGGTTCTGGTCTGGCCGATGGTTGGTGGAGACATTTTGACTATATCTTGGACCTGCCCGGCCTCGCCCAAAATGGCGCCGGTATAAATGGGACTCGTAACTCCTTGCCCGCAAATGTATATCTAGAAAATGTTATTGTAAGTGGCCCTGTCGTATTTTAATTACAAAATGTACGTCCACCGATTCCGCAACTGTTAGACACCTTTGTTCTTGCAACCTAATGGCCCGCTCGTTACGTTCCTCTACAGTGTAAATGTCTCCTCATCATATACGATTTCAGTTTGCTCCGTGGCCGGCCCACGTGGTTATAGGCCCGTATTTGTATACTGACATTTTCACAATAAAGGTTTTTAAAACAAAACACGGTAGTAGTATTTACATTGGTAAAGTTTTTACTTTTAGTCACTGTTTTCGAATCAGTAAAAGGCAAGTGAAATAAAGCAGTCCAATTACATGACGGATAAAAGGTATAATATGTAGGAACGCAGTAAAGATAAATGGTCAAGGGCAGTTGTGTTTTTCATTTCTGCAACATAAAGTGATCGATAAGAATCTGATAATCAGGCGTATCGGCGACTAAGACAGCAGGCCGAATCTCTTTTACTCAACGGCTCCGTCATGGAAGGAAGAAACGCCCTTTTTCTCGAAAAAGGAATATATTTTACTTGCAGGACAGTTGTAAATTTTCCGGGAAAGTACATTAGCCTGGAATAATATAACATATGTTTAAAAAAAAATAATGTTCGAAAACAATAAAAAGCGTAATTTTTAGGTCATATGACCAAGCTTTTCATCATTAAAATAACAAAAGTAAAATGAACCAATGAAAAGTTTTATTAACAAGTCACATGACCTGTTATGCTTACGTTACGCGCTGCGCGCCGCGCCTCGGATCGCTTCCGGGTGCGCTAACGCGGCGTGTCATATAACGCATTACGCGACAACGTAGGTCAAGAATATAGTCAAAATCTCTCCACCAACCAGCGTTCGGAACACAACCCCTTTCAGCAGTCCAAAAAGTTCTGTTAAATGACAACAGAGGGGACAGGCAACAAGAACCATCAGTCAAAGAGGGGAGGGCAAGTTCTTCTCTTCCGGGTCATGTTGGGGCGCTACCGGAACTGATCGAATTGGTAGTCTACAGTGTTTCTGGATGTTTCTGACTAAAGCTGGCGTCAGCATGAGAGCACTACCATCTCGTAGCTCCGTCGTGGCCATTCCACGAGCAATCATGGCAGCCGCTCCCCACCAGAAGCCTGCGGGAGTCGGAGGCCCCCAAGACTTTTGTAGAATCTTCACGGCTGAGGGGACGCTTTTCGAGAATGGAGCCCAAGCCCTATCAGGCAAGCGTCCGAGTTCAAAGGTGTCCCAGGGCCATTTTAGTGGACCAGGCCCAAAACCGAAGAGCCGGCCGCCATTTTGAGAGTCCTGTGGCAGCCGCCTATTGCTGCACCGCAAGAGCGGGAGCAACTCAACTACATGATGAGCGAGACGCTGTAGTCGCAAGAGCGGGCGGTAAACAGCTGAATGGCGGAAGAGGCACAGTGTAGCAAAAGCGGGCGGAATGGCAACTGAAACGGTAAAGGGGCGCCCCACTACAGCGTGTCTTCAGGTCAAACGGATTGTGGGACAAGGTCCAGAATTGAAGAGTCATCAAAAGGCAAAAAGTTCCGCCGGACCCCGGGAGCCGGCCGCCTATGTCGGGGGCGATCTCAGGCTACACCAGTGCTATAAGACTTGGGGAGGGTGTCGGAGCCAAGCGTCTTCTCCGAGTCCATGGCCATCACACCGCCCCTCAGGGGCCTCCGTCAAGCTGTTTAGGAAGGTAACATATCACATTGTTTTCTAATGCAGTCAGGTCCACAAACGACACTCACTTACTTTGAGAATAGTGAAGCTGCAGTAGGTGGAAATAAGCTTCAGACAGTGTTACAAGCACTGCTCAGAACTCTTAACTGTGGCACCCAACATCCAGAACTTATGCCATTTGAGAATGGCAGTGACATTGAAGCAACTCAGGGACCAAAACCATTAACGTACTTTCACGTATGAAAATCTTACTTGGGGAGGGGGCAGGAGCGAAGCGCCCCCTCCCAGTCCGCGCCACCACACCGTATGTTGAAAATCTGAAGCCATCGTTCTACAAAGTCAACCAACCTTGGATTGAAAAATCTAGAAAAATGTACAAACTGAAAACCAGTTTTGGTCTGCATAGCATCAGTAGCAACGCTTGCTATCAGAGTGCATGAGTTTCATGCTCGATCGATTGAGCTAGCCGGATCGGGCAATAAAAAGTATAAAATAGTTATGTAAATAGTTATTTAATAAAATGTTTTACCCTGTTTCTTTGCTGGTGTGTTGTCTATATTTTTAATATTTGCATAGGGTTTGTCGTTATTTTGGGCGGGGTGGGTGACGGAGTCGAGCTGTCTTGCAGCCCTCATGGTGTGGAGCTCAGTTCATCTCAATATTTTCGTATTTCTCATGAAGGGTTGTTCCTAATATTTCTATTTTAGCGAGGTCAAAAACAGATCCAATTAGTGGCCTACTGATTTTGCTCGATTACTTTTATTTTTTTACACGATTTTTCACTATCTGCAAAGACTAAACAGAGTATTGCGACTTTGTGCTTGTTTGTAAATAGAGAATGATCCAAAGAGAACCAATTCTAAAACAGTAAATGCTTGGATAACAATCAATCAAATGGAGAGACAAGCAGGCACGACGGATTACAACGGGGGCAAAGGCCTGCGTTAACTACCGTTCACTATCTGCAAAGAGAGAGTACTACTAGGAGAAAAGAGGGGAGGGGGGGGGGCAGCGTTCCAAGCACATCAGCGTGCATAAATACGAAAATGTTTTTATCTATCACGTACTTGACATTTTAAAGCTTTTCATATTTGCTATATTGATGTCACTGACCATGTCATGAATGATGTAATATGTGACATCATCAGCAGTGGATTGCGGGTGCGCGATATATAGTTAGCGCATCTAACTATATATGGAATTTCAATGGTTTTATGCGAGTAAAATAAGGTTTTGTAAATGCAAATCCCTAACTATATATGGCCTAAAACCAATGGTTTTTTCATTGAATTTTCAAGGTTTTGTAAATGCAAATTCCTAACTATATATCCACTATAACCTATGGTTTTTTCTGTGAATATATATATATATATATATATATATATATATATATATATATATATATATATATATATATATATATATGTCAGCTCCGTATTCCTAGTATTACCCAGCCGGGTTCAGGAAACAGCACTCACGAGCACAGCAGTGTGTTTAGCAGGGGGGTTTATTCAGAACAGACGCGTTTCGGGAGAACACTCCCTTCATCGGTATTCAACACTCCCTTCATCGGTATGAAGGGAGTGTTCTCCCGAAACGCGTCTGTTCTGAATAAACCCCCCTGCTAAACACACTGCTGTGCTCGTGAGTGCTGTTTCCTGAACCCGGCTGGGCAATACTAGGAATACGGAGCTGACATATAATACCGCGGACACCATCGCGGTCAAAGCACCCGCTTGGAGAGTGACTCGTTTTCATGGTGTAAACTGGAGCGTTCATATATATATATATATATATATATATATATATATATATATATATATATATATATATATATATATATAACGCTCCTTGTCCTTTTATCCTTTAAAAGAGACACAGCACTCGCGGGGGGAAAGTCGTAGATTTTATTTCAGACTTTCTGAAATAAAATCTACGACTTTCCCCCGCGAGTGCTGTGTCTCTGTGAAAGGATAAAAGGACGAGGAGCGTTATATTTTGCGGTAGCACTTTCCGCAAGTACAGCACCTGTGTATGAGTGCGTGAACGAAGTGCAGCAGGAGCTAAGATTATATATATATATATATATATATATATATATATATATATATATATATATATATATATATATATATATGGTAGACAAAGGAGGCGGCACAAACAGGATATTTTCATAAGCCTTTATTTCAAGACTGTTCACCCCACCAACGCGTTTCAGCCTCACACGGCCTTGCTCACGGTATATATATATATTCACTGAAAAAACCATAGGTTTCACACCAGTTATAGTTACCTGGAAATTTTACTGACATAAACCCATTGAAATTCCCACGTTATAGTTAGTTGGACTCACTATAACTTGCGCGTGTAATGCACTGCTGATGACATCACATATTACATCACTCATGACATGGTCAGTGACATCACTCATGACATCACTGATGACACCATCCTTGTGACATTGTGACTGACCTCCTTTCACTGTAAGTAACCCTTCAAACACATATTTAAAAATAGAAACTAACATTTTCAAAAAAGTGGAGATACCTATACCAGTTACAACAACCAATTCAGTAATTCCACCATTTATATACACATCCACTCATTCACCAACAGTTCTATATAGTCATTCATACATATACTCACTCATCATATGTAGTGAGACACCTATACAGCCGTTAACACACCGACAGTCTTCCAAAAGTTGCTCACACACATACTCACACATGCAAATAAACTATTGCACATCCATTTTTTTGCATATACAGCTATATACACACTACCACCTTACTTCTAAGGAAACTTACACATACTTACTCTCTTAAACAATCACTTATAGAAACACATACTTATTAAAACAAGAACTCTTTCAATCTCTCACTCTCACATATACTCACTTATATACATCAATACTCACATATACTAGATTAAAACAAATGTAGTTACTGATAAAGACACTAGTGAGACAGTCATTCAATTACTAACACATACATATACACACTCATTCACACATACAGTCCGGCACATATGCTGTCTTCAAAACACATACCAACAGTGAGTCATTCATTGATGCATCTATGTGCTAAGTAACACCCCCACCAAATCATACAGACATTTATACTGATACTAAAAAAAACATCTAATAACCCATATACACACACATGTAGCTACTCACCAACCCATGCAGCCACTTATACACAAAGTGAAACACTGATACAAACATTTAAATATTTAAACAATACTCGCTAATATATGTATTCACTATGATACACTTAATAAGCCAGTTAACCAATCAATTTAAAAAAAAAAAAAACATCCATTAAGACACTTATTGAAACATTTATTCTTCCATCGAGCTTTACATATACATATATAAAACATATTTATTTTTCAGAAAGACACACATTCACTGGATGGTGTCATCAGTGATGTCATGAGTGATGTCACTGACCATGTCATGAGTGATGTAATATGTGATGTCATCAGCAGTGCATTACACGCGCAAGTTATAGTGAGTCCAACTAACTATAACGTGGGAATTTCAATGGTTTTATGTCAGTAAAATTTCCAGGTAACTATAACTGGTGTGAAACCTATGGTTTTTTCAGTGAATTTGATAGGTTTTTTAAATGCTAATTCCTAACTATAACTGGTGTGAAACCTATGGTTTTTTCAGTGAATTTCAAAGGTTTTTTAAATGCTAATTCCTTTCTATATCGAGTTTCTAACCTTTTTATTTTTTTTACAATTTGCTGTTTTGTGTAAGTATTCTTTTTTTTTTTTTTTATATAATTTTTTTCTTTTGCGCTCTGGGTTCGCGCTCCGGTAAGCTCTCCGGTATGCTCTCCGGTAAGCTTTCCGGTAAGCTAACCGGTAAGCTCACCGGAAAGCGCACCCAGAGCGCTACTTTCGTTCGTGAAAAAAAATGAATGAAAAGTTAATAATAATGCAAAACATTTCGTACCATACAAATAAAATCAGTTTTTTTTATAAGGAAAATGATTATGCATTTCCGTAAAAGTTTGATGACATCACTTCGGCGCGCAACGTAAGCGCCCTCGGAAGCGCCTACGTTCGTGCCGCGTAAACGCACCCGGAAGCGCCTACGTTCGCGCCACGTATGCGCCCCGGAAGCGCCTACGTTCGCGCCGCGTAAACCCGGAAGCGCTCCGGAGCGCGCAGCGTAAGCGCGTCGAGTCATGTGACCTTAAAATAACACTTTTCATTGGTTGCTAACAGTTTTGAAATGAAATCCCCACCCATTTCCTTCACTTCTTCTTTCACTTTTGTGACTGAAAGACCTGCCTTTTTGCTCCAGGATATTTCTTGGTTTTACAATGGCTGCCAGACAATCCAGCAGTGAGGATGACCAAGAATTAATTAATGAAGAGCCTCCTCAACGAAAAGTTAAGGAACATTTCATTTGGAAATTTTTTGAAATCCCACCTGGACAAAAAAAAGGTAAATGCTCCAAAAGTGCAGTGCAGGATCTGCAAAGAAGAGCTGTCACGAGGTAACCCTTTGAAAAAGTACTCTTTTGGGAACTTCACAATGATCCGCCATGTCCAGAGGAAACACCCCCAGAATTTTGCCCGGGAAAGTGTCAGGGCTCTGGCACAAGAGGTTCCCAGTGATGGGGCCTCTACATCCACCGGAGGAGCAACTTCTTCTGGGAGGGGGCAATCACAGGAGCAGGTGTCAAACATTCAACCTGCATTTAACCATGGAATCGTCAGATGCAGATACTGCAATCAACTCCTCACCTATGGGGAGCAAAGTGTCCAGCTCATGGTTCGAGCATTGGAGAACCATCACTGCCCTTCCCACCCCTAATTTTTTTTGTTTTTTTTTTTGCTCCTGTTGAGCAGTTTCCATTCCCTGTTTTTGTTCCTGTTTTGAAAAAAGAAGAAAACCAAAAGTTCTTTTCAGAACTACCTCCAATTCTCATCAAAGAGCTATATTCTTAAAAAAATGAAAAAGAGTAAGTGAAATAGAGTGCATTGATAATTGAAAGGAGAATGAGTAAGAAAGAACAGAAAGGTATGAGAGGAAAAAAGAAGTGAAGTAGGAGGACTGAAAGAAGGTGAGTGTTAGGAAAGAAAGTTATGAGAAGAAGAGTGAATATGGGGAATGTTGATATTCAATGAAAATGTTGAAAAATAACAGGAGTGTTGAAGGATAAGAAAAGATGCATTGCTGGAGTTGAAGGTAGAAGGCCTCATTTATGAAGCCATGCGTCATTTTAACGCCACCAAAGCATCACTTTTTGTAACACAACATTCCAATAAAAAATGCACCTTATTTATTCATATTTACAAAGTGGCGTTTCTAGGTAAATACATCACTCGCCTCGTTGCGCTATATTTAAAAAGTGACGCATCTAGGTACATGGGTCACTTTTTAAAACCCTGCGCCACATTATATCTGCGTCAGGTATAATGTATGCAGAGGGGGCGTTCCCCCGCAAAAAGCTTGGTAATAACGACGCAGTGAAATCTATGAGATTTCACTGCGTCACTTTTAGGATGCTGTTGCGTCAAAATCTTGCGCCTGCCTCACAGCAGGTGTAAGACTGACGCAAGACCTTTCACATGGTGCTTTCCCCATTAAAAGTGACGCATCGCACCAGCGGTGTAAAAAAATGCGCCTCGTTGCGCTATATTTAAAAAGTGACGCATCTAGGTAGATGCGTCACTTTTTAAATATAGCGTAACAAGGCGCATTTTTTTACAGCGCTGGTGCGTCACAAAAAGTGACGCACAGGCAGCGCAAAACTGGCAGCGCAAGGCCTTCATAAATATGGTCCTGGATTTTCCCCGTGCTTCCCTCCCCGGTGCGCTTCCCGGTGCGCGTACCGGGCGCTCCCCCTGTGCAAATCGAATTTTTTTTTTTTTTTTAAATGCCCCGCAGGACCCTTTTTTAGCCCCCACATTAAACCTAGGGGGTCAGGAAGGGGTCTACCCTGCCCCCTTATGGTCAATTCCCCCCTTTGTTTTTGCCAACTCTTGTGTCTCGATTTTACAGAGACACAAGATGGCGGCCGCTCCAGACTGTTTAGAATGTTTACAGACACCCAAGAGCCAATCAGCTTTCTGCGCGCAAGTCGCGTGGCGCGCCCAGTGCGCTTCCTGGAGCTCGTACCGGGGCGCGCCTATAGATATATATATTTTTTTGAACCTAAATTACTCAAAATCCACTGGAGCACATATCTTGAGACATAGCAAAGGCACATCGGGCTACTAGTCCCTACAATTTTGCCAAGTTTGGTGTAAATCCATTCAGCCGTTCGAGCTAAAAGTGAAATCGACCGCCCTATGGAAATTAACATGGGGAAAACACGTTTTGGGACCCCCCTTTTATCTCAGCCCCCGCTTGACAAAAACTAGAGGTGTTTCAATTCTAGCAAGAACAAGATTAGGTGCCCCAATACAGAAAAAAGTCAATATCCATGGAAGATGGGTCATTGTTCAGTTAGCTATAGGTATTACCATTTGCTCTATCTATGGCCCAAACCTTGATGACCCTACACTATACCTTGAACTCGAATCAGAATTAGCACTTTGGCCAAGAACTTTAATCCTTTGTGGAGATTTTAACTTAACATTTAACCAACCTCAATTTCATCAGGGTCAATATAGTTATTCTGGCCGGAAGCCAAAGGTATACAGAGCAGTGTCAAATTTAATTCAGAGTCACAATCTTCAAGACATATGGTCTTTAAAAAACAGTAGAGACCCAGGATACACCTATTTTTCGTACCCTCATAAAAAATATGTACGTATTGATTATATTTTTGCAACTGCAGACATTGCTCAGAATGCTCTTGTCTTCAAAGCTCCTAAGACAATATCCGACCACAACGCTATTAATGCTATAGTAGAAATACCGCGCTTTAACAGGGAATATGCACAATGGACATTTGACCGTAAACTATTGGTTAACCGGGAGTATATAGAACATATAACACAATGGACCAAAGAGTTCTTTGATATAAATCAATATAGCGCGTCACGCAATAGTGTATGGGACAGTTTTAAGGCTGCATTAAGGGGAGAGACTGCTACTTTTGTCGCTAGCCGGAAAAAAGAACGACATAAGATTCATACACAACTTCTTAATAGATTAACACAACTAGAACTTACACATGCCAACCAATTACATCACGGTGAGCAGGCTGATGACACCTTAAGAAGGATTTTAATATTTAAGGCAAGGGAAAACAATGAATTAACCGAAAAAGCTGCAGAAATTTTCCAAGCCAATCGAAATAAAACTTACGAAACGGGGGAAAAAGTAGGGAGACACCTTGCCTTAAAAACCCGACAAACCCAATCCCGTAACACCATTCAAAGTATTGAGTATGGCGGTCACAAATACACTACCGAAAAAGAGATAGCCAATTGCTTTCAGGAATATTATCAAAAATGATACCAAAACGAAGATAAACATTTGATTGATGAAACTAAAGAGTTCCTAATCAACTGGCTCAGAGAGACTAATATGGTACAAACTATGGATAACGACACAAAGAAAGAATTAGACAAAGAAATTACCCGTACAGAAGTAGAGCTGGCAATAGCGGAATTAGCTGCAGGCAAAGCGGCAGGACCTGACAAGATACCCCTAGATTTATATAAAATATTAGGTAAAGTAATAATCCCATTCCTTCACGATCTGTTTTTAGGTGTTCAATGGCATGGAAACCCCCCGGAATCCTGGAAACAAACAAATATAGCTGCTTTCAAGAAGAAGGACAAGCCCCCCGAATTAACAACCTCATATAGGACGATCTCACTGATTAGCTCAGATTCTAAAACATACGCCAAAATATATGCCAATCGCCTTGGCAAAATTATTGAAAAACTTGTGTCTCCCTGGCAACACGGGTTTATACCAGGCAAAAGTACTACCGACCATACACGTAGAGTTATAGCCTTGTTTGATATAATGAAAGTAGAGAAAGGTCAGATGTCGCTAGTTCTTTTAGACGCCGAAAAGGCTTTTGATCGGGTCTCCTGGCGATTTCTTTGGGAAATACTAGCTTTCAAAAACATCGGCCCGGGATTCATAAAATCAATCAAAGCCCTTTATGTAGATCCAAAGGCCAGAATCCTGACAGGGGGCTGCGAATCTGAAAACATTAAAATCCAGAGAGGCACGCGACAAGGGTGTCCGTGCTCTCCACTGTTATTCGCATTTTACATTAACCCCTTAATTATCAAGCTATTAACTTCACCAGTCATAATACCAATAAAAACCGGCATCTACAACACCAAAGTTCTCGCATATGCCGATGATGTTGCGGTCTTAACAACTAACCCTACGGAGGCCTTAGTTGAAATAGAAGCAACTACTAAAATATTCGGCCTCTATTCGGGGTATTCACTAAACCAAGATAAAACAATGGTAGTATGTACTGATAATACATTATACATAAGTCAATTTAGAGTTAGAAGTGCTAAATATCTAGGAGTTAACATCTCGTCCAACACTCACGACATTAACATATTAAACTATGATCCCCTAATCACAAAAATAAAAGCTGATTTACTTAGAGTTAATAATCTTCATCTTTCTATAATTGGTAGGAGCAATTACATCAAAATGACAATTTTCCCAAAGATACCTCTTTCGTGCAATTCCTATTTTAAGTGACAGATCTACTATTAAAAATATAAACCAAATAACATCATCCTTTATTTGGAGTTATGGGAAGATAAGAAGAGCATTACCTAAGTTAATACTACCAATCTCGAGAGGCGGCCTAGCGATACCAAACTTAACTTACTATATGTGGGCAGCCATACTACAACAAATGACATTCCTAACTACAACTAGACATCATGATCAAAATAGACCACTACATGATATACCGTCTATATATGAAATAACACTAGGAAGCACAGCCAGAGGATTATTATTAAGACAAATTGAGCCCTCCTATTTCAAAAAGATCAAATTTAAAATCATTACTGATGCTTTTAAAACTTGGACTTGTAGTACTAAAACGCTTCTAATTCCTAAATACACGAAATATACACCTCTATGGCATAGCTCAATAATACCTCAATACCTTAATGATAATATAACCAAACGATGGGAGAACCTAGGTCTAGTAACTATTGAGGACTTTTTAAACCAAGATGGAAGAACAACATTTGATGAATTGATTGTTAAATATCAAATTCACCCTACCGAATATCTGAAATTTATTCAAATATATACATCACTAAAACAACACATCACAAATATAGAAGTAAAAACGATACCATTTATAGACCTGATACAAAAAACATCAACTAGAATTAGTGACATATATGAGATCTTTTTGAATAATCACTCTGATGACTTAGAAAGATTAGAAACTAGTTGGGCGAATAAATTAAACAATCCTAACGTCGACATAGACATGATTCTACAGTTATCTTCCAAAGTCATACTAGCTAGCAATTTAAAAGCTCAGATCTATAAAACAGTATGCAACCTTTATTACACACCATTCAAACTATTTTCTTGGGGTAAGATTGATCACGATAAATGCCCTAGATGTGCACTCAGTCCTGCAAACCTGATACACATGTTCTGTGATTGCCCTAAATTAGATCCAATTAAGGAAAGCATTACAAAATTCTGGACTGAGATATTCGGTCACGAAATTAAAACCTCATCAACTCTGTTTCTGTTTGGCTATGATAGTTCTTTAGAATTTAATAACCCAGAAATCCATACAACTTATATATGCGCTGCCATATATAGAATCATTCTAGCAACTCGTTGGAAAGATTCTGAGGCCCCAGCATTTCAGGGATGGCTTAACAGGTTATTAGCTACATATAAACAAGAAATGGCCATCTACAAGGTTAGAGGGAAAAAATCTAGAATATATGGGGAATTGGTTTGGTCATCAGTGGCTAGATGGTATGAGCGACAGAGGGATTAAATTAAAATCTATTTAGGCAAAATTTGCCATGGGAATCATTGTTATAAAAACTCTGAGAATTGAAATGCAATTTCTTTACTTTTTTCTTTACTTCTCCTTTTTCCTTTTCCCTTTTTTTTTATCAAAAATACTGATACTAATTGTTTATATGACTGCCACAATGTACGTGTATCCTATGTTTATTTTATATTATGAAACTCTTTTTTTGCTTTCTAGTATTTGTAATTCAACATATGTTTAACTTTGTATTTCTCGAACATGCTCAAATAAAAATGTATTTAAAAAAAAAAAAAAAAAAAAAAGCAAAGG
This sequence comes from Lissotriton vulgaris, assembly GCF_964263255.1. Classification (NCBI taxonomy): domain Eukaryota; kingdom Metazoa; phylum Chordata; class Amphibia; order Caudata; family Salamandridae; genus Lissotriton; species Lissotriton vulgaris. Next base: position 669,951,975 of record NC_141694.1, read on the forward strand.
CACATCGGGCTACTAGTCCCTACAATTTTGCCAAGTTTGGTGTAAATCCATTCAGCCGTTCGAGCTAAAAGTGAAATCGACCGCCCTATGGAAATTAACATGGGGAAAACACGTTTTGGGACCCCCCTTTTATCTCGGCCCGCTTGACAAATCCCCCCCAAACTTTCAGGGACAGACCGGAACTCGACGAGGCCATTTTGAGGAAATTTTCAGGCAGATTCGTCAACTGGTGCCAAAGTTATTCCAAATAGAATTTTGAGATTTAACATTGAAAAAAATCCTAACTATAACTACCTACTGGCGACCGCCAGTAGGTAATATATATATATATATATATATATATATATATATATATATATATATATATATATATATATATATATATATATATATATATATATATATATATTACCTACTGGCGGTCGCCAGTAGGTATATATAGTTAGGATTTTTTTCCTATGGGACTTTTGAAAATTCTATGTCTAATAACTTTGGCGTTTGTGGACGGGATCGGCTGGAATTTTCAGGAAAATAGCACATTTTGTTTCTGAGCAGCCCCTAAAAATTTGGGGGGGTTTCGTCAAGGGGGGGCTGAGAAAAAAGGGGGGTCCCAAAACGCATTTTTCCCATTCATTTTTCCATAGGGCGTTTGGCCTCACTTTTAGCTCGAACGGCTGAATGGATTTGCACGAAACTTGGCAAAATTGTAGGGACTGTTAGCCCGATGTGCCTTTGCTGGGTCTCAATATATGTGCTCCATTGGATTTTGAGAAATTAACATTTTAAAAAACAGATATATCTGTGACAGCGTCCTGGATAGCGCTCCAGATCGCGTACTTTTCGCGTAACGGAGCTTTGCGAAGCGAAGCTGATTGGCTCTCCGGTGTCTGTCAACATTCTAAACAGTCCGGTGCGGCCGCCATCTTGTCTCTCGGTAGGATCGAGAGACAAGAGGAGGAGAAAAACGAAGGGGGAATTTAATGAAAGTGGGCAAGGTAGACCCCTCTTGACCCCCTAGAAATGATGTTGGGGTTATTAAAGGGTCCCGTGGGGCAAATAAAAAAATTTAATTTTTCGCGGTAGAAGCGCTTCCCGGTTCGCGAACCGGGCCGCAAACTGGTAGCGAAACGGGAATTCGCCATTTGTGTTTCGATTTAATTAAATTACAAGATGGAGGAAAAACAATGTGAGAAATGGGTATAAGGGGGTACGGGAGACGTATCCTGACCCCCTATGTTTTCGGAGGGTGGTTGAGGAGGCTCATATATGTTGATACTTGTCTTCCAGCGGCTGCGCGTGAGCGTTTTTTTTTTTTTGCTGCGTGACGTCTGTTAACGTTCGATTCGAAGGAAATCAGGAAGTGTTGACCGCCATTTTGACACTGTGAGTAAATATATTGTTAAAAATAATTGTTATAAATAAATCCGTATTGATAAACATTGTCTGCGCCATCTTGCCTTTTTTCCAATGCCACAATTTTGTCGTGCACGGCAGCCATTTTAGATGCCTTGACCAGACCCACTCTCTGCACGTCGCCGATCCTAGCATGGCTCCCCACCCTCGCAAGCATCTCCCCCACGCACTGGTCACCCCCGCTCTCTCTTTCATGCATGGGCCATAAACCTCCCCCCATCTGCGCTGCTCTTCTCTGAGTATCACACCCTGTGCCCGCCCGACACCTCCCTTTCACCCTATTCACTACCGCACCCTCTGACACTCCTCTTCCTCTGTGTCTGATTGTCCAGGCCGGTCCCAGGCTATCACCTAGCCCTGCGGATGTATTTTATGGCCCCAACTGCAAAGAATCACCCCTGTTCAAAAGAGTTACAGTAGATCAAGGCCCCCACCTCATGAGATCCGTCACACCACACGGGTTCCTACTATCTGATAACGATCCTGTATTGTGATTGGGGAGGGGATTCTCACTGTAAGGGTGTGTGGGACCGAGCCTGATTGCAGGGATGCCTTTTTGTACATCAAAGTCTTCACAATTATGTGTCACATTAAAAATATATAGCACTCCAACAAAGTAGTAGGATTATAACACTTTAATAACTTATAAATATATACAACGCTCCATCAAAGTAAACACGTTAAAAAAAAACTTTTTAAACAACTATTTACATGACATTGCTTTAACCAGGATAGACAAAGAAATGACACAGTGATGTAAAAGTTTCTGAAAGAAATGCCAAGAACGTCCCATGTGAAAGTGAATTTTATCTGACAATTTTTTTCTTTTCCTTCTCATGAAAAGAAAGTTAATGCCAGGTTCGTTACCTGCCTCATCTGCCAAAAAAAAACTCTCGAGAGGGACCGAAAAAAAATATAGCTATGGTAATCATACCATGCATCGGCACATGGAGAGGTGGCACCCTCCTAATTATTCTAAAGCACAACTTCGAGATTTGGTGGATAACCCCCGACCGGCAAAAACATCCACCAATGACTTAGCAATAAGTGAGTCAGAGGCAAGGGAAACCGTCTCAAATCTGCAAAAGAACTTTGGGCAGATGAGATTGACTTGTGTAGCATGTGGAAAATTAATTTCATGCGGAGAGATGAGTATTACTTTAATAAATAGATCATATGAAAATCATCAATGTCCAAAACATCCTAGAAAGTAATTTTTGTCATTTTTGAGGAAGAGAGATAACCTACAGTGGTACGGGGTCGTTTTCGTTTGTACTAGGGGGGCCAGGTGACATTCCTTCGGGGTGGCTTAGGGGCATTTAAAACAACTTCCCTGATACAGGTAGCATATAAAGTAGAGGCTAAATACCAGGATCTTTATCGATTGCTTTATGCTGTACAAAAATGAAAAACACACAACAAACCTGGACCATTCATATTTTCAATGTTTCTGCGTACTATACTTTTTAACCCTTAACTAATTGAGCTGCTTCATTTCACCTGCTTTTTAAAAATTTTTTAAAAAATATCGGAAACAGTGGCCATTTATTCGAAACTTACCAATCTACGCGTTACAACTACGTTTGCTTTTTCAAAAACCTTTAATGAAAATGTTGGTGCCCAAATACGGGCCTACAACCCCGTGGGCCGGCCACGGAGCAGGCTGGAACTGTAAATGGGGGGGGGGGGTATTTATTTGTGGAAAACATAACAGAGAGTCAGTGGTCGTTGATTTCATAGTAAAAAGTGCGACAAGTGCAACAAAATCATATTGATAATTCATTGTGAGCAAGTACCAAAAGTGTCGACAATTCGAACCTTCAATAATAAATACAGTAATCAATGATGCATTAGAACTTAATATCAATTCATTGTTCGAACGTGTAATCAGTACCCGTCCCATGTCAATTCATTGTTCGAACGTATAATCAATACCCATCCTGGATCAATTCATTGTCCGAACATATAATCAGTCTTATCCCATATCAATTCATGTGCTAAAAACTGCATACATATCTCATGATATCAAGGCTGAGCAATCGGGGCACAACAAGGAGTTGAGAGTTTCATTTGTACCGGCGCCATTTTGGGTGAGGTCAGGAAGGTCCAAGTATAGTCAAAATGTCTCCACCAACTCGTGGTTGGACCGGGACCTCTTTCGGCAGTCCAAAAGTTTTCGTTGAAGGGTAGCAGAGGGGACTGCCGACATGAACCATCAGTCAAAGTGGGGTGGGAGGCAACAATCTCTCCTACCGGGTCATACTGGTGTCCCACCGGAACTGATCAAGTTGGTAGTCTTGCAGGATTTTGGTCATTTCAAGACTGAGGCCGGCACCGGCATGAGCGCGCCGACGTCCCACGGCTACATCGTGGTCGTTCCGTGGGTGATCATGGCAGTCATTCCCCATCGGGGGTGTCTGCGGGGGTCGGGGGCCCCCGTGGCTCTTATACAATCTTCAAAGTTGAGGAGAACGTTTCTGGACGCAGGACTCATTTTCTAGTTGAACTCAGAAGCGCCGTTGCACCGCAACAGTGGACGAGACCCCCGCTGGGAGAGCGGAGCATCATTGCCTCGCAATAGTGGACGAGACCTTTTGTCGGGTGAGTGCAGCGCCGCTGCATCGCAAGAGTGGAGGCACCCTTTTGTTGGGTGAGTGGAGCGTTGGGGGTGCAGCTGAGGGGCCCCCACCTGTGGGGGTGGGAGAGGCTCGTTCGCGCCTCCTCTCCCTCCCAGCGCACCCCACGCCGACACCTGGCGTTGATATCCGTGATGTCCGGACCAGGCGATAAGAGGGGGGGGGTCGGAGGCAGAGGCAAGACATCCCCCCCGTGGCCTGCAGGGCGCCGCTTCAGGCCCGAACGGGGAGCTCATATCAAGCCGGGGCCAGACCAGGAGATACATGGGGAGGGGGGGGGTCGGTGGCATGTGCAAGACATCCCCCCCCAGTGTTGTCGCAGCCATTATTGAAGAAAGAAGAAGAATCCCGTCGGCCTCGGCTCCTCTTCTGGTCCACCTTACGCGACGACCCTTTTGTTTGGTGAGTGGAGCGTTGGGGGTGCAGCTGAGGGGCCCCCACCTGTGGGGGTGGGAGAGGCTCGTTCGCGCCGCCTCTCCCTCCCAGCGCACCCCACGCCGACACCTGGCGTTGATATCCGTGATGCCGTGATGTCCGGATCAGGCGATAAGAGGGGGCGGTGGGACAGACATGCTTGGAGCAGTGGGGGGGGTGGCGGAGCCTAGCTACCTCGTGGCTGCCGTAACGTCAAGCTTGGCTTCTTTCACCACTTTCATGTTTCTTATTTCTAGCGAAGTCAAAAACTCATCAGTGGCCTACTGATTTTGTTCGATTTCTTTCCCTTCCTTTTCAAGTGTGTTTCATGCTAAAGTTTCTGTTTAACAGGATACAGTGATTACTTCGTATTTTACATATGTCTTCTTTATTAGGGGTACTCTCCGGTTGAGTCAGATGATGTACCTCTAATAAATGGTCCGGGTGGAACTAGTTTCTCAATCAGTGGGGAGTAGATGGGCATGACAGATTACAACGGGGGACAAAGGTCCGCATTACCCACCCTTCACTACTTGCAAAGACTAGACAGAATATTTCTATTCCACGTTATTTGCAAACAAAGAATACTTCGAAAGAACTATTCCTTGAACAATAAATGTCCAGCAAATCAATCAATCAGTGGGGAGAAAAACAGGCATGACGGATTACAACGGGGGACAAAAGTCCGCATTACCTATCCTTCACTATCTGCAAAGGGAGACAGAATATTCCTATTCTTCTCTGTTTGTAGACAGGGAATATCTCAAAGAGCAATAATCGATAAAAAATTAGTAGGATTATAACACTTTAATAACTTATAAATATATACATCGAATCAAAAACAGTAAACACCTTAAAACATTTTTTTTTAAAACAGAAGCAACAATGACAACTAACAGTAGTGATATCCTGGGCGGGTGATGGAACTGGGATTGTTAATGGAAAAAGATCTACAGAGAAAGATATTGGTGAATTATACTTCTCCGGAAATTTAAAACTCACAAATGTTTTATTTGTGTAATCGTTTCAGGTCAAACGGATTGTGGGAAAATGTACAGAATGGAAGAGTCACCAAAAGGCAAAAAGTACACTCATGTATGAAAATCTTACTATTAATGCTTGACTGAGGCCAAGGAGATCAGAGTGCATGAGTCTCATGCTCGATCGATTGAGCTAGCCGGATCGGGCAACAAAAAGTATAAAATAGTTACGTAAATAGTTATTTAATAAAATGTTTTACCCTGTTACTTTGCTGGTGTGTTGTATATATTTATAATATTTGCATGGGTTTTGTCGTTATTTTGGGTGGGGTGGGTGGCGGAGCCGAGCTGTCTTGCAGCCATCATGGTGTGGAGCTAAGTTCATCTCACTAGTTTCATATTTCTCATGAGGGGTTGTTCTTAATGTTTCTATTTTAGCGAGGTCAAAAAGAGATCCCATTGGTGGCCTACTGATTTTGCTCGATTTCTTTTGTTTTTTTTAAACGATTTTTCACTATCTGCAAAGACTAAACAGAGTATTGTGACTCTGTGCTTGTTTGTAAATAGAGAATGAACCAAAGAGAACCAATTCTAAAACAGTAAATGCTTGGATAACAATCAATCAAATAGAGAGAGAAGCAGGCACGACGGATTACAACGGGGGCAAAGGCCTGCGTTAACTACCCTTCACTATCTGCAAAGAGAGAGTACTCCTAAGAGAAAAGAGGGGGGGGAGGGGGGGGCAGCGTTCAAAGCACATCAGCGTGCATAAACACGAAAATGTTTTTACCTATCACGTACTTGACATTTGACAGCTTTTGATATTTGCTATTAAAAAACCATTGAAATTCACTGAAAAAACCATAGGTTATAGACCATATATAGTTAGGAATTAGCATTTACAAAACCTTAATTTACTCGCACAAAACCATAGAAATTTGCATATATAGTTAGTTGCAATAACTATATATCGCGCACCCGCAATCCACTGCTGATGATGTCACATATTACATCATTCATGACATGGTCAGTGACATCACTGATGACATCACTGATGACATCTCAAATGACATCACTGATGACATCACTGATGACATTTCAAATGACATCACTGATGACATCACTGATGACATCTCAAATGATATCACTGATAACATCACTGATGACATCTCATTTGACATTACTGATCACATCACTGATGACATCATTCATGTGATAATACGATGAACCTCTTCAGACTCTAATATAACCTTAGATACACTCAGTGTAAACAGACACTCACATACTGTCACTCATCCATGGAGTTACTCACACACCTAGTCAGTCATGCAAAGAATCAATCACACCTCCATTTGCTCAACTATACAGTTATACACACCTTAATTATTCAAACATATTCTAACACATATTTACTCTCTTATACAATCACTGATACAAGTTTTCAATGATCCATGCAGCCACTCACACATTCACTAGCTCTTATACACAGTAATTTATATATGTGAACTCTCACATGTACTGTGTTTTACATATGTACTTACTTTGACATGTAGCACTGAGATATCCATTCACTCACCAATACACTCATGCACACAGTCAACCACCCATACAGCTGTTTCCACATGCAGTTTTGAACCCATACATCTAGTGAATCAACTGCTCACACATCTATGCACAGAGTCACACACCTCCCAGACACCCACACACACACACTCACTCTCCCATACAAATACTTGGGCAACCAATCAATAACCCATATAGTTACTCATATAGCTACTGATCAACACATGCAGCAGTTTACAGAACAACAGATATAATGATGCACAAATTAAGACAGTTTAGTCACTAACCCATGCACTCAGTGAGACACATTTAATCACTCACTCATACAGTCAGTCATGCACCTACTAAATCCTTCATCCAGACACTTATACATCCACTCATTCTTCAATATGTAAGACATATTTTAACTTTACAGAATCATACAGTCACTGGATGATGTCATCAGTGATGTCATCAGTGATGTCACTGACCATGTCATGAATGATGTAATATGTGACATCATCAGCAGTGGATTGCGGGTGCGCGATATATAGTTATTGCAACTAACTATATATGCGAATTTCTATGGTTTTGTGCGAGTAAATTAAGGTTTTGTAAATGCTAATTCCTAACTATATATGGTCTATAACCTATGGTTTTTTCAGTGAATATATATATATATATATATATATATATATATATATATATATATATATATATATATATATATATATATATATATATATATATATATATATAAATATATTTATATATATAAAGTAGAACTCTTCGGCTTTGCAAATCTCTTTCCCGTAGGGCACAAACAAAGAGCACAGACCACAAAAGTGCAAATCCTTCAATTTTATTCCTTTAGAGTTTACTCCATAGTACAACTAGATGGGGCAGTCATTACGCGTTTCATCCCAAATGTGGGACTTGATCACATGACGCCAACCACCAATCATAGTCACTTAAATACTGACAGCACTTTTTTTTAGGTATTTTTCATTTTTTTCCTCGGGTTTAAGACCCACACCTCTGAAAGTGACAACACCAGTGTATTGGATTCCCTACTGCTTTATATCAACCTATGTTTTATGAAAACATGCTTTAATAATCTTAAAAACATGATTCTTAAACATAATAAAAGCATAATAAACCGAGGGCCCATGATCGTCCAAGCATAAATGCTACGGTGCTTTTCTGTTTTACATAGATTGTCGGATGGCATGTTTTGAGTCCACAATCAATCAACCTGTACAAAAATAAATACATACACTTTACAATCTCAAATAGATAAATAAATATGAATAAGTTACAGATCAATATGATAAACATATAAATATGATAAAATCACTGTAAAACTCTGAATAAATAATTGTCCTACATTGCTGATTGTGGAAGAATATTAACTACCTCCTACCTTCCCCCTATCGATTATTATGAGGTAAAAGTTCAGTGGGGAATCCTTTTATTGCAAATCAGTGTACACAACTAATACATCTACCAAATTTTAAAACATCCAAAAAAAGTGCAAATGTGCAAATTACACATTTCTAAGTGGTTAAAAGGAGAGAATTATCCATAAGGAGGCATTTTGTGACGGCAAATCATGCTGACAACTGATATCCCATATGTGTTTAAATACACCTATAGTGCTTGGAATTGTTGCTCAACTATGAATGGAAAATGTTGACTATGTTACCCTAGTAAGGCCCACCTAGAATTAGCTAGTTTGTATATTGAATCCAGCTATTTCTGGTGTATATCTTATAGCTGTGTTGCTTCTTATGATGACAATTTTACAGGTTTATTATGGGATTTAAACTACCATCTGCCTGTCTACAAGCTTGCATGGAGTTCCTCCGAGCTGTTGAGGCCATTGGGATATTTACTATCGAGGCTCAAAATGTAGTGCATTTCCAACAACCTAAGGCTCCTAACTCTGTCACCACCACATTTTCGTCTTGGTACAGAGTCGATCAAAAAGTATTTTAAGTCCTTAGGATCGCCCTCGTGGTGTTTTTGGAAATGCCTGGCCACAGAATACGTCTGATCATGGTTCTTGATTGCGCGCATGTGCTGGAGTACCATTTGGTGGCCCGGTAGAGTCGTACTGCCAACATAGCGTAGACCACAAGGGCACTCCAACACGTACACCACATGGTCAGTTTTGCAATCTAGTGCTTTAGTGATGACTTTATTGGGCCTCCCAAATGGCATAGAAATGTCTGTGGTGTTTGTCCCATGCTGGCAGGCTTTACATGACCTACACTTGTAGAATCCCTTCCTCTGTGTGAGCCAAGTACCCTTAGGTGGTGGACCAACTGGGTCATTTTCCACTAGGGCATCTTTCATTGATGTCCCCCTCCTGTAAGTTATCATAGGATTTTTAGGAACCGTTGCACCTATGATGGGATCCTGCATGATCAAATGCCAATTTTGTTTAATTATTTTTCTGACCTTTCCATGTTCCTTGTTGTAGCTCAAGATGAATCTGAACGTGTCATTAGTGTTGTCTCGGTTGTCCCGGGCACTGCGGTTGCCTAATAGTTGTTTTCTATCTACAGAATTGCATTTCGGCAGGGCCTTCTTCAAACATTTATTGCTGTATCCACGTTCTTTAAACTTGGCAATGCATTCGTCCTGTGCTATCTGAAGTGTTGCTTCATTACTACAGATTAGCTTTATGCGCAGGAGCTCACCATAAGGAATGGTCTGCACTAGGTGATTGGGATGAGCATTGCTTGGGTGCAGGGTAGCATTTCCTGCCGTGGGTTTCCGGTGCAACTTGGTTTCAAGTTTTCTATTTTCAATGTACACTTCTACGTCCAAGAACGTAACTGTAGAACGATTTACAGTAGCTGTCAAATTTAAGTTCAAATCGTTCTGGTTAAGTGACTCAATAAACCTCATTGCATCCACCTCACTGCCACCCCACACCAAAACAGGTCATCTATGTACCTCCACCAACATTTAATATATGTGTCAAGTATATTTGAGTGTTTGGCAATGAGGACCTGCTCCTCCGACCAGCCCATGTGTAGACACGCGTAGCTGGGGGAGAAGCTAGCCCCCATGGCCACACCCCTCCATTGTTGGTACATCTTATCTTGGAACAAGAAAAGGTTATTTTCTAAACATAGCTTGACCATGCTAAGCAGCATTTTATTGTGTTCTTCATATTGGGACCCCTTTCTTGCTAAATAGTATTTCAAGGCCCGCAATCCATCATCGTGCTTAATCGATGTATAGAGGGCAGTTACATCTAGAGTAATCAATAAATACTTATCACTCCATACAAAATCTTTCATCTTAGTTAAAAAGTCTCCAGTGTCTTTGATGTATGATACCAAATTAACAACAAATTCTTGCAGAAAAAAGTCAACAAAGATTGAAGTGTTCTCAAAAATGCCATTTTTGGCAGATATAATCAGCCTACCTGGTGGCTTCGTGGAGTCTTAATGGACTTTGGGTATGAAGTACAATATAGGAATAGACGGATCAGTCAACCTTGGATCTGGGAAACTGGGTTTGAGTCTCGGCAATGACGCTGAACATCCGTAATGCAACTGGTGCTATGTAAAGCGCTCTGATACCCGATTTGGGTCAAGTTTGCGCTATATAAAACTCTGTAATAATAATAATATATATATATATATCCACAAAAGCAGGTAGACCCAAATGGAAGGAGGCCTCAGACACAAGTTAGCTCACAGCTTGACAGCATTTATTTACAGCTTGCAGGCAGGCAGCTGACACAGAGCAGTCATCGATAAAGTTCACCGCCAGACGCGTTTCAGGACGTCTTTAATCCCTTCCTCAGTGGCGTGTCTTTGTGAAATGGATGCAAAGTTGGCTGCACACCTGTTCAATTTAAACAACCCGCCCAATGGGCGTGGCCCCTCACGGCCCCCTGGTCGTTGTAGTGTGTAGTCTTAAAATCCACAGTGGGCATGCAGTCCATTACAAAATTAAAATGACCTTTTGTTTTACCCATGTGGGTTGATGTCCTGTTCTGCCCACAGCCTGCCCTGCTTTTCAGATGCAAATGTAAGCATCCAAGGCAGCTCCATCCTGTGTATGGAACAGAACTCGTATGTCTCCCGTAGCTGCCAGCACTCGTGGAAGCCGGCACGGACCCGCTTTGCAGTGAGCCTCATTCCGCGGCTGGGCGTCAGCCGAATTCAATTCCCAGGCTCGCTTGGGAAAAGCAGTGGGGACAATGGGAGCTTGCTCTACAATATGGGATTTGTCACTGCAAGTTCATAGAAAACAATCCCTCAGCCTGCCCTGCTTTTCAGACGCAAATGTAAGCATCCAAGGCAGCTCCATCCTGCGTATGGAACAGAACTTGTATGTCTCCCGTAGCTGCCAGCACTCGTGGAAGCCGGCACGGGCCCGCTTTGCAGTGAGCCTCATTCCGCGGCTGGGCGTCAGCCGAATTCAATCCACAAAAGCAGGTAGCCCCAAATGGAATGAGGCCTCAGACACAAGTTAGCTCACAGCTTGACAGCATTTATTTGCGGCTTGCAGGCAGGCAGCTGACACAGAGCAGTCATCGATAAAGTTCACCGCCAGACGCGTTTCAGGACCTCTTTAATCCCTTCCTCAGTGGCGTGTCTTTGTGAAATGGATGCAAAGTTGGCTGCACACCTGTTCAATTTAAACAACCCGCCCAATGGGCGTGGCCCCTCACGGCCCCCTGGTCGTTGTAGTGTGTAGTCTTAAAATCCACAGTGGGCATGCAGTCCATTACAAAATTAAAATGACCTTTTGTTTTACCCATGTGGGTTAATGTCCCGTTCTGCCCGCAGCCTGCCCTGCTTTTCAGATGCAAATGTAAGCATCCAAGGCAGCTCCATCCTGTGTATGGAACAGAACTTGTATGTCTCCCATAGCTGCCAGCACTCGTGGAAGCCGGCACGGACCCGCTTTGCCGTGAGCCTCATTCCGCGGCTGGGCGTCAGCCGAATTCAATCCACAAAAGCAGGTAGCCCCAAATGGAATGAGGCCTCAGACACAAGTTAGCTCACAGCTTGACAGCATTTATTTACGGCTTGCAGGCAGGCAGCTGACACAGAGCAGTCATCGATAAAGTTCACCGCCAGACGCGTTTCAGGACCTCTTTAATCCCTTCCTCAGTGGCGTGTCTTTGTGAAATGGATGCAAAGTTGGCTGCACACCTGTTCAATTTAAACAACCCGCCCAATGGGCAAGGCCCCTCACGGCCCCCTGGTCGTTGTAGTGTGTAGTCTTAAAATCCACAGTGGGCATGCAGTCCATTACAAAATTAAAATGACCTTTTGTTTTACCCATGTGGGTTGATGTCCCGTTCTGCCCGCAGCCTGCCCTGCTTTTCAGACGCAAATGTAAGCATCCAAGGCAGCTCCATCCTGCGTATGGAACAGAACTTGTATGTGTCCCGTAGCTGCCAGCACTCGTGGAAGCCGGCACGGACCCGCTTTGCAGTGAGCCTCATTCCGCGGCTGGGCGTCAGCCGAATTCAATCCACAAAAGCAGGTAGCCCCAAATGGAATGAGGCCTCAGACACAAGCTTGACAGCATTTATTTACGGCTTGCAGGCAGGCAGCTGACACAGAGCAGTCATCGATAAAGTTCACCGCCATGGATGCATCCATTTCACAAAGACACGCCACTGAGGAAGGGATTAAAGAGGTCCTGAAACGCGTCTGGCGGTGAACTTTATCGATGACTGCTCTGTGTCAGCTGCCTGCCTTAAAAGTGACTCCCTGTCATCTCCTCTTCTGAGGGGTGGTATGGCTCCGATCACAAAATACTTTAAACAAGATAAATCCTTGTTATGTGCTCTTTTAAAATGCCTGGCCACCAGATAGGCAGGGTCAATGTGCAAAATCGCGCGCAAATGCTGCAGAATCCTGACGTGTACCTGCAGCTTGGTAGTGCCAACATATCGTAATCCGCAGGTACACGTCAGGACATACACGGCAAAGTCTGTTTTACAATTGAAATTGCCTGTGATCATTTTTGGCTCTGTGTCAAAAGGAGTACAGTATTGCGAGGTGTTAATGCCAAATCTACATGCGCGGCAGCTGGAACATTTGAAAAAACCTCTTGAAGGTTTTAGCCAAGGGGTTTTAGACTTCAATTCAGGGGCAGCTTTGTCCAAAGCGGACCCCATACTTTTCGCCCGTCTGAAGGTGATGATAGGATTGGCTGGCAACCTGGTGTTCAATATGTGGTCACTTAATACTATAGGCCAATTCTTTCTAAAAATTGCCTTTATATATAAACTCTGAACCTAACGATAATGTTACTGTACCCTTGGTTACATGGACATTATAGTTAGGTTCAGATTTTATTCATTCATAACTAAAGAAATTCAGCAGGTATAGTTTTCTCAAGTAACTATAACTCATGCCCTAAGGTACCTATAACTTGCACCCCTGCCATGCATAGTTTTCTCATTAATAATTTCACTACAAATTTTGCAGTGATATTATCAATGATGTCATGAATGATGAAGTATGTGGGATAATTAGCAGTGCATGGCGAGAGTGTGAGTTATAGTTACCTTGGGGCACCAGATATAGTTAATTGAGTTAACTATAACTGGTGAATTTCAATGCTTTTATGTGTGTTAAATTTGAAACAAACTATAACATCCGTGTAACTTTTTTTCAGTGCATTTCTAAGGCTTTTTACAATTTATTTCCTAACTATAATGCCCCTGTATCCTTTGTTTTTTAGTGAATTTCTATGTGTTTTTAAAACTATTTAAATACAAAAAACCTGGGGGTCTAGCAAAGAAACAAACATGTGTCTGGAACCATACGCATTGTTAAATCAACAGAGTACTAGTAAAGTAACTGAATGGTCTATTTTATAGAGTATAGTAAACCAACGCATGTAACCACCAGCAACTATAGGTGAGATCTAACATCCAGAGATGGATTACCATCAAAATCTTGTTGGTGATCTAGTTTTCTCATCTGGTCATCCACAGGGCTAGGCTGGTGTGTCTCTAGATCAGTGAGAATACAACCAAGACCGCCTGTCAGGACTGGGGTCACGCCCACAGTCGCTAGCTGACCATACGTGGGATCACCAATTGGAACAAGGTGCAGTGCAAAGAGTGAAGGTGTAAGGAAAAAGTGAGATTAAAAAGGAATAGAGAGCTCACAGTTAAGAACCTTTAATGGCTGTGAAGCCTCTTTCAATTTAAAAACCAGAACAGCGCAAAACAAGCAGTATAAACAAATGACTGCTTAGGGGCCGACATGTTTCTGCCAAATAGGGGATATACTCCCTTGGCTTTCCTCAGGGCCTCTGTTCTTAAAAACCTTTGCTACTGCAAGTGCAAAACACACTCAAAACAATACATAAATCAAATACAGTGACATATTTAAAGGATATGTTCCTATAAGTTACTCAAATTGAGATAGGCACAGATCGCCCGTAGATTCTAAAAAACTTTACTAATTGTAATAGCTCCCAGTTGATCCACTTATCGACATGTCCCTGTCAAGAACAATACCCGGGGATGACCACTAGAAAAGTGCGGACGAGGATGCTGGAGCACAAAAGTGCTTTTCGCTGTAAAAAGAGCGTTTCCAAACTGACGAAACACTTTGTTGAGCTAAATCACAATGAAACTGATTTCACCTGGACAGTCCTGGAGAAACCATTCATACCTTCACACATTGGGGACATAGCCAGATATCTGTTTGTTAAGGAACAACAATGGATATTTAGATTATCGACAGATTCCGGGGTTTGAATGATGAAATTATGTGGACTACGCTATGATTAGCTGTCTAACACCATATTGCTGTGCTGTTACACACTTTTCCAGCAATCATGTGTAAGTGAACACAAATAAGCATAATATACCATCATGTCCCCCTAAGGCACATTTCCATGGACGCGGTAATACTCCAGGATATCATGAATACAATGATAATCAGTGTACCCCATATACTGATATACACATTCTTGGATGAGCTATCATCCCTCTTTGAGCAAGTTTGAATCGGAGTATCCTGGTAGGTACCAGTGTTACACTACCGTTATGTTGAAACCACCGAGCTTCCACAACATAGGGGACCAATATAAAGAATTTTTCTAAAGATTTTCTGCAATAGCACCTTGCCACACCATTGTAAATTGTATTTCGTTTTGAGCTCAGTGAGGGACTTACATCGATCCTTTCCAAGCTCCTTATCCACATTTTCCAGCTGTGTACGAATTAAATAGTCATTTTTAATTGGCTGCCATTTACTATGATACATCACAACAGGTAAACCACTCAAAACTTGTTTCTGATTTTGCGATTAATTCTCCACATAGACCTGTTGCCCTGCAGGTACCGGAGCTGAATCACCTAATGGTACCGCATTACACCACTCGATAAAGCAGACCTGTTTTCAATATGCGTAATTGCATTTCCTGTTGCTTGTTTTTCCCTCTTTAATGACAACAAGGTTTGGGAATATAAATAGTGAATATTGTTTTCTTGGCTTTGGCTATATCATTTGTTCCACAAACAGGCTGTTATCTCTTGATCCTCATTGGAATCACACATAGAACTACAATTCCCTTGCCCAGTAGTTCCGCTTTGTTGACGTTTGGGTGACGTTTTGAACTACAATTCCCATTTTTTAGTTTACCCTAGCTCTCGCGAGAGTACGCGCCACACTCGACTAACAATAACAAACTGCAGAATAAAGACCGATTCTCGTTTAGCGGCGCTGTGGCTTTACAATAAATCCCATAAAGGGCTTCAAATGAGATACTTCTTAAAGTGCTAAGCTGTGGTTCTACTTAAGTTTTTGTCCTTTGAAAGAGGCGCAGCCGTAATACTCGCGCTGATAGGGGCTTTCAAATGGAGGACAAACCTACATAAGATGCACTCTTTCTTCCAAACGTTGCCTCCCCCAGGCTCAGATACAGCTTGGGGCAATGACGGATAGGTGAGTGCATCGACCATGTTGTGGTCTTAAACGTATTATGAGCCTATGTCCTCATAGCGCCGGGATGCCCAAGGGTAGCTGCGCGCTATATAAGATTTTAAATAATAATAAATAATAATAGTAATTTTGTTTCCTATACTTGTAGTGATAGCACCTGTGGGTGAGCTCTTTTTTGAGACTGGTTGTAAGATTGTTAAGCTAGGGATAAGTTACTTACTAGGGACTCCAAACAAGTAGATAAGCTTAAACTTGTTCTGCTTTATCTTGACTTGGACTGCCTTTTCTTTTTCCTAGAGCGTGGCCTCCCTTACTCTGAGCTTGGTCCAGGTGAGGTGAGGTAATTTCCCCTGTCAAGAAGGGTGAGTAAGGAACTTGATGTTCCTTTTTGTAAACGGATTTATATTGTTATATATCCAGCGCATTTATACCACTTTGCACTTCTGTTTTAGGTGATTGACATACCAGCTGACAGGGAGGAATAGGAACATATCCTTTAAATATGTCACTGTATTTGATTTATGTATTGTTTTGAGTGTGTTTTGCACTTGCAGTAGCAAATGTTTTTAAGAACAGAGGCCCTGAGGAAAGCCAAGGTAGTATATCCCCTATTTGGCAGAAACATGTCGGCCCCTAAGCAGTCATTTGTTTATACTGCTTGTTTTGCGCTGTTCTGGTTTTTAAATTGAAAGAGCCTTCACAGCCATTAAAGGTTCTTAACTGTGAGCTCTCTATTTCTTTTTAATCTCACTTTTTCCTTACACCTTCACTCTTTGCACTGCACCTTGTTCCAATTGGTGATCCCACGTATGGTCAGCTAGCGACTGTGGGCGTGACCCCAGTCCTGACAGGCGGTCTTGGTTGTATTCTCACTGATCTAGAGACACACCAGCCTAGCCCTGTGGATGACCAGATGAGAAAACTAGATCACCAACAAGATTTTGATGGTAATCCATCTCTGGATGTTGGATCTCACCTATGGTTGCTGGTGGTTACATGCATTGGTTTACTATACTCTATAAAATAGACCATTCAGTTACTTTACTAGTACTCTGCTGATTTAACAATGCGTATGGTTCTAGACACATGTTTGTTTCTTTGCTAGACCCCCAGGTTTTTTGTATTTAGATATTGTATAGTAGGGGATAATAACCTGGGCAGGTCTTTTCCCTTAGACCCTCCAACCCCCGTTTCTGTTTTTCTTTTTAAAACTATTACCTAACTATAAAATCCCTGAAACTTGGATGTGTGAGTGGGTGTGTGAGTGATTGTTTGGGTGTGTAAGTGGGTATGTGAATGTGTGGTGGATGTATGAGTGCATGTGTGACTGGCTGTGCGTGTCTGTGAGTGGGTTTGGGAGTGGCTGTGTGAGTATCTGAGTGACTATGTGGGTATGGGAGTGCTTTTCAGGGTCAGTGAGTGTATCTGTATGTGGATGTATGGGTGTGTGAGTGGGAGAGGGAGTGGGTAGGGTATGTGAGTGGAAGTGTGAAAGTTGTTTGGGTCTTTGAGTGGGTGTGGGAGCGGTTTTGAGGGTCTATGAAGGGGTGTGTCAGAGGCTGCATGGGTGTGTGCTTGGGTATATGAGTCATGTGGGTGTGTAAGTGTGTTTGTGAGTGTGTGAGTAGATGTGTGAATGTGTACGTGAGTATATGTTTTTTTTTATTGGGTCTGGATCCAGTGATACACCTAAATCCACCTTAATCCTGGAAAATCTGAGGAGGATCTGGGAGACGGATGTACGGATTCCCAAGAGGTAAAAAAAAGGTTTCTTGCCCATGAGGGGTCCCACAGAGACCACTATATTAGTCTCATGGGCTCTATCCTGACTCCTTATATCACTTTCTTACCTTATTTTCCCCACTTGAAACCAAGTCTATTTGACAAAATGGCAACTACAACTTTCCTCTCAGGTTGCGGCCATCCAATCAAGAATATGGAATATGTATTCATGAATCCAAGGAGGACCTGAGGAGGTTCCACATCCTCAGATATACAAATTTTGATTTAAGTTTATATTAGGCCTGGGCAGTAAATGTCGCTCCCCTCATAGAATTTGCAGAATTTTGGCAATTTTGGCAATTCAGCATTCCGCAGAGAACACGGAATTGCCAAAAAATCTGCGATCCGTGGCAGAATTTTTTCTTTTTCACGCTTTCAAAACATGAGTTCGCACATGCAGTAGCGACTTACCGGGATCTCCGCATTTGCCGACGAGTTTTCCTATCCATTCACGTGGGCCATAAGATTTTGGTAGCCTGCGAGAATGTACAATTCCGAACACTTCATTCGGACGTACCATCGGACATCCGCAGTCGTGAAAGGGAAAACGCATCGCGAGTGGGCTTGACAAGTGAAAGAAGATGGCTGCACCAATTAGCAACCGCATGGGCAAGTTTGCAAGATATTTCCTCCCGAGCATGTATACAGCATCCGCAAACAGTTAAAATGCATCGCAACAGGGCTGAACAAGCAATTCCATGTGCTCGTGGAATCCTGCGTAGCTCGTGCGGATTTTTTACAGTTTTGCTGAACTTTGCGTAACACGACTACGCAAATTCTGCCAACCCCTATTATATTTCAAAAATTACTGAACGGATTTACACCACATAAAAAAAGCGACACTTTTTGTTACAAGATCTACCTTTCTACAAAATTTGGTGTAATTTCGTTCATCTGTTCCTGCTGTAGTTGTGTCTAAAATTCCTATGGGAATATATATGAGAAATACACATTTTTTGACCCCCACTTTTTCTCGGCTCCTGCTAGATGGATCACTCCGAAGCTTCCAATGCACAACTAGAATCAGTGGCACACTTTGTTTGGAAAATTTCTTGAAGCTTCTTCAAACAGTGTCAAAAATCGGTTTTCCTATGGAAACTAGGTCCTAACTATAACTACCTAATGGTGACTGGAAAACACCAAAGGTTACAGGGACATTATAGTTAGGCTGACATTTCACTCATACAAAACCAGAGAAATTCAGCTGTTATAGTTAGCCAAGCTAACTATAACTCATGTCCCTGCAATACACTGCTTATAACCTCACATATTACATCACTTATGACATGGTCAGTGACATCACTGATGACATTACTGATGAAATCTCATTTGCAGAGTGGTGTAAAAAGGGGCATGGCCTCTGTCCACCTCTCAGCAACCCACTGCATCGACGGGAACTTCATCCTGCAGGAGGTACCAGGAGGGCTTCTTGGCCCCCAAGGTCTCAAAGGAGTAAAGTGGACTTCTTCCCCAACCCGTAGTGCACCAGAAGGTGTGTTTGCAGAGTAGTGGACAATGGGGGCATGGCCTCCAAAGACCTCTTAGCAACCCCACAGTGTGGGACTTACTGGAGGAGGCCAACTACCCATCCTATTACCACCAATAGGTCACACACAGCAGGACTGCTGAGTTCTGAAAGCAGGCCACCCTCCCTTTGTCCACAACTCTGTAAACGTGCTTCCTGGCATGCGGGGGGTCCTTAGGGGCCAACTAGTCTACCTGTTACCTCCAGAAAACCCCTCAAACTGGATTGCAGAGAGGAGGTCAGAGGCCACATCCCCTCTCTCTACAACTCTGCAAACATGCCTTCAGGAGCACTGCTGATTGGGGGATAAAGTCCACCAGCCAAGAAGCGCATTTGCAGAATGGTGTTAAAAGGGGCATGGCCTCCTACCACCTGTCAGCAATTCCACTGTGTGGGGCTTACTGGAGGTAACAGGTGGGCTAGTTGGCCCCTAAGGACTCTCAGCATCAAAGGGGACTTCATCCCCAACCGAAAGCATGTCAGGAGGCATGTTTGCAGAGTAGTGGAGAAAGGGGGTGGGCCTGCAGCAAGTTGTTGGCTTCCGTTTTATTGTATCTTAGGAAGGGGGGGCTGTGTGGTCCCCCTTCCCTTTCACCCTTTTGGCCCGAGGACCCCATCCACCGGGACCTGACCCATTAAACAAAAGAAGGGAGGGGGCCCCCATCCAGAGGCTGATTTTGGCGCCGGCAACCCCATCTCCCGGGGCTAGGCCTATATTTCAATTTTCATTTCACCTGGGTAGTGGGGCCCGAATTTCAAGGCTCTCTCTTCCATGAAGCGCCGCAGAGTTTTCTATGGCATGGCGGGAACAGTGCTCCCGCCATGCCATAGCAAACTGCAATGTCCCAGGAGTGGGCATCCCAGGACATTGCTGGAGCCGGCCCTGGGGGCTGCTGGTCACCAGGGCCATTTACAGCTCCAGGAGGGGGGCGTGTGGCCCCTCCCATCTTCTGAAGAGACCCAAGGAGATGGTGGTCCCTGGGGCTGCATGGGGGCTTGACAATGTCTGGATGTACAAAATGTGTATTCGAACTCCACCAACTACTTACCTCAGGGAAGGTGATGGAGAGTGTCTGGGTACCAAATTACTATTCTACCTCCGCCAAGTACTTACATCAGAGAAAGTGCTGGAAAGTGACTGGGCACTAAATCACTATTCTAACTCTTCCAGGTACTTACCTCAGGGAAGTTGCTGGACAATGACTGGGGACTAAATTACTATTCTAACATCACCAAGTACTTACTTCAGGCAAAATGATGAACAGTGAATGGGGGAAAACTACAATTCTAATCCTGCTGGATACTTACCTCAAGTAAGGTGCTGGACAGTGAGTGGGGGCAAAATTATTATTCTAATTACACCAAGTATTTACCTCAGGGAAGGCTCTGAACAGTTACTGGGGGCAAAATTGCTCTTCTAACTCTGCAAAGCACTTACCTTTTGGAAGGTTCTGGATACTGACTGGGGCATGATTACTTTTCTAATTCCATCGGGTACTTACCTCAGGGAAGGAGCTGGACTGTGACTGGGAGCAAAATTATTATTCTAACTACACCAAAGACTTACCTCAGAGAAGATAATGGACAGTGACTTAGGGAAAAATTAGTATTCTGATTCTGCTGTACGTACCTCTTTTCCATTCCCACAGGCCTTAAAAGCAAAAAAGATATTGAAGGAGAGAATAAAAACAAACAGTGCGAAATCGCAGTATATCTTTGGAAAACATATACAGATAGGTAATCCTTTAAAAACACAGAATAAAAAAAAGCAGAAACAAAAGAAAAAAATACATATTTTATCTTTGTATGCTTCTGAACTAAAATATCTAACTTAGAAATAAGCACCGTGACACACCAGAATTCCAACTTACCTCAGAGTTTTTAAAACCACATTGGAACACACAAGAAAGCAAACCAGGTAATATTTTTGGGGAAAAAAATACAAACAGCCAAACGTGGCAACTTTGCTCCCACAGAATACAACTAATAGCACTAAAAGTTCTCTCTTTTTCTACAGGAAAACTAACCTTTTTTTGCCTTTCAACAGACTGTCTTAAATAACCATCCAATTCTATTTCCTTAGCAGAATGATTGTCATCAATGAAAATACATCACAGTTTTATACAATTGCATTTAGAAAAAGTGTTTTCTTTTTTTCTACAGATCACTAGAACATGAGGAACCCGAAACAGGCTTGCTACCTTCAATAATGGTGAGGAAACCGATTGTTGAAATCTGGTGTTTATATCTATTGTAAGAAGAGATTAACTGTGACCAGGAGTCATTCGAGGTGCATGCGCTATTTTTCATCCCTTACAAAGACAGAGTGGTTACTCTGGGCGACACGTTTGAAAGGATCACAGAGCATAACCACACTAATTCAGCAATGGAGATTGAAGTGAGGGAACACATCCAACAATTGAAATGCTAGCATCCACCTCCAATGAACCCTTTGGCTTAGTTTTGAGGGAGTTAGCATAAAACATTCCTATGCACGTTTCCATTAGTATGCCCACAATACTCAATTTAAGGAGATCGGTTCTGAGGCAAAAACAGGCAAATAATCCCCAAGGGCTAACACCACAATCCTACGCTGACATTAGCATCCCCGCTGAACAGTGTCTTATACAGTGTCTTATACTAATGAAACTTTCCAATTATATGACAATGAAAACCCTCTCAAAAGAATACTAATCTTTAGAACAACCCATAACTTAGTATCCCTTAAAAATACTGCATTTTGGATGATGGATGGAACTTTTAAGTCAACACCCTATCCACTCACCCAAGTTTTCTCTATTCATGCTAACATAAACAACACAACTGTCCAATTAGTGTAGCGCTTACTCCCTAGCAAGCAATTCTCACCTTACACTTATTCTTTATCACTAATATAAAAGCTGTGAACAAAAGTCGTAGGAAAATTATAATTGATTTTGAATTTCAAATGATTAATACCAATACTAAAATTTACCCTGACACCCAAATTCAAGGGTGCTTTTTCACTTTTTTCAGCTTGTTGATGAACATTTAAAAAAACATGCTTAGCTGAGTTTTATGACTTGAATTGTTACTTTGCATCATTTCCCTTTTTTACATTTTCCCTGCTGCTCAGCCAGTATGAATGTGAGTGTTGGAATGCTGGAGTTCTCGAGGAGGTAATGGAATGCTCGAGTGCCTGGTATGGTTGGGAGAGAGACAGTTGGAGTGTGTGGGCTGAGCAGGTGGGGCTATCCACTATCTACAGACTGTCTGCTATCTATATGTTATCCTCTGTCTTTAGGCTATCTGCTGTCTACCTACTATCCGCTACCTAAATAACATCTTGATTATCCTGTAACTAAGCTTAATAAACCTTCTTCCTATAACCTAACTATGGTTATCCCGACTTCCTTTGAATTGCAACAATGGGGACGAGGATGGGATAGTTCCAGGGAGAGATGATGAGCACCAACCCGAATGTATCCTTTTGGATATACACAGTGTCTAGATTTGTTTCCCAGGTTTTCTCCACATATTAATCTTTCATCCAGGTCTTCAGTACATCACCACATGTGCTGTCTATCCTGAGACTTTCGGTCCTGTCAGGTGTGCAAGTTATGTGCGTTGTGGGGTTTTGTACCTTGTGCTGTTTAACCTGAAACTTTCAGTACTGCCAGGTGGGCAAGTTGTGTGCATTGTGGGGTTGTGTACCTTGTGCTGTTTAATCTGAGCCCTTCGGTTCTGTCAGGTGTGCAAGTTGTGTGCGTTATGGGGTCGTGAGCCATGTACTGTTTCACCTGAGGCTTACAATCCTGTCAGGTGTGCAAGTACATGTCACGCAGTTAACTACAATATGAGTTTAAAAAAACTAACAGCTTTGTGTTTGATACGCCATGAGTGTGTGGATGAGTTCTACACATTGAACAGAATCTGAATAATGTACGCAAAATGAGGAACAAGTAACTCCACTCCAAAATAACTACACGGACACTTGACTTGGCCATCTAAGCAGGTTGGGTCACGGGAGGAAACAAAGGTTTCCCATTGACTGGTGGAACTGTTACTCAACCTGATTAGAGGGAGGTGCAAAAACAAATATTGCCATTGACGAATGGCTCAATTATCACATCTATCAGAAGATCTCACCCTAACCTTTATCATTTCCTGGAAATTCTGAAGAAAGAACAAAGGGCCACATTATGATGGCAGTCGGACGAGCATCCGGCCACCATCACAGTGGGATTGAAACCACCGGACAAGTAGTCGATGGTCCCAGCCGCCATATTTTGATAAAACTGCTGTGTAGGTGGCCAGAAACTGCATTTTACTACTGCGGCTTGTGCTGCATCCCAGAAAAGAGCCGCACCACATGCCACAGTCGAAAAAGTCATGTTTTCAAACATCCATGCATTGTGCACCAGGTCCCGTGTGGTGCCTGGCATATGGTGCATTGATGTTAGGAGAGCACCACATGTGCCCCCTGGAAATTGAGCAGTGGCCGACAGGGGACAAGGGCCCTGCTTTAGCCCCCCAAAGTTCCTTTCTCTTGGTCTTTACATGACAATGGGACCGCAATAGAAAGGATGAGGGAAAGGGACACCATAATCCCTCTGCAGTGCCTGCACAGGCTCCACCTTCACTGTAGGGATTGCAGTCTGACCTCCATCCCTATGGGTTTCTTAAGCCTACAGGAGGCCGCAGTCTTTCCCTCTACCACTGCACTCTGATCACCAGTATTGTACTCCAGCAGTCAAACTGCTGCCCTGTATGTCGGGCGGACCTCCACAGATGGCCAGACGGTGGGGGTCCACCCAACATCAAAATTAGCGCCAAAGTTTCCAGGAAATGAGAATTGGACAATCATTGTTAGGTAGTCTGAATCCTCGTATTTCTAACAACAAGTTTAAAAATGTTTGAGAATTTTTGCAAAAATCCATTAATTTTCAATGATGGGAGTTCCAGACTACCTAGACAAAATTGCACATATCTTATATGAATGTTAAACAATAGTTTGTGTTCCTACCTGTAGTTGTCTTCTTGCTGCGTCTCATGGTGACATTTTATCAAACCTTCCACCATGATTCTTGAGTAATCCAATAATCCAAAAAGTGAAACCCATATCCCGAGAAAAAGCACTCAACTGTTTAAAAAAAACTAAATAAATAAAATTTCCTATGTCCCAATATTGGGTAATCCAGACAAATGCAACAATAATGCCAAAAAGAAATTCCTGAAGAAAGCGTTACTAAAAATTAAGAAAATAACACCTAATGTCAAAAACAGTATTCTTTATACAAAATACAGAGTTTCTCCATCAATACGTGGTCTTTGTCTTCCTATGTCACAAAACGGGAAAAACCACGATGCAAAAAAATTAAAATGTTGCTTTTGCTTCAAATAGGTTTAAAAATGTTGTAAACATTTTTGTCCAACTTTTTTTCTAATGGAAATAAAAATAATCTTCCCAATGTGCTCATACAAACACATCTTGCATGGGGTTGTCAAAGTGGTTAAAACAACTTTGAAAAACAATACCTAACTGTACAACACGTATCTACCTTCGCAGTCTCTCCTTACAATAAATTTTGCCACCAATATGTTTAAAAAAGTAAAATAAATTGTCCTTACCTGACAACAGCTTTTCCTTGCATTCATGATGCTCTACTGACTGTAGAAACAGATGTGAAACCGATTACGTCAAGCCTGAAAGTAAAAAAAAAGGATATTTTTTCCCATCTTAGTCAATTGGAAACTTTTAAAAAATGTTAACAATATGTTATACACTATTTAAAATATGTGTTGTATTTTTGCAAAATAAGTTATGCTTTTTACAATTTATTTTTAAAAAATTCAGATTTTTAAAACCTACTCCAATAAATATTTTATTTAAGGTATGTGTATTTATGTTTAACAATAAAATATAAAAAATGTCTGAAAAGATGGTGGCTAATGTTGCTTCAATTTCTGAAAAACATTTTACATATTTTACAAGTAAATTAAACTATTAGTACAATTAATGATGATAACAAATGAATAGTATAATAATGTAACATATTTAAATTAATACCTGAGTTTTTATACACTTCCCCACCCAACCCCCTGTATCCCTTGCATCCTGACCCCAAACGTTTGTGTGGCATTCAAATAAATATTATAATAAATAACTCTAATATTAAATAACCTATAAAATGATGTTTAAACATGAAGGCCTTATTACGATGTCTGGTTGACTTTCGTCCACTGGACACCGTCACGGATATGGGTCCTACTGACGTTCGGTCGGCGGATCCGACCGCTGAACAGCCGCGGTCGGTAGTGGGAGTCCCTGCAGGGCGGTGACCTACGGAGAGGGAGGAACAGGGTGGGGGATAGTAATCTATGAATTAAGGAGCTTTAAAGGTACGTAACATATAAATAAATAAAACCAATTTTGTTGTGCGCACTGCATCGCATTAGGGATCCAGTGCACACAACAAAATTCGTATTCCACATTTATAGGTATACTTACCTGTAAATCTCCGTAATCCAGAGATTACTACCCCCCACCCTGCCCCTCCCCCTCCCTACGTCACCGCCCTGCAGGAACTCCCACTACCGACCGCGGCTGCCGCTGAATTATGATGCAACTGCACATGGTGCAGTCATAAGCTCCCTTTTCTTTATAGAAGCTTGTGCTGCAGTCCAAAACCAGCCGCAGCGCAAGTTCCCATACAGAAAAGGGAGTTTGTGCTCATCCTTGCACCATGTGGCAAGCACCTCAGGATGCCTGCCACATGGCACAGGGAGTGGCCCCTAACTGGAGGCCTCAGGAAGAAGAGTGCCTTGCTAGGGGCCCCCAAGCTCATTTTTCGACAGACTTTCCATATCAGAGAGCCCAGCATGGAAAACGGCTGGAAACTGACATCAAATACATAGGGATTACGTGACAATTCTGTCTGGCAGAAAGGCTCTTTGAGCCCATCGGAAGCCAGCCAGAATGTCTAGCCGGTTTAAATACCGACAGCCTCCTTTGTAATAAGGCTGTCAGTTTTTAAACAACAATGAGGCGTTTGGAGGCTTTCCGAGCCTCATCTTAATTGGCCCCATATACCCATATTAAAATTAATACATGAGTGTTATTACACTTCCCCACCCAATACTCTTGTATCTCTGTCCCTAAGGTTTTGCGTTGCAATTTTTTAAACATTTTCAATACAAAATTGTACTGTTAAATATACTATAAATCAATGTAAAACATTAATGCTCAGGTATCAAAATGAATACATGAGTATTATTACACTTACCCACCCACTATACCTCTATATATTGCATCTGGTCCCCAAAGGTTAATGCTGCTGTTGTAAAAATATGTTTAATAAATACGTATTATATTAAATAACCTATACATTAATATGTGAATATTAATATTTAACTATTACAATGAATACCTGAGTGTTAATACACTTTTCCCCACCCAATACCCCTATATCCCTTACATCCCATCCCTAAATCTTTTTTTTGTGTACATTTTAGCATATTTTACCACATTATTATTATGTAAATAAATAAGCCGTACATAAAAACCAAATAAAAAATATATGGTATGTACCTATTTATTTTTTTCCCAAAGCACACCCGCATGTTAAAACAGACACCTTACATATACATACCTATATATTCACCTATATACTTACCAGTACTGTGTATAACACATATATTTACCTATAAAAAAACATTTCATACATTTAAAACTACCGATATACTTACCCAATAATGCATGTACCAATAATGCGTGATAAAGGCATTCATGGTTAATACATATACCAATAATGCGTGGTAAAGACATACTTGGTAAAGGCATTGTAGTAAAGGTATATGCGTGGTAATAAACGATTTGTTTCAAAATCACCTTCAGCTGAATTTTTAAATTTGGGTCTACATTTTCCATCTACCTACGGAATTAATGTGTTTTTTGCTCATTTCCTTTCTCATCTGAAAAAATAGGCTTAAATCACCCTTCACCCATATTTTAAAAGAAACAGGGCATCACTGAGAAAGTTCTGGCCTCTAACAGGCACATGCATCAAAGGATTTTGCGATCGCAAACGGTGCGAATCGCAAAAATCGTCCGTTTGCGATCGCAGAATCTGCTTTTGGAATACATGAAGGGTGAAGGCCCTCGCAATTTTGAGAATTCGCAAATATTTGCGAATTCTCAAATTGCGATTGCATTTAAGGAATCGCATTTTGCGATTTCGCAATTAGGGGGAGCAAATTACCATGAGGTTGAACCTCATGGTAATTTGCGAAAACTTTGAAAAATGCACTTTTGTGCATTTTTCAAAGTTTCATGTTGTGCACACACAAGCCCTTAGGGCATGTGTGTGAACAACATATGTGCACAGATTTATTTCAGGGGTGCAACAGGGTGTCCTTTGGACACCCCTGCACCATTAAAATCGCATTCTAAATTTGCGATTCGCTAATTACTAATCGCAAATTGAGAATGTTGTCCCTTAGAGGCCCATAGGAATGAATGGGGAGGTATTCCTTAATTGCGACTCGCAATTTGCGAGTCGCAATTAAGGAATATTAAGAAATCGCAATTTTTTCAGCGATTTCTTGATGCATTGCATTTTGCGATTCCTTAATTGCGATTCCTTATTTTTCGCAATTAAGGAATCGCAAAAAGCAATATTGATGCATGTGCCTGTAAGTTCCTGTTGTCTATGTTTAAACAGTCTAAAATGCAGAACTCGGAATTTCGGAGTTTGAACATGATTTCAAAACAACACGGAACTGAAACAGTGAGTAGGAGTCTGTTTTCCGATCTGATTGTTGTGAAAATCATGATTTAAGTGAGAGAAATTCCGTATTACAAATACACACTTTAGACAGTTGAAACCCATTTTTGTTCTTGAACTGGCCGAACAGGGAAACTTCCACTGTCAAGCAAGATGCAAACTTAATTGTCAAATCCAGCTTTCACGTTTTAACCCATAAAGTATTCAACATCACCTTCTGATCTTTGACTGAAATCAACTGTGAACCAAAAACCATTCAACCACAGTGAAAAAAATTGTATTTCATCAGAATGACGTTTTGGTGTCAAAGGACAATTGTCCTTTTGCCTTCAGAAAAACAAGATCAATAGCCCTTTACCCGCTCACTTAGGCAGCAATCAGCCTCTTCCTGCTCAAATAATGGTGTAAACAAGACAATACGTTTTCTTCCATGGGAATGCAACAGGTATTGATTGTAGATTTTTTACTGTAGTCTCCTAACAGGGCAGTTGAGGTGTCAAATTAGCATTGTCATTACTCCCTCTGCTCAAGCAACTTGTGGAACCTGTATACATCCAGAAATGTAAACATTTAATGCGATTAGACATAACACAGGTACGAATAGTAAGAAGAGAAAACGCCAGAATGATGAGGTAGAAAAGAAAATAACAAGTAAACATGTGGCTAACCATACTGCTTTATAATGTAGGTGTTTTCAGTAAGCAATCGGTGGATATCAGTTAATATCAGTTCTTGTATTTAGCTGCCAACTGTGTTTAATAACATAATAAGTAGAAACATGTACTACTCGTAGTCACTGCAACAGCTTTTTATGCAGTTGGTTGTTTGTTATTTATACACAAATACATGCTATACCTATGAAGCCTTAGGCAAGATTGTATTTAAACTTGCTGTGGCCTTATTCTACAACATGAATGAGGCCATGCAACCTAGGTCTCACAAAAGATTCTGCTAGACAGACTTGGGTGTTATTACGACTTTGGTGGTCTTCAGCTGGGACTGCCACTGCCTCGATCCTGGGAAGACCGCGAAGGCCGTGGTGAGCCCACCCGGCGGATTATGACTTTAGTCCAAGGCGGGCAGAGATCTCACGGCATTGGTAGGCTCATAGGAAAGCTTGTGGGAGAGCCTGCAGGACATTCTTGCATAGAGTGGCATACATAACGTTGTGCAATTCTAGGTGAGCACAACATGTGCCCGCCCTGCAGGTACCCCAATGCCCAGGTTCATCCGGCGGCTCTGTTAGGGCCACCTTATCTACGTGTCCACCAACCTTTCGTGGTAGGGCCCCACCATGAAAAGGGGGGTGGGTATGCAGGTCGTAATGATGTTTGGCTGGCACCTACAACATATTCAGGCCCTCTGAAGCCCACCTCCGCAGTGGGATCTCTCATCTTGGCAGAGGCGGCAGTCCCACCACCACAATAGTAATAGGGTGGAAGATTGGTGGTTGTCGGACCGCCACTTCGATTTTAGAGGTTCCAGGACCGCCGTTCTCATTATAAGGCCCTTAATGAAGTGGGTCTCCTGGTGAGGATGCTGAGTTGGTTTACATATTTTTTTAAGATTAGGTCACAAAATGTACATCTGCAGCCCTGTCAATCAGGCTATCTACAGCAATGCTGCTGAGTCCCGCAAGGCTCTTCATTGAAACCCCTACTCTATTCAACATGTATGTGATACCACTGTCTAAACTTGTCGCCTCCTTTGATTTTCTACAATGGGTCCCTGATTACTTTGGGACTTTGGGACATGAGGACGGTCACACATTCATCAAAGAACAATTTAAATGTTGCCTGGCATCAGTAGCCCATTCGATGGATGCCAATTCCCTGAGGCTAAATGAAGACAAAACATAGGTCTTAGTGTTTGGGAATCACTCCACCTGGTTTCCAAATTGGTGGCCTCCCTGTTGGGTGACTGCCTAATGCCAAGTACTAGTGTATATAATCCGGGTGTGATTTATGGCTTCAAGTTGTCTTTTGAGTCCCATATCAACCAACTCACTGCTACATGGTTCCTCATGATTATGTTCATCAGAAAAATCACACCATTTCTGCTGAGCTCTTTTTCGAATGCCATGCTGCAGGCCTTGATTTCAAGTCACTTGGACTACTACAATATCTTGTTTCTGCGAGTTCATTCTTTTTTGATACAGCACCTCCGGTTGATCCAGAATGTGTAAACAAGACTCATCCTGCGTTTAGCTCTGTCACGATGTTTCACCATATATTCAATCTACACTGACTGCCTATGTTAAAGTGCTGTACTTTTAAAGCCTTGGCCCAATGCCATAAAGTGGTACATTTGGTAGTGCAATCGTACTACATGACAGATACTTTCTTCAAATACTACCCTTCCAGAGATCTGCGTTCTTCTGCAGTTAAAGGACACTCTTGGGTACTTTGGTGCTTTATATAATTAAAACATAAACACATCAGTCACAAACCCTCCTACAGTTGTGGTTGCAGCAATAATCACATGGTGCTGCGAGGATAGAATGAAGAACCGCTACTGTTACAGGAGCGCACATCACTAGTCACACCTGCTGTTTACAATGTTGGCAGAATAGTCAGCAGAACTAATCTTCTTACTGCTTTCAGGATAAGCATGGGGAGCAGGATCAAGACTGATTTGCTTATGGCTGGGTCTATTCTGGAACGGTGTGGTGTGCAAAAAAACAATGGATTCAACCCAGATCTGTGACTGGGGATGGTTGTATGACGTGACAACGCAGTCTTTTACCCCGCATGCCGTTACAATGCAATTGTTCACCCTGACTTGCTGTCGGGGTTGCGCTGGATGTTGGAATGGTATAATTTACTATTCCAACTCCAGTCTGTGCAACAGTAGGGACGGTGGTGGAGTTAAATCCAACATCTTATACCCCCTACAGCAAGCCATTTTCATTGTAATGACATGCAGGGTAAAAGCATGCATTGTAACGCATGCGGTGTAACGGTTGTTTCCCCTGGGGATTAACATTGGATTGATACAGCATTCTTTCCATCATCTGTTCTGTTTCCAGGATAAGCAACAGCAATGTCACAACCCCTGCTACTGGGATTGAGGAAAGCGCACAGGAAAACGGATGCTTTCTCTGAAGCATTCTGAGCCCACTATGTAAAGAGGCCCTCATGTTATGGGATTTTGGCATAGAGCAGCGCAGCAAGGCACCTTGCTTCTCTGCCTATGCCAAAGTTAAAGGGCAGGAATGCACTGTATTTATGGAATACAATTCATTCCTGTCCTTTCTCCATGAGCTGGTTCCATTTCGGCAGCCTAGTGCCAATGTAGGCCCACTTAAACCATGGTGCAAGGGTGCCTCCATGGCATTCAGGAAAGATTTTCTGCACAAAGGTGCACCTTCCTGCACAAAAACAATTCTAAGATGTGTTTTCCTTTTTCTATGTATGCTGAAGAATGCAACACACGTAGAAAGAGGAAAAAACAAGGAGAAATAAACATATTTCTCCTTGTTACACCTCACCTTGGGAGGTGTATGGTTTAGCAACTTCCAGGTTTACATAATTTTGTAAATCTGGGGCAGCGTCAAAATCTGTGGGTGTTACATGGGAAAAGCCATGGCAATGCCCATGGAACACTTCCCCCGTGCAGAGTAAGATTTGTGCTGCTTTGCATTACTCGTATTTATGAGGCCACTCAAAACCACACAAGCTGGCTTTGCTAAATGAGATTGAGAGCCCTGCGTCATGCATGTACCACTAAACGTGGTGCAAAAGTGATGCAGGGCTCTCATAAATCAGCCCCACAGTGTCGGCAGAGTGTCGGCAGAGTTGCATAAAGCAGCCATCATAATTTCTATCAGAATTGAAGGAAGAATCAAACTCGCCTGCTGCCAGTGCAATGCACTACATGTGGCATATCTGCTATTAATATATCTTGCAGAATTAGCCATATGTTTCTCTGCAGATATGGTACTGTCAGGGACGTAGATTGGGCAGTAAGATTGGGAGGGCGGTGAGCATCAGAATTTCCAACAATCAGGTTGGTTAAAATGCAATAGGTGAGAACCAGGGTATGAGGGCTTAAGGACCAGTAGAAAGTTAGAAGAGTGAGGATTGTTAGAGGTATTTGAAACTCAATATGTTGTCAAATTAAACAATTTTTAAGACTGAGAGTGAATATGTGTGTGTGTTTTTGTCTGTGTGTGTATGCAAAAATCTCAGGTAAAATCCGACAAAACACCTCACAATGCCTGACTTAAATCACCTGAACCCAACTATCTACTATAAAATACATTCATTAGGGGGATGTAACATCCCCAGACAACCCCCGCCCCAAGCTCCGAAGCTATGGCCCTGGGCACACTGTTGTGGTTCATGGTCAGATGACCATACATAGCTTGTCTGTGAATCCTTACATCTGCATTCATTGCAACAGTGCCAGAACAGAGCAATAGGCCCATGAGACTAGACAGGCAGGGACTGTTATTATCAAAGATGTATTGGTGACATGAGCCATGAAACAGTCCTAGAACTTCCTTGGTGCGCCAAGATGGCCACCAGGTTCCTTCTCACCATGTTGTGTCATGTAACATCGTGTTCATGTAACATCATGACCATCTCAAAGTATAACAAAATGTATTTCTAAGATGGGTGCTGCATTGCATCATGCTGCATTATATCACACTGCATTGCATCGCACACTCCGAAGGCCATCCAAGAATAAAAAAAGCATATCGCTGGGACTCCCTGTTGCCGGGGCAGCCATGTACTCTATAAATATTAAAACATTATAACATTTCGGTAATACAGAAACAATAGTTCCCCGTTGTAAGCAAGGGAAGGATGCATTCACCCAATCAGAAACAAGAATGTTACCTAATACTCCAGAGGAGAGGCAAGCACCAGAATAGGAAACAGCAAACTGAATAATCAAGCTGGTTAAAATACAATATGTAAGAACTAGGGTATGGGGGCTAAAGGACCAGTAGAAAGTTAGAGGAGTGAGGATTGTTAGAGGTATTAGGAACTCAATATGTTGTCATAATAAACCACTTTTATGACCGTTAAAACAGAGATAAGAGTGAATGTGTGTGCTGGTGGTTTTGTCTGTGTGTCATGCAAAAATCCTAGGTAAAATCCGAGAAAACACCTCACAATACCCAACTTAAATCACCTGTACCCAACTATTTACTATAGAATAAATTCATTAGGGGGATGTAACACCCCAGACAACCCGACCCGAAGCTTCGAAGCTGCAACCCTGGGAACACTGTTGCGGTTCATGGTAAGATGACTATACATAGCTTGTCTGTGCATTATTACATCTGCATTAATTGAAACAGTGCCAGAACAGATCAACAGGCCCATGAGACTAGACCAGCAGAGACTGTTATTATCAAAGACGTATTGGTGACATGAGCCATGAAACCATTCTAGAACTCCCTTGGTGCTTTATTTTGCCTATTTTGAACTTTATTTACATGATTGGGAGCTTCGATGTGCAGGCTTTGCGAATCTCACTTTGGGATATAGTAAAAAAAAAAAATCGGCTCACGACTTTGTGTTTTTAATTGCTAACTCATCGCAAGCATTTCGAGCTGTTTTCCATGTTCTACATGATAAAGTTAAGCTGAGCGCGCTTTGAACTGTATTCAACCGTTTATTCAGCGTTGCTTTACTTGAAAGTTAACATTCTGCTCACCGCATTGTGCTAGAATCTCGTCTTTCCAGGAACAGGCGCATGTATTTTCTGTGACGAGCACTCCAGACGTGCCCATTCATTACGAGTCACATGACTCCAAGCTCCACGTCGGAAAAACGAGTGACATCAGAGCGTCATTATGGACCGGCCATCTTGACTTCTTCACTATTTGTTACTTGTCCTCTGGTGTTACGACGTGAATACGTGTGACGTCAGTGCGTCACTGCAGATCCGCCATCTTGGCCCTGAAGTTTCCAAGCGTTTGAGGAGTTTCGGCATAGACACCATAGCGCACTGAACTTTGAGGTCACTTCTCTACAACATTTTGAAGAATTCTACATATTTACAGTGATTCGCACGCTAGCCATATTCTTTGCGAGTCGAGTTTGTATGTCATTGCAAGTTAACCTTTGTTGAATTTCAGCGACTCACACGCTACTTCTTGAAAATTTTAAGGGTTGGTTTTATTTATTCACACCGACTCGCACTCTATTTTATGAACGTTCTTGGTACAGGAGTTTTATTTTCACAGCAATTCGCATGTGATTTTAAGTTAATTTAAATTAATGGCGAGTCTTACATGTTGGTAACAAACAAGTCCCTATATGTTAAAAAGAAGAAGGGCTGACTTTTGTGTCCTAGACCAAATGCTACTGTATGAGGTCAGTATTCCCTCAAAAAACAATAATCATACTGTTAACACAGAACATTCATAGTGTTGTTGACCACATGTTGCAAAACCTCAAATATTATTCACAGTTCCAAAAGAGAATGAGTTAAAAAACATATTTATTTAAAATTGATACGATAA
Organism: Lissotriton vulgaris; assembly: GCF_964263255.1. NCBI lineage: Eukaryota > Metazoa > Chordata > Amphibia > Caudata > Salamandridae > Lissotriton > Lissotriton vulgaris. Next base: position 669,986,464 of record NC_141694.1, read on the forward strand.
AATGTGTATAGGGGCAGTCATTGTTCTCCAACAAAATTATAATATCATTCCTCCCAAATTAGGTTACAATCTAGTCACAACTGTTTAAAAAGTCGACGCAGCGTTTCGGTGATCTCTTGAATAATTCCACCTTCCTAAGGACTAAAATAGTTTCAGCAGATCTAAATTTAAGAAAAGTTCACATTAGTTTTTTTTTGTACACAGGTGATTTAGCAACATGTCTACTCAACATTTCCCACTAGGGTAATATCTTATCTTCTCTTTCTTTTATATATTCATTAGCACAAAAATTATCTATATATAAAAAACATCTTCAGTTTGAGGTATTTTTAAACATTTTTAAAAACTTGGTCCAACAGTTCATTCCTAAACGTAAAAATGTTTAAAAATACCACAAACTGAAGATGTTTTTTATATATAGATACTTTTTGTGCTAACCGGTGGGACCTTATTGGGATCTCCAAAGTGGACGATATGATGGCCAGGGGAGAGATAAAGTCTTTTGACGCTTTGCAATCTGAGTTCCAACTGGGAGCCACGGAATACTTTAGATATGCCCAACTCCGGCACGCCCTTGTGGCAGTGTTGCCAGAGGGAGAGAAGGTCCCCGACTCGTCCCCGTTGGAAGACAGGGTACTGGATGGCCATATGCCGGACAGTGCCATTTCCCTGATTTATAAAAAATTGATCAATGTTCGCACTGACCTTCTGTTGAGTGTGAGGGACCAGTGGGGGCGTGATGGTGTCGAACTGGACGATGAGGATTGGCAGTGCCAGATTGCGTCTGGTTCAATTGAAGATTCTCCATAGAGTCTATGTGACTGGACCCAGGTTGATTCACATGGGGCTCTCAGTGGACGGTCTTTGTAGGCGAGGTTGTGGAGAACTGGCCACATTCTTACACATCATCTGGGAGTGCCAAGCTGTGGCCTCTTACTGGAGACGTGTGCATGCGGTGATGCGTGAGGTCACTGGTGTGGACTTACAGGCGGAGGCCCGGCGCTGCCTGTTGAATGTGTGGGAACCCACGGAGTGTAATAATGCCCAGACCCAGTGGGTCACCCTGGGGAATATGGTGGCAAAGCGGGATATCGCCCAGAAGGGGGGGGCCCCATCTCCCCCCTCTGTGGAATTATGGAAGACCAATATGGATTGGTGCATGCTCCGCAAGAAGACAGTGTATGTGGCCAGGGGTAAGCCTAGACGGTGGAGAATGGTCTAGGGGGCCTGGAATGAATACAGGGGCGATATCTGCTTGCCTCCCGATGCTGACCCATTGGAGGTTCGTCTTTCTCCCTAGCCCTCCCTTCCAACCAACTTATTACTTCGCTGATATCCTGCTTCTTTCCCCCTCCCGTCATCGGTTGATTCGTACAATATAGCTACACTTTGTGGGCACTTGGCCCTGCATACCTCCCGGACCTGGGTATTGTCGCTTTCGCTTTTTTCCTTGCCTAGTTACCCTTGCTTAATGTTACATTAGTTTGATCTCTTCTAGGTTTATCGTTACCATATTATAAAATTAAACCTGATGCGTTTCTTTAATTTGTACTGGGTGCACCATATATCCTTTTTCTATAATGCTGCCTAGCCTCAGGGATGTAAGGCTGAATAGCTGTGTGCCTTGACTCTTCAATAAAAGTTTTCAACAAAAAAATATATATATAGGGACTTGTTTGTTACCTTTTTGTCTCACACCCCGTCCCTTTAATGTCTACTTTTGGGGTAACTCCCTGTTCTTTAAACTGAGTTTTACATATTGCTACTACTTCTTGTATGTTACTTGTTAAGCCCTTTTAATCATTTATTTTTTCTATGCAATTCAAAAGACTGGATTTCTTTTAAATATGTTTTGAAGAATTTGTTTTTCAGGTTGTTGTGATTACCTCACTCACAGGTTCCACACATTGGACATCTCTCCATTTCATATGGCTTAGTTGTGATATCTTCTTCAGTGTGTGTGTGTGTGTGTGTATATATGCTTGAATAAGCTTACGAATATTAGATTGTTTGCATAAACTTTAAAGTTATTTTGTAACACATGGTTTTATTTTCCTTTTGAACATTACCTCTGCTCAGTTAAATCTTTATCATTAAATTTCTAGCGAGTAGGATGTGACATCATGCAGAATGTGGCTGCAGCACTGTTTTTCTTAGAAAATCCAGGGGATCCACCCATTAAGTGGAAAAAATGAAAAGCGTATTTGAACGTTATGCCAAAGTATGTGGTAAATCTTTGAGCGCAGAAAGGAAAACTGCTTTGTTGTTACATTGTCTTGTCTGAGGGGCAAGATGTATTTGATCATCTTCCAGACTTACCCTCCTCTGAGTCAAATGGCTTAAATGAATATGAAGTTAGTATACGCAAATTAGATTTGCATTATCTTCCCAAGATAAGTACCATTTTAGAAAGGTACAACTTTGGAAAAAGGGTTCAGAAATATGAGGAATCCATAGAAACGTATTTAACTGATTTGAGAAAACTAGCCTCTACATGCAAGTTTCATGGTTTAACTGACGAACATATTCGTGATCAGTTCATGTTAGGGTGTAACATGGATAAGGTAAGGGGAGAACTCTGGTTACGTGATGAGCCAGATCTTGATGAAGTGATATCTGTTGCAAAAAGTATTGAACATTCGTTGAAATGTGTTGCCATTATTAAGAAAAATATTGGAAATGAGAGTTGTGTTCAAAAAGTCAAGGTGAAAGAACAAACTAGCAGTATGGGAAAGTTACACAATGTTAAAAGGAAAGTTTATGTTGGTGATGCTACAAAAAAGGATAAGTGTAATAATGAGAATGTAGTTTTGAAATGTTTCAGGTGTGACAAGGCTGGGCATTTAGCTAATGATAAAAAATGCCCTGCTCTTGGCAACACCTGTAGCAAATGCATAAAGAAAGGGCACTTCTCATCTGTTTGTAGAACCAAATTGTACCTGAGGGTGAAAAGGATTCAAGTTTTTGATGATGATGATAGTTATTCGAGTCATGACGACTATGAATGCAAACAAATAGTTTCTGTAGTAAGCACTGGAGTTTCAAGAAAATCATGTCATGTGGATGAAATTAAGGTTGATGGTTATAACATGCAGGTTTTGTTTGATTCTGGTGCGAAGATAACCATAATTTCCAATGATTTTTATGTCAACAAATTGAAAGGCAAGATAAAAATGTTCAAACCTGATATCATTCCGTTGTCTTATGGTGATGAGCCCATCAAACTACATGGCTATTTTCTAGGTTTGATAAATTATAAAATAGGATGATTTCTGGTAAAGTTTATGTTTCTAAAAAGGGTGACAGCATTTTAAGCTGGATCCATCAAGGAGAGATGGGGGTATATTTAGATCCGAATTCTGAAGTTGATCATAGAGTAGATAGGGTCATGAATGTTGAATTAGCCAATTCTCTTAAGAATGAATTTCCTAGGGATTTTAGAGAGGGTCTAGAATGTCTTAAAGGATACCAACACAAAATTAGACTTAAGGATAATTCCATGTCGGTAACTTGCAAAGTGAGAGGTGTACCAATTGCAGTGAGGGAGGACATGGAAAAGGAAATTATTACATTGAAAGATAATGGGATCATTGAGGAGGTAGAAGGCACGGAATGGCTTGCTCCGGTGGTCGCTACACGCCAACCTAATGGCGATCTTCGTTTAAGTATAGATTTGCACCAGTTAAATACATTTGTGGTTGTGGCTAGGTATCCCTTACCCAACATTAATGAAATGCTGACTTTACTAGGTGGTGCTAGAGTATTTAGCACCATAGATTTGACTTTGGCTTACCACCAGGTCGAATTAGAAGCATCATGTAGGGATTTCTCAACGTTTATCACTCTATTTGGGACTTACAGATTTAAAAGAATGCCCTTTGGGTTGATATCCGCGTCATCTGTTTTCCAGTGTGTTATGGAAGGTGTTTTGAAGGGCTTGGAAGGTGTTTGCCTTTATCAAGACGATGTACTCATATATGGAAACGATGACATTCAACATAGTGATCGCCTCAGATCGGTGCTAGAAAGATTGAGCAATAGCAATTTGACTATTAAGATGGAAAAATGCAAGTTTGGAACTGATTCATTCAATTATTTGGGGCATAAAATTACAGGCAATGGTATTAGGCCAAAGGAAGATTTGATAGAGGCAATTAAGAATATGTCTTCTCCCACGTGTAAAGAAGAACTTATGAGTTTTTTGGGCATGGTCAAATATTATGCCAAATTTGTAAAAGGCATTGCGGACATGTCGTCTAATATGACATTATTATTGAAGAAAGGGAAAAGCTTTGTGTGGTCAAGAGTATCAAGAGGAATTTTGAGTGATTAAGGAGAAACTTAGTTGTGCACCATGTTTGAAAAGTCTTGATTTTACTTGGAAGTCTATCTTGACTACGGATGCGAGTGAAAAAGGTTTGGGTGCTGTGCTACAACAAGTGGGTCCGGATAGAGAAAAAACAATTATGTTTCTGTCAAAAAGTTTAAAAGATACGGAAAGTCTGTATTCAGTGGTGGAGCGTGAGTCTTTAGCTGTTTATTGGGCTGTTAGAAAGCTCGGAAAATTCCTGTGCAGTTTTGATTTTGAAATCAGGACAGATCATAAACCTTTAGTTGAGATTTTTGAAAAAAAAGGTTTAGATTTAATCTCTAGTCGAATCACCAAATGGATTATTAGTCTGCAGGAATTTTCATTTAAACTCAAATACATTCCTGGGGTGAACAATAAGATTGCTGACACTCTGAAGATACCAAACCTTTTTGGTGTGTGAGAGATGAATTGAGTGTTGATGATAACGTTTTATTTAGGGGTACCAAACTTGTGCCTCCTTTTAATATCAGAATGGATATCATTCCATTAGCTCATCAGAGTCATCCTGGTGTTTGTAATACTAAGGAGAGAGTACGTTCTACGTATTGGTGGCCAGGAATGGATAAAATGGTGGAGAGAGTTATAGAAGAATGTGATGCGTGCAATATGTCTGACAAAGCTAGAATTACGAGAGTACAACCAATGGTAATAAGACATAGACCAAAACACCCATGGAAGGATGTTGCACTTGATATTTTAGGTCTTTTAGGTTTTAAAGAATCTCAAACATTTATTTTAGTTGCTATTGTTCTGTTTTTGCGTTGGCCGGAGGTTTTCTTTTTGTCTGTCATAGACTCTAAAAACATTATTAAATGTCTTAGATCACTATTTGCAAGAGAAGGAATTCCTAAGACAATTTTATCTGATAATGGTGTACAATTAATTTCGAAGGAGATGGAGGATTTCTTTAGTTCATGTGGTATAATTCATAAGAAAAGCTCTCTCTATCATCCCGAGGGAAATGGAATGGTTGAGAGGTTCAACAGAGTAACTAAAGCATCCATAAGTCTAGCTAAATTTCATGCTTTGGATTGGAAGAGTGCAGTGATAAAAAAAATTGAAGAGTATAGGTTACCTCCACACTCTGCTACGGGGTCAACTCCTTTTCTGTTGTTTAGGGATAGAGTACCAAATACTCTTTTGGAGCCTTTTTGGGTACATGAATACTCTTTTGCAAAAGGCAAGGAAGAAAAATATGATTACGAGGAAGTTATGGTGAAGGAGAAAGTAAAAGCAATGCAGAGGAAAAATTATTTTGACAAAAGAAATGCTGTTAAACCTACTTTGGTAAGTGTAGTGAATCTTGTTGCTATTAGGCATCCTGGTATAATCACTGGTGTTACATCTAAATACTTGGATCCCATGACTGCGATTAAAGTTTTTTCGAATGCAATCAAAACTCAAGACCATCGAGTTTGGAATCTTAATAGAGTTGTGCTAGTAAAGAAAAAAAATGATATGAAAATTTTCAAAGATCTGAATGTCTCTATTTAGCGAAGTAAAAAGTATTGTGTGTCGGATGGGGGTTTAGAAGAACCAACAAGATCCTTTAGATCAGACAGATGTCTAGGTCATTTGAAGGAATTTGTTTGATAAATGATACTTTAATATAGTGTTTCTGCGTAGTATTGTATTAAGTAACATTTTTTTTCCTCTTTATAAGGAAGGGAGATGTGTAATATTCCTTCATAGATCTCTCTGACACTTTTCTAGTTAGTACTCTATGGTACTGTATCTTGTCAATTCTAGAGCTTCATTATGTCATATTGGACTGTGGCATTTGTCAGTTGCCAGTTGCTGTGAACATGGTTGGATGAGTTCCTTTACTTCACTAAAGTTACTCTGAAGATCATCATATCATGCCTGAGAACTTTCTTGAATTTCACAAACAGGTAATGTTTTCTCATTGGTGGATGACATTTTTGCCTATTTCAGTTTGCTGCTCCTCATTCGGTATGTTTGTTTCTTATTCTAGTGCTTGTCAATCCTCTGGAGTATTAGGTATCGTTGTTTCTGCTTGGGTGAATGTATCCCTCCCTCATTGACAACTGGGAACTATTGTTACTTTATTAGCAAAATGTTATAATGCTATTATATTTATAGAGCGCATGGCTGCCCCAGCAACGGGGCGTCCTAGTGCTATGCTTTTTTAAATTCTTGGATGGCCTTCATAGTGTGCGATGCAATGCAGTGTGATATAAAGCAGCTTGATGCAATGCACCACCAATCTTAGAAATGCATTTTAATATACTTTGAGATAACCACGATGTTGCATGACACAACATGGCAAGAAGGAACCTGGTGGCTATCTTGGAGCTCAGAAAAATACAATTCTAAGATGGTCAGGTGCCACATTTGCCTTTGCCAATTCTGAGGCAAGTGTACAAGCATTGATACGGACTGCATTGGCAAACAAGAAGAATTGGCTAAGCAAGACAGATTGGATTAGATAATGCTTGTTATAGATTTTACTTCTTCAATGAAGACGAACTAACAGATAAAGGTTACATCTGAATGCCCTTTTCAAGCAATGTAATAGTGAATCTTTATGGTTTGACACCTCATTCTTGCCAAATAGTTTAAAACATTCTTGAGGATACAAGGCAAACCAGCTTTTGGGAAGAGCGCCAGTGACTAGTATATCAAGGTTGGACCAGCTGTTACTTCTTCAAGGCAAAAGTAAGTTGTCTCAACATTACTACAGGCATGTTGTGAAGCCCTGTTCTTAGCAAAAAAACAATTGAGATTTAGATTTCTCTAAGTTGATTTGTTAACATTTATAGGGAAATGACGTTTGGGATTTCATTAGGAAGTTGCTTCATGTTTATGTGAGCGGTACCGGAAAGGCTGGAGTTTCAGTTCCTTCTGGTATTCCTGCACCAAAATGCAGCAATTATAAAATTATGAAACGTATTTGTGGAAAAAGGCCTGAATACACTGCTCAGGGAATACTGTGTAATTTTCAGTCAATGTTCCTTGATTCCAGGGACTTGCTTGCTGATTTTTCCGTCTTCCAAGAACAGGTGGAAAATGATTGCAGGAAGCTGGTGGAGCTAAGGTGTGGGGGCTCGGAATCAGCAGTGAGGCTGAAACAATTTTCAGAGTGGGGGTGTTGCCATCAATGTTAGATCACTAAAGTCATAGGAACTATGGCAAATCCAAGCAATTCACAAAGAACAAGTACAGTAAATAAGCCACTGACATTCAGCAAGAATGTGGTAAATGTGTGATATGTCGCAGTGGTGCATTGTGAAGTACACTGTTACAAATATATAACTAAATCATGGTGAATTAGCACACTGTCATTTGCAGACAACACATTTTCCTTTGAAATGGCCACAAAATTCACATTGACGTGTGGAAATTTGGGTTCAGCAAATATTTATAATTTTCACAACACCCTGTAAAATCTTTATTCCTATCACAATTCTGAATTCCCCAAAAGTTTGCTTCACTTGGGCTTTTCTAACTGCTGATATATTTTGAAATATTTGAACAGCTCATTAACAGGTATTTACATGTTCCTGTGCCTTACAAAAAACTCTCATCCTACAGTCTTTCCTCTCACAGCGACACAATCAATGGGTGTTGGAGTGGAACACCCATTGCCCTCCCCTTTCACGCTAAGTACAGCATTAAATGTTGCCTTATTTACAAGGCAGTGTTAAGCCACGTTAAATGGCGATAGGGGCTTGTAGTTATGCCCCTAAATCTTAGAATGGAAGGCATATTTTTGGATGGTTTCTGCGACAGACTCAGGAGCCGATTACAATCCTGTCTGCCATATTACACGTTCCATGGATATAATGGAACTTGTAATATGGCAGATGGGATATCAGATAGATTTAACACCGACCATGGCATTGACGGACCCTACAAAGTGTTTTGAGATTCCATCCTTTAAGGGGCATGTCAGGAGAACCTTCATTGACTATGTATTAATAACATCCCCAATGCAGTCCTTTGTGGATTCCGGTGCCATTGAACCAAGTGAATTCAGTAATCATAATCCACTCACTGTCCACTTGAGGGGTCCCTGGATAGTTAATGCTGGCCCAAATCTCATTTCAGGCAGGGTAAGCACAACTGACGGGAGACGTCGCCTTAAATGGTCTCAAGTTACCCCAGATTTGTTGTATACAGATATTAAAACCATCTGTGCTGATGAAATCCTGGCATGTACACAAGAAGGGCCACAACCGAGGGAGGTCCTCGAAGCCTTCCAAAGTTTGTCGGCCAAGGTAACACAGCTATTGTCGGTCCCAGCAAAGAAAATTGAATCTGTGGGACCAAAGTGGTTTAATCGGGAATGTTCTAAAGCAGCCAGAAATTTAAGGCTGGCACTGTCAGCTAAACCTAGACCTAGACATTTCAATTGTGTCGTAAATGCTACAAATCTACTATTACCAAACATAAGGAATTTTTAAGAGAGGAGGCATGGAGAGAAATTCTAGACCCTTCCATCTTACGATGTAGCTCTAGATTCTGGGCAATAATGAAGAAACCTTTCCTGGTCCAGGTGCCGGGTGATGGCCTAGAATGTTACATCTCGAAGGAAGAGTGGGAACAACACTTTAAGCAATTATATTGTAGCCCGGTGAATGAAAGGTCTATCTTCAACCCTAGTGTTAATGGTGAGCTGACTAGTTTTTCTAGGGAGGAGGTTATCGAGGGTATTGAGGGACTAACAGCTGGGAAAGCTCCTGGTCCCGATGGGATCCCTCCTGATTTATTTACATCTGAACCAAGTTTTTGGGCACCCATTTTAGTGTCCGTTTTTAATGCTGCAGCAAAATACGGTTGTCCACAATCGTGGGGGGTATCTACGATTGTCCCGGTGTTTAAGAAAGGGGACAAAAGTAGCCCTAATTGTTAAAGGCCTATTTCTTTAATAGACTCAATGGTCAAAATTATAGGAAGAATTATGCTGCAGAGACTTTCTGATTGGACGCTGGAAAATAATATCATGTCCATCAGTCAGTATGGGCTCTGTAGTGGCCGATCTACAGTGACGCAGTGTCTTAACCTTTTTTTAATACTTAGTAAGTACACTGTGGTTCAAAGGGGCACCATCCATCTCGCCTTCATGGACTTGTCCTCAGCCTTTGACTGTGTAAACAGGGCAAGGCTCTGGCAGTCCATGAGGATGAAGGGTGTAGACAGTGGAATTGTCAATTTTCTGGCTGACTTGCATAGCAATACTAGAGCAAATGTGAGATACTCCCAAGATCTGAGCACAACAAATAATTTTGACATTAGGAAGGGTGTCCGCCAAGGGTGTATCCTGGCCCCCTTTCTTTTTAATTTTTATATTAATGACCTTGATAGTGCGTTGCAGGAGGTACAGGCTGACTGCCCCAGAGTTGGTAGGCGGGGGATTCCTGTACTTTTATATGCAGATGAAGCGGTTTTAATTTCCAGAACTGAGAAGGGCCTTCAGGCTTTATTAAATGTTTTTAAACTGTTCATGATGGATAGGTATTTAATGGTTAACAATTCGAAATCATTCGTCATGCAAGTTGGCCAACAACCTAGTAGGAACTTTTCTTTTAAACTTGATGATGAAGTGATTCCTAAAACAAAGACATTTTCGTATCTTGGAGTCCTTTTTGACTCAAAGCTTAATTGGGGTCCTTACAAAAAAGAAAGGGGAAATGGTCAGGGTTAATGCCTCCATCTTCAACTTTGCATCAGAACTGGGTAAAAAACCCACCAGTGCCATGCTTAAACTTTATAATGCAAAAGCAGTAGCAACTGCTACTTATGGTAGTGAAATTTGGGGGTACATTGCTGGCGAACAGCTTCAGATTGTTGAAAATTCCTTTCTGAAGCGTATTTTGTGTGTTCCTGCAGGCACACCTAATCTCCCGGTACACGAAGAGCTAGGTATGCAATATCTAAGTGACATTTTTTCTTTACGCCCTCTGACCTGTTGGCCAAAACTGTGGTTAAATCAGGATATACCTTTGACACATCTGATTCTGAATGACTATATGACCCTGGAGAAGGCAACGGGTTCGCCATGGTTAAAATATGTGAAATCCAGCTTTGCCAGGCTTGGACGCTCTGAATTGTTTGAACACCCAAGTAAGATTGTTAAGGGAGATCTGGAGGTAATTAAACGGGACTTATTTGTGGTTAGGAAGACACAGAGGGAAGAAGTGGAACTCCAGAAACAAAGCGTGAGAAAATTTGTCATGTTGAAAACGTGTGAAACTGCGGAGCCGTATTTGTTGGGCTCACTGACCTCGCACGAAAAGTTCCTATTAACAAGGTTTAGGTTAAATCTCTTTCATCATCTGATTATTAGACCAAAAACTGATGTTTTTAGTAAATTGGCAGCACCCTGTGGCTGCGACGGAAAGTCTCCACAGGATATGCTGCATTTTATATTTTTATGTAGATTTTATGAATATCCACGCAAGCGCTATCTGGTAACTCTTTTAAAAAAAGTTAATTTTACCCAGATAAAACCGGCATTAATGTACTTACAACTTTTGCATAATGACAGTATTCTCCATATTATTGAATTTTTAAAATTGACTGTTAGGTTAAGAAATAGTTTGGATATGTAATTGTTCTCTGAGATGTATGCACTTGTCACTTTGTCCCCGATGTAAAGATTATACTGTATTTTTTAACTTATGGCACTTTATGAAATGTGTTTACAATGTATGTGTTTTAATTGTGTTAATGCAAATGTACTTTTATGTGTTTTTTTATGTAAAACCGAAATAAAGTCTTTTTGAACTTTGAACTAACTGCTGATATATTTTGAAATATTTGAACAGCTCATTAACAGGTATTTACATGTTGCTGTGCCTTAAAAAAACTCTCATCCTACAGTCTTTCCTCTCACTGCGTCACAATCAATGGGTGTTGGGGTGGAACACCCATTGCCCTCCCCTTTCACGCTAAGTACAGCGTTAAATGTTGCCTTATTTACAAGGCAGTGTTAAGCCACGTTAAGTGGCGATAGGGGCTTGTAGTTATGCCCCTAAATCTTAGAATGGAAGACATATTTTTGAATGGTTTATGCGACAGACTCAGGAGCCGATTACGGTCCTGTCTGCCATATTACACGTTCCATAGGATATAATGGAACTTGTAATATGGCAGATGGGATATCTGTCAGGCTTGTAAATGAGTATCCCATCCACCAAGATTGTAATCAGGCGGCCCTAGTAATATTTACCGAGGTATGACTGAATGCATGCCTGTGGCAGGTCATTAAACCTACCTAGACACTCGCCCAATCTCTTCCTTACCAACTGAGGCGTGTCATTTTTTAACAATAATTTATTGATATGCCTGCACACTATGAGTTTGTGGGTCATATCACATGATTGATAACTGTACAGATACAGGATAGAGGATAGAAGGCATGTCTTTTTGATGATTGGACTCTTGTTGGTCCTTAAACCTGAACTTTAAATCTAAATTTACACCACTCTGAATATTATATGAGGTGATGAGGACTCTGAATGCACTCGTAATCCCTCATGCACACACACACAATATTATGCAAAATAATTACTTAAGCCCTGATACAAAAAAATGTTTTCTTTCCACAAGTAAATCTGTGTTCTACGCTTGGAAATTGAGGAATAAGGTACTTCTACTCCAGATAAGAGAAAAGGCTGCCTACAGAACTAGGTTTTTGGAATTGGTCATAAATCTCAGCACCACAAAATAACACAGTGACTATTCACAGCATTGTTTGCCCTTGCATACATTACACTTCTCCCTCAGAAACATAAATCAGGGGGAAACATAATGCTGGCTTTCGCAAGTAAGAAAACAAGGTAAAAAGGAGTTGATTATTCTGAACACTGACAATAGGTACAGTAGCTACTCTCAGATTATAAAGATAGCACAAGGCGATCACAATAAAGGAGGAAAAAATATCATATTGGGGCCTATTCACAAACTGCATTTTGTAACACATGAAGTAGTACAAAAGTTGTTATGTTAATTTATTTTTTCATTGATCATGATCTCTTCAGAGGCCTACAATCATCAACATATTAGAAATATAAGTAATCAACATCTTCATCATATAAATAATCTAAATACATAACATATCCCTTATCATTCACAAATCTGTATAGTATTTCTTCCATTTAATAAACAGGTAAAAAACCTTTAAAACATGCGTACACTTTAAAACAACAAAATTCATTTAGAGAGTTGTGCAGAAAGTGCATCAAATCCGGAGGAGAGTCAGACTTTTTTTTTAAAGGAAGCAAATATTACTATAGTAGCACAACTCACAAACTGGAAAATGCTAGTCAACAACCTATGAATGGGATCTCCAACTCTGCATTTCAAAATAACCGAGATAGTGGCCCTTGTGGGCGAACATTTTCATAGTAAATATGTGAGGGACCAAGGCTAGAAACTACTAAATCTTACTACAAAGTGGTAGGGTTTAGGGGATGCATAAGGGAGGGTATGGAGGTATGTGCTAATAGAAACATCCACCCACAAATGAGTAAGGACATTGCTATCCACAAACTACACTTCTAATGTTACTGCAGAACAAAAGGTCACAAAACATCTGTAAATGTACCCATATGGCCACTCACAGGTACTGCAACACACTCCCATAGAAAAATACCCCTTAGGAAACAGACTCAAACAAATTACATTACTTTGACATCATATATGTGTGCATGCGTGAGCATGTGTATTTTAGTGTTAAAATCTTACATTCAATGTAAAAGTAAAGATTTTTTTGTTCTAAAATATACCTTTTATTTACATTTACACCTGAGTGAATCTAAACATAAATTTGCCTTTGTGAATAGGGCTAACTATGTAGGGAAAGTAGGGTCATACTGTTTGAGAAACTTCTGGAGTAATTAATGTCTTAATTTGTGTGGGTATCTCAATAGGGCAATTTTTTACACATAAGTAAATAAACAAATGATTTGTTTATAGATATTAATTTAAATTGGAGCATTAAATGATGCATTAACTGCAAGGAAAACAAAATCATGGGTGGTACCTGCTGAGATATGGGTTTCTTAGGTGACCCCATAAAGAAAGCCCAATTTTCCTCGACAAAATATCTAAGATTACTCTTTGGTGTCCTTGGACACCTCCACTAAAAGAAGCAGTGAACCATTTCATTTAATTTCCTAATGCTCTAGAGGTGAGAGATTGTACCTCTTGTGAATTCCTGATGTTAGTGATAAATACTGAAAAGAGAGCACTTTGCCTGGAGCTTCATACAGAATAAACATTTGCGAAGTGGGATGAACAGCAAGCAAAATACCCCCTCACAGACTCAAGTTCTACAAGCAGCATGGCTGGCCATACCACAGGTGACAACCAGAGGTTATTCATTCAGAATTGCTGATGGTGTTGAAACAACTGTGACATGTGAAAAGCATATCTGATGTCCTGATCTTGAAATTGAGCTTCATAGAGAAAACTATTGATGCCACCAAAGACAGTGTTTTTGGAAGGTAAAACCAAATTTGAGTCCTGGAAGACATGTTAAATAACAAAAACAAAGCACTGGTTCAGCTTACAGACGCGCTCAAAAGCACAATGGTCTGGGCAGACGATCTTGAAGGTGGCATTCCCCATAATAGCTGTGAGGAGTTTAGGGTTCTCGATAGCTCGTAAAGGGTACATCAGGTTTTGTTTTTTAGCAAGCATGCATAAAGCAGACACTATTTGATCTTTTATTGCTTGAAGGGTACAGAGATCAGTGTGACCTAGACCGGTCTAAGGAATTCCAACAGACTGGTAATTGCAAGGATCTAGTATTACAAAGACAGCGAAGGGGTTCTCAAAATGGTATGGGAAGTTGGCAATATACAATCTAGTAATGACAGGATGAGCTACTATCTTGATTTCACAAGTGCAGGACACAGAGTGATAAAACAGTTCATGCAGAGAAAGCTGCATTGTTCATTATAAAAGTGAACTATGTAACGCTATGAACAACTACAAAGAGGTTTATAAATTAAGAGTGCATACATCTATATGGATTCTGATGTGGTGAGTTATTTCATAAAAGTGCTGGAGAGGTAGCCTATAGCAGGACTTATTGTGTAATTGTTATTGTCATATAATTGGGATTCTAGGAGGAGATATGGTTATTGTTGGTTTGAACTAGGTTTCAATCACTTTTAAAAATGTCTGATCTGATAACTTGAACAACTGCAACAGCTGTTGCTATGTACAGCATTGTAAGAGCATGTAGGCATATAAGAGGTTAAATGCGAATAGATGTCAGAACTTCGAGCAACTGATCTGTTCTGTTAATGAGGTAAGTGTATCTGTATTGGCCGGTTGCTGGGAGTGGAGTAGTGTGCCATTGTTCAAAGTTGAAGGGATGCAGCTTCCACTGTCTGTTCCTTGAAATAGGCTGTGATATTATTTTTTGCAGTGAGCCAGAATAAACTGTGAGGCACAATAACAGGACCACATATTTAACCATCTCACACATGGAGCTCTAAATTAAAAATATTGAGAGAAAAGAAATGGTGTCTTACATTACAGATGTGATTCTTACTGCTCCAAAGGCCAGAACATTTAAGAGGCGGGGAGGGACAAGGACTTCAAGACCACCAGTTAGGCTGTCACTCCCTGATATTGTCTGACGTTATGATTGACATATGACTCCACTGTGAAACAGTACTGCATGAAAAATTCACTTTGTAATTGTAATATCCACCATGGGCAATCAAGTATTCATGTGAGAAGGAACATTATGAATTAGTCCTGATAGTTTTAAACCAAGAGTGGTTGACGTGGGAGAAAATAACTGATGAGATTCAAAATGTGTGAAATGCTATACTGGTTGACCTGTTGAATAGCAGAATTATGAGAGTGCTGCCTAATATCAGGACACTATGGAACACAGTTTAAAAGTTCAAAATGGCTGATGCAATGCAAAGGGTCAATTGTAGATAACTAGAACGAACATGATTATTGAGCTTCCAGCATCCATAGTGCCTTCATCTAGTAATGGGATTATTGAATATTTTTTCGTATGATTTTCAATTTTTCCAATATTTAACTGTTAGTTTCTATGAAGAAACCTTGATGGATCTACACAAATGACCACTTTCTGAATTCAGAATTTTGTCTACTTTTCTAAAATGTATTGCTTCTCAGGATCCATTATTGCTTTCATACTCATTTTTACCATTAGCTGGAAGGAGGTTGAAAGCACTAAAAACAGCAAAAATAGGCTATGTCCCAGAAAAATGCCAAAACTGTGTAAAACATTTTGGTTCTCTGACAAAAGACTGTCATTCCCTTAAAGCTGGGAAAATGGTGATTTCAGCCTCACAAACCCTTTTTTGAAAACATTTGCAGGCGGAAAAAATCTCAGAGGCTTCCATTTGTAGCTGGTTTTTCCCATTTTTCTGGAAAAAACTAAAATGTTACAGTATTTTGGCTAATTTCTGGGACCCCTCCAAGGGAATCCACAAACCCTGGGTACCTTCAGAATCCCCATGATGTTGGAAGAAAGGGACGCAAAATTGGCGTGTATACCTTATGTGGTCAAAAATTTACCGGGACCTAAGCGAACACTACCCCAAATAGCTAAAAAAAAAGGCTTAGCACAGGAGGGGAAAAGGCCTAGTATCGAAGGGGTTAACCTAAAAACCACACAATTTTTTTCCCCTTATTGGATTTTTTTTCATTTTTCTGTAATATTTCTTATTATTGGTTGTGGGACTTTTATTGTGCTTTGGCTTTTTTGGCATTGCTAAATACTTAACACATTCTCCTTAACTTAAGCCTGTTTGATCTTTGCCAACGCTACCAGTGTTTGAGCTCATGTTTGTTACTGAACTTCTGCCTTGTGTTGCACAAGATGTGAGACTCATTACTTGGGAACTGCTCACATTTTCCTCAGCTAATAATCCATTTTCTTCAACAGGTTTGTAGTCTCTTTAATTGCTCATTCTACACAAATGCCAGTGTCATTACATCATAGCAATTTCTCACCGTTATTCGCATTATTCAAAATGACTTCTTTTTTTACAGAATGTCTTTCATTTGGAAGGCAGAAATGCATCAAAACTCAATAGGTAATAACAGTTGCTTTACAGATCTGAATTACCCTAAGTCTCCAGATAAAAATGGCAACTCACATGTGTGGGTAGGCGTAGTCTCTATGACCGGAAAGGGCTCAAAACCCAACGTGAACACACCACATTTTCACATTGAAAATTCACCCTATTTTGCGAAGTGTGTAGCTGTAGGTTTTGAACCCTAGCTCAGCTAGCACCTAGGGAAACCTAGCAAACCCATACATTTTTTAAAACTAGACACCCCGGGGAATCCAGGATGGGGTGATATGACTGCCTGTCACCATGTTCTGTTACACAGAATACCTTGCAAACCAAAATAAAGATCAAGAAAGCCACATTTTCCCCATATTTCAGCATGGATCCACACATTTCTACACACCCTGCCTTCCCCAAAGTCTTACCAGAAAAACGGTACCTCACTTTTTTGCGTGGGCCTAGTGGCCGCAACAGGAAACGGCGCAAATCGCAACGTGGTCACACCTCAATTTCACAGTGAAAAATGACCCTTTTTTGGCAAAGTGCATAGCTATAGTTTTTGAACCCTAGCTCTGCCGGCACCTAGGGTAACCTAGCAAACCGATACATTTCTGAAAACTAGACACCTTGGGGAATCCAGGATGGACTGACTTGACTGCCTCCCACCGGGTTGTGTTACCCAGAATCCCTCGCAAACCTAAAAAATTGTCCAAAAAAACAACATTTTCCCACATTTCTGTGGTGGAAAGTTCTGGAATCTACGTGCATCCACAAATTTCCACCCATCCCGTTTTCCCTAAAGTTTTCTGAGACAAATGGTACCTCAATTATGTTGGTCGGCCTAGTGCCTGCGACAGTAAACGACGCAAAACGCAACGTGGTCGCACCTCAATTTCGCAGTGAAAAATTACCCATTTTTTGCAAAGTGCCAAGCTGTAGCTTTTGAACCCTAGCTCTGCCGGCACCTAGGGAAACCTAGAAAACATATACATTTTAAAAAACTAGACACCTAGGGGAATAAAGGATAGGGTGACTTGACTGCCTCCTACCAGGTTCGTTAATCCAGAAACCCTTGCAAACCTAAACAATTGTAAAAAAAAACACATTTTCTCCACATTTCTGTGGTGGCTCGGCGGCCATCTAGGGAAATACCAATCCTAAATCTTTTTGAAAACTACACACCTGGGGGAGTCCAATGAGGTGTAGCTTGCATGGATCCCCCAAACTTTTCCTACCTAGAATGCCATGCAAACTTCAAATTTAGCTGAAAAAAAAACACATTTTCCAAATATTTGTGTGTGGAATCACCACCCCGGCACAAATTTCCAACCCCACAGCGTTCCCCTTAGTGTCCCGAGTAATATGATACCTCACTTTTGTGGGTTTCCTAAGCAGAACTGGCTAAAAAGATATTTTTTTAAAAATGTAGCGTTTAGAATTCTCGGTGCTATACTCTAAATCCCTATGTTTTGGGCTATTCCTAGTCACAGGTCTTTGGCCCACCCACACAAGTGAGGTATCATTTTACTCGGGAGAACAAGGGCAATGCTGGGTGGTAGGACATTTGTGTCGGCAAGGTGATCCCACGCAAAAAGTGTTTTTTTAGCTAAATTTGAGGTTTACAGGGATTTTTGGGTGGGAAAACGTTGGGGGACCCACGCATGTCACACCTCGCTGGACTCCCGCGGGTTTCTAGCTTTTATAAATGTTCAGGTTTGGTAGTTTCCCAAGATGGCCTCCGAGTCCATACACAAAAACCCAGGTGACCTTTCTTGCAAAACCAGGTTGTTTTGTGATAGGTCATTTTGATGTTGCCTCAATAGGGTTTCGGCCCTTGCATGTCACGGGTACGTAACCCACCCACGCGAGTGAGGTATCATTTTTATCAGGCGACCTGGGGGAACGCTGGGTGGGATGAAATGTGTGGATCCATGTAAATTCCAGAACTTTTCCACACAGAAATTTGAGAAAAAAGTGATTTTTGAAGCTAAATTTGAGGTTTGCAGGTGATTCTGGATAGGAAAACGTTGGGGGACCCACGCATGCCATACCTTGCTGGACTCCCCCGGGTGTCTAGTTTTCAGAAATGTTTTGGTTTAGTTGTTTCCCAAGATGGCTGCCGAGCCCGGGGACAAAAACCCAGGTGACCCCCCTTGCAAAACCAGGTCGTTTTGTGATAGGTCATTTTGATGTTGCCTCAATAGGTTTTGGGCCCATGCATGTCGTGGGTACTTGACCCACCCACACGAGTGAGGTATCATTTTTATCGGGAGACCTGGTTGAAACGCTTGGTGGGATGAAATTTGTGGATTCATCTAGATTCCAGAACTTTCCCTCAAAGAAATTTGAGAAAAAAGTGATTTTTTCAGCTAAATTTGAGGTTTGCAGAGGTTTCTGGGTAGGAAAACGCTGGGGGACCCATGCACGCCTTAGCTCGCTGAACTTCCTTGGGTGTCTAGTTTTCAGAAATGTTTGGGTTTGGTAGTTTCCCAAGATGGCCACCGAGCCCGGGACAAAAACCCAGGTGACCCCCCTTGCAAAACCAGGTTATTTTGTGATAGGTAATTTTGATGTTTCCACAATAGGTTTTGGGCCCTTGCATGTCGCGGGTACTTGACCCACCAAAGCCAGTGAGGTATAATTTTTATCGGGAGACCTGGGGGAACGCTGGGTGGGATGAAATTTGTGGATCCACGTAGATTCCGGAACTTTCCCACACAGAAATTTGAGAAAAAAGTATTTTTTTCTACTAAATTTGAGTTTGTAGGGGATTCTTGGTAGGAAATCGTTAGGGGATCCACGCAAGTTATCCTCTCTGGACTCACCCCAGTGTCTATTTTTCAGAAATGTGTTGGTTTGGTTTCCCTAGATGAATGCCAAGCCCAGGGCCAAAAACTCATGGGACCCCCCCTTGCAAAACCAGGTTGTTTTGTGTTAAGTAATTTTGATGTTGCCTCAATAGGTTTTTGGCCCTTGCCTGTTGCGGGCACTAGGCCTACCCACACAAGTGAGGTACCATTTTTCTCAGAATGCTTTGGGGAACATGGGGTAGGTGGAATTTTGTGGATCCACGCAGATTCCAGAACTTTCCAACACAGAAATGTGGGGAAAATTTGTTTTTTTGGACACATTTTTAGGTTTGCAAGGGATTCTGGGTAACAGAACCTGGTGAGAGCCAGTCAAGTCACCCCATGCTGGATTTCCCTGTGTGTCTAGTTTTAAAAAATGTACAGGTTTGCTAGGTTTCCCTATCTACCGGCTGCGCTAGGGCCCAAAATCCACAGGTAGGCATATTGCTAAAAACGAATCCATGCCTTGTCGGCTTTCTGCTGCCCTGGGGCTGGAATTTCAGGGGTGGGGTTGCCCCAGTATGGCCCCAAGAAGGGGCAGAAACACTGTGGCTATTTTTTTGGGGAGGGGTGTCCCCTCCTGCACATAAATAATCCAGAATGGCAATTTGAAACTCCCATGTGTGCTGGATTGTGCAGCACAGAGAATTTGCAAATCTTCATTTTTTTTAAATGATTGTTTATGTGCAGAAATTCACATCTTCTTGCGCATAAACAATCATTCATGGTGATTTGTTGTTTCTATTTGTGCTGCAAATGCAACACACATAGAAACAGCAAAAAATACATTTGACATTTCTCCTTATTTTGCAATGTTAAGACCAGGATTTTTTGGGTCTTAAGTTTAGCCTTCCCCATATTTACACCACCCTTGTAAATATAAGGCAGCATCAAAACCAATGGGACGCTCACTGCAACACCATTGCCTGCCCCCTTCATGCCTTATTTGCAAGGCAGCATTAAGCCACATTAAGGGGCTTAATACAACATTGTAAATATGGCGATAGACTTATTGCCAATAGAAGGTCTTAAAAAGTGAGTGTGGTGAATTTTTGTCTCTATAATGCACTGCTGTTCATGACTATAATGTATCTTGGATGCAATTGACTGTAAGAAGTATGTGATCCAAGAAGGCAAAAAATGCGTTGTGATATTGATAATATTCTACAGTGCAGGTTGTTGTGCTAATGCCTCTACTCTCTATGTGTGGCAAGTGGGTGAGTGTACTGTCCTTAGGACAGAGACCATTGTTCGATTGAAGTCCATAGTATCCTTAAGAGTTAAGAGAGGATTCTGACAATATATTTTAATATGTGAGGTTAGTGATGCTATTAAGAAGTGTGTGCTGTATGGGGCTTAGAATACAACACATTGTGGTTAAATAGTTTATTTGGAATGCACAGCTGTGATGTGAATTAGATACTATAGGATACAGTGCAGTGTGAAGGGGTAGTGCCACTAGTATGTATGGAGGAGCAGGAGGATATTGTCAATATAATACAATGCAGGGTGCCTGGTTATTGCCCTGATGATATATTGTGGTGGGTCACTTTATGATACTGCACAGTCGGGGTATTCGTGTCTGACTGCAGTGTAGTTGGTCAATGTCTCTACAGTGGTGTGTGCTGGATTCATGTTCACAGAATTAATTCTTGTGGGCATTCATCTGATGGTTACAGAACAGTGACTCGTGTGTGCACTATAATGAGATGAGTAGGCCTACTATGAAAAAACATTTAGTTACTGGGATCATTTGACTCGGAGAAACGGGTAATGGGGAAAGTTAGCCATTTGTAGAATTGTGAGTCTAACTTTGGAATATCCAACACAAAATCAGAAACTCCAGACAATGCAATGGTTATTACAGAAAATCCATGTCTTTTTACCAAGAACCAGTTCAGAAAAGGGCCAATGTTTAAAGGAGAAGCAGGATCTTTCATCCCAGATGGCCTCAAGCCAATCCTGCAGTTTTCATGACTTGATAAGTCTTCTATAAAGTATGAATCTGAAATCCATTGTGTTTTGGTTATTATAGAGAATACGATATCAGTAAAATCAGTACACTATCAGAATATCTGTCTGTAAAGCCTCATTCAAAACTTTAAGTGTTGGATCCTAGTCACTTATTCCAAACAGGAAATTTTGAAAGGAATTAGTTAACTAATATTTCATATACGCCTCTGAACACATCATCAAGTTTCCTAATTAAAAAATTATAACTTTATAAAGCACACCATTTCTTTTGGAAACAAGGCCATTAAAATCAAATTTACCCAGCATTTTAGGCCTTGTTGGCGCAAAAGATACAATTTGCATGAAGGCTGATTTATTATTAAAAATGTAATGTTAAGATATCAAACACTTTTAAGTATTGAAATCAAGTTTGTGCTTTCTGTACAAAGTTTTACAAGTAAGAACCTCGGGGGTAATACAACACCGATTGGAATCTGCCCAACATCAGGTTGGCAGTTCCTACCACATTATTTGGATGTGACCACCATTAGGGGGGTCGTAAACATCAATTTATTAATGGAAGCTTTGGAGGCTGGCAGAAAAGGCCCACAGCAGACGCTTCCATTAAATAATTGATGTTTTCAAACATCCCTGCACCATGTGGTAGGCACCTTATGGTGCCTGACACAAAGTACAGGGATGTGTAGGAGGGTGCCCTCCAGGCCACAATGCAGAGGGCCAGGAGGGAAGGGGCCCTGCTCTGGCCCCTAATGTCACTTTCCAACAGCCTTTGCATGTCGGAAAGGCCAACATGAAATGGCTGTTGGACACTGACATCATAATCCCGACTGCAGAGCTGCCGTCATTAAGAGATTAGGAAGTGTTTCTGATGCACTGAGGGGCTCCTGGAGCCCATCAGAAAGATTCAGATGGTCCCACGCCTGGTGACTCTGACCACATGCATTGGAATGCATTGGTTGGACCAATGCAGTAGATGGGGGTTGGACTGCAACCGACGAGCCGTTAGTTACATTCCTACCGCCATCAAAATTGGGCCCTTGGTATCATATGATTCAAGCAAATTTGCATCAAATAATATTCAGGCAAATTTCAGTCAAATACATGAGAAAATATATACAATGATAAATTAGTACAATAAATGTATATTTCAACATTGATTGGAAATGTGGTGTTAATTTAGTACTATTACACATATCATGAAATATAAAGCATTTATAAAAAAAAATAATCTAAGCATAATCTGATGAAATCCCAGGAATAAAATGCAATTGTTGCTTTTGATAACAACCAGGCATATTACTAGGTAAGTTGATATTCATACACTCATGGACACCTACACTCTGCAAATGGGCACTGTTGCTTAGTGGGGAGAGGTTCAAATGCTATAACCTGCAAATGAAAGTGCAAAGCCAATATTTTCCTCTCTTGCCTTTAATCATACTGATTTATGTCTCTGGTATCACTTTAACCAGAGTCGGGTTGTGTGTGCATGCTTCTCATGCTGCCACATTTATACAAGAGGGGTGTGAGTAGCTGCAAAACACTAATTCGCTCACACCCAAGCCTGAAGGACATGTTAGTAATTAGGGCTGGGCGTAGTTTGCGAAGTAGCGCTACGCCAAGCTACGCGAAGTGCACTTCGCACTACGCGAGCTATGCGTAGCACTACGCCAACTGCGTAGTAGCATGTTCACACTGGCCAAGATGCCATTTTTAATGATTGCACAGTGCTGACAAGCATCCGGCACAGTGTAATCATTGAAAACGACATCTTGCAAAGTGCAAGCTGTAGTTTTCTGCCGCTCGAGTAGTAGATTTTTACTCGAGCATCAGCTTTCTCAATGCAGACTTGTAGTTTCTCATCGCAAGCGGTCGTGAGCATACGTGACAACTCGCAATGAGAAACCTGACCTCCCCGCATTGAGAATCTCGCCGGGAGGTTTATTTTTCACGCTCACGATCGGCAACTTGATGTTGCTGATCGCGAATGAGGAAAAAGTCTATCCGGGATGTCATTTTGCTTGCTCGCGTTCGCCAACTTGACATTGAGTACCGCGAGCAAGCAAAAAACGAGCACTGCACTACGCTAGGCGTGTTTGCACTGTGCTACGTGCAGTTCGCGTAGTGAGAAGTAGCGCAAACTTTGCAAACTACGCGAGCGTAGGGTAGTGCTTTGCCCAGGGTTATTGGTAATCACATGGGGTATGACAAGCATGTCCTATATTTATAAAGGTTTTGTGTCACCCTTGCACTATGCAATGGAATGCTAGGGTGAAGCAAGAACTAAATAAGATTACCCAGCCCCACATGGCCACCTTGTTTGGCCCAGAGGGGCCTCATAAACCGAGCATAACACAAGGGATCTCAAATTGTTGCCTTGTGTTACTCTGCAGCAGGAAGGAGTGCCAAGGATAGAGAGTGGGTGTTTCCAAGCATTCACCCAAGCATTTTGACACAATCTCAGATTTAACAACACTGGTAGACCTGGGAATGCATTCTCACCAGAGGCACAACGAGGAGAAATATATTTATTTTTCCTAGTTGTTTCTTCTTTTTAAGTATGCCACACTGTGCAGCACACAGTAGGGATAGGAATATGCGTCTTTTTTTGTACTGGAATGTGTTCCGTTACTGCACAAAACAATCCTGCCTACAATGCAGGTACTCTTGCACCTAGGTGCAAGGGTGCCTGCGTGGGTGTAAGGAAGCAGTGTGTGCACCATTGCATACAGAGAGCAAGAATGCCCTGTATAATGTTATATGTGGCACATTCCTCCCCTTTTCTTTTCATGAAGTGCAGCACAACACAGTGGATAGCTGCGCTGCTTGAAATATTGATAAATATGGCCCCATGTTTTTGCATCATATGGCATAGCCTGCACCATACTAATATATGCAGTCTCTGAAGCAAAGGTCTCATGTGGTGCAACTCAAACTGCAATCTGTGCGGTGATGTGGTAAGGCTTTAAAAAATCACACAGCATTGCTCAAAGTACATTGGGCACTATGTTCTTGTAAGTATATGCCGTTTTTGAGTGATTACACACCACTTTTACTGGATTTTTAGCTGGGTATTGGACTTGGTACACTGGGACCGTATAAACTAGGTCCCAGTGCATATGCCCTGGCCCTGAACGACTTATCAAATCCAAGTTGCGCATTTAACATACCTATAAGTTCCTAGTATACCAAGTGTAATGTAATGTAATGTAATGATGTCTTGTAAAGCGCCTGAATCACCCCACATGGGGTATCTCCACGCTGTAGAACGCTGGGGAACCCGTCCTGTCTTTCCCTGTGAGATGGTCCCTACTGGGTATCTCCAAGGTGAAACCAGGCATCCACGGCGTATGTGGGGGGCCGTTGTGGAGATGAGGCAAGCTAATGCCCAGAGTTGCCGAGTTTGATCCCTGGTTAGAGTAGGCACCGAGGGGAGAATTATCGAGTCCGCTGACCCTGGTCCACAACCCTGCCGCGTCGGGAATTGAACCCTGGTCCCGGGCCATCCTCTGCTTCCGGGACTGCCACCTCTAACCAGTGAGCCACCCATGGCCTACAAGTTAAATACCAGTTGCAGTACCTATTGTGCTACCAAACTGCAAATTTGATCTGTCAAAAAAAAGCTTTTTCCTGTCCTATAAGTTTATTTTCATGACTTGTAGTTTGGGCACCTGCAAGGTAGTCCCTTAATGCTAATAGGGCAGGGTACATGGTATTAAAAAAATAGCACATATCTAAGTACATTTTATATGTTCTGGCAGAGGGAAATGCTACCAGTGTTTGAGCTCATGTTTGTTACTGAACTTCTGTCTTGTGTTGCACAAGATGTGAGACTCATTACTTGGGAACTGCTCACATCTTCCTCAGCTAATAATCCATTTTCTTCAACAGGGTTTTAGTCTCTTTAATTTCTCATTCTACACAAATGCCAGTGTCATTACATCATAGCAATTTCACACCGTTATTCGCATTATTCAAAATGACTTCTTTTTTACAGAATGTCTTTCATTTGGAAGGCAGAAATGCATCAAAACTCAATAGGTAATAATAGTTGCTTTACAGATCTGAATTACCCTAAGTCTCCAGATAAAAATGGCAACTCACATGTGTGGGTAGGCATAGTGTCTATGACCGGAAAGGGCTCAAAACCCAACGTGAACACACCACATTTTCACATTGAAAATTTACCCTATTTTGTGAAGTGTGTAGCTGTAGGTTTTGAACCCTAGCTCAGCTAGCACCTAGGGAAACCTAGCAAACCCATACATTTTTTTAAACTAGACACCCCGGGGAATCCAGGATGGGGTGATATGACTGCCTGTCACCATGTTCTGTTACACAGAATCCCTTGCAAACCAAAATAAATATCAAGAAAGCCACATTTTCCCCATATTTCTGCAAGGATCCACACATTTCTACACACCCTGCCTTCCCCAAAGTCTTACCAGAAAAACGGTACCTCACTTTTTTGCGTGGGCCTAGTGCCCGCAACAGGAAACGGCGCAAATCGCAACGTGGTCACACCTCAATTTCACAGTGAAAAATGACCCTTTTTTGGCAAAGTGCATAGCTGTAGTTTTCGAACCCTAGCTCTGCCGGCACCTAGGGTAACCTAGCAAACCGATACATTTCTGAAAACTAGACACCTTGGGGAATCGAGGATGGAGTGACTTGACTGCCTCCCACCGGGTTGTGTTACCCAGAATCCCTCGCAAACCTAAACAATTGTCCAAAAAAACAACATTTTCCCACATTTCTTGGGTGGAAAGTTCTGGAATCTACGTGCATCCACAAATTTCCACCCACACCACTTTCCCTAAAGTCTTCTGAGACAAATGGTACCTCACTTGTGTTGGTCAGCCTAGTGCCTGCGACAGTAAACGGCGCAAAACGCAACGTGGTCGCACCTCAATTTCGCTGTGAAAAATTACCCATTTTTTGCAAAGTGCCAAGCTGTAGCTTTTGAACCCTAGCTCTGCCGGCACCTAGGGAAACCTAGAAAACATATACATTTTAAAAAACTAGACACCCAGGGGAATAAAGGATAGGGTGACTTGACTGCCTCCTACCAGGTTCTGTTATCCAGAAACCCTTGCAAACCTAAACAATTGTAAAAAATACCACATTTTCTCCACATTTCTGTGGTGGCTCGGCGGCAATCTAGGGAAAGTACCAAACCTAAATATTTTTGAAAACTACACACCTGGGGGAGTCCAATGAGGTGTGGCTTGCATGGATCTCCCAAAGTTTTCCTACCTAGAATGCCATGCAAACTTCAAATTTAGCTGAAAAAAAACCCACATTTTCCAAATATTTGTGTGTGGAATCACCACCCCGGCACAAATTTCCAACCCCACAGCGTTCCCCTTAGTGTCCCGAGTAAGATGATACCTCACTTTTGTGGGTGTCCTAAGCAGAACTGGCTAAAAAGATATTTTTTTTTAAATGTAGCGCTTAGAATTCTCGGTGCTATACTCTAAATCCCTATGTTTTGGGCTATTCCTAGTCACAGGTCTTTGGCCCACCCACACAAGTGAGGTATCATTTTACTCGGGAGAACAAGGGCAATGCTGGGGGGTAGGACATTTGTGCCGGCAAGGTGATCCCACGCAAAAAGTGTTTTTTTAGCTAAATTTGAGGTTTACAGGGATTTCTGGGTAGGAAAACGTTGGGGGACCCACGCATGTCACACCTCGCTGGACTCCCGCGGGTTTCTAGTTTTTATAAATGTTCGGGTTTGGTAGTTTCCCAAGATGGCCTCCGAGCCCAGGCACAAAAACCCAGGTGACCTTTCTTGCAAAACCAGGTTGTTTTGTGATAGGTCATTTTGATGTTGCCTCAATAGGGTTTAGGCCCTTGCATGTCGCGGGTACGTAACCCACCCACGCGAGTGAGGTATCATTTTTATCAGGCGACCTGGGGGAACGCTGGGTGGGATGAAATGTGCGGATTCATGTAAATTCCAGAACTTTTCCACACAGAAATTTGAGAAAAAAGTGATTTTTACAGCTAAATTTGAGGTTTGCAGGTGATTCTGGGTAGGAAAACGTTGGGGGACCCTCGCATGCCATACCTTGCTGGACTCCCCCGGTTGTCTAGTTTTCAGAAATGTTTTGGTTTGGTTGTTTCCCAAGATGGCTGCCAAGCCCGGGGGCACCAACCCAGGTGACCCCCCTTGCAAAACCAGGTCGTTTTGTGATAGGTCATTTTGATGTTGCCTCAATAGGTTTTGGGCCCTTGCATGTCGTGGGTACTTGACCCACCCACACGAGTGAGGTATCATTTTTATCGGGAGACCTGGGTGAAACGCTGGGTGGGATGAAATTTGTGGATTCATCTAGATTCCAGAAATTTCCCACAAAGAAATTTGAGAAAAAAGTCATTTTTTCAGCTAAATTTGTGGTTTGCAGAGGTTTCTGGGTAGGAAAACGCTGGGGGACCCATGCACGCCTTAGCTCGCTGAACTTCCTTGGGTGTCTAGTTTTCAGAAATATTTGGGTTTGGTAGTTTCCCAAGATGGCCACCGAGCCCGGGACAAAAACCCAGGTGACCCCCCTTGCAAAACCAGGTTGTTTTGTGATAGGTAATTTTGATGTATCCACAATAAGTTTTGGGCCCTTGCATGTCGCGGGTACTTGACCCACCAACACCAGTGAGGTATAATTTTTATCGGGAGACCTGGGGTAACGCTGGATGGGATGAAATTTGTGGATCCACATAGATTACGGAACTTTCCCACACAGAAATTTGAGAAAAAAGCGTTTTTTTCTGCTAAATTTGAGTTTGTAGGGGATTCTTGGTAGGAAATCGTTAGGGGATCCACGCAAGTTATCTTCTCTGGACTCACCCCAGTGTCTAGTTTTCAGAAAAGTGTGGGTTTGGTTTCCCTAGATGAATGCCAAGCCCGAGGGGCCAAAAACTTATGGGCCCCCCCTTGCAAAACCAGGTTGTTCCAGTATTGTTTGTAACTTTGAATGATATTCGATTGTCACCTTTTAATTCCTTGCATATACTGACAATTTCGGTACTTTCAAATTTTTCTTTAAAGATCACCGATTCCATAGACCAATAATACCCTTATATCTTCAACATCATATCTTATATACTAGAATCTGCAAGATTTTGTTTTACCAATTGATTTCAATAACTGGGACATTATGGTCTCAATATGAGTTCCATCATTTTTCGGATGCGAACATTGTGGCCCTACCATTATTTTCTCATTTTCTTTCTTTTTTAGCTTTAACATGCATTCGACATTTTGCCAGAGTGATTTGCTTTTATGTTGCAATTTTCCATTGCAGTATCGTTGAGATGTTTCCGACATGCAGCAAATAGTTCGAAACACTAACGGGCTCGAACATTTTTCCCTCTACTCTAAGATGGTCGCCACGTAGTTGGCTTTTCAAAACTTGTGAAACGCATTAGTCCTATCTTTAGCTCATTGCGTTTTGATTGGAGCTAGCTTTATAAGCCTTGTTAGTTCAAACACAATTGACAGACTCTATCCGTCTCCTGTGGGCGCACACCGTTTTGCTGTTTCTTGGAAAATTAAGTAAGTATCTACCCCGGTTTAGTGGTTAAGGTTTTGACTTACCTGATATTTTGGCAGTTCGAGTGCTGTCTGAATAGTATCCTGTGAGATTTGTTTATGAGACTGTCATCCATTTTAAGTCTCCAGTGATTTGTCTGTGAATTTAGTATTGCGGTAAGTAGGCACAACGGGGTTGGCTTCTTTGTATCCTTACACTTGGTTTGTGTTACTGTGACTCTCAATCTGAGCGTTCATCTCCTTTGTTCAACTTGGTAGTATTTTAGCGTGTCCACATCTTTTTGGCGATAGTCCTGAACTCTCCAACAGTCTTCGTAAACATACGCGGGTCTTAACACAGCTGTTACTCCATGTTTTTAATCAACTAGCCCATCATGGCGAAAAATCAAATATTATCTGTTTTTTTCCACATTTACAACTGTGGCAGTCTATCCATCTAGGATTTATATACCTCTTTACAGCCTCATATTTTATTTATTGTAGTTTTCTTTGGGTTCCATACCGTGGACACTTCGCCACAAGTAGGATCCATTTCAAGCGTTTGTTTGACACGCTATTATTCAGGTATATTTTACTGCCTTCTGTGTCTTCTCCTATTCAACACTTTTTAGCTTAGACACTAATTACACAATTCCTTTGTAGATTTCTATTTTGAAACCACCGCCCTATACCCTTTTCCATTTACGGAAATTCACATACGGGAATTTACAGGTGACAAACAATATCTTTTATTTCCGTTGATTTATTATAAATATTGTTTATAGATATGACATATCCTACAACAACGAGATGTATCTATGCTATTGAACTAAGGGTACATTCAATGTGAAAATGAAATGACTCCGTTTTTGTAAACATCATCCAAAGCCCAGACATCATTATTTTGTAACAAATAGGATTTGGAATATAGCTGATCACAAATAAAATGCTATGGGTAAAACTTATTTGGCCTGATCTGATCGTTTACCTTGAACTGTATTCAGTACATGTATTTTTCCTAGTGATAATACACAGAATTTATGAATACATTTTCCATTTTGTTAGCCTATAATTGACCAATAATGTGGTATTTTTGATGATTGACGATTCCTCCATGAATTTTGATGGATTTCTGTTCTCTTTTTTTAAATCAACTGACCAGCACCAGGAAGGGGTACTGTTCTGTATAAATGTCATGTTTATCATCTTGTAATACACGTGAGAATCTGTAAATTTTACTGATTTGTTAACTTTTTAATTTTTCTTGTACAATAATTGAACATGTACTGTTTTAATGTAGGGGGTTCTTACCTGCAATAAATGGTTTGGTCCTGATGATGGTCTTCATGACGGCAGCATTATAGACCGAAACGTCAACAGTCACATCATCTCCATCAACGATGCACTGGCACAAGCATACAACCACTGCTAATTAATTTGTTTGGTTGTTTTGCCATAACCTATTGGAGTTGATGTTTAAGTTTTGAACTGAAGTGTTTATGTCATTGATACCTCTGTTCATCACTTTGTTGCTTTTTATTGTGTCTCCCCATATCTTAATTTGTGATTTAAATTCACTGAATCTACATAAATTCTTTGATGAATCTACTTCTAGTTTTCTCCGTGTTTCCTTTTCCTTCCAATGATTGATTTCTGTTCTTTTAAACTTTCCACAAATGTGATATTCTGTTGAAACACCGGAGTGTGATAATACCAATACGACTCCCAAAGTGAGTAATTATTTTCCAATAATTAAGTCCCTTGTAGCACCTTTTGACCTGAATGATCTACTGCCCAAGCCTACAAGGGTTGATTGGGTTTCCACTGTTATAATCATCAATAGATTTTTGGCCCTTGCCTGTTGCGGGCACTAGGCCTACCCACACAAGTGAGGTACCATTTTTCTCAGAATGCTTTGGGGAACATGGGGTGGGTGGAATTTTGTGGATCCACGCAGATTCCAGAACTTTCCAACACAGAAATGTGAGGAAAATTTGTTTTTTTATACACATTTTTAGGTTTGCAAGGGATTCTGGGTAACAGAACCTGGTGAGAGCCAGTCAAGTCGCCCCATTCTGGAATTCCCTGTGTGTCTAGTTTTAAAAAATGTACAGGTTTGATAGGTTTCCCTATCTACCAGCTGCACTAGGGCCCAAAATCCACAGGTAGGCATATTGCTAAAAACAAATCCATGCCTTGTCGGCTTTCTGCCGCCCTAGGGTTGGAATTTCAGGGGTGGGGTTGCCCCAGTATGGCCCCAAGAGGGGGCAGAAACACTGTGGCTATTTTTTTGGGAGGGATGTCCCCTCCTGCACATAAATAATCCAGAATGGCAATTTGTAACTCCCATGTGTGCTGGATTGTGCAACACACAGAGAATTTGCAAATCTTCATTTTTTTAAAAATGATTGTTTATGTGCAGGAATTCACATCTTCTTGCGCATAAACAATCATTCATGGCGATTTTTTGTTTCTATTTGTGCTGCAAATGCAACACACATAGAAACAGCAAAAAATAAATTTGACA
Source organism: Lissotriton vulgaris (assembly GCF_964263255.1). Taxonomy (NCBI): domain Eukaryota; kingdom Metazoa; phylum Chordata; class Amphibia; order Caudata; family Salamandridae; genus Lissotriton; species Lissotriton vulgaris. Next base: position 670,017,758 of record NC_141694.1, read on the forward strand.
TTTCTCCTTATTTTGCAATGTTAAGACCAGGATTTTTTGGGTCTTAAGTTTAGCGTTGCCCATATTTACACCACCCTTGTAAATATACGGCAGCATCAAAACTAATGGGACGCTCACTGCAACACCATTGCCTGCCCCCTTCATGCCTTATTTGCAAGGCAGCATTAAGCCACATTAAGGACCTTAATACAACATTGTAAATATGGCGATAGACTTATTGCCAATAGAAAGTCTTAAAAAGTGAGTGTGGTGAATTTTTGTCCCTATAATGCACTGCTGTTCTTGACTATAATGTACCTTGGATGCAACTGACTGTAAGAAGTATGTGATCCAAGAAGGCAAAAAATGTGTTGTGATATTGATAATATTCTACAGTGCAGGTTGTTGTGCTAATGCCTCTACTCTCTATGTGTGGCAAGTGGGTGAGTGTACTGTCCTTAGGACAGAGACCATTGTTCGATTGAAGTCCATAGTATCCTTAAGAGTTAAGAGAGGATTCTGACAATATATTTTAATATGTGAGGTTAGTGATGCTATTAAGAAGTGTGTGCTGTTTGGGGCTTAGAATACAACACATTGTGGTTACATGGTTTATTTGGAATGCACAATTAGATACTATAGGATACAGTGTAGTGTGAAGGGGTAGTGCCACTAGTATGTATGGAGGAGCAGGAGGATATTGTCAATATAATACAATGCAGGGTGCCTGGTTATTGCCCTGATGATATATTGTGGTGGGTCACTTTATGATACTGCACAGTCGGGGTATTCGTGTCTGACTGCAGTGTAGTTGGTCAATGTCTCTACAGTGGTGTGTGCTGGTTTCATGTTCACAGAATTAATTCTTGTGGGCATTCATCTGATGGTTACAGAACAGTGACTCGTGTGTGCACTATAATGAGATGAGTAGGCCTACTATGAAAAAACATTTAGTTACTGGGATCATTTGACTCGGAGAAACGGGTAATGGGGAAAGCTAGCCATTTCTAGAATTGTGAGTCTAACTTTGGAATATCCAACACAAAATCAGAAACTCCAGACAATGCAATGGTTATTACAGAAAATCCATGTCTTTTTACCAAGAACCAGTTCAGAAAAGGGCCAATGTTTAAAGGAGAAGCAGGATCTTTCATCCCAGATGGCCTCAAGCCAATCCTGCAGTTGTTTTGACTTGATAAGTCTTCTATAAAGTATGAATCTGAAATCCATTGTGTTTTGGTTATTATAGAGAATACGATAGCAGTAAAATCAGTACACTATCAGAATATCTGTCTGTAAGGCCTCATTCAAAACTTTAAGTGTTGGATCCTAGTCACTTATTCCAAACAGGAAATGTTGAAAGGAATTAGTTAACTAATATTTCATATACGCCTCTGAACACATCATCAAGTTTCCTAATTAAAAAATTATAACTTTATAAAGCACACCATTTCTTTTGGAAACAAGGCCATTAAAATCAAATTTACCCAGCATTTTAGGCCTTGTTGGCGCAAAAGATACAATTTGCATGAAGGCTGATTTATTATTAAAAATGTAATGTTAAGATATCAAACACTTTTAAGTATTGAAATCAAGTTTGTGCTTTCTGTACAACATTTTACAAGTAAAAACCTCGGGGGTAATTCAACACCGATTGGAATCTGCCCAACATCAGGTTGGCAGTTCCTACCACATTATTTGGATGTGACCACCATTAGGGGGGTCGTAAACATCAATTTATTAATGGAAGCTTTGGAGGCTGGCAGAAAAGGCCCACAGCAGACGCTTCCATTAAATAATTGATGTTTTCAAGCATCCCTGCACCATGTGGTAGGCACCTTATGGTGCCTGACACAAAGTACAGGGATGTGTAGGAGGGTGCCCTCCAAGCCACAATGCAGAGGGCCAGGAGGGAAGGGGCCCTGCTCTGGCCCCTAATGTCACTTTCCAACAGCCTTTGCATGTCGGAAAGGCCAACATGAAATGGCGGTTGGACACTGACATCATAATCCCGACTGCAGAGCTGCCGTCATTAAGAGATTAGGAAGTGTTTCTGTTGCACTGAGGGGCTCCTGGAGCCCATCAGAAAGATTCAGATGGTCCCACGCCTGGTGACTCTGACCACATGCATTGGAATGCATTGGTTGGACCACAGCAGTAGATGGCGGTTGGACTGCAACCGACGAGCCGTTAGTTACATTCCTACCGCCATCAAAATTGGGCCCTTGGTATCATATGATTCAAGCAAATTTGCATCAAATAATATTCAGGCAAATTTCAGTCAAATACATGAGAAAATATATACAATGATAAATTGTACAATAAATGTATATTTCAACATTGATTGGAAATGTGGTGTTAATTTAGTACTATTACACATATCATGAAATATAAAGCATTTATAAAAAAAAAAATCTAAGCATAATCTGATGAAATCCCAGGAATAAAATGCAATTGTTGCTTTTGATAACAACCAGGCATATTACTAGGTAAATTGATATTCATACACTCATGGACACCTACACTCTGCATATGGGCACTGTTGCTTAGTGGGGAGAGGTTCAAATGCTATAACCTGCAAATGAAAGTGCAAAGCCAATATTTTCCTCTCTTGCCTTTAATCATACTGTTTTATGTCTCTGGTATCACTTTAACCAGAGTCGGGTTGTGTGTGCATGCTTCTCATGATGCCACATTTATACAAGAGGGGTGTGAGTAGCTGCAAAACACTAATTCGCTCACACCCAAGCCTGAAGGACATGTTAGTAATTAGGGCTGGGCGTAGTTTGCGAAGTAGCGCTACGCGTAGCTACGCGAAGTGCACTTCGCACTACGCGAGCTACGCGTAGCACTACACGAACTGCGTAGTAGCATGTTCACACTGGCCAAGATGCCATTTTTAATGATTGCACAGTGCTGACAAGCATCCAGCACAGTGTAATCATTGAAGACGGCATCTTGCAAAGTGCGAGCTGTAGTTTTCTGCCGCTCGAGTAGTAGATTTTTACTCGAGCATCAGTTTTCTCAATGCAGACTTGTAGTTTCTCATCGCAAGCGGTCGCGAGCATACGTGACAACTCGCAATGAGAAACCTGACCTCCCCGCATTGAGAATCTCGCCGGGAGGTTTATTTTTCACGCTCACGATCGGCAACTTGATGTTGCTGATCGCGAACGAGGAAAAAGTCTAGCCGGGATGTCATTTTGCTTGCTCGCGTTCGCCAACTTGACGTTGAGTACCGCGAGCAAGCAAAAAACGAGCACTGCACTACGCTACGCGTGTTTGCACTGTGCTACGTGCAGTTCGCGTAGTGAGAAGTAGCGCAAACTTCGCAAACTACGCCAGCGTAGGGTAGTGCCTTGCCCAGGGTTATTGGTAATCACATGGGGTATGACAAGCATGTCCTATATTTATAAAGGTTTTGTGTCACCCTTGCACTATGCAATGGAATGCAAGGATGAAGCAAGAACTAAATAAGATTACCCAGCCCCACATGGCCACCTTGTTTGGCCCAGAGGGGCCTCATAAACCGAGCATAACACAAGGGATCTCAAATTGCTGCCTTGCGTTACTCTGCAGCAGGAAGGAGTGCCAAGGATAGAGAGTGGGTGTTTCCAAGCATTCACCCAAGCATTCTGACACAATCTCAGATTTACCAACACTGGTAGACCTGGGAATGCATTCTCACCAGAGGCACAACGAGGAGAAATATATTTATTTTTCCTAGTTGTTTCTTCTTTCTAAGTATGCCACACTGTGCAGCACACAGTAGAGGTAGGAATATGCATCTTTTTTTGTACAGGAATGTGTTCCGTTACTGCACAAAACAATCCTGCCTACAATGCAGGTACTCTTGCACCTAGGTGCAAGGGTGCCTGCGTGGGTGTAAGGAAGCAGTGTGTGCACCATTGCATACAGAGAGCAAGAATGCCCTGTATAATGTTAAATGTGGCACATTCCTCCCCTTTTCTTTTCATGAAGTGCAGCACAACACGGTGGATAGCTGCGCTGCTTGAAATATTGATAAATATGGGCCCATGTTTTTGTATCATATGGCATAGCCTGCACCATACTAATATATGCAGTCTCTGAAGCACAGGTCTCATGTGGTGCAACTCAAACTGCAATCTGTGCGGTGATGTGGTAAGGCTTTAACAAATCATACAGCATTGCTCAAAGTACATTGGGCACTATGTTCTTGTAAGTATATGCCGTTTTTGAGTGATTACACACCACTTTTACTGGATTTTTAGCTGGGTATTGGACTTGGTACACTGGGACCGTATAAACTAGGTTCCAGTGCATATGCCCTGGCCCTGAACGACTTATCAAATCCAAGTTGTGCATTTAACATACCTATAAGTTCCTAGTACATGGTACCAAGTGTAATGTAATGTAATGTAATGATGTCTTGTAAAGCGCCTGAATCACCCCACATGGGGTATCTCCGCGCTGTAGAACGCTGGGGAACCCGTCCTGTCTTTCCCTGTGAGATGGTCCCTACTGGGTATCTTTAAGGTGAAACCAGGCATCCCCGGCGTATGTGGGGGGCCGTTGTGGAGATGAGGCAAGCTAATGCCCAGAGTTGCCGAGTTTGATCCCGGGTTAGAGTAGGCACCGAGGGGAGAATTATCGAGTCCGCTGACCCTGGTCCACAACCCTGCCGCGTCGGGAATTGAACCCTGGTCCCGGGCCGTCCTCTGCTTCCGGGACTGCCACCTCTAACCAGTGAGCCACCCATGACCTTCAAGTTAAATACCAGTTGCAGTACCTATTGTGGTACCAAACTGCAAATTTGATCTGTCAAAAAAAAGCTTTTTCCTGTCCTATCAGTTTATTTTCATGACTTGTAGTTTGGGCACCTGCAAGGTAGTCCCTTAATGCTAATAGGGCAGGGTACATGGTATTAAAAACATAGCACATATCTAAGTACATTTTATATGTCCTGGCAGAGGGAAATCTCCAAAGTCGGTTCTCACTGTGGCAAACCTGTATCTCAAATAGAAAGGCACTGTGTAGCTATATATCAACTAATAATACATTGCCTCAGTGCGGTGATAGCTAGGAAAAGATTCAAGGAGAACCTTTCATTGTAAATTAAGATTTAATCTTATGACCAGAATGGATTTTAAATTACTCGTTTGTAAATACAACTTTTAGAAAGTCCAAAAAGAACCAATGATGGACAGAATGCTGACCAAAATCAAACATTCACCCAGTACAGAGATCTGCACCTAAAACCTTTGTTTTTATGCTCCCTATGCCATTCCAGTTGAAACCCAGCCATATGCAACCAGTCTTGACCCTTTCCTCCATGGGAACAGTCCAGCCTGAACTGCAAGGCCAGGTCCTCCCTGGACTGGAAACAGGCGTCCTGGGACCGGTTTCAGGGGATCACCCCTCATCGGCCAGGCTAGCTTGCCTCAATCCATCATTTTTTTGCTTCTCATGCCACTCCAGTTTCAACTGCGCCATATGCAAATCAGACTTGACACTGATTCCCAATGGTAACAGTCAAGCCCGAACCGATAGGTTGGATCCTCCTTGACTGGAAACAAGCATCCTCGTACCCATTTTAGGGCATCACCCTTCATCAGCCAAGCTAGCTTGACTCCAGTGGCATGGAGAGCACAGGACACACGACTGGGCATACCCGTCCCACTCGGTTGACAAATTCAAAATGAACAATTGATGGACAGAATGCAAATCAATTTCAAACATTCACCCCAGTACAGAGTTCTGAGCCTATATCCATTATGTTTTTGCTCCCCATGCCATTGCAGTTTAAACCCAGCCATATGTAGATCAGCCTTGCCCCTGTTCCACATGGGAACAGTCCAGCCCGAACTGCCAGGCCAGATCCTCCCTGGACAAGAAACAAGCATCATGGGACCTGTTTTGGGGCATCATCCCTAATCAGCAAGTCTAGCTTGACTTCAGTGGCATGAGGAGCACATCTGGGTATACCTGCCACACTCGGGGTGACAAATGTAAACAGTAACAATTGACAGACAGAATGCTGATCAATGTCGGTTGTATGACTATCCATCGCAAGTAATCCCTTCGCGGGCGTTTGCATCACGGGAAAAACATCGCAGAAGACATTACATCGGCCATTTTTTGATCGCACGTCGTTACGACGCAACTGCGGGCACAGCCTTGGATAGCCTGTTGCCACAGTGTGTTAATCTATTTGTCCCTGTGCCGGTACCGTGTGGACTGCCTCCTGTAATCGGTAAGTGTTCCCCTCATTCTCCGTGCCTGCCTTCGGCCCTATCTTAAAAACTAAAGTTCCTGGCATGTGCAGCTGGTGCAGAATATTAACTCTTGGCAGGAATGGGGGAAACGCGATGCGTTGCAATGATTTACTTAGTCAGTATCTCCTAGCTCTTCCCTTAGAGAAATACGCTGTAATTTGATGTGTTTGAGCCTTATAAAAAAAAAAGTGTTCGATGCATGGTTTGTCTTGCTACTTGGCACCTTGGCATTAAGATCTACGGCTATATCTGGCACCTTTCATGTTCCCGTAAAGCCGCAAAATAATTGCCTTTAATTTTACACTTAATTTTAGTGTAGCGCACACTGCTCACCTTGTTAGCCGTTTCGGAAAACATGCAAAGCTTGTCTTTATCCACGTAAATGCTAATCTAACTAAAATCGGTTGAGGAATAAACGCGCATTTTCAACAGTCAGGCATTTGCCTCTCCCTGAACTTCTCATTGAAATACATTACCCTCCAGTCACAAAATTTGAGTTTTCAGACCTCCCAACGGTTAGTGTCGGCCATTGAAGCAAATTAGTGTGCAACCACTTTACATAATGGATAGCGTGGGATGTGTGCACTATTTGCCGCCGTTTTTTCTTGCCTCTGCACAATGTTTTCCTCGTTGTTGTGTGCCCTCCTGCCCTATGTTTCCCTCTTTTATGCGTGCCCTAATGCCCTGTGTTTCCCTTGTTTTTCGTGCCCCTTTGCCCTATGTTTCCCTCGTTTTTGAGTGCCCTTCTGCCCTCTGTTTGCCTCGTTTTGTGTGCCCTCCTGCCCTATGTTTCCCTCGTTTTTGAGTGCCCTTCTGCCCTCTGTTTTCCTCGTTTTGTGTGCCCTCCTGCCCTATGTTTCCCTCGTTTTTGAGTGCCATTCTGCCCTCTGTTTGCATCGTTTTGTGTGCCCTCCTGCGCTATGTTACCCTCGTTTTGAGTGCCCTTCTGCCATGTGTTTCGCTCGTTTTGATAGATGCCAGTAAAAAAGTCGAGCTGAATAGCCCCAGCGAACAGCATGTCGGTATGTTAGCCAACCTCAAGTCTTGTATCTTAAAAGAAGTAATTGTGTGCAAGATCAAGTTAAACACAATTATGTGGTGTGCGCTCTAGTCTATGAGCGTGTACGCGATGACGCGTCACGCCATAGACTGGAGCGGAAGGCGCGCGCATGCGCAGAGGAGAAAGATTGAAGGCGCGAACGGGGAAAACGACAGTTGGCGACCGGAGCTTATAGCGAACAGACGCTCGGCGCCCTATGCTCTTGATTACTTTTGTTATTGAACAATAAATCAGTTCTTCACCATATTGAGGCTCAGTGCAATACATTGGGGGCAAGGAAGGAACATTATATTGGCGACGAGGCTGGTACCACGAACACCATCGAGCACAGTGGACAGGAGCAAGCACCCTCCAAAAGCCCCACACCAGCCAGAGGGACAGAACTGCAACCAGCACGAGCAGAGGGCGTGGCAGCAGCGCAGCAGCAACAGAATAGCCAGACTACTGCATAGGCATCCAGGTCAGTGCTGCCCTACAGAACAGAGCCTACAGCCAGCACCCTGGCAACCAAAGGCATCACCCCCAAGCCAGAGGAAGGGGCGCAGGCAGACAACCCCACGCAAGCCATTAGGGACAGTACCCCAGGTAGTCCCAGAAGTCAAGGTGACGCGGCAGGGAGTGCAGGAGCATCCAGGGTGCCAGACCAGCCCGGTGCCCAGGCGATAGACCCCAGGGGGGAAGCCAGGATGGCGAATCAAGCCTCAGCTCTGATGGCCCCCATTCCATTCCTGCCCAGACCGGGGGAACCTCAGTTAAAATGGGAGGATTGGAAGGAATACTTTCAAAACTACATTGAGGCACTGGAGGACGAGAATGGGGAGGAGTACACCCCGGCGAGGAAAAAGAGACTGTTACTCCATAATTTAGGCCCAGAAGGGGTAAGAGTGTTCAAGAACTTGGTGCCCAAGGAGAGGGCTGCGACGGAGACAGATGTCTTCAAAAATGCACTAGAAGACTTGGACAGCCATTTCCGCCCAGCAGTCTGTGTCTCCATAGACCGCTATAATTTCCAACAGAGGAAACAAGAGGCAGGTGAATCCATTGACGACTACATGGCTGCGCTCCGACGGCTGGCCATCACGTGCAAGTATGGTGCCCTACAGGATGAATACATAAAAGACCAGATTGTTATGCACACCACTAGCAGGGCCGTACAAGACAAGCTATGGGCGCAGAACGAAACCTCGCTCAAGGAAGTTGTGGCAATGGTGAAAAAGGCTGAAATGTCTAAACGCGGCGCAGATGCGGCCAAAAGGGAAGGCACGCAGAGACAGATGATTAACAAAATAGATGAAGCATCACATCTCAGTAATCAAAAGGCGACGTATGGAGAACAGAGGAAGGATGCAAAATGGACAGGGAAACAGACGGTCCGCCCCAGCACAAGCAATAAGTTCTCATGTTATAGATGTGGCAGCACGGCGCATTCCCCTCAAGACAAACGCTGCCCCGCGTTCCGCGCCAGATGCGCGTTCTGCGGCCTGGTCGGCCATTTTGAAAAAGTGTGCCGCAAGAAGGGGAAGAAATCCACGGTCAAGTGTGTCGAATCGGCCAATGCGGAACTCAGTGAGGAAGACGACCTAGAAGAGGGTGATATGGTGCTGTGTATTGAAGACCAGGTGCTGGAGGTGTCAGGGAAGAGAAGAGACAAGCCGCGCACGGACATGCTCATAGGGGGAGTGAAGGTACACGTGGCCGTCGACTCAGGATCTCCCTGGACCATCGTACAAAGATCCATATGGGACGAAGACTTCGCTCCAGTAGTGGGACCTGACCTGCTGCCACCGGACATCAAACCCATTTCGTACACTGAGAACGCCATTCCCCTGGTGGGGTGCTGAGACTTCACATTTGAATTCAGAGGGAGGGCGGCCACATGCACCCTGTACGTTGCTGAGAAGGGCCCATCGGTGCTGGGATGGAGAGACGCAGGAGATCTGGGAATCATACTCAACCCAGGCGGGAGAGAACAAATAATGTTAACAGACGAGTGGCCCCTCACGAAAGAAGAAGACTGGAAGTTGGCATACCCCAAAGTTTTCGAGGGTACGGTCGGCAAACTGGACAAATTCGTCCACAAAATGGTCATCAAGGAGGGAGCAGTACCAGTAGTACACAAAGTCAGGAATATACCCATGTCCACTAGTGGAGCGGTGCAACAAGAACTTCTCAGGCTGGAGGAGCAAGGCACCATAGAGCCGGTGGACAGTTCGGAGTGGCTATCCCCCTTGGTGGTAGTCAAGAAACCTAATGGAAAGGTTCGTCTCTGTGTGGACCTCCGAGAGCTCAATAAAAACCTCGTTGTGGAGAAATTTCCCCTTCCCAGGATCGAGGAGATGCTGGCAAAGACAAAAGGTGTCACCCATTTCTCCACCATAGACCTCACGTCGGCGTATTATCAAATTGAGCTGCATCCCTCGAGCAGGAAGTACACCTCCTTCATTACGCCCTTCGGGTGCTACCAGTTCCGGAGGATGCCCTTCGGTCTAGCATCTGCAGCGGCCGTATTTCAGAAGCTGATGCATCGGTTGTTCAAGGACATCTCAGGGGTGCAGTACTTCCAGGATGACATTCTGGTGATGGGTGCCACCAAGGGGGATCATGACAGAAAGCTACACAGAGTCCTAGGAGTGCTGCAAGGTAAAGGACTGACTGCAGAATGGAGCAAATGTAAGATTGGGACTCACTCGGTGACGTACTTGGGCCACGAAATCGGCACACATGGTATCTCACCCAAAGAACAAAACGTGAAAGCCATCAGGAATGCCAAAGCTCCGAGTACCAAGGAGGAAGTGCGGTCATTCCTTGGAATGGCTGAGTATTACAGCAAGTTCGTGAGGCACTTTGCCACCAGAACATACAGAATGAGGCAACTCATCAGAGACAAGGCAAAGTTTGATTGGGACTCGGAAGCGCAATCTGAGTTTGACACGATAAAGGATTGCATCAGCCAAGCTGTTCCGCTGCAAGGGTACGTCCCCACTGGCAAGACCATAGTGACGACGGATGCGAGCGACAAGGGCTTAGGGGCAGTCTTGGCACAGGAGAGGGAAGATGGATCCATCGAAACCATCAGCTTTGCTTCCCGCGCGCTGTCCCCGACGGAACAAAGGTACAGCGTCATTGAAAAAGAGATGCTGGCGGTCACTTGGGCCATGGGCAAGTTCCGGCAGTTCATCTGGGGTACGAGATTCAAGCTTCAAACTGACCATAAACCCCTGATTAAAGTCCTGACGTCCTCGGGCCATGACACGGCGACTCCGAGAATTGCGAAAATGACATTAAAGCTACTCGATTACACCTATGACGTAGAGTACCTACCGGGAACGCAAAACAGGGTTGCGGATTACCTCAGTCGGGCTGCGGCGATGGAGGATGCGCCGGAGGAGGTCCCGGACAAAGAGGAGATGGTGGCCAGCATGGAAGACCATGAGACGACGATAAGCTGTCAGGAATGGGTGGCTGCGTATGAGCAAGATGCGGAGAAGGTGGAGATAAAAAGACATCTGACGTCTGGATGGCCGGACAAAAAGAAGCTCAAGGAAGGAGTGCGAAGGTTCTACGAGATAAGAGAGGAACTGTCCCTGAGCGATTCGGGAATTTTCCTATACAGAGGAGAAAGGGTAGTGCCACCGGAAACACTGATACCCAGGTTGTTGAAACAACTGCATGAAGGACATCTGGGCATCGTAAAGACCAAAGCACGTGTCAAGCAGATGTATTGGTGGCCAGGCATGGATGTCCACATAGAAAGACAAGTGAGGGAGTGTGGGCAATGCCAAGGAGCGGACAAAGTGTTACGACCACTCAGACCAGCTTTGGGAAAGTTTGACACCCCACAAAGCCCCTGGGAGAACGTGGCCATTGACATTCTGGGGCCCGTCCTGGACAGCAGAGGTGTGAACAAATATTTATGTGTGGTGATAGATAAGTATTCCAAATGGCCTGAAGTGGACATACAAGAGTCCATGGATACGGACACGATACTGAAATTTTTGACGTCAGTGTTCTTAAGAGAAGGCATACCCAAATCCATTCTTAGTGACAATGGACCGCAATTTGTGTCGGACAAGTGGATCCGATTTATGAGGAGGAACGGGATTGAGTCAAGACACACGGCTGTCTACCACCCAGCGTGCAACGGCCAAGTGGAGCGGTTTAACCGCGTGCTAATGGGATCCATACAGGCAGCCATCTCACAGGGTAAAGACTGGGAGACCGAAGTGATGAGCATGCTATGGGCCTACAGGATCACCCCCGCGGTGGTGGGGTACAGTCCGTTCCAAGTGCTAAGAGGACGACATCCGTTCACCAGGGACAATGTAGTGTGGAGAGAAAAGACCATCACTAGCAAGTGGTCCCCCGCAGTGGTCCAGCACAACCTGGAGAAGGCCCAGAAGATTTACGCAGCACACTATGACAAACGACGCAACGCAAAGGAAACAGAGTTGGAAGAAGGAGAATGGGTCAGGGTCAAACTCCCTACCATACAAAAGAAAGGTGAAAGCAAGTTTAGCCAGCCCTTACAGGTCAAGGAGGTGCGAGGCAGGGCGGCTCTCCTCAGCGACGGCAAGGTGTGGTCCCAAGACAGCATGGCCAGGGTCAACAAAATAGTAGTGTGGCCCAAGTCCGAGGAGGAGGAGATACAGGAGGAGTCCCAAGAATCAAGACCTCCACTGGGACACAATGCCCAAGACCTGTGGGATGGTGTAGGAGATGACAGAGAAGTGGAAACTCCCAACGCAGAGTCTACCGACAGAGAAGGTACACCGGCCGGTGTAGCACAGAGAGGAGATCAGAGAGACGGTGAGGAATCACGAGGAGAGAGAGAGGTGGAAGAGAACATGCCGGTAAGACACACCCGCAGCGGCAGGGCAGTTACTGTGCCCTCTCGATATAGAGACTTTGAAATGAGTGGACACTAGTCATTATGTACTGATACTGCCCAGGTGCCCTCCAGAGACATGACTCTAGGACCGAGGGACACCAAGTGAGTTTGGGGGGGTATGTTATCTTGTCACTGTTAAAGGGGGGAGATATGTGGTGTGCGCTCTAGTCTATGAGCGTGTACGCGATGACGCGTCACGCCATAGACTGGAGCGGAAGGCGCGCGCATGCGCAGAGGAGAAAGATTGAAGGCGCGAACGGGGAAAACGACAGTTGGCGACCGGAGCTTATAGCGAACAGACGCTCGGCGCCCTATGCTCTTGATTACTTTTGTTATTGAACAATAAAGCAGTTCTTCACCATATTGAGGCTCAGTGCAATACATTGGGGGCAAGGAAGGAACATTATAAATTACATTAAATAAAGAATGCATCTGTGTTCAATCTTTAAGGAAAGAAGGAACTTTGCGAGGTTCCGCTTCCTTTGAGTATTTTCCTTCGGGGAGTTCTGAGGCATCGTTCAGTAAGCTGGCCGGCCTGTGGGGTACGACTATTGGGCTATGTTTTTGAATAAATATCCTTGCTACATTATTGTGGCTCCAGATTTCCTTCGCAACAAAGTTGTGCTGACTGGAGGCTGGGAGGTCTGCAGGACGCAACACAACTGATGGTTACACAAACCCACTTATCGGACAAAGAAAGCAGGCTTGTGGGAGAGACAGGTTACCATGTGAGAAACTGTGCCACACCAACGAACAAATGGTAGAAAAAAACATTTATGGGGCAGGAAGGAATGCAGCATTAGAGAGACAGGGTACTGTGTGAAGAACTATACCACATTTCAACCCAGTATTGCATATTGCAAGTACTTAAATAAACATTACTAAAAGATTTCGTAAATAAACATAGTTCTTATGCGCTAAATAAACATTGTTCATATGCGGGTCATATGCGCTGCTTCCCGTTTTAATGAATATTACCTAAATAAACATTGTCACCACCATTCCTAAAATCTGTTGTTGCAGTGTCATAAGTAAAATAAAAGGCTTAAATAAACATTACAAAAATCATTGCCGGCGCGAACCGTGTCTGTCAGCACCAAAGTCTATCTATGTTTCCATTAGTCCACCTGTTGTTGCAGTGTCACTGCGCGCATATTGCAAATACTTAAATATTGTAAATAAACATTGTTCATATGCGCTAAATACTTAAATAAACATTACTAAAATCTTACGTAAATGAACATTGTTCATAACGCTTCATATGCGCTGCTTCAGCGCTTCCCATTTGACAGCGCTTCCATATTGCAAATACTTAAATATTGTAAATAAACATTGTTCATATGCGCTAAATACTTAAATAAACATTACTAAAATCTTACGTAAATAAACATTGTTCATAACGCTTCATATGCGCTGCTTCAGCGCTTCCCATTTGACAGCGCTTCCATATTGCAAATACTTAAATATTGTAAATAAACATTGTTCATAACGCTTCATATGCGCTGCTTCAGCGCTTCCCATTTGAACCTAATTCGATGTCATCTTTAACGATGTATTAGCCGAAGCGATGTACTTGCATGCGCCCTGATGACATGCGAAGTGATGACGGGCATGATGTAATGGCCGCGTTGCAAAGTCATCGCGATGCGATGTATCCGATGTAAGGGGTGCTTCCCATCAATGTCAAACATTCACCCAAGTACAGAGATCTTGGCCTAACTCCATCGTGATTTTGCTCCCTATGCCATTCCAGTTTGAAACCCAGCCATATAGAAATAAGTCTTGACCCCATTCCCCATGGGAAAAGTCCAGAATAAAATGCCAGGCCAGGTCCTCCCTGGACTGGAAATAAGCATCCTGGGAGGAGTTTCGAGGCATCAACCCCTCATCTTCCAGGCTAGCTTGACTCCAGTGGCATTGAGAGCATGGAACTCACGTCTGGGCTAAACCATCACACTTGGGGTGACAAAGGCAAAAAGAGCCATTGATGGACAGAATGCTGAACAATGTCAAACATTCACCCAAGTACAAGTTCTGGGCCTAAATCCATTGTGTTTTTGCTCCCCATGCCATTCCAGTTTAAACCAAACTATATGCAAATCAGTTTTGACCCTGTTCTCCATGGGAACAGTCCAGCCCGAACTGTCAGTCGTATCATCCCTGTACCAGAAACAAGCATCCTGCGACTGGACTTGGGGCATCACCCCTCATCAGCCAGACTAACTTGAATTCAGTAGCATGGAGAGCAGGGGACCCACGTTTGCTCATGCCCATACCACTCTGCATGACAAATGCAAAAAGAAACTGTTAATGGACAGAATGTTAATCAATGTCAAACACTCACCCCAACACGGAGATCTGGTCCTAAATCCATCGTTTTTTGGCTCCCCAGGCCATTCCAGTTTAAACCAAGCCATATGGAAATCAGTCTTAACACTGTTTCCCATTGGGAATAGTCCAGCCCGAACTGCCAGGCAAAGTCCTCCCTGGACCAGCAACAAGCGTCTTGGGACCACATTCGGAGCAAAACCCCTCATCAGCCAGGCTAGCTTGACTTCGGTGGCATGGAGAGCACAGGACCCACGTAATGGCCATGTCCGTCCCAATCAGGCTGATGAATGTAAAAAGAAACCATTGATGGACAGAAAGCTGATCAATGTAAAACATTCACCACAGTACAATGATTTGAGCGTAAATCCAAAATGTTTTGCTCCCTATGCCATTCTAGCTTAACCCCTTTACTGCTAAGGCATTACTCTTCTTTGTCATTTACTTTCCATTGAAATCAATGGAAAGTCCATGACGAGTTACCCTTGTCATTAGCGGCGAAGAGGTTAAACCAAGCCATATGCAATTCAGACTTGACACTCTTTCCCTATGGGAACAGTCCAGCCCGAGTTGACGGGGCAGGTCCTCCATGGACTGGAAACCAGCATCCTGGGACCGCTTTCGGGTAGGCCTGGGTGGTGAACTTTGCTCCGTTTGTAGAGATTTCTGCACTCCACAGAGCTCATGGAGTGCAGAAAACTCTGCTTTGCAATGTACTCTCCTACTTTGCAGAGTTTTTTGTAGCTTCACGGAGTTCCTCATAGCAAAACTCAGCGAACTACACCCAGGGTTAGTTTCGGGGCATCACCCTTCATCAGCCAGGCTAGCTTGACATCAGTGGCATGGAGAGCACGGGACTCATGTCTTTGCATACCCGTCCCAATCTGGGTGACAAATACACACAGAAACCTTTGATGGACCGAATACTGATCAGTGTCAAGTGGGATTTCTACTTTGTATTATGTGGGTAGGACGCTTATTCTATTTCTCTTTTCCCTTTTTTCAGCCTCTGCTCATGTCAAGTTTGTACCGGTGCATATTTGAGATTCTCTTTGATGTCAGTCCTGTGCCATTAGTCGGACTGAATTCCTAATGCACAGAGATAGGTTTCTTTTTATTTGAGTTAGGCTGATTCTCCCCCGTCAAAGTATATTTATTTTTATTTTCAGATCTAGTTTTCAAGATTACAGCACCTAGCAAGACCAGTCTGTGTGGTGTAAACCAACCGCCTTTGTATATATATTTTTTGGGATGTTAGCGGAATACATGGTATGTGTGAGCACTACTTATATTCTTGTTCGTCACAGGGGTTCACTTGTATTCTCATCTGTTCACGTCTATTTGGCTCTCTTCTCTTCACTGTTCTGCCCATTCAGACTTTTATCTTTCTTTAGCATATCTTCCTCGCTTGATCTCCTCTTGGCACGGTTTTCCCTTCGATATAATTCTGTACACTGGTGTTGGTCTCTCGAGCAGCTGATTGTTCTAGCTTTGAAGTTTGTACCTAATTGATTTGTATTTCTTAATTGTATGTCCCATTGTACCCCACAGATGATATTATCATGTTTGATTCAAATTCAAGATTGAGCACCCTTGTTGTTATTCTATTATCGTGACCTATTTCGCAAAATTCAAGGGAAAAGTTACGTCTACTAAGAACTTTATATACTGCGCCCTGACGAAGGAAATGTAGATACGGATCCTTTTCTGAAACGCGCGTCAGCGCTCTCTCTTTTTGTTGCTACGTTGTATGTGTAAAATTTATGTAATTTTTCACTGTTATATTTTGTCTTAATTACTTCACTGCTGTTTAGTTGTGTTTGGTAGTTTTGGATGAATGCTTGGATGCTTGGCTTGATCAGATGAATGAATTACATTTTTTATTACTTAGATTTTTTTGGGGGGTTATTGTATATATTATATTTGTATATTTTGAAAATACTGTATATATAAAATGAGTATGTTGATAACACCATTGTGTTATGGTTATATTTTTTATGTTTGAAAATTACAATAATAAAAAAAAAAATCTGTTTTCCAAATAAGGTTTGCTGTGGGACAATGTTGATGTATATTCAATGAAGGATATACTACCGATATATTGATGTGATACCTAGGAGAGGTATGTTATTGTTCTACTTTGTTCCCGGCCTCCCTTTCCTGGTATTTATTGTATCCAGGGTTCCTCTTTCATTTTTGAGTCATCATCAATTATCTGCCAGGCTAGCTTGACTTGGAGAGCTTGAAACCCACATCTGGGCATGCTCCCCCCACTCGGGATGACAAATGCAAAAAGAAACCATTGATGGACAGAATGCTGATCAATGTCAAACATTCACCTAGTACAGAGATCTGGGCATACATCCATTGTGTTTTTGCTCCCCATTCCATTCCAGTTTAAACCCAGCCAAATGCAATTCAGTCTTGACACTGTTTCCGAATGGGAATAGTCCAGCTGCAACTGACAGGCCAGGTCCTCCCTGGATCAGAAACAAGCATCCTGGGACTGTATTCAGGGCATCACCCCTCATCAGCCAGGCTGGCTTGAATCCAGTGCATGGAGAGCACAGGACCCACATCTGGCCTTAACCGTCCCTCTCAGGGTGACAAATACAAAAAGAACCATTGATGAACAGAATGCTGATCAATGTCAAACATTCACCCAGTACAGAGATCTGGTCCTAAATCCATCATTTCTTTGCTCCCCATGCCATTCCAGTTCAAACCAAGCCATATGCAAATCAGATTTGATAGTGTTGCCAAATGGGCACAGTCCAGCCCAAACTGACAGGTCAGGTCCTCCATGGACCGGAAGCAAGCATCATGGGAGTGGATTCAGGGCATCACCCCTCATTACCAGGCCATCTTGGTTCCCTGTAACTGGATGCTTGTTTCCAATCCAGGGTGCACCTGGCCTGTCAGTTTGGGCTCGACTGTTCCCATGGGGAACAGGGTCAAGACTGATTTCCATTTGGCTGGGTCTGAACTGGAAAGGCATGGGCATAAATAAAATGATGGATTTAGGCCCAGATATCTATACTGGTGTGAATGTTTGACCTTGTGTAGCATTCTGTCCATCAATTGTACTTTTTGTACTTTTAGAAAGTTGACTGAGTCATGTGTGCCTTTCTTCCAGAGTTCACTGTCACCTCACTGTTAATGGTTCTCCTGGGGCTGAGAAGTGTATTGCTCCCAGACAGTGGACAAAGGGCTTTCGGTGTAGGAAGATGTTCTCCCCCTGACAGGATGACTATCTGGGCTGAGCCCAGGAACTTGACCATACTTCAAAAGGTGCTTAACTCACCCCAAGGTCTGCACCTTCATTGTCCTTCTAGCTAGCAAGGCACCATTCCCAGAGGGAGAGAAGCTACTCTAAGAACCGGGTGCAAGTGGCCATAGTTGATGGTTGCCTATTATCATAGCCACTTGTCTGAGTGGGCACAAGGTTCTCTGAACCAGGGAAGAACAGTTCTGTCATTTTGGTTTAGGTATAAAGGGGCACTGTGGGCACATTTTTAGTAAATCGTACAGGAAGTGCTACAAAGTGGGTCGAGGCAACCCTGGGATCTTTTAGGGAGTAGCCAGCTGTTTTTTCCACCCACAAGCTGATACACGCACTTGTGCAGAGAAACCCCAAGGGTTGGACCTGTACCCACATGTATCCATGTGAGAAGTTGGCCTGGTATATGGTGTTCACTATTCTAGTGACCACCTTGCACCAGTCCAAATGACCCTTATGGTGATTAGTTTTAAGTCAACCCTATAGACAAGCTATTCTAGTGGTAGCATGGACAAAAGCAGTCTTAGGCTAAACTCAAGAGGGCTTGTGAAGCCAGCTGTTTTACCATAAGCAATCCTGCAATAGCAAATGAAAGTGCACCACACAAGTTATATATTATAAAAATATATGTATGTATTACTAGAATAATCCCCTTAACTCTTCATGAGCACAGGAGCACAAGCGTTAAACAAAGAACACAGTATAACATACAATAAGCTGCACAAGTTTGGATAGGCTGGGTGGCCACTCAAACCATATATTAAGAAAGTGGTATAAGTACCACGTCACGAACAATGAAAAGGCCTAGGGCCTAGGGAATCGCTGGGCCTACACTGGACTAACAAAGGACTTTTTTATTGACAAGATGTTATGTTATGTTATGTTATATTAATTTATTATGTGCACAGATACTCCAGCCAAGGAGCGTCCCGGCGCAGAGACAAGGTAGAACATAACACAACAGAAGAATGAAAAACATAAAAGCAGCTAAAACAGGAAAGTTTTTAATAGCCCTCCGAAAAGTCAAGAGGTCCTCCATCAGACGAATTTCAACAGGAAGGGAGTTCCATGCTGACGCGGCCTTTACACTAAACGAGCGGCCTCCCATGCGGCTGAGCCTGAATCTGGGGACCACAGCAAGGGCCAAGCCCTGGGAACGGAGGGTACGGGTGGGAACATAAAAGGAGAGACAGCTAGATAAGATTTCCGGGCCTATACCTCTCAGAATCTTAAAGGCAAGACACAGAACCTTAAAGAGGATGCGCTTCCTGACAGGGAGCCAATGTAGGGAACGAAGGACACCTGCCACCGAGCTGAATCTGGGCAGGCCGACAATCGCCCTCGCCGCAGCATTCTGAACCCGCTGCAAACGGGTTAACTCGGCCTGGTTAGCCCCAGCCAGAAGAGAGCTGGCATAGTCCAGGCGAGAGATGATAGTTGCCTGGATCACCAGCTGCCTGGTCGGGGCGTCAAAGAACTTGAGAACAGGTCTCAAGCCCCTTAGGAGTCCGAAACAACAGGCCGCAGTTTTTTTAGTGTGCCCTACAAAGGAGAGGCCCGCATCCAGCCAGACCCCCAGGTTTTTCACCTCCGATACCGGGGTCGGAGTGGGTCCCAGCTCTGAGGGCCACCATTGGTCACCCCACAACTCCACTCCCTTACCGACAACCATCACCTCCGTTTTTGTGGCATTTAGCTGAAGGCAGTTGCCTGTCAACCAGATAGCCACCGCCTTCAGTCCAGACTGAAACCTGGGGGCCTCAATCTCCGCATCCCCGCTGAGAGTAACCGCCAGCTGTGTGTCGTCGGCATATGAGACCAAAGTTAGGCCCCACTGCCTAGCGACATCAGCCAGCGGTCTCACGTAAAGATTGAACAACGTGGGACTCAGCGAGGACCCTTGCGGAACCCCCATGGCCAGCGGTTTGAAATTGGACTTGAAGGGAGGGATGGCAACACAGAAGGAGCGGTCATCTAGAAAGGAGCGGAACCATTGGAACACCTGACCGCCAATGCCAGTCTCCTCAAGCCGATGCAGGAGGATGCTGTGGTCTACCGTGTCAAAGGCGGCGCTAAGGTCTAACAATATAAGCGCCGCCGTTTGACCAGCATCCAACCTTGCACGGAGATGTTCCACCATCACAAGTAACGCGGTTTCCGTGCTGTGGCCGGCGCGGAATCCGTTTTGTGTGGGGTCGAGGGCATTGGTCCGTACAAGATGTTCAGACAGGGCCAGATTGACATGGGCCTCAGTGATCTTGGCTGGCCAGGGTAGCAACAAAATGGGGCGATAACTTTCAGGCTTGGACGGGTCCAGGGAGGGCTTTTTGATAATTGGGGACACCACAGCTTGCTTCCACTTAGCTGGAACTACTCCCGTTTCCAAGGAAAGGTTGATGAGGGAACAGACAGCTGAACGTCCCATAAAAGCCTGATCTCGAAAGAGAGCAGGCCTTACTGGATCAGATGGAGATCCAGATTTGACTTGCAACGCAAGTTTATCAAACCCGTCCAAGGTGAGGGGGGGGAAGACAAGCAGAGTAGTCTGATGGTGGGTCCCACTAGTGCTTTCCCGACCGGACCCTATGCTAGGGAATGTCCGATAGATAGCTTGGACTTTCCCCAGGAAATAGGAGGCAAGGGATTCACAGTGGGAAAGGGAGCTTACGGTCGTAGAGGTAGTCCGCTTTGCCATGAGATCTTTTACGGCCTTAAAAATGGCTTTCGACGGATTAGTACTGTTCCGGAATTCTGCGGCATAAAAAGCCGCTCGTGCTCGACAGATAGGCCGATGGTAGAGCTTGACGGACCTGGCAAATGCAGCTTTTAAATCAGCCCCATAGGTCTTCCTCCAGGCCCTCTCAGCCCGTCTACAGGCACCCTTCAGGGCCCGAAGGGCGCCATCGTACCAGGGACTCGACTCTCTGGAGTTGATTTTAGTTGATATAAAGGGTATCAGAGAGTCCAAGGCCCTAGTGATCCAGGAACAGAAGAGGTCATACCCCTTTTCAACATCCGTCAAAGGGCCCAGCGGCTCCTCTAGTAGAAGACGATGGAAGTCTTCTAACCTAAGCTTCTTCCAGGCCCTCATCTGAACCCGTCTAGCCGAGGAGATGGAAGGGGTGGCTGAGACAGGGCATAGGATGGACACCAAGAAGTGGTCTGTCCATTCCACCGGCGAGATAGAGGTGATTTTAGTCCCCGACAGATTGGTAAACAAGGGATCCAAAATATGCCCCCCCGAATGGGTAGGCTGGGAGACCATCTGGGGAAGTTGAAAGGCCTCTAAGTCAGAGGAGATGGAGCGCACTGTCAGGCCTGAGAGGGTGTCGAAATGCAGATTCAAATCGCCCATGATGGAAAAGTTGGCACAGTCTGCGACCAAAGGGCCAACAATGTCGGGGAAAGCATTTCTAAATGCCACATCGCTGCCGGGCGGACGATAGACGACCATCCCGGAAAGCGTAAACTCAGGGCTGACAGAGACCTTGAACAAGGCGCTTTCACACCCAGGGATGTTTAGGGCACTCCAGACACAGGAATAGGTGGACCTTACCACTAAAGCTATACCCCCACCTCTGGACAACCTATTCAAGGTGTACATAGAATAGCCGGGTGGGCAGGCTAGGTTTGTAATAGCGGTATCCGCATCCTGTAGCCATGTTTCAGTCATGGCAAATATGTCCGGAGCTTCCTCCTCAATAAGGTCAAAGATGTTCTGATAATGTTTCAGCGCTGACCTGACATTCAGGTTCAGGATCCGCAAGGAGGAAGGAAAGTCTGTAATACGGCAGGTCACCGGGGAGTTAATCCTTGGGAGAGGACTCGGAGAGTCAAGAGCCCACCCATTACAAGGACAGTGGTACGGGCCTCGCAATGGATGTACCGGTGGAAGGGTACAACAGCGGCTTACCTGACCGATGGCAAACAGGCACTCCCGCGAATATGTCAGCATGGCGGCACCAAGATGGAATATTAGTCATTAACCAGAGTACCGCGACGCCCAGCGCGTCCTTGGCGCGGACGGGCGCAGACGGGCAGGACTCTGGCCACGCGAGGACACGCCCGCTGCGCGATCCCGCTGCGCTAGGGGAGGAGCTTTAAATAGGTGTTCCCATGCGGCTCCTGCGCACTGAAGCGCTGGAAGGTAGAGACGCCTCGATCCACTCACCCCACTCCAAGATGGCGGCCAAAATCGAACAGGGCACCCACCCCAGAACCAGACCCGCCCAAACGGCGGTGCGGGGGCCGATTATGGTGCAAGTAAGGGGCGAAGTAAAAGCAGGGGTCAAATAACCAAGTAAAACGAAATGAAAGTTTTAAAATAGCAAAGTTGAGAAATGCGCGCAAAGCGCTCACGCAGCTTGCAGCTACCTAAGATTGTGAAGATTAAAGCTAACATCCCCACAGTGCCTCAAGCCAGCCTCACCTGCCCCCTCACTCCTCCCCCGTCCTCCTTTGCTCTCTTCCCCTCTATTTCCCCTGATTTATTTTTCAAATATCTGCTCAAAGTTAAGTCTGGCTCTCCCGCGGACTGTGCACCGGCACGCATTCTTAAAACTCTCTTCACTAACTTCCCCGCCCCCCCTCTCGCTCTACTTAATTCTTCTCTGGCTCTTCGTTCCGTCCCCTCATCTTTTAAATCCGCAATCGTCCTCCCCATTCTAAAAAAAACTGGCCTGGATCCCTCTCTCCCCTCTAATTTTCGACCCATCTCCCTTCTTCCCTACCTCGGCAAGATCCTTGAGGCCCATGTCACCTCCTGCCTCTCCTCGTATATCGAGGAGAATGGCCTTTTGGCATCCCATCAGGCGGGCTTCCGCCCGGGCCACTCTACGGAGGCAGTGGTCCTCGCGGTTCTGGATGAACTCAAGGGGAAAGCCGATTCTAACCTTCCCCAAGCCTTGGTCCTTCTCGATCTGTCCGCTGCGTTTGACACGGTTGACCACTCCATTCTTCTCGACCGTGTCAGCGCAGCGGGCATTCGGGCGCGGCCTTTTCCTGGCTCGCGTCCTTCCTTCGGGACAGGTCCCAGGCTGTTCACCTCTCCGGTTTCTCTGCCCCTCCCCACCCGGTCACCTGTGGTGTTCCCCAAGGTTCCTCCCTTTCCCCCCTTCTCTTCAATCTTTATATCCATCCTCTCATCTCCTCCCTTCTCGAGCTGGGGGTCTCTGTGTACAATTACGCCGACGTCCTCTAGCTCGTCTTCGATCTTTCTTCTTCTCCGGACTCTCTTCCTAAATTCTGTTCCACTTTAATTTTCATTTCTGAGTGGATGAGTGCTAACCATCTTAAGCTCAATCCTGACAAGACGGAACTTGTCCTCACTGGTGGTCCTTCTAACCCTTTGTCCCCTGCACACTGGCCCCTCTCTTTCGGTCCCCCTCCCTCGCCCGCCTCCTCTGTTCGTACCCTTGGTATTAAAGTCAGTCATGACTTATCCATGCACAGTCAGATCGGCTCCGTCGTGTCCTCCTGTTTTCTGTCCCTCCGTCTCATCCGGAAAATCTTGCGATTCTTTTCCACCGACGCACTCAAAACCATAGTCTTGGCTTTAGTCATCTCCCGCCTCGACTATGGGAATGGCCTGTACGTGGGCATACCCGCCTCCGAAACCCGTCGGCTCCAGGCCATTCAAAATCAGGCTGCTCGCCTCATTCTGTCCCTCCCCAAATCCTCCCATATCACTCCCGCTCTCAAATCTCTTCACTGGCTTCCCATCCGATTCAGATCCTTCTTCAAACTGGGTTGCTTAGCCTTTCGGGCTCACTCTCGCTCTGCCCCCTCCTTCATCACTTCTCTCATCTCCTCTCACGCCCCTAGCCGCACCCTTCGATCTTCCTCCCTCTCTCTCTTGCACATCCCCGCTTTCGTAAAACCAGAACGGGAGGCACTCGGTTTTCGGTCCTGGCCCCCCAGTTCTGGAACAGCCTTCCACTCTCTATTCGTTCCATCCCCATTTACACTCACTTCCGTAAGGCCCTTAAAACTTTCCTCTTTTCTCAGGCATTCCCTTCTTAGTTCTTCTGGTTTCCCTCTGTGAGCTCTGATCAGGTCCCCAGCGCCAGGAAGCCGCTTGGCCGCAGTGCGCTCTATTAAATACTTTTTTCATTTCATTTAATTTCAGGTCGGGAGAGGCCCACAGGATACGGGTGCAGAGTCTATAGGCAACCGCGTTTACCATACAAATCAATGGTGCGTAAAAATCAGAAAGTTATAGGTTTAGGAGACTTCCGACTGGACTAGAACTTAGCCACTTTAAACTAGGACACTAGAGTTGTAATCCCCTATGGGACCACCGGAGTTAGTTCGTTACCTCACCCACAGGAAGCTGGTACATAGGTGCCACAGTGTGTCGGGTTTCGTCGTGGAGTTCTTTGAAGCCTGTAGATGAAGATGCTGCAGGCGGCCAGGAGAGAAGAGTCCAGTTTGATCCAAGGGTGGATCGAAGATTTAGAGTACCTGAAAGCAGAGGGGACAATGTTCAGGTCACTAGCCAGTGACCAGCGAGGAACCAGGCGATGCCGGGTTGCAATCAGGTGACGTCAAAGTGTTTGTCTCCGCTGCCACGTGGGCCAGGAAAGATTGAGGATTTCCAGCTGGTAATCACAAGCTGTCCCACGAAAGCTCTTGCTGTCGGCAGTGGCGGTACTCAATTTGGAGTCACCAAGCCTTGGCAAAGGCAACCCACGCAGGATTCAAAGATGTCTTAGCAATCGGACCAGGAAGATCAGATCGATGGATCCTTTTCAGGGGAGCTGGGCCAGTCTGGAGCAACCAGACCAGCAGTGTAGTTTCATCATCACAGAGGCCACTAGCCAACAGGCAAGCGAGAGGACAGCGTATTGAGCAGGAAAAGTGCAAAAGGGCCCCACGCAGCACTCGGAGAGTGTGGAGAGGTGATCTTTGAAGCACAGGCTGCTCGGGCTGGGGCTTCTCAAACCCCAAAGCACAGTGTCGAAGGAGCATCGGGGGCTGCACTGGAAGCACTTTGTCATCTTTTCAAGATGGCCGGTCCCACGTCTCTCGTCGCCTCCATGGGTCTAAGCTTTGCTAGGACTGTGGATTGGGCTGTTGCAAGTCTGGGAGTCCAGGTCTTGTTGGTCTCTGTTGTTCGAACTCTGGCGGGAGCAACAGCAAATAAAGCCTTGTCGCGCTGAAGGTGCCTTCTTGCACAGGGTGGCCACTCCTTGACCACAAGGGAGATTCTTCAGTCTTCTACGTTGAGTAGGATGTCGAAGGGTCCAGAGTTTCGTTTCAAAGTTTCAGTCAGGATGATCTAAATTGCATTGGCAAAACTCCTACCTTTATTCCAAATCAAGGGGCTGGATCACCTGCTAGGTCCCTCCTATGAGTGGGACCCAGGAAGGGGGTGGTTACACTCCTTTCCCTTTGTCCAGTTTCGTGCCAGAGCTGGGGCTGGAGTGCCCCAGCGCCGGTTTGTACTGGACTATGCATGGGGTGCCTTGTGCGCCCCAGGCAGTGTCTAGTTTCATTCAACCCTCGACTTCTACATTCCACTATCTCCTGTATGGGGTGGTGTAACAACTCCCAGTGACAGGATACCATTTGTCCAGGCCTCCCCTGCTGGAGTTTCAGTCAGCAGCAGGAGGCCAGACTCGAGTCTGTGGCAGCAGCATCCATTTTGTGATGCTGGGGCTCTGGTTAGATTTAACCGCGTTTAAGCAAAGCAACATGTATTCCCCCTCTAGAAGGGTGGAATGCTACCCCGCTGCCAGAACTGGTGAGGGGGTAGTATTCCAAAGCGTATGACACCTTACACGACATGTTTTGATAAAGCCAAACCAAAGTTAGCAAGTAACCGCGAGGATTACAATGCACTTAAGAGTATATGGTATGGCAATATCCCGGAACAGCTAAGGGAGTTGGTCCCGACAGCTGCCGACAGGCTCCGCTCATGCTAGAGCACCATCTCACATAAAACCAAGCACTTTGCCTCCAGGATTGATAAGGCCTGCCATAGGAGTGACTTATAGGTGTATATGTGTCCAGATATAGATGTAGATATAGGTATACTATATCTAAGCAAGGGGTGTTTACACGACCTTGCCCCAGCTGAGTGATCAGCCAGTTGTGTCAGTTTGGATAGCCAGCCAGGGGTGGCAAAAGATGTGCTGCAGCCCCTGGTTGGCCTTGGATGCACCCATGCCATGGGTACCTACAGTACACTGTACAGGGGCTGATAAGGTGACCCAATATCCAATTGGAGATGTACCTAGGGTACATGGAGTCCATTTTACAGAGAGATAAGGTAGCCTGGGGCCCTGATTAGCAGGGTCCCAGGCCAACAAAGTCGAAAACCAGCTAAACTTTAGGCAAAAAATATCCACCTTCCTACAATCCAGGACAGAACAAAGGACTCCAAAGGCTGGTTAGCTAGCCTCCTGTTAAGCTTCGGGAATATTAAAGCTGTAAAAAGCCCAAACCTCTTCTGAGCCCAGCTGACTAGTTCCAACTTGATTTGCCATGGACCCTGCTTATGGCTTCTGGGAAATTGAGTCCTAACCCCCATGCGATGTTCAAAAGGTTCTGTGCCCTCAGCTGGTGTTAGAGTGTATTCCTTCCCGCGTCAGAATTGTTAGACTGGACACTTACAAGCCTTTTTTGAACTTTTTGAAATAGGAACCAGAGGCTACCACTGGACCACTTCTGATCCTTAGCCGATGACATTGAATTGTCAGTCGCATTCTACTTGCTGGTTTGCCCACCTGAAAGGTTCCTGATGTCCAAAGAGTTTCTAAGTCCGAAAGTAGAGGACTTCACTTGACAAATCCAGATTAGCACCCTGAAGATGCCTTTTCAGGGAACAGAATTCACACTTCCCTTGCTTGGAGATTTCCCACCTTAGACAATGCGAGTCTCAAACTTCCCACCAGAGATGAAGCTCCCACATAGATATGTACTTGAGCCAGCTTTTGTCAAGGAGCCTCCTTTCAGATCCAGCCTGCACCTAGACCTGCTGATTGCCTTGACAGTGAGGACCTTTCTCCAGATAAATTACTAAATCGAAACATAAACTTTGCACCGGGATGAACTTGGTCCCTGTATATGACTAGTGATACATCACGGTTGGCCATAACTTGTGATTTTTACCGGGTCTGCCATGGGCGCTTTGTGCTTATTGGTGCTAGAAATATCTAAAAATTTGAAAAATAATATCTCTGATTCTCTACATCAGATTTTTGGTGATTTTTGCTTATTAAGAATCTGGGATTTTTATTGTGTTGGGTTTTTTACTTTTTAACGGATTTGGTACTGATAAACCATTTATACATTTCTCCTAAGTTAAGACTATCTGCTCTGTGCTACAGCTACAAAGTGTTGAGATCAGGTTTAAACTATTTATATCCTACAGGATCAAGTAACGAAGAGTGTGATTATTACTTGAAGAGGAGTGCCAACCCATTCAGTTTATAATCCACAGCTCTCTAATCTCTCAGAAGGGAGAAAACCACTCATGGCGGCAATTCAGTGTATGCAAAATGAATGGAAAGAGACACATTATTTTACACATGGTGCAACACTAGACAATGGGGGTGAACATTTTACTTTCTATTTGACCTCAGTTCATGCTGAGATGACCCAGTGAACTAGCCAGTTTAGAAACTATGTTGCTTAAAATAGAGAACTAGGAGCAAAGAAGTAATAAGTTCTCCATTGACTGCTCACCTCAGCTACATACAGCCAACATTTTGTTCTTTTGTGACAAGATATATTGTTGACCTGAGTCCCAGCAACTAGAGAAAGGCAGCTGCCATCTTCCCAGTGGAGCCAAAGTCCACATACAATGCAGCATGAATTTGTTCTGAAGCCACCACTTTCATTTTACATGCCAAACAAGAACAATCATGTGTAGTACTAGGTGAGATGATGAAAATATTTCGACAAATGCAAAGTGACCTTAGAAAAGAACAGTTATAAACCAGGCCTGGGCGTAGTTATCAGAGTTTTGCAACGCAAAACTCAGGCGAAGTTACAAAAACACCTCCACAAAGTTCCAGGAGTGGCGGAGTGCAGTGCGAACTGCAGTTTGTGCTGGTATTCCTGACGCTTGGGTAAAAACTCTACCCGAGCGGCAGCTCGGACTTGCAAACTTACCG
The DNA here is from genome assembly GCF_964263255.1 of Lissotriton vulgaris. Lineage (NCBI taxonomy): Eukaryota > Metazoa > Chordata > Amphibia > Caudata > Salamandridae > Lissotriton > Lissotriton vulgaris. The sequence continues at coordinate 670,045,671 of NC_141694.1, forward strand.
TTCGCGATCTTAAATTTCACGATCGCGAGTGGAAAAAAAACTTCGCTGCACATCACGAAGCGGAGTTTTCTGCACTCCGCGAACTCTGCGGAGTGCAAAGTGAAAAAAACTCTGCAAACTCCGAGAACGGAGTGAAGTTCACCGCCCAGGCCTATTATATACACAGTTTTAGGCTATTCAAATACCTAACAGGGGAAGATCTAAAACATTTGATAGAGCCATTCCTAGCTGATAAGGCTATATTAAGACATACTAAGACAAATTAGGAAGCCAAAACTTCACTCAAAGAGTATTTTCATCAGAGAATTAATGTTTATTAGGAACGTTATATCTTCACACTACATGCTCAACCAAGCCCATCAGAGGTCAATGGAGGAGTTTGTCATATGTCTCAGAATGCCCACCAAGCAATGAAAACCTAATTATTTCCATAATGGGTAAAATATAAGGCTACTCATCACTCAAGGCTGCCTGTACATCAGTATTGTTTAGGGTATAATTATTAAAACAAATTCAACTAGATGACATTAGGATTGGGCATAACTCTTGTAATTCCATATAGCATGATCATGTTAAATTACTTTAAAAATTCAGCGGACTTATATGAGGAGGGTAATTCTGCATTTAGTGTTATTCCTTAAAGCAAAAAAGCCTCCTCATGTCCCAAATAGATGCAAAGATGCATTTTTGAACAAAACAATTGGGCTAAATGCAGCAGAACATGAAAAAAGTGCTTTTGGGGTAGGATATTTTCCCCAACCTAAAATGCACCCTCACACCCAAAATAGATGTAGATTGATTGATACTTGTATAGCACACTACTCACCCGCAAGGGTCTCAAGGCGCATGTACGAATACCGCTGTGGAACGCATCCTGGCTTTCCCTGTGAGGCGTCCACTCCTGGGCACCCCCAAGGTGGAGGCCAGGCATCCTTAGCGTTGTGGGGGCCGTTGTGGAGATTAAGCAAGCTATTGCCCAGAGGGACTCCATGATTGGAATAGGCACCGAGGCGAGAATTATCAGGTCCGTGGAATTTTGAGCCCAAGACCCGCCGTGGTGGGGAATTGAACCCTGGTCTCGGGCTAGACCTCTGCATCAGGGTCTGCCGCTCCAACCATTGAGCCACACTTCTCCACTATGTATTATAAGAAATAGCGCAAAGTACAGGAGAGCTCGATTAGCGAGTGCGAACAGCCACTCAAGCTTGCTAAATGTGCTCTTGCAGTAGGATTTTTCTCCCCAAATAACGCAAGGCTTAGTAATTGCATAATAATCTGTACGTCTGAAAAATTACTGAAATTACTCCGATTGCTCTGGCGTAATTGAAATTCCAACCAGTCCTAGAAGACATCGTGCAAATGGCACAGGTTGATGATTCATTGAGACAAGTGAGATAAAAAAAGGCCCAAAAATCTGATTACAAGCGGTGCAAGACAAAATGTGAGCAAGGATACATACATGTAGGTCACTGGTCCATGATGGGCCAAACTTTTTGTGTATGTTGGAAAGCCAAACAGTTCTAGGTGGTATGAATTGAAAAGTAGATTAAAGAAAAAGTAATGGATGGCGCAGTGCCAATGATCTCAAACTGACCTGGCAAAATGTATGGATTGTCAACCCAATTTCACAAAAGTCCTTGATAATTTCATCATTAGCATCATAATCTGCATCTTCAAGTGAGGAATATGTGAATTAACTTTACTTGATTCATCTTTCCCATAGGGATTTTAATAACGGTCATATCTTTGAATCATTTATTTTTTAACACATTGGGCTCCAATGATTCTTTAGGCGCAACCACTAGCAACATTCATATGTGTACCACTTCCAAGGCACTCACATACAAAGATAAATTCACAGCGAGAAGCTCGTTCACCTAGACAGTTGGGCCCAGAGAGAACAGCATGTGTTTCATGACACAGAACATGTCAAATCCCCTGAAACCAGAAGCATCAAAAATGGTGATCTACACATGGCTGTTCGAAGACATGACAATCTCCCAAAGCTGATTACAGCAGCAACAATGAAAGTCTATACGTGAGTGACTGCAAAACCAGCCAAATATCTAGGTCACTTATGAACAATGCTTCAATAAAAACATTTTAAATCAACAGTGCTAATACATGTGCTACAAGGAACAATGATTCCATCCCACCTGTTAACTTTTTAGACTGCAGAATGTGTGGGCCTCATATTTGTTAACTAAATGTTAATCAGAGACGGCGCCTCTAACCCCACTGAAAAGAAGTACCTGAGATTGTTCAGCGGCCTAAGAAAGTTCAAATGATTCCTAGTCAATCTGCACATAGTCAAATCTTTTAAACCAGTAACCCAGCTTTCACCACAATAGGTGGTTAATGAAGAAATATAAACAATATTAGCTTTCAACATAAAGGATTCATGAGGTGTCATGCCATGGGTGTTATCAATCATAGGAGTACAGATGAAAAACAGTGGGAAGTTCCAGATTGTTGTGGGCACCAACCTTATAACACAATGGAATTATAATTGTATATTTGCTTAAGTCAGTGATGCTAAATCTATACCAAACTTGACCTGTGATGTAGTCATATTACGCCCAAGCGGGAACACCACCATTCTACATGCTCATGTTGAAAATTCACATATTTTTCTTGAGCGTTGACATTTTTCACACATTTACTTGCATACATGCATGGATAATGTTTCATGAACAGTGGGAGAAGGATCTTTTGTGTTCGGCCAGTGAGGATCGAGGCAATCCATTTTAGGGTGTCTCCTTGGGTCCCGATATGGTGGATTCTGTTGATAAGGATGTGAATGGAGGCAGTGTCAAATGCAATGGACAGAACCAGGAGGATGAGGGCTGCCATTTCTCCATGGTCCAGGAGGGCTCTGATGTCATCAGTGGTGGTGATCAGTGCTGTCTAAGTGATGTAGTTAGCTCAAAATCAGGATCGGGAGGAGTCCAGGAATTTCTGCTTTTCTAAGTATTGGACAAGTTGCTGGTTGATTGCCTTCTCAAGGAATTTGCTGGAGAGGGAAATAGCAAGATGAGTTGGTAGCTCTTCGGTGCGGCTGGCTCAGTGGATAGTTTTTTCAGGAGGGGTCTCACCTCTGTATTTTTCCAGGCTTCCGGGAAGGAGACCACAGTGGTGCTGCTATTAGGACCTTCCTGAGCTCATCGCCGATTGTCTTGCATCCAAGTGGAAAACAAGGTGGGGGCAAGTATCCCTGGGTGCCCCTGAGTGCACAGAGTTTATGATCGAGATGGTGTCTTGCTAGGTGAGGGGGTCCCAGTGGGTGAGCTGGACTTTGGGCTTTGTGTTCATGTGTGTGAACTGGTTGACGGCAGTGGATGGTTGGTGCTCAAAGATCTCCTAGATGGCCAAGATTTTGCTGTGGAAAACATTAGCAAGGTTGTCACACAGTTCCTCTGAAGGAGTATTGTAATTCTCAGTGGTTGCAGGACTGGAGAACTCCCTCACATTGGTGAAAATTTCCTTTGCTGTGGTTGGTGCTAGCTTTAATGCAGTCTGCTAGGGCATTCTTCTTGGTATCTTTCAGTAGACGCTGGTACTGGTTGAGAGCAGTCTTGAAGATGGTGCGGGCTTCCATCTTTATGCTTATGTGCCACTTCCTTTCTAGTTGCGGGCAGTTGCATTTGGTGGAGTGCAGTTCTTGGTTGAACAAACTGGCTTTATTGGTTGGTCTTTTGGTCTTGACTGTCTTGGCGGGGGAGTGTCGGCGCATTCTGTGATCTACTGGGAGAAGTTTTTAGATACTTGTTCTGGGTTGTATGTAGTGTTTGGGAGGTGGGAGCCAAGAGCATTATTTCACTAGTTTTCTGATATCTTTTTCCAGTCTCTGTGCATAGACCTGAAGGGTGCCGTACCAGAGTAGGTGGGTCCTGAGATAGGGAAGTGCACAAAAGTGGTGGTTAGGCCAGGTGACTTGCATGGTGGCAGTATCTGACTCTATTGGTGGAGGTGAAGATGGGGTCTAGTGTGTGTCCTGTGATGTGGGTAGGGCCTGTGAAGAGCTGCTTGAGTCTGATGATGCGCATGCTCTCCAGGAGGTCAATGGTGTTGGCAACGCTGTGGTTGCTGAGTTGGAAATTGAGTTACCCTAATAAGATGTAGTATTGAGGGTAGATTGTGAGTGGGTCAAGGAGGTCCGGGATAGGGTCATAGAATCTCTGGCATGGACCAGGTGGTTTGTAGGAATGGGTGCCTCTGATGGTACTTTTTTCATCTGTATGGAGTTGGAAGTTGATGTCTTCCATTATCGGCGCTGAGTAATCTCGGAATGTCATGTTAGTTCAGGACCGGTGTGTCATCTTGTAGCCTTTGGGGATGGCGGAGGCAATGTCTAGTGCTGCGGATGTGGGGTTCAACAACCATGTTTCTGTAAGGAATATGATGTCTGGTGAGGGATGAGATCATGTCCCAGAACTTTGTGGTGTGTTTGCCGAGTGATTGAGCATTGAGTAGGATGCACTGGAGTTTGGTTGTGGTGGTCTCGGTTGACGTAACAAATGCAGTTACTTTTGAGGTGTCTGTAATTTTGTTGATTGCTTTGGTGATGAAGGTGAGCTATCTGGCCGACAGATCCACCACCGTGGTTGTTGTTGACACAATAACCCCTTACAGTTGTCCAGTAACTGTTGGAGTCCCTCAGGGTTCAATACTCAGCTCTATGTTGTTTAACTTTTATCTAACTCCCTTAGCTGGGATCATTAGAGCACACAGCTTTCAGACCGTGTCTTATGCTGACGGTACCCAACTGTTGGTCACCTGTGACTCTGATCACGTCGGCACCCAATCTCACTTTAAGAGCTGTATGGTCCAAATTAACGAATCAATGAGTACACACAAGCTACAATTAAACAGCAGCAAATCTGAAATTATCTTGTTTGGAAGGGCCAAGGAATTCTGGTCACCTGATTGGTGGCCACTAGAATAAGGTATGTGTCCCCCTTCCAAGCCATCAGTACGAAACCTGGGAATCACAAATTGACAGTTTTTTGTCTATGAAACCCCATGTCAAACAGGTTTTGGCGGTCTGTTACGGGATCTTGCGTAATCTCCGCAAGATTTTCAAATGGCCACCCATTGAAGCAAGGAAACCGCTGTTGCAGGGTCTCAACATTAGCCGTTTAGATTACAGAAATGCCCTGCTTACAGCCCCAAATGAAGATCTGCTTTCCAAGCTCCAGATTCTCCAAAATACTGCAGCTAGGATGGTCCTTAATCTTCCACGGTGAGCCCCATCCACCCCTAATCTTCAAACCCTCCATTGGCTCCCAATTCCACAAAGATGTCTATTTAAAATCCTAAGTCTTGTCCACAAGACAATGTATGGTGCAGGCCCATACTAGTTAAAAAACAAACTTAAATGGTACCTACCTGGTAGATCATTAAGGTCAGGCTCTAAATCATATCCTGTTCAGCCCCGTATTCGAACCTCATGCAACGGAGGTCGCGCTTTCTCATACCTCGCCCCCTTGTTATGGAATAAATTACCCGAACACATTTGATCCACAACTGATCACAAATGTTTCCGTAAAAAACTTAAAACCTGGCTTTTCCCTCAGTAGCCCACTAGTCTCGGATTGCTGTCTGATCTACTGCCTCTTTCGCTGCTAGCGCCATGAGACCTCACGGTGAGTTGCGCACTATACAAGAATGTTTAACATTTGACATTTGATATTTGACAGGTGAATGGTCCTCTGGGGGTGCAAGGGGATTTGTGCCAGCAGTGGTTGATGGTCTGTTCGGGGTCCAGGACTTGTAGGTCAGCAGAAGTGTACCTTTGTGGGGAAGTAGGGTTAGGGGTCCTAGTGCTGGGCATGGTCCAGGCGTGGATGGGCATAGACAGGCCTGCCTTTGGTGCGCTGATGGAACACCCGCTGCGTGCGAACATGCAGTGGCCCCCATATGTAGTCCTGGGAGGGTGGGCACAGACAGGGAGGCGGGAGGCGGGAGGTTGGCAGGCGGGAAAGCTGCAGGATCAGTAACTTGTGAGAGCAGGGACAGAGCAGGAAGGGGTGGGGCAACAAGTAAAGCAAGACCCTACTATCTTAAATAAATAAAAAATAAATCCTACAACCAAATGGGGCAAATATACTGGAAATAAACTGAAAGTTACCCAAAAATACTGATACCATAAAATATAGCTATTTCCCAAAAGTCTGGCATTCAGAGCAGTGGGAATGAACTGGTTTCCCCCCTACTGGACCGCAAGAAAAACATCTAATTCTCACATTGTGCATGCCAGTGGGGATGGCTCCCCTGGTGGAAGACTGCCCCACTTGGGGTACAGTCTTTGTTGTAGTATATACTATAACACAGGGTACACCATCATTAGCTGTGTTGGCAGAGGTGCTTAAACAGATCGAAAATGAGCCCCTGCACTGGATTTGGTGATGAAACTAATGGACATTTTTGCCAAAGTATCCTCAATTATACTAAGTAAAATAAAAGGGGAAGAACCATCCTTAGTTATTCACCAGTGACTTACGCACCTTGCTCTGGTAGGCCAGAAATTAAAATTACCTACAGTTATTGAGGAAACCTATGCGTCTATGGGTAGGGATAATTTGGGAGCTAGACCTAATAAACCACAGCCTAAAGGTCACCCTGAAAAGGATAACTGGAAGCGGGCACCCGGATCTTCAAAAAAGAAGAGGAAAAATAGAAAAATAAAGAAAAGACCAAAACTGGGGGTGGATCTCCTCAACAGTAGTCCACTGGGTAGCGCTATAATTTGCATAATTGTGATTCAGTTTAACAGCCTTATGGGTCACATAGGTATCAGGATACTGATACACATCCTTCTCATTCCTTTCAGGAGTCATTCGTAAGTCGCACGGACAAAAGGAGGACAATCAGGGCCCTGATCAGAGGATCCAGATGGTGGGGGATATAAAGTCTACCATCAATGTTCTCTTCTGGGAGAAATTGTCATTCAGCTATGACATTCTCTTCGCTGAAAAAATTGGCCACCAGAGTTTGTTACGGATTGACTATAAGAAGAAACAGTAATTTTACTAGTTTTTTTCGACCTCGTTTCGGAATCTATTAAATACACATACGCCGAGGAGTGGTCCATAGCGCAAGCTCCTGTTATACCATAATCACATGGGTTGGGATGACAGACCTCCTTCAAACATCGTACCTGTGAGGACCATTCCACAATCACAAAGACAGTACCCCTTAAAAATAAGGCCAAAAAACAAGTTAGAGATATACTCACACAATTTGAATACCAAGGTATAATGGAAAGTTGCAGCTCACTCATTAATAATACCTTGTTTCAAGTAATGAAACCAGAACATTCATATCATTTAGGGTCAGATGTATCAAAGGGTTTTACCCATTCTGTGTCTATGGGAAAATGTGTTCATACATATGGCCCTTAGTCTTAGATTACAGACACTTGAATACTGCTACATGCACCTTTGCTGTACAAGATGCTCATAGCTAAGGGTGGGCGTAGGAGGCTGAGTTGCTCTATGGGGAGCACCACGGAGTTGGCCAAACACTCAGTGAAACTCTGCTGAGCTCCGCCCCTCTCACCCCCACAATAAATCTTTATAAATTAGATCTACAATTAATGTAAAATAAAACTGCACTTACCTTATCGCGGCATCCCAGGGTGCCCTCCTCCTTCTCGCCGTAATCCATGGTAGGACTGCACAAGCGTGCATGCGCAGTCCTACCATGACGTATGTCTAACGTAGGAGATTATGGCGAGGAAGAGGAGGGCAGCCCGGGACACCACAACAAGGTAAGTGCGGTTTTATTTTACATTAATTGCAGATTGCATTTTGAAAATATTTACTGAAGGGGTGGGAGGTGGGAGGGTCCTTATCCTACCTCGCCGCCAAGACGTGGAACTCCCTCCCGACCCACCTCCACCTGGCCCAAGACCACCTCGCCTTCAGGAAGCAGCTCAAGACCTGGCTGTTCGAGCAGTAGCGGACCCCCCTCACCCTCTGGGTGAGTAGCGCGCTATATAAATGCTGTGATTGATTGATTGATTGAGGGTCAGGGGCTGAACCCCGCTACGCTTTGGAGTCGGACGTTTTGCAGGAACTTCACGTTCTCCACGGAACGGGGAATATGCAAAGTTCCGCAAACTCTGCCTGTGGAACGGAGTTCAGTGCCCAGGGTTACTCATAGCTTGGCACTGACGAACAATACAGTGCGCAAAAGATAGAAAACTATTTTGGAGATTTTTGAATGAGTTTTTCTGCCAAATCATAGTGCCTGAAAGCAGGTACTTGACCGCATTCAGTGCTCTCAGTATAAGAATAGCCCTGGACTGTTTTCAGCTTGGGTAACAGAACCTTTACAAGATTTTGATGACCAAGCATTGTCCTGTGTGAATGACATATACTTAATGGAAAATGACTTAACAACACAATTGACCAAAGTTGATCGCATCATTCTGGGATTTGCTCACATGGGTTACAAATATAATGTAAAAAATCAAAGACTGCCCACCTCAGTGTCCCGTTCTTGGGATACAAGCTGTCAAGTGAAGGCAAGAGCCAGGCATCACAGGCCAGGTGTAGGTAGCCCTTTACAGGTTGGAAACGGCTGAAAATACCGATTTTCGGCCGTTTCCGACCGGTAAAGGGCTATGGAGATGCAGGGGCTAAAAAAACGTACATTTTCGGTAATTTTACCGAATCAGTAATTTTACAGAATCGGTAAAATTACACAATCAGTAAATTTACCGATTCTGTACATTTTACCGATTCGGTAAATTTACCATTCGGTAAAAATACCGAAAATGTATTTTGTGATGTAGGTAGCACTTCTAACAGTGCTACAGGGCCTTTAGAATTCGGTATTTACCATGCAATACAATTGCATGGTAAATTATGAATTCCTGTGTACATGCACATCTGTGCATGTACACCTGTGCCATGTGGCACACAGACATGCCCTAAGGGCATGTATGTGTGCCACATGGCGCAAAAGCCAGTTACAGGGGTGCAACAGGGTGTCAAAGTGACACCCTGTCCCCCTTAGCAATTCGGCTTCAAGGCCCATAGGATTCAATAGCAAATACTGATTCGGTATTTACCGAATCGGTAAATACCGAATCTTACCGATTCAGTAAAAAATACCAAATTTTTACCTATGCCTCATTTACAGATTTATAAATACCAAATCGGTAAAATTCGGTATTTATGAATCGGTAAATGAGATTTACCTACATCTGGCCCCACATTTCTTAGCGAAGTGTATGCTTCTACAAACCCCAAATACATTGAAAAAACTCCAATCAATTTCTGGTTCTCTAAATTTTGGCAGATCTACATACCAGATTACTCTCAATGGGTAAAACAATTTTTCCGACATGATTCATCCAGACCTTCACATTGGACATCTGAACACACTTACATTTTATGTTCAGTACAATCTAACATGTTAGCTTCAAAACATTTGCACATGTGTCAACACTACAGACTTGGTACTCCGTATAATTCAGGTACATCAGGATGCATATATGTCACATTCAATGAAGGAGGCACTGTACCAATTGCATTTGAAAAATATTTTTATACTCATGCAGATATGCGCTCTGCACACAAAGAAAATATCCTGATAAGATGTGGTATTCAGAGATGATTGCGAGTGGTGCTGGAAGGTTCGGTACACACAGCTGAAGTGAAAGAAAGCTCATTGGCTCAGGAAAACCAAATAATTGTCATAACCTTGAATCCAGCCTTAGAGGCTGTTACAAGGCTAGTGGTCCAAATACAAAAGCTTTACATCCAAGATGGATGCAATGGACCAACTCACTCACAGCAACAGATGTAGATTCCATATTTGACTAAAAAAAACACAAGAGTACCCTCAATACGAACACAAATATCCTTTGCCCAATAAAATAATTTATCTAGATCAGTCTGATTTTCTATTCTACACTGATGTTTCTGCCCAGCCTGCAGTAGAAACAAATCACCAATACTCTTCCGCTTGAGCAGCAGTAAAGGGCATAATGAGGGTCTGAGAATTTCAGCCTCATTAAACATACACTCAGTCACTTAGTGATTGCACTGCACAGCTCTAATACTGGTCCCGATTATCCCACAATTATAGTAGGTGATTTGTCTTATTTTGTCCAGTCTGACTATGAGTACTTAACTACTGGAGCCAGAATAGATTCAGAGATTCCAAAGGGTACATGATGAATCATAAGATGCTTTGGGGACAAGTGGCTGGGCTTAAAGCTACTTTGCCACATGCTCATGTCATTTAAACACTGAGCCATCAACATGTAATGATACACGTTGCATGGAATTCATTGGTAGGGGTGAGCATTGAACTACTCTCTACCTGAGGAGTTTGTGGTGTTTTGTCAACTTCACGCTCTACTGGGAGAGCTACGTTCGGCAAAAAACATTGATTCCACTACGTGGTGGAGTTTGCCTCCCCCACCCACCCGTAACCAGCACTCATCGCTCCCAGACAGCTCCCAGGACATACATGTTCAGCCATGAGATTGGTTGATCTGCGGACGTGGAAGTGTAAAAATGACTTACAAATAATATCAGTAAAATGTTGGAGTCAGCTCCTGCTCTCACTACACTCCTGCTCTGCCTGCTGAACCTAACGTAGCCCCTCTGCTCCCACAAACTTCGCTCTAACTGTGGGGGAGGGACAGTTACAACAATACCATTCCACAGGGCTCACTTCCACCACTGAGCGTTCACTCTTTCACTGTGGACTATGGAGCCATGTGCTCTGCGTAGCCCTTGGACTCTGATCAATAGTGTTATCTACTGGTTACAACTCAAAGTAAGTTACATCACTCTTTCTACTTAATTAAAATGTGATTATTAGATCATCTCTGCAACCAGTCAAATTCATTTTGGTTATCTATTTTGATGATGGGAAACACAGGGACAGGGTCCGTAACATCACCGCCCGGCTTCTCATTAACTGTTGATAATTATTTTGTAGTTGGAACAAATTAGTCTAATTTACAGTTGACAGAGTCGAAGCAGCAAACAATATTGCTCAATGTGTGCTGCGAATTAAACAAACCTTCCCGCTCTCGCCCACACCATTGCATATTTTAAAAACAAGCAAAGGGAGTAGAAGCCCTGCCAAAGCCGGTGTTTGGGAGAGCATTGACGAGTGGGGGAGCTTTGCTCAATGTGTGCAGGGACCTATGGCTGAGGTTCCCAGACCTGGTATGCTAAGGACATGCAGTATCCTGAGCTTAGGTCTCGCCCACCTGGTTGGCATCAACAGTGACTTCCCCCACAAAGCAAGATCGATGGGCCCAGCGAGCATAGCACCCCTTCCGCTCTGGGCTGCAGCAGCGTGGACATTGGAGCTAAGGAGGATCGTGCAATGAGGGGGATTTTGTCTACAACGACAATTGCCCTGACCGGATGCCCCCTAGGTCGGACCCTTCCCCACACAATGAGGGGGAGCTTGACGCTAGCAATCTGTCCATCCACCACTCTGCTGCGAAGACAGAGGTGATAGTAGAAACTTGAGATAGGGCGGATTGGACGTCCCAGAATTCCTCTGAGTTTTTATGCAACTCTATGGAATCCAGGGTAGTGCAGCTCCGTGAACTCTGCCCACTCCATTCAATGGCTGACAAAGTCGCAAAAGCAACAGTGAAAACTGCTGCAATCACAGGTTAGGGCTTGTCTTAGCAGCACATGAGGTTCTAGCATCTGCTCACACAGCAGTGGTGGCTCCAATTTCACTATTTAGCAACGCTATTGGTGGCTGGGTCTTTACAAACAGGCCAAAGACTAAGGGCCATATGTAGGTAATCTACATTTACCGATTCTAAAATACCGGATTTTACTGATTCGGTATTTTAGAACCGGTAAATGCTATGTAGGAAAAAAATTAGTAAATTTTACAGAATCGGTAAGATTCAGTATTTAAGAATCAGTATTTACCGATTCGGTAATTCCCATTCATTCCTATGGACCTGGAGGCCCATAGGAATGAATGGGAAGTCATACAGTATTACCGATTCGGTAAATACCGAATCGGTAAAAGGGGGCACATATTCAAGGGTGGCAGGTTGTCACATTGATACCCTGTTGCACCCCTGACTCATGCATGTGTGCTCATGTGGCACACATACATGCCCTAGGGGCATGTATGTCTACCACATGCCCCTGTTACAAAAGCACAAAATTGCTTTTGCAATGGTTTTCGATATTTACCACCAACTTGTAGTTGGTGGTAAATAACGAATCCTTAAAGCACATAAGCACTCTTAAATGTGCTTCCTACATACCATTTACCAATTCTGTAAATACTGAATCGGTAAATAATGATTTGGTAAATACAGAATTGGTAAATACCAATTCTGTATTTACCGAATCATCACCTACATCGAAAAGGGCTCAATAAAAAAAGCCTGAAATTTACCGAATTTTTAGTTTACCGACCAGTAAATAGCCACCGACATCGGGCCCCTTGTCCTTAAAAGTGACATTTGCCAGCAAACTGAAGTGTCCACCATAGCTTGTCCACCACAGATACCTCTTTTGATCTCAGAAAAGCCTCTCATTTATGTGTATCAAGACCATTGCAGACCCTTACACACAAATGGGTCTAGCAAACACATTATATTAGCAGTGGATTCCTGCTCTCGATTCCTGTGGGTATGGCCACTGCGATTGGCTGATACTGTTATAAAGGACTTGCAAGTCTTTATTGGCACAAATGCAGTAGCCACATTCCATTCAGACCAGGGTCAGGCGTTCACCTCCAGGACTTACAGAGACACCATGGGAAAATTGGGTTCGATGTGCAGTACTCCTCTCCCTATCATTTTGATTGAACTGCGGTAGTAGAGAGGAAAATACATGACTTAAAGCAGTCTTTAACAGCTAGAGTATTAGGTTCAAGTTGTAGTTGTGCTCATCACCTGTAAGGGGTCCAGAGAGCCTTCAACAATCTGCCAAGAATATCTTTGGGTGCTCAGACTCCCTATGAAGTCCTGTACTGGGTTAAAATGTGGGTTCTAGACATTGGCAATCCCAGTCCAGTGGCAGTAGAAACTCATTTTTATATCATTGAATGTTTGGATGTTTGCCGTACCTGAAGAACTTCAGGGATAGTCAGAGCAATGTCCAACAGAAATTTTCAGCCACTGGTGAAGTAAAGGAAGCACTGGCAACCCCTGGTTGGATTCTAAAGATGGGGGATCTAGTGCAGGAGAAACTATTCGACAAAAAGGAGTTTGGGCCATCTTACAGATAGTGGTGGGCGGAATGTGCATAGTCGTGCTACGCAAAGCTCTACGAAATGGTAAAAAATCTCAACGAGCACGCAAAAGTTCAGCGAACACATGGAATTGCTTGTTCCACCCATTTGCAATGCTTTTTTCCTGTTTGCGAATGCTGTTTGCTTGCTCGGGGAGAAATATCTTGTGAACATGCATTTTGAAAGCACGAACAAGCAAAAAATTGCGAAGCCGCGGATAGCGGAATTTTTGTCAATTCCATGTTCTCCGCGGAACGCAAAATTACCCAAATTCCGTGAGCGGAACAGAATTTACCACCCAGCTCCTGTGCCTCTCCTTGCTGTTGAAGGTACAAGAACTGTACTTTTAATGCCTCTTACTGGTAACAATTAGAAACGATTTGTGTCTACAGATCTCATCAAACCACATCATGTGGCTGGCTCTACATAGTAGGCATGAGGGCTCCTGGGTAGTTACCTGCCTCTTCTCACTACCTTACACGAAGTCCTGTTATAAGCTTTGGCCACAACGAAGCGTGTTCACCCCTGCCGGGGACAGCTAGCACTGAAGTACCACTACTTCCCATTACATCGTCAAATACGAATACACAGATTTCAACTCTGCAAGCAGACAATGATGGTGTTGACAATATACCACCCCTGAAGTCATCTACCCAATCTACACAGATTTACAAGTCCCCCATGTGTGTACAATCAGCTAGCAGCTATTTTGATGACTTTGATGACTTCTCTGCGGATTTGTCACACCCAATTCCACAAAGAGGACCACACAAACTTTTTATTTTGCTCAAAAAGACATACCTTATCCCCGTGGATATACATTTAGATGACAGTTTCTTTACTTTTACTCTTCATTTGGATTGGTTTGTGAATGTCTTTTTCTTACTTTTGAAAAGACACTACCTCCAAGAATGCTCTGCTGTTCAACTGGCAAATGAGATTTTGAAGTCTTATTCTTCATCATTTAAAGTGTGAAGAGACCTTTCCCTGGTGAACATCTCAGCTGTTCCATTATTCTATGGAATTGCTTGGAATAAAGTATCTTATGATATATTTGGAGCAACATTAACACAGTGCATTACATGCTCGCTGATTAAGAGCATTATATGGTTCTTAATAGTGAATACATGTATAATGGTTCATCTAATTATGATGAAATGTTCTTTTTTCACCATAATGGTTACAATTATTTACATAAAACAAGTACTTTACATACAGTATTTAAATACACTCGATGGGAACACTCCCCAACACCACCACATGGTTACTCTATAACATTTTCACAGACAGTTGCACATTTTTCAGGTCATGATCCAGTAGACCCAGAACTTTATTATTATAGACTTCCACCATCTCTGGGAAAAAAACGATGTTCCCCAACATAAAGTTGATTTATTCTGCATCTTTCATTTCCCAGTTGTCAACAAAAGGGTATGACTTTTGAAAAGACAATATTCATGTGAAATCTATATGGGTAACCAGAGATTAACAGGTCCAGGGGAATAATGTTTTACTTAGAATGTGCAATATACCACACCAACTGATTTTCCTGAATAAAAAAGTGTAGCAGATGTCCTGTCTGGCTTTGCCAAGATAATGGATCTAAATCCACCTAAAATTTCCATGTTTGCATGCTTTGCAAATTGGCAACAATTCACAAATTACAAAGAGGATATGTTTGGCAGCATGCATAAAATGGGACATTTAATTCTTCATATTCCGAACCAGAGAGATGGTTAGTGTGGCTGTTATATACTAATGAATGAAAGGTATGTTTTCTTGACAACACAAACGGGTTTAGTATAAATAGTCAAGATCCACATTACATGCAGACAGAACATGCCGGAGTAGTCACAACACACAGAGGTGGAAAGTTGTGCCTAGAGTGACAAAACCATCCAACGTTATCTGAAGTGAAACAACAGTTGTCTCTTTGTTCTGATGACATGGCTCGTTAGGATTTTAAGTTAGGTCCTTCAAAGCCAAGTCAAAAGTGCTTTCTGAATGCAATATACAATGAAGTGTGGAAAGTTTCACAGCAGGAAGTTGTTGAGAGACTTTGTGAAATTGACAAAGCTAATTTAGAAAAGGCTCTAGCAGTAGATGACAATGATATGACTACATTAGCCACTAAAATATATTCTCTGAGTAACATTGTGTCATCTGCTATTGACATCTTGCAGGTTGACACGTCCTCTTAGCAAAATGGGCAATCCCAGCTTAGGTCTATTATGTTACTAAGTTGGACTTTATGGACACTATGCAACGGGTGCGTTCCATAGACATACCTAAATGCCACTAGTTTGTTTTGACCATACAACTTAAAAAATAATCAATCAAACATTTGAAAAATGCGCTCTACTTACCCGTGAGGGTCTTCAGGCACTGGGGGGGGGGGGGGGGGGGAGCAGCAATTGATCGAATAGCCAGATTTTGAAGAGTCTCCTGAAGGTCATCAGGTCCTGGGTCTGTCGTAGGTGGATGGGGTGGGTGTTCCTAGTCTTGGTGGCGAGGTGGGAGAAGTATCTGCCTCTGGTGGTTGTTCGGTGGATGTGTGGGATGGTGGTGAGGGCTAGGTCAGAGGAGCAGAGCTGGCAGTTGGGGGTGTAGAAGGTCAGTCGCTTGTTGAGGTATGCAGGTCCGGCGTCGTGGAGTGATTTGTGAGCTTGGGTGAGGAGCTTGAAGTTGATCCTCTTGTTGACGGGTGCCAGTGCAGGTCCCTCAGGTGGGCGGTGATGTGGCTGTGGCTGGTGATATCGAGGATGAGGCGTGCGGAGGCATTCTGTATGTGTTGGAGTCTCTTCTGGAGGTTGGCCGTGGTTGCCGCATAGAGGGCATTGCCATAGTTCAGCCTGCTGGTGACGAGGGCCTGGGTGACCGATGGGGATCCATCTGTAGATCTTGCGAAGCATACGGAGGTTATTGAAGCAGAAGGAAGAGACAGCTTTGACTTGTTGGGTCATTGACAGAGAAGAGTACAGGTGGAACCCCAGTTTGCGTGCGTGGTCGGTGGGAGTTGGTGCAGTTCCCAACGATGCCGGCCACCAAGACTCGTCCCAGGCGGAGGGGATGGAGTCGAGGATGAGCACCTCCGTCTTGTCCGAGTTCAGTTTCAGACAACTGTTCTTCATCCATTCGGCAACGACCTTCATCCCTTCGTGGAAGTTGGATTTCGTGGTGGCGGGGTCTTTGGTGAGGGAGAGGATCAGCTGGGTGTCGTCGGCATATGAGAAGATGGTGAGGTTGTGTGATCAGACGATGTGGGAAAGCGGTGTCATGTAAACGTTGAAGAGGATCGGACTGAGGGATGATCCTTGGGGTATGCCGCAGGTGATCTTATTGGCTTTGAATCTGAATAGAGGGATGCAGACTCTCTTGGTTCTGTTGGTGCGGAAGGAGGTGATCCAGTCCAGGGCTTTGTTGGAGATCCCTGCGTTGTAGAGGCATGTGCGAAGAGTGTGGTGGCAGACGGTGTCGAAGACGGCCAAGAGTCCAGAAGGACCCTGCTTTCATTGGTGATGGCAATGAGGGCAATTTCGGTGCTGTGGTTGGTGCTGAATCCGGATTGGGACAAGTCCAAGGTGCTGTTCTCCTCGAGGAATTGGGTCAGTTGTCTGTTGACGATCTTCTCGATGACTTTCATCGGGAACGGGAGCAGGGAGATGGGCCGGAAGTTCTTGAGGTCCTTTGGGACTGCCTTGGGTTTGGTGGTCTCAAAAGAGCTGTTGAAGATTTTTACAGAGTTAGGGGGCGATGATGGAGCTCGCTTTGTTGAAGATGTGATGGGGCAGGGGTCTGATGGTGAGCCAGATTGGATGGTATTCATATTCTTAATGGTGTCTTCGTCATTGACGTGGTTCCATGAGATCAGGCGGCCAGTGTGACAGGGGACGGTGATTCTGGGGGTGTCGGTGACTGTTGAAGAGGTCTGGGTGTTGAAGCTATCGTGGATGTCTGTGGTACTGCGGTGGAAGAAGGTTGCTAGGGAGTCGCAGAGGTCTTGTGACAGCTGGTGTCTGTGGCTGGCGTTCTCAAGGGTTGCATGGTTGTCCGGTGTCTGCTTAGGGTGCCATTTCTTCTCTAGTCTCCTGCAGGTCTACTTGGATGTCTGGAGGTCAGCGGTGAACCAGATGGCTCTTCTGTCGGTGCAACTCTTTGAGGGTTTCCTGAACAGGGCGAGAGTTTTGGCGCAGTCATCGATCCATTGCCTGAAGTTGCAGGCGGCTGTGTCGTTGTGGTCAGTTGGTGGGTCTAGGGCGAAGGTGGTGATTAGCTGGTCTTTGGTGACCTTGTTCCAGCTGTGGTGGGGGATTCTTTGCTGGTGGTTGTGTGCAGTGGTTTTCCTGAAGGAGAAGTAAATGCATCGGTGGTCGATCCAGTGGAGTTCGTGGTGTGGCTGATGTAGAAGTTGCTGCTGGTGGAGGAAATGGGGTCGAGCGTGTGTCCGGCAGACTGGGTGGGTGTGGTGATGATCTGTTTGAGGCCGAGGTTTGCAACGTTGTCCAGTAGTGTGGTGGAGTTGCTATCCTTGGTGTTCTCGCGGTGGAAGTTCAGGTCTCAGAGGAGGATGTAGTCTGTGGAGGCCAGGGCGTGCAAGCTGATGGCGTCTGTGATGGAGCCGATGAACTGAAACTGGGTTCTGAGGGGTCTGTATACAAGGGTTCCTCTGAGGGTGGTGTTGGGATCGACTTGGATCCGGAAGTGCAGGTGTTCGGCAGTGCTGGGGGTGTCTTCAGTGTTGGTTGAGATTCTGAGGGTATTTCTGTGGACAATGGCGATTCCTCCTCCCAGTCTGTTGGTGCGGTCCCTGCGGGTGATCTTGTAGCCATCCGTGATGGCTATGGCAACATCAGGTGCCGATGAGCTGTTCATCCAGGTCTCCATTAGGAAAACGACGTCTGGGCAGGATGAGTCGAGCAGGTCCTAGTGTTTGATGGTGTGCCTGTGGACGGAGAGGGTGTTGAGCAGTATGCATCTGAGGTGAATTTGGCCTGCCTTTGTGGGGGGGCAGTACATGCTGGTGTACGCTGGCTGGTGAAGCTGCAGTTTCACAGGTGAAGGGTCCGTGGGTGTACTTCGGGGTCGCCTGGAAGTAGGCGGTAGATTGGCTGACGTTGAGTGCGTGGAGGAGGTTGGCGTTTTTGCGGCGTCTGGCATTGTGGTGCTCGCGAGGACCAGGTGGTCTGGTGCTGGGCGCCATCCAGGCACGGACGGGCGCAGACAGGCTTGCCTTAGGCACGCCAGCTGCGGGCATCTGCAGCGCACGTCTACTGAGCAACCGTGCATCGGTCACCATAAGTAGGGGAGGGAGGCGGGGTCCGAGGTGGGTGGCGGGAGCGAGGGTAGTGATGGTATCGGGGTGGGAGGGGCACCAAGGGCCGGAACAGGACAGGGGAGGATGAGGGGGTAAAAAGCAGGGGGGAAAAATAAGGAATAGGCAAAATAAAACAAATTAAGCAGGCACAGTACACGCAAACAAAGGGCAACAGGAAATTACGAGTGAGACTCAACAATAAGCAGGCAAAGTACAAGCAAACAAGCGCAACAAAAAATTACGAGAGAGGCAAGTTCTGGCCGAGAGACAGGTGGGCTCCAGGCGCGAACCCTGATCAGCTGGGGAATCGAGGCTGCGGAGGTGAGGCGGGGCTGCCGGGGAGAGTGCTGCCTGGACGATGTGCTACCTGGACACATTGAAAAGTAAGAAAAGCTACCATTTATTGTTGTGGAGGTACCTGGTGCAAAGATTTATTTCTCTGCCAATTTCAACCTTTCACTTCAAATACTGTTTGCAATACCATCATGCATGCACATATGAAGTGTTAGGAGTAGGGTTTGTACATGAAGCATTAATCCAGCCATTCACTTATCGCTGTAGGAATGGTGCAACTGAGGTTTTCCTTAGCGATACAGACTGTGAGAATACCTTAGGCCAATCTGTAGTTTGCAGGGAGGTTACACTCCACATAGCATTTAATGCATCCAATGTGAACGTTGCATGTTATCTGAAGGGTTCCTTGGCTGCTGAGATTGGTTCAGCATTCAGATTGCTCTCTAATGGGAGTTATTTGATGCTGAATAGTCAAGGTTGCTATGGGATGAAATCAGGAATGACATATCTGGTGATGGTTTTCGGGGTTGTGACCTATTGTCCACAAGTACTGTTTCCACCTGTATGTACAGTTGGGGATGCAATAATTTGGCCTTTGATAAAACTTTTGAATGTGAACTTTGATGCTTTAAGCAGACTGAAAGCCTTATTGTTTCAGAAGAAAGTGGCATTAACATCTGCCCGAAAGATGTTTAATTCTCAGGTTGCAAGGTCTTCCTCTGAGATGCAGTTGGCACTTCACACCAATATCCCACATTTTGAGGAGCTAATGCACTGCATTTTTAACATTTTTAATCCTGCACAGATGGCACACTTTTTAAAAGCAATTGCGTTCGGGTTGGTTAGTACCTTTAAGATGGTCCTCGGAATTATTCCATCTTATATACACTCCGTGCTTGGAAGCATTTATGTACTATTACTGCTTGTCATATTCCTAGTGGTTGGGACACTGATTTTATTCTATTTGTTCCACAATGGATGTTACACCATGAGGCTAAATGGAGATGGCACTACCACATGTGCTATTGTGTCATGATAGAATGTTGCAGTCCTTTGGTGCGACCTTGCATCAAGAACTTAATGACAACTGGTTCTTGTCCTTTCGGCCTGCCTGTTCCACTGTCAGCTATCCACTTTTGTGTGTGTCCAGGAGATATGCCTGGGGATGCAACTGCTGAAATCAACAGCTATTGCACTGCTGGTGGATTCCCTAAAGACTCACTTTTACAAAGGCCCTGCATGATTACCCTGGCTCATCTTCTGAGGATGCACCCCTGGTCGTCACTCATTCAGCAGCTACTGAGTGGGTTGGACTTGAACATATTTGTTCCCTGGAGTTGGTGAGACGGGTGCAACGGAACAATCATCTGCGATGATGGGAACAGAAATGTTTGTCTACTCCTCTGAATGTTTAAACAATCTGGCAGTTTGGAGCAGTGGAACTTGATTTTTTAATTCAGTTATGTTTTATTTCCAAAATAGCTTTTTAGATTGATGTATTTTTTACTTCCCTTTTTCTATTGCATTTTTTAACTACAATGTGGCTTTCTATATGCTTTTATCATTAAAGAACCACAATGCTTTTATGTGTTTATGTTTTATATTAAAAATATATATTTAGCATACATTTTCTGAAGCTTTTCTTGCCCCTCACATCCAAGGAGTGGGGGTCATGAGGTCACATTAGGCCCGGGCTGGAACACCACCCTTTTACATGCTCACATTTAAAGTTGACATCTTTTCCTTAAACTTTGACATGTGACATACATTTGTTTGCCTGGTTGTATGGATAATGTTCCATGGAATAGCTTTGCTTACATTACACATGATCATATGGCTATTATCAGAGCCTTGAACAGTTTGTTTCAAAGCTAAAGATCACCGAGCAAAATTATGTTGTTTATTATTGTTCACTCGGCCACAGCTTTGTCAGGATAAAATCAATAATAACGGCCTGACTGGGACTTCAACATGGCAAACATGGCTGATGTTTGTTATATAAATGACATCACTCCCTTGTTTAGTGAGAGAGGATCATTTCTCTTACACTGTCGAGGTCGCCCCATGGTGCCATTCCAGTCCAGCTTCATCCTATTTACCTCCTGATGAAACATACCCACAGGTAACTGGGAGTTAGATCACCCTACAGGGATTCTTACAGATTCACTCACCCTAGGCACACTAGGATAGGGAGCGCTAGGTAAGAGCATAACTATCTCTGTACTGATATGCAAGTATGTATTCTATATGACATGGATTGTTCATATTCTTTAACATTCCTGTATGCTGAATACTCTGTTTTGTTTTCTTCTATTGCAACCCATGTGTTCTACACAAGGAACTTACTGTACTGCTTCAATAAATATTGAGATGCCTATTTGTGTGCCTATCTTTGTGTGTGCATTAGTTACCAAACAAAAGGTCTTTAGATCAGTTTCCATGATTTCCCTGGGGATTCAAGGTTGTCATGTTCTAAGGTTGCACATACCAACTGTTACCTTGCGAGGTTAGGGGTACAGATGTTGCAAAGTGAGCTAGCAAGCACTCAGGCCAACATATACCAATGGTATCCGAAAATCAGTCTTGCATAGTTGTGATGCTTATACTATCCAACAAAAGCACCGTTTCCCTAAGAAAGCATGAACCATACGACAGAACTAACCCACTGGGGCAGGTACAGGTCTCTGAGGGCATCCTGACTTTCACCCCACATTTGGGCATGTTACCATGAAAAGGGTTAAGTTTGGCATAGCACCTGTTGCTGAAATATTTAAAATGAAAATACACAAATAGATAACACCAACAGTACTTTATTTCAGTTATCGATTTGGTAACACTAAGTAAGTACATGATAGAGTGCTGCACTAAGTCTGCTGTACCCCCACAACAGTTAAATCTCAAGCTCTGTACTGAAAAAGAGTGTTTCACAAAGCAGAACATAAAGTCTATGTGCACACATGTTTGAAACATTGGCACACAGACTCACATAACAGAAGTTGAACCACACCATCTTCCTAGGCTTGTCCTGTTATCGTGCCATATATATGATGGACTATGCTTCAGGGAGCACATCCCTTCATAATTAGGAAAGCAAGGTCAGGAACATGAATGATATCAAGACTGTGAGAAGAAATGTAACATCATCAAGTAAAAAGTTTCAAATGCAGAGCAACTAACATATTTCTGCTCAACCTGGGATGCAGAGATTGCAGTGAAATCTAGCACAGAAGGACTAGGTGCAAGTACTGTCACATAAGAATAAAATAGAATAGAATAAAGAATCATTTATAGACCACAAACATTCACCTCAAAATGCATCTTGCTGCTAAGGGTCAATATAAGCTGGGGCATAAGGTATTCAGCAGAAACTACCTGCCTACAAAATAAGTACTTTTTGGGGTCTTTTAGAATATCATATATAAAATATTAGTTTTAATTCCATTATGCATTTCTATTCCACAGCCAAGGTCTCGAAAAGGAGAGAGCCCGTCCTCCGATTCCTGGCTTTTTAACCTTGGTACCACAAATAGTATTTCAGAGTTAGAACAAAGATCTCTCTGTGGATGATAGTTCCAAACTCGATCCCCTAATGGAGATTTCTCCAGCACCGAGATAAGCTTAAAAATGAAACAAAGAGTTTTAGAAAAAAAATGTTGCTTTACTAGGAAGCCAACGAAAGTTAGCACTTGCTTGAGAAACATAACATCTTTTAATACACATGCCACACTGACTGTCATGTTCTGGATTCTCTGCAAAGCAGTAAAAGATATTTGCTGCACACCTTATTAAAGTAGGTTACAGTAATCCACTATAGACGTGATAGTTTCAGAGACAACACCTGAGTGTATATGTTTCAGTAGGAGAGAGAGAATATTGCTCAGAATCCTCAAATGGAAGAAGCAAGAGGATGAGTCATCTGTACTTTGGCTATCCATTAAGTGATGATCAACCAAAGGACCTCTAAAGATTCAACTTTACTTGTGGGCATAGGAGCAGGACCTAGAGAGTTAGGACAGATGGTGTTATGTATAATCTTCTGTTTACTCACTAACATGAGCTCAGCCATGCTAAGATTGTGTTGTAGAACATTCTTTGCCATCCATAACTAATAGCACCTAGTGAGATTGCCAGAGAAGCCTGGGGCTTTTGGTCCAATCTTAAAATGAGTTGGGTGCATTCAGCATGAGAGACAAGGTGAAATAGAGGTCTAAGAAATGTGGTGGATAGGAAAGAACCCTGTGAGATTCTGCATCTTAGCTTTCTGCAGATTAGAGTGATATGGAGAAAGCAACACTGAGTAACACAGGAGTTTCAAAAGTGAAATACACCAATCCAGCACAGTATCCCTAAGCCATCATTCTGCAAGACAGTGAGGCCCAGATTTATCATGCCATTTCATTGTCATTGCATCATGCAAGGTGAAACAATGACAATACAAATTCTTGAGTAGTATTTACAAAGCCATGCAACAGGAGATTTGCATCACCGTTGTGTGGCTTTGTGAAGAACTGTAACACAATGCAGCTGCATTACGTTACATTTCAGCCTGAGAGGCATTCTATGGATGAAGCATGGATGTGATCATGTATTTACCAATAAATTCTGGTGCTTTTCCAGATTTATTAAAGCTAGTAAGCCTGGGAATGTGCCAAAATGCTCTACCTTCCCCAGTGAGGCATAAATAGGAGAAATATCTTAATTTCGCCCAGATATTTGCTCATTCCATTTGTGTTGTGTTCTGCAGAACACAAAGAAAAAGGAAAATGCCTTTAAGTATTATTTTTGTACAGGAAGTTTTCCATTCTTGCGCAAAAATTCTCTCTCCTGCCTGTAACACAGGCTGTCTGCTTTGGTGCTAGGCAGTACAGAGTACGCCAGCACAAAGAGGAAGCAGAAATGCTCAATATCTTTGTACATATGAAGCATTTCTGCTCTCTCTCTTTCATGCAATGTAGCACATGAATTATGTTTGCTGCCCTGCATCACATAAAATATACATAATTATGCCCCTCAATTAGGATGTCATGATCTACTGTATGGAATACTTCATACAAATACAAATAGATCAATGCAGTAACATTGCCCTTGTTCCCTACCATCAGCGGTTCATCTAGTGTAGGGTTAGGGGTTCATCCGGTGCCTCATGTCCTACACCTGCAGAAGTTCCCCAGAGGTTGAATGTGCATACTCAGAGCTAAAATAATAAAAGCTTGGTAGTAGTGTGGTTATGAAAACACAATCAACTTTATCTATATGTCAGCTGCTTAACAATATGACTACCACACCTAGCATATAACATTTAGGAACCACAAAATGAACATGGCATAGGGAAATTAATATTCTAACTCTCCCCTAGAATACAACCGTTCAATCACCGAAAGGCCAGGGTAAGGTTAAACTCTGTATCTCAGCACCCTCTGAAGATCATCAAGCATAAACAATCAATGGTAGAAGAAGATCTCAACACTCTTGTGTCAGGATGCAGGGCTGGATATGCAGCTTACCTTTATGTCAGGTTCATGTACAAGCAAGCAGTGCCTTAAAAACATCTATGCTGAGGGCTTCAAGCAAAGGAAAGGCTTGATCTAGAGCTGTGTGGTTGAGCATAGGCAGTGAACTATGTTTTTCACTTAGCTGTTGACACTTGTGCTTCTAGAGAGATGACATGAATCTTGAATTTTCAGGTAGAAATTTCTTTATGGTGGATGACGTCCTTACTAGGCAATTTTTGTAACAATATTTATGTAGCGAGACCATGTTATGTTATGTTATGTTATGAATATTTATTCAGCGCACAGCTGCTCCAGCGAAGTAGCGTCCTGGCGCTTGACAAGGTAGCCAACACAACACAACAAAGAGACAATAAACTAAGAGAGAACAGGCTCAGGGAAATAAAAAAGTCTTGATAGCCCTACGAAATAAAAAGAGATTATCAGACGCACGTATCTCTAAAGGGAGAGAGTTCCACAGGGCCGCAGCCCGAACTCGAAAAGAGCGGCCTCCAGCTCGGCTAAGTTTGAACCGAGGGACTACTGCTAAATCCTGACCCAAAGATCTCAGGGAGCCGGCAGGGACATAGGGCGTCAAGAGATTCGTGAGAATCGGGGCAGAGAGGCCCTTGAGAATTTTGTAGGACAGGCAATGCACTTTAAATTGAATCCTCTGCTTGACTGGAAGCCAGTGGAGAGAACGTAGAGTATTGGCAACGGAGCAGAACCTGGGCAAGCCCACCACAGCTCTGGCTGCCGCGTTCTGGACATGTTGCAAACGTGTAATTTCAGCTTGGTTCACCCCTACCAAAAGAGAGCTGGCGTAGTCAAGCCGAGAGATCACCGTCTCCTGCAACACCAGCTGCCTAGTAGAGGCGTCAAAAAAATTCAGTGCTGGTCTTAGTCCTCGCAAAATGCCAAAACAACTGGCGGCAGTTCTCTTGGTATGGGAGACAAAACTAAGGGCGGGATCTAACCAAACTCCAAGATTTTTTGTCTCCGTTACCGGAGTCGGGTAAGCCCCAGTTCCGGAGGTCACCATTTGTCACCCCAGAGTTCCGGTTTCTTGCCGATGATCATTATCTCAGTTTTTTTTGCGTTCAGCTGGAGATAGTTGGAATTCATCCAGCTGGCAAGCACCCTCAGCCCGTTCTGGAACCTAGGGGCATCCAAATCAGAGTCCCCACTGAGCGTGACCGCCAGCTGAGTGTCGTCAGCGTATGAGACCATAGTCAAGCCCCACTTCTTGACGACATCAGCCAGCGGCCTCACGTACAGATTAAATAACGTGGGACTCAGCGAGGATCCCTGGGGGACCCTCTGGTCCAGCGGATGGAATTTGGACTGATGGGGAGGAATAGCTACGCAAAAAGATCGATCGGCAAGAAAAGAGCGGAACCACTGGAGGGCAGTCCCAGAAATACCAGCTTCTTTCAAGCGCTGGAGAAGGATTTTATGGGAGACGGTGTCAAAGGCGGCGCTAATATCTAATAAAACAAGCGCCGCCGTTTGACCCGAATCTAATCCCATGCGCAGATGTTCCACCATGTAAAGAAGGGCTGTCTCCGTGCTGTGGTCAGCGCGGAAACCATTCTGCGTAGGGTCTAGGATATTTGCCCACAAAAGTGGTCCGAAAGGACTCTATTCGCATGTGCCTCCGCTACTTTCGTTGGCCACAGGAGAAGTGATATCGGACGGTGGTTCTCTGGTTTAAGAGAATCTAAACCCGGCTTCTTCAAAATCGGCGTAACCACCGCATGCTTCCAACTGGCAGGAACCGTACCAGTAGAGAGCGAAAAGTTGATCAGAGAGGCACCGGTAAAAAGTCAAGAGACAACGGGTCCCTGAAAAGAGCCGGTCTCAGTGGATCTGCCGGAGAGCCGGACTTAGTATGTTGGGCCACTTGATTAAAACCCTCAGGTGATAAGCAGGGGAAGGTATGCAGGACCGTGTGTTCTTCGGGCCTAAGAGACGGTCTGGCATCCTGAATGGAAATAGGAAATGAACGACGGATGGCTCGGACCTTCTCCAGAATGAAGTTCGCCAATGCCTCACAATGTAAAATAGAGCCTGTGTCGTTAATAGGGGCCTTTTTTGCCATTAGATCTTTAAGGGCCTTAAAAATAGCTTTGGAGGGGTTAGAGCTGTTGCGAAACTCAAGAGAATAAAATGCCGCATGCGCTCTGCAGACCGCGCGATGGTAAGCTTTAATAGTGGCAAGATATGACACTTTTTTACTAGTGTCATAAGCTTTCCGCCACTCTCTTTCAGCGAGTCTGCACGCACTCTTTAATGTACGTAAAGAGTCATCGTACCAGGGGCTAGGGTCCCTTACGCTACATTTGCTCAGGGTAACCGGGATGATGGAATCCAAGGCACGGGTGATCCACTCGCAAAAAAGGTTGTAGCCCATTTCCACGTTATCAAACGGGCCAAGTGGGTCCTCAGACAGAGTGCGGTACAGGTCCTCTAATCTAAGTTTATTCCAGTGTCGTCTAGGGACCATGCTAAATGGATACTTGTTTTTAAGCATAAAAGCCTCTAGTGTCCTAAGGATTAAATGATGGGCAGTTTGACTCTCAGAGAAGTATCTTGAAGTGGTGTGATTTAAAAAATGAATATTTAAAAGTTATTTTGCCATTTGTTTCAACTCAAATACCTCAGGTTGTATGGCATTATGGAACAGGTTTGGATGTAAAGGACATTTCATATGTATACAAATTTTATTTCTTGAGTATATAAATCATGTCAAACTTTGATTCACCTTTGACAAAAGAGACTATAGTGACTCAGGAATTGACAGTAGACAGCCAAAACATAGAGGGATAGTTATACACATACATTACCAAGATATCCACATCAGCCTTTCTTCAGAGTATGGACACCTTCCTCAGTTTTATCTCTTATTCTATTCTCTTTCCTACTTTTACACTGGCTTTCATGTTCTAGTATAAGTGCTCACTGGGGAGTTAGTGAAAGATGGAAAAGAAAATTTCATAGGTTGGATCTTGTGCAACCTGACACCTTGTAAGGGATGCTTGTTCTTGTTGCGAGGTGACCTACCTCATGAACATAAATGAGGCAGGTCACAATTGCAACCCACTGTGATTACCTGCCATCACACGAATAATGGGCTGAAGGTGTCAGCAGTTCCCTATTTCTGTGATTACTTTTAAATGAAGCAACATTTCGTTTCAATTCAGCCGATTTTCCCCAAAGAAAAACAGAAAGCGTTTAAAAAAAGAAAACTATTTTTCTAGAGCAACTCGTGGCCAGATGGACCACAGCTTTCTCCAACAAAAGTCTTATTGACCATTCACAAAGAGCATTGGGTCACAGGCAGACCATTTTCTGTTTTCGG
Organism: Lissotriton vulgaris; assembly: GCF_964263255.1. NCBI lineage: Eukaryota > Metazoa > Chordata > Amphibia > Caudata > Salamandridae > Lissotriton > Lissotriton vulgaris. The sequence goes on from NC_141694.1 coordinate 670,073,380, forward strand.
AGGGGTTACCAATACCTTTCAGTAGTCGATAAAATATTAATGTTTTACGACTACATTTTATTCACAAAACATTAATACATTCTATAAGCAATTGCTATTTAGAAGGGACCCCCTAAACTTGCCAATTTTTAATAGCAATTCCTAAAGGATTCCTAAATAATTTTACTGAATCCCTACATCATACAAACACATTTTCTTCTCCCAAACCTGTGATTCACAAAATCGCAGGGTTTGCCATTAGAAAATTCATTCAAACATCTGGCCCATAGTTCCTTCAGCCTGTCTTTACTGAAATTCAACTCCTGAGCTGCCTGCTGTAGTGAGTTGTTAGACCTGTCTGCCTTAGGGTGATCTTCACCCAAACATTTTGTCTGCTTGCCTCCAACTTAGCTGAATTTGTTTTTGTTAGCCCTAGGATTCTGTGTTTTTTACCAAAGCTAACTAGTGCTAAAGTGCTTGTGCTCACAGCCATAAACATGTACTGATTGGCTTTTCCACAATTGGCATATTTAATGTACATGTAAGTCCCTAGTGTAGTGCAGTACATGTACACAAGGGCCTGTAAATATAATACGACTAGTGGACTTGCAGAACTTATTGTGCCACCCACCTAAGTAGCCGTTAAACATGTCTCAGGCCTCCCACTGCTGAGCCTGTGTGTGCAGTTTACTCTGCTACATCGACTTTTAAAACCCATTGACAAGCCTTAAACTCCCCTTTTATTACATTAGTCACCCCTAAAGTAGGCTCTAGGTGGCTCATAGGGCAGGGTGCTGTGTAAGTAAAAGGCATGGCATGTACGTTCACGTGTTAGATGTTTTAGTAGTAAAAATTCTCACAAATTAGTTTTTCACTACTGTGAGGCCTACCCCTTTTATAGGTTAACCTTGGGTATCCTAATTACATATCATAAGCTGTAATTCCTAATTGAGAACAGGTAGGCCTGTCTTGTTTGGTGTCTATAAAATTGTAATGACAAATCCTCTTTGATGGAAAAGTTGAATTTATCATTACAATTTTGAAAATGCCCTTTTTAGAATGCATTCTGTCCATCATCTGTGTGTCTTTCGCTTTCTCGCCCTAAGTGCACCTAGTATGCCTAGACATGGGTCCCAGGCTCAATGTGCCACTGGATTTAAGCTAGCCTGGCTGCTGATAAGTTATGCCCTGAACCCAGTCCCAGGATGCTTGTTTTCGGTCCAGGGAGGACCTGCTTTGTCAGTCTTCCTTGAACCGGAACAGAATCGACCCAAGACCAGTTTTGCCATGACTGGGGCTCTTCAGCTGGTTGTAGCTTGTTTCCAGTAGCCCAGTGAGTGAAACTAGTCTTAATTTGTTTCTATTTGTTCCGGTTCGGGGGTGGACTTTTCCAGTTGAAGCAGTGCCAAGACTGAGTGACATATGGCTGGGTCAAAAGTTAGGTACCATCGCGAGCGCAAGAACAATGTATTGGATTGTCATCCCGAGTGACTGCGGTGGATATACATAGAGCAAAAAGTCCTCTAATCATCTTTTGTGTGTTTAAAATAATAAACATACATTAAACTAATAAAAAATATATATGTTTGCATTTTAAAAACATCACTAGCTACAAGAGTTATAATAAATCTTACCATTTCCTAGCAGTGAAAAAATTCTAGACACTCTACTTAAAGGAAAATAAAAAAGAATCAAAAAGAGAAAAGACTCCATTGAATAAAGTCAAAGTGAAAAATTTGCAATTTGTTTTAATTTACTTATGTAATTTATGTTTTAAAAATCATGTTAAAGTAAGGTGAATCAAATGTATGTTTTACAAATGTACCAAGATGCATAAAATACATTTTTAAACTGTACATCTGTCCCTTGGTGTTTACAAAGATGCAAAATATTGACTAGAAAAACTTTCAGAAGATATAAAATTAACATCTTTCATATATTGGTTACAGATAGCTAAAATGTTTAGAAAACTTTAAAAAGTATAAATGTATTTTGTGAAACATGTATACATGTTGAAAACATTAGGAATAGAAATATTACATAAGAATATGTGCTTATTCTAAATAACTAATAAACAAAATAAACCACCTGAGCACATTTCTTATACGTAACAGACCTACAAATGATGATACCCCAACCCTCTTCCTAACAAAACCTTTGGTCCTAATATGGAGTTTGGCGGATGGGCTACTTATGATGGATATACATCACCATATTACTAGGGCATTACATTCAATGGCGCTTGTAAAATGGCAGATGGAAAATCCAGTACGTTTGTGACGTAGTTACCCATCCCCAAAGTCTAAATCAGTCCCATATCCCTAAACCTAACCTTACTCCAAATATTACCCTAAATCCACCTCTGCCACTATAACCCAAAATTCTCACTAACATCCTAGAAACATTCTTGAAAATGCAAAACTCCACCAGACTCATTTAATATTCTAACTTCAACCTTAGATATGTTGGAGAGCAGACAATAATCACTGACAATTTTCTCTTTTAATTTTAGGAAAAATAGGTGGCAAAAACTGTGCTGCTAATTCTCCAGTCCTACTCACTAAGGAGATAAGAGACTAAATGTAAGGATGGACACCAGAGTCTATGCAATCTCACAAGGAGAACATGGGGAATTGAAGCATAAGAAAGGGAGAGAGAGAACACAAGAGATACAAATCTTTCTGTCACAAGCCCGGTGGTCTGTCCAAGGGATAAATCACTCTCTATGGGACTAGTCATGAGAGGATCTTTCTAGAGGATGTATATGTTAAATAACATATGACTACAGGTTTGTGTAAGTGAGAAATTGTCAGTGCCTCTCTTATCAATCAGCAATAGTGCTCCTGATACTGGGTAACAGCAGTTCACAACCTTAGTATGTACAAGTAACAGCACCCCATACTTGGGAGCAATAAGGTGCCAAAAAGTGAAGGTTGCTCCAGGAATCTCTCAGTAAGGTAAATTGAGGAAGACAGCAGTGGAGGCAAGATAAGAGCTGAAATGGAAAGACCTCAATTTAAAAAGAAGAAGTTGGCTGGAATAAAAGTACAACATGCCACAAATATTGAGGACTCTGTTTTGAACAGGGAGTGAGCTCTGCCTCTGCTGGACAATGTTGCAGAAGGCACAATAGTTCAACAGAATCTTATGGAGTGTCTGACAGCAGTAGCAATGAGTGACTATATCCAGGTAGAAACACCGGAACAGAAACTTATTATCCCAAGCCAATTAAATGAATTATAACTCCAGATGGAGGGGGATGTACCACATACTATTCCTGTTCCGTTTTGGTAGAACCTGTCATTCAGCTATGACAGTCTCTTGGCTGAAAAAAGATACTGCTGGTGGCCAAATATATACACACAGACACTGTGTCCTTAAATGTGACATTTGTCAACAAATGAAGGCTTTTACCACAACTTGCACCCCAAAGACATCTTTGTTGATCTCAAACAAGCCTTTAGCCCCTACGCTCTGAAAGGTCCCATAAACACATCATGTTAACAGTGGATTCCTGCTCTCAATTCCTATGGATATGGTCACAGCGATCAGCTGATGCTCAAAGTATTATAAAAGCCTTGCAAGTCTTCATTGGTACATATGCACTAGCCACATTCCTTTTGAACAATGGCCCAGCATTTGCATCTAAAGCTTACAGGGGTACCATGGGGACATTTGGTGTGACTGCGCACTACTCCCCCCATACCAGCCGGAAGGAAATGTGGTTGTGAAGAGGAAAGCCTGTGATGTAGAGCAGTCTTTAACGGCTAGGGAATTCGTTTCCGGTTGCAGTTGGGTCCATCACCTGTTTGGGGTACAAAGAGCCATAAACAATCTGACATTAAGATCCTTTGATGGTCAGACTCCCTATGAATTCCTGTTTGGGATTAAGATGTGTGTTGCAGAGTTTGACAGTGACCGAGAAACACCTTTTGATATCAGTGAATGTCTGGCTGTCTAACATGAACTAAACAACTTCTGAGATGAACAAAGCAAAGGGGTACAGAAATGCTCTGCCACTGGAAAAGTGAAGGCAGTAATATTTTGAAGATCAGTGATCTAGTGCAGGAGAAAATAACGGGCAAAAAGGAGTTTGGGCCATCTTACAGAGCGCTTGTGCCTGTTCTGGATATTGAAGGTACCAGAACTGTACTTTTACAGCCTCTTGCTGGCAGGAAATACAAGAGATTTGTTTCGATTGATCTCATCGTTCACAGTATGTGGCAGGTTCTATATAGTGGGCCACAAGGTCTCCTGGGTAGCTACCAGCCTACTTTCACTAATATGCAGGAAATCTCTTTGCTAGCTTTAACCAACAAAGAAGTTTCTTTGCCCCGGCTGGGGACAGCTAACACTGGGGGTTCACCATTTCTATTTACATTTACCAATACCATACAATCACAATATAAGGCTATGCAGATTTTCACACAAAAAGTAAACAATGAAGTTGTTTATTGCACCCCACAATTGAACTTATATACTAGTTCTACACAGCTCCATGAGCCTGCAACATTTGTAAAAACTTCCTCAGGCTACTTTATTGGCTTTGATGACTTTTCTTCAAATGTAACTGACCCGTCTCCACGGCGTGGAATACGTGCATTTTCAATTTGGCTTAAAAAGACATACTTTATCCCACCCTGGATGTACATTTTGATTACAAATTCATTACTTTTCCTCTTTCTTTGGATTGGTTTTGTGACTGTCTTTTTTTTGCATCTTAATGGACACTATCTCCCAGGACGCACTGCTGTGGAACTGATAAATGAGGCCATGAAGCCTCATTCTTCATCACACAAAGCGCAAAGAGACCTGTTCCTTGTGAACATTTTAGCGGTTACAGTTTCAATTGAATTATTGGGATAGGGTACCCTATAATACATTTGGACAGATAGAGACTCTACAAGTCCCATATGTTTTTCGTATTTCTCTCAATGATACTCCTGGCAGCATGTCTGATGACAGGGGCATTCAGCTTATTCTGTTAGGTCTGACTCACCACCTATTATTCAAGTACTTCCCCTCATTTTTTTTATAAACCTGAATTGGTCTGTTCTGCACCTTGGACCTTGTTTGGGCCTTCAATATGGAGTCTCTACCATAAGTTAGCTCACCTACACCCAGTTCTAGCCAACAATAGGTTTGCCTCCTTGAGCCAATTGTAGTCCTGTGATTGACTTTTAGAATATAATGCAGTTCGTGTCTCTACCCTGGGTTCCCTTAATTTAATTGGATCTGAATCCCTAGAGGAGGCAATTGTATCAACTATTGTCCACGCCAGGGGCTTGATCCTCATTTCTTACGAGACCGCAACCCTCCTGACACTCCTTGCGGACGTACTAATGACTATACGCCCAAGCTGATAATTCTTCTACAATTCAGGATTGCCCCGTGTGGCTTCCACGGGACTCCAGGTCACACACAGGAGCCCGACCATCACTACTGGTTGATTTTTAACCTGGCACTGCACTCCACCCTTCTAGTCCTGAAGATGATCCTAAACTGTATGGATCGAAACGCCGTCGATTTCTCAGCCAAAATTTAGGCGCCTCCTGCATAGCGGTTCTCTGTATAAATAACAAACAAAGTCAATTGTTGAAAGTGCTTAGAAACCTCTATGTTTGTAGTCACTGTAAATATCCTTGCACAGAACACTTTGTGCCGTTCACGCTGATCTTTCTGTCACTTGCGTCGCCGTAGTGTCACTCACTTGTCACTCGTGCACCTTGTACACACTTGGGTCACAATGAAATTTGTGTATTTACAATTGTAATGCTGTTATTAATTGTGAATAATTTATCTGCCCTATTCTTTATATGTTGATTAAAACTGATGCTTTTAGCACATGTAATGAGTGAATAGAGTCTCCTTGTGCCCTCATGGATAATGTTTTCATATCCTTATTATTTGTCCTTTAATTATACCAGTTGGGATATTGTTTCCTTTATATAGCTTATTACCCCAATCCCAACCAGGTTGACGGGTTTCTACTCCTGTTGGTTTCACAAGACAAATACTCATGCAAGGGTCTTACTCCTACGTATACAGGAAGGGGGAGTGAAAGCTATGTTGATTATATTCTTTAATCACAAAATGTGTGCGATTAAGATGGGACATGGTGGAACCTCAGAACTTCCTTCCCTCATTTTTTCACAGTTGTGCTAAAGTAGTATCAACATGTCCCAATTTATTCTGCTCCTGTTCCAGAGTGGCTTATTGCTTTTGGTTGTATAGCCTAAAAGGCTCATGAGCTATTACATGTATCATATATAAAAACTGACATCTCAGCTCCCAAGTGGTTTGATACTGGGTGTTCCAAGGACCTGCGCAAGTTAAAAGATGCACTCAAAAAATCCCTAGAGATGTAGTCTAGGCAGCGACCTGTATGAGGAATTAAAGAGAAGGAAAGCGACTTCTAAGGACAAGAGCATACTAAACTTGAATTTCTACCTAGTTCCCTGAATCAGTTAGGATTATAAGATGTAATAATCAAACTGCCTATTCTGGCCGATGTGGAACAGGTAGCCTTGCAATAGTGAAAAAAGAAAATGGCTCTAATTCAATATTAGGACATGCCCCACATATTAGGGCTTGTCCTACCTTTTACCTACAATGCACCCTGTCCTTGGGCCTACCATAGGGGTGACTAATATGCAGAAAAGGGAAGGTTTAGAGACTGGCAAGTGGATGCACTTGCCCAGTCAACATGGCAGTACCAGACTGCACACAGGCTCTGCAATGGTAGACCTGAGAGACACTTTTACAGGCTGCTTCTGTGGGTGGGACAACCAGTGCTGCAAGTCCACAAGCAGCATTTGATTTACAAGCCCTGAGCACACTCAATGCACTGTTCTAGGGTCTGACAAGTAAACCAAGCAAACTAATCATGGAATCACTAATCCATACATCAGTTTAAAATAGGGAACACTTGCACTGTGGCACTGGACAGCAGTGGCACAGTGCCAAAAACATCTATAACCAGCAAAACATGTGAGGCAACAGCAAAAAAATGGAAGGGAGACCCACGCCAAAATGTCAGGTCTGACAAGTAAAAAGGCCAGGAGCGTGGGAAGACTACAGGAGCAGTCTTTAAATTTGCTGCTAGGTTGGGATGTAGACCCTTCTGAGCCCTTGTCAAGATTTATCAGACAAAGTGTGCATCTAAAGCTCTATACAGGAGAGATATTTGGGGTTTTCCTAGATTTCCTTGAGCTTCAGGTAGAGGAAAACAAATTTCTCAGACATCCATTCTGTGTACCACACAGTATGTTGACCTTCTCTGTAAATGAAGAGTTGGGGTCAGATATTTAAGTGACCAGATTGCCTTGCTCCCTATGCTGACTTGGGTTAAGATTTGGTCCAGGGAAGAGTTGGGTCTGAATCGATCAATTATGAGGGATTCTGTGGTACACTACCTGGCCTATAAAATACCATGGCTTAGGTATATAAGGGACTCTCTCTCCAATATGGGAAGGTGGAGCTGGTTACCATTCCTGAGGCTATCTGCAGAGGGTACTGCAAATGGGTTAGGGACCATTTTATGGAAAGGGTAAGATTTTCTAGGGAATAGGTACAGCTATCGAAACCCACTATCAGGAAATATGTTCAGACAAACACCATACTGCACATTGAGGCATATTTAACTTTTACAAAACATAATAGAGATAGATATCTTTCCATAAGACTCAGATTTAATTTACTGCACCTTATGTTTGCCACTGCAAAATGATGTTTTGATCTAAATTCTCTGTGTCCTTGCAATTCTGACCACAAATCTTCCCAGGAGTTCATGAACTTTATGTCAAGTGTCAGCTCACGAGGTTCCAGTTGTTTCCTTCTTGATGATGCTTGCTCCCAACTCCCTCTTGAATTCACCAATAGACCAAGATTATAACACTTGATGCTACTGATGTATCCACAAGGGAAAGGAGAAGTGGATTGAGAGAAGCACAAAGAACAACACAGGATCTCTTCTTTCTGAGGTATAGGGTGTAGGTTCTCTTTTTTGAGGTGATCTGGACTTCTTACATTGGCTCGGGAAACATCAAAGCACCGCGTCTAAATATTAACACATTTACCTCAATCACATGAATCTAAATAGTCCTTCTTGTTTTTTTATATGTCTAAACATTTACAGTACATACCATTTTGGGGTAAGCTCATTCAGACACCTCTGCAATTGTTAAGCGATTCTTTGATTCGACTCTTGCCTTTAAACAATGACAAAGTTAAAAGTTAAATAAATATTTGGAAACAGCAATAGCACGATGAAACGGGTATCGAACTGGTTAGTGAATAATGGTAATCCAAACTTTGACACAACTTAACTTATCCTACCTTTCAATTGGTAAGGAAATTCTTTAATTGGATTCTAAAAAAGAGAAGCAGAAACAAAAGCAGTTACTCTTTGGATCTATTGATTCTAAACATAGTTTCTAGAACAATTCGTTTTTTCCTTTAGGAATGTACACTATTACCAAGTTAGGCTGTCTGATTCTCTAGTCAAACAACTCTAAAATAATCTATGGCTCCACAAAATCACATCAGCAAATTCACAAGAAATTATCAGCAAATCTCGCGATAAATAAAACCCTCAAATTGTACTAGGCAAGTCCTCTTTTCATTTAGTCTTTACTGAGTATAATGTCACGATTGTCTTTACAAATGATTGTTGGATTTTTCCTCTTGCCGTGATCAATGTTTGTTGCTCTTTCCTTGTTGTTGCTAAGTTACTAAATAAACTCTCTTACTTTTTTTCAGGAACCGGAATGTCATCAAAAGGGACTGGACCGGAAGGAAGACTGTACCGGAATCCGGAAGGAAAAGGGTTGCTGTCGTCGGGGCTTCACGGAGACGATATGCAGGTAAGATGAAGCTTTTCAAGAGACGGGAGAGATGGAGGACGAGCAGGTGAGCCAGGATGGGAAATAAATACGGGAAGGAGGCGGGAGGCTTCTGGGCGGCTGGATGGGTAAACGGAGATGCAGATCAGGAACACTCGCAAGGACGCTGGATCGGGAAGGGAAGTGTCACTGCGAGCGCTCCTTCACGTGCAGCACAAGACAGTTGAAACACGTGCATTAACACATTGCCAAACGTTACTGAGAGCCTAAAAACAAGCATTGCTACCTACCAAGGTTGACAGGTTCTATTACATTCATATTAAGAAACAAGCAATGCTAACTACAAAAAGGCATTACTGGTTATAAAAGTTTGACAAGTTCAATTATATTAAGAATATCACTTTACCAGAACTCAGTGCCAACTAACCTGTAATAGCAACATGAGATCCCAAGATAGTTCACACCCCCAAAGGTCTTCTTACAGGTCGGGGTTTATTGGGATGAAGAGCATGGAAGGATCGGATTAGCCGAGGAGCATGTACATTTCCTTCTGGTTCCCAGGATCGTTCTGAAGAGTCATAGCCTTTCCAATCAACCAGATAAAATAATCGACCCCGAATGCGTTTAGCATCCAAAATTCCTTTAACCGCATATTGTAAATGATCTCCCACAACAATAGGAGGAGGAGGACTATCAGTACGAGTATTTGGATCAAAGTGTTTCAAAAGTGACACATGAAAGACAGGATGAATAGAATACTCTTGAGGAAGGACCAATTTAACGGAGACTGGGTTTAGAATTCTGTCAATAGGGATAGGTCCAATGAATCTGGGTTTTAGTTTTTCGGGGCACTCAATCTGAATGTTTTTTGTTGACAACCAAACCAAATCCCCAACATTATATTGTGGAGCTGGCATTCTGTGTTGATCAGCATTTTTCATTCTTTCTTTTTGCTTGACTACAGTCTTTTTAATGTGTTCTTGAAAGGCTGACAAAGTAGCTAACCGTTCAGTAACAGCAGGCATGTCACAAGTTAAGTCTGGGAATACTATTGGTAGGGTCCGGGGATGTTGGCCTGTGGGAAAATAAAAGGGGAAACATCCTAAAGCTGAATGCACTGAATTATTGTAAGCAAACTCTGCTAAGGGTAGTGCCTCATCCCAATTTGAATTTAAAGTGGTTGTTAAACAACGTAAACTTTGTTCAAGACACTGATTCACTTTTTCAGTTTGACCATCCGTTTGCGGATGGAAGGCTGATCACAGAGCCAATTCTATACCTAACTGGCCACTAAGCTGCTTCCAGAATTTAGAAAGAAATTGGGGACCTCTGTCCGAAATATTTTTTTGTGGTAAGCCATGAAGCTTGACTACGTTGGCTAAAAACAAGGTACTGAACTCAGTTGCAGATAGGAGTTTGAGTAGAGGTATGAAGTGCCCCATTTTGGACAACAAGTCTACTACCACTAGAATTGTGGTGAAACCAGGAGACATGGGTAAATCTGTGACAAAGTCTAGGCTAATTGTGTGCCAAGGATATGGTGGAATAGTCATTGGTTGAAGTAGACCCATTGGAGGAGTGTGTAAAATGTTTTGTAGTGCAACACACGGGACAGGTTAGAACATACTGATGTATATCATCACTCATGTTTTTCCACCAAAAATGTCTTTGGCACAATTCCAGAGTTTTAGTAACACCTGGATGAGCTGCAGTAGCCAAGTCATGATTCCATGTGATTATCTGTTCCCTTAATTCTTTTTCTGGAACAAGTTTTTTTCTTTTATGATTAAAGAGTCCATCTTGTATTGAAGTGTTTTTTTGTGAAAGCCATTGTTGTTGATCTAAGAGATCAGTTTTTTTTTAACAGTGTCAAGAAATCTTTTGGAGATATTTCTGCACAAACATTCTCAGCAGGAATAATGCTTTGTGGTTCTTTTTTGTGCTCTGAGTCTTTGTCACAAACCAAGCGTGAAAGCGTGTCTGACAACAATTGCTAAGCGCCAGGACGGTAGGTTATTAGAAAGTCAAATTCGCTAAAGAATTGCAACCATCGCATTTGTCTGGAAGTAAATGATTTTACAGTTGAATAAAACTGTAGATTCTTGTGATCAGAGAAGATGGTGATAGTATGTTTAGCTCCCAGCAGATGATGTCTCCATTCCTGGAAGACAGCCTTTATTGCTAAAAGCTCACGCACCGCAATGGTATAATTTTGTTCAGCAGGTAACAGTTTTCGGGAAGAGAAAGCAACCGGATGAAAATGCCCTGTGTTAACTTCTTTTTGCATTAAGACTCCATCAATGGCGGTTTGTGAAGCATCTGCTTCCACAAAGAATGGTCTGTCTGGATCCGGTTGTATTAAGATTGGAGCAGAGGTGAATGCCTTTTTTAAGGTTGTAAAAGCCAATTCCACTTCAATAGACCAAAGACATTTCTTTCCCTTTTGGAGCAATTGTGTGATGGGGGCAACAATCTCTGAGAATCTAGAAATGAAGCGCCTATAAAAGTTAGCAAACCCTAGTATCCTCTGTGTTTCTTTTACTGTGGTTGGGGCTGGCCAGTTTAAGATCGCTTCAACCTTTTTAGGATCCATAATGATTCCTTCTGGAGATAACCAATACCCCAGAAATTCCACTTTAGAAGTGTTAAAAACAAATTTTTATAGCTTAACGAATAAAGAATTGTCTCTTAGTTTCTGGAGAACAGATCGAACATGTTTCACATGTTCTTCTGGATTTTTTGAGTAAATCAAAATGTCATCATTATAAACAATGACACAGATGTCTAACAAGTTGTGTAATAGTATTGAAATGCTGCTGGGGCGTTGCAAAGTCCAAATGGCATAACTGTAAACTCGAATAAGCCAAATTTGGAGCGGAAAGCGGTTTTCTACTCGCCCCCCTCTTTTATTCGAACCAAGTGGTACGCTCCGCTTAGATCCAATTTTGTGTAAATACTTGAGCCCTTAACTTGGTTCAAAAGTACAGGTATCAAAGGCAAAGGATACCGATTTCTAATAGTAGCCCTATTTACCGCACAATAGTCAATACAGGCCCTCAAGTCTCCTGTCTTTTTTTGCTACAAAAAAGAGGGGGAATGAGACTGGCGATGTGGAATGACAAATGAAACCAATTTCTAACAATTCGTCCAGATAGGTTCTTAAGTACTGATTCTCAGGTTCTATTAATGCGTATATCCGGCTACAAGATAGAACAGCCCCAGGGATCAAATCAATCCTACAATCAAAGATCCTGTGAGGTGGCAACTTAGTTGCCTTAACTGGGTCAAACACTTCAGAGAAATCTTTGTATTCACTGGGAATGTCAGACTTTTCAAGGTGTGAAGTAGCACAATAAAGAGGCATAACTGGATCTTTTGTCTCTTGATAACAGTGTAACTTGCAACAGGACGAATTCAAGGTTACCGTACGTCTTACCCAATCAATCTGAGGATTGTGGAGTTCAAGCCATGGAATTCCTAAAATAACCCCGAAAGCTGGTGTATCTATTAGGTCGAATATAGTAGACTCAGTGGGGCCATTGTCAGCAACTAAGAGTAAAGGTGTTGTATGAAATCTTATTAAACCAGATGAAAGCGCCGAACCATCAACTGCTCGAACTGGCTCAGGCTCTTCTTTAGGTATGAATGTCAAATGCAATTTTCAAGCTAAACCTAGGTCAAAAAAATTACCTGTAGCTCCAGAATCTATGAGCACAGGGATACTGTGTTTTTGCTGATTTGATAAAATCAAAATGACTCTTACTGTGAAATGTTTAGGTACAAAGTTTGTAATGCTAGTTGCATAATTTGAGACCTTTTGACAAACAACTCCTGAGGAACCGATCTCCACATCCCCCGAGGTAACTAGTTTTCCGATATCTGAGAGGAATCCGAAACTGTAACTAGGGCCTTCTTCTTGACTGGTTTTAATGGACAATCCCTGGCGAAATGACCAGACTTTCCACAATATAAACATAGATTCCCTTTTCGTCTACGTTCTTTTTCTTCCTGGGACAAGCGTCCTTTTACCCCTCCAATTTGCATGGGTTCTACCTGAGCATTTTTGTCATCATTTTCCTTACGTTCAACTTTAAAGTGTAAATTTCTAAAATCTCCTCTGGGTCTTTCACTTTTTCGTTCACCCAACCTGTGATCTAATTTCACCACCAGATCTTGGAATTCTCTGAAATCTTCAGGTAGATTGATAAAATGAGCTAGGGAATCTTTTAAGTCATCTTTGATACCTCTATAAAACAATGATACTCTTTTTTCCTCCGGCCACCGAGTTTCTGCGAGTAATCTATTAAAGGTAGTGACATATGTGAGCAGATCCTTAGAGCCTTGACGCAGATTCAAAAGCTCATTATCTGATGCCTCTAGAAAGGTATGTTTCTCAAAAAGACTCGACAGCTGTTTTAAAATCATCTAAACTGTGTAACACTGGATCTTTTTTATCTACCAAAGGCATAGCCCAATTTGCTGCCACTCCTCCTAAATAAGAAATAATAAAAGCAACTTTTGAAGTATCATTGGTGAAAATCTGTGGCTAAGTGTAATTGACATTAGCTCATAAATGTGGTGTAACGACTACCGTCTCCGGTGAACCTTTCAGGTTTTGCTAAAGGTACAGGACTTGGTGCAACTACTGTAACCTGAACTGTTTGTTCGGGCATCTTACTTGAGGAGACCTGGGATGGTGAGGTCGAGATTCCAAATTTTGGGGGCTGCAAAATTGGACGTCTATCTGCTGACGTTTCACTCCAAGTAGTAAACCCTGTTCTAGTTTTATCCAATTCCTGTATAAGGGACTGGTTTTGAAAACGGAGTTCCTGCATTTCATTGTTCAATTTGTGAACAATTTGTGCCAACTTTGCAACATCCAATTCCGAAAGATCCATGATCAAAACACCATCAAGGGGAAACAAGGGAGTGTGTGTGTCGCTTCGCTTTCTGTCAAGCGTCAGCTCACGAGGTTCCAGTTGTTTCCTTCTTGATGATGCTTGCTACCAACTCCCTCTTGAATCCACCAATAGACAAAGATTATAACACACGACACCCAGCTGATCCTCTCCCTCACCAACGACCCTGCCACCGCCAGAACCAACCTACACGAAGGGATGAAAGACGTAGCCGAGTGGATGATGAACAGCCGCCTGAAACTGAACTCAGACAAGACGGAAGTTCTCATCCTGGGCTCCTCGCCCTCTGCCTGGGATGACTCATGGTGGCCCCCCGCCCTGGGCAGTGCACCCAAACCAACAGACCACACACGCAACCTGGGCTTCATGCTGGACTCCTCCCTCTCCATGACCAGACAAGTCAACGCCGTCTCCTCGTCTTGCTTCAACATCCTACGCATGCTACGTAAGATCTTCCGGTGGATCCCCACCGAGACCAGGAAGACGGTCACCCAAGCCCTTGTCACCAGCCGACTGGACTACGGCAACGCCCTCTACGCCGGAACCACTGCCAAGCTCGGGAAGAGACTCCAGCGGATCCAGAACGCCTCAGCAAGACTCATCCTCGACATCCCCCGACACAGCCACATCTCCGGACACCTGAGAGACCTGCACTGGCTCCCGGTCAACAAGAGAATCACCTTCCGTCTCCTCGCCCACCCACACAAAGCCCTACACAACCAAGGCCCAAGATACCTCAACAGCCGCCTCAACTTCTACACTCCCACTCGCCAGCTTCGATCAACCAGCCACACCCTCGCCGCCGTCCCCCGCATCCGAAGAGCCACCACAGGAGGAAGGTCCTTCTCCTTCCTGGCCGCCAAGACCTGGAACTCCCTCCCGACCCACCTCCGCCTGACCCAAGACCACCTCGCCTTCAGGAAGCAGCTCAAGACCTGGCTGTTCGAGCAGTAGCGGACCCCCCTCCCCCAAGCGCCTTGAGACCCTCCGGGTGAGTAGTGCGCTATATAAATGTTTTGATTGATTGATTGATTGATTGATGCTACTGATGTATCCACAAGGGAAAGGGGAAGTGGATTGAGAGAAACACAAACAACACCACAGGATCTCTTCTTTCTGAGATATAGGGTGTAGTTTCTCTTTTTTGAGGTGATCTGGACTTCTTACATTGGCTCGGGAAACATCAAAGCACTGCGTCTAAATAATAACACACTTACCTCAATCACATGAATCTAAATAGTCCTTCTTGTCTTTTTTATATGTCTAAACATTTACAGTACATACCATTTTGGGGTAAGACCATTCAGACACCTCTGCAACTGTTAAGCGATTCTTTGATTCGACTCTTGCCTTTCAACAATGACAAAGTTACAAGTTAAATAAATATTTGGAAACAGCAATAGCACGATGAACCGGGTATTGAACTGGTTAGTGATTAATGGTAATCCAAACTTTGACACAACTTAACTTATCCTACCTTTCAATTGCGTAGGAAATTCTTTAATTGGATTCTAAAAAAGAGAAGCAGAAACAAAAGCAGCCTACTCTTTGGGTCTGTTGATTCTAAACATAGTTTCTAGAACAATTCCTTTTTTCCTTTAGGAATGTACACAATTACCAATTTAGGCTGTCTGATTCTCTAGTCAAACAACTCTAAAATAATCTATGGCTCCACAAAATTACATCAGCAAATTTACAAGAAAGTATCGGAAAATCTCGCGATCAATTAAACCCTCAAACTGTACTAGGCAAGTCCGCTTTTCATTCAGTCTTTACTGAGTATAATGTCACGATAGTCTTTACCAATGATTGTTGGATTTTTCCTCTTGCCAAGATCAATGTTTATTGCTCTTTCCTTGTTGTTGCTAAGTTACTAAATAAACTCTCTTACTTCTTTTCAGGAACCAGAATGTCATAAAAGGGACTGGACCGGAAGGAAGACTGTACGGAATCTGGAAGGAAAAGGGTTGCTGTCGTCGGGGCTTCACGGAGACGATATGCAGGTAAGATGAAGCTTTTCAAGAGACGGGAGAGATGGAGGACGAGCAGGTCAGCCAGGACGGGAAATAAATACGGGAAGGAGGCGGGAGGCTTCTGGGTGGCTGGATGGGTAACCTGAGATGCAGATAAGGAACACTCGCAAGGACGCTGGATCGGGAAGAGAAGCGTCACTGCGACCGCGAGCGGGGTTTTTATAGTTTTTAAGAACAGGGCATAAGTTCCTTCACGTGCAGCACAAGACAGTTGAAACACATGCATTAAAACATTGCCAAACGTTACTGAGAGCCTAAAAACAAGCATTGCTACCTACCAAGGTTGGCAGGTTCTATTACATTCATATTAAGAAACAAGCATTGCTAACTACAAAAAGGCATTATTGGTTATCAAAGTTCGACAAGTTCAATTATATTAAGAATATCACTTTACCAGAACTCAGTGCCAACTAACCTGTAATAGCAACATGAGATCCCATGACACTTTATGATGTCTTCCACGTTGTATACAGAACAATGGAGGGCTTTTATTGTACCTGTTTTAAAAAGAAAAAGATTTTTAAAAATCCACCCAGCTTCTGTATATTTACAGATTGTATCAGATGGATATGTCATAGAAAATGTTATTTAAGAGCTGACGTTCTCATACAGTATACCAGGGAAGACTAACCAAATGTTTTAGTATCTGTATTTATTTTTTCTGTGTGCAATGCTTTTATATATAGGCTTATATTAGTTTGTAAGTACTGTTTTTATAGTTGTTGCTGTCTTTTATAGTTTTAACAAAAACTGAATAAAGAAATAATTTTAATTTGATTCGACTGGGACATTCGTGTAGTAAAGCAAATGCCTGGTGATTTAGAATGTTACACTGTATTTCAAAGAGAAGATATGTATAGTGGTACGTCTAAGTATGATAAACTGTTTTGTTTTCACCATTATGGCACCATTATTTACTTAAAGCACGTACTCCAAGTGCAGTATTTAACTACACACACTGGGAACACTGCCCTAGACCACTAGTAGGTAGCTTCAAGACAATTGCAGATACGTTTGCATATTTTTCTGGTCACAATCCCGTAGACCTAGAATCCCATTATTATAAGCTTCTCCAATCCCCAGCAAAGCAAAATATGCTGACAAAATGTTATTTGTGTCCCCTTTCATTTCACAGTTGTTGATACAAGAGTATAACTTTTGGAAATATAACATTGATTTGAAATCCATCTGGGGAACTGAAGATTGGCAGGTTTAGTGCAATGAGGCTTTGTTTCAGGCATGCCTTATACCACAACAAATGATTTTCCTGAACAAAACAGTGCAGCAAACATCCTGCCTCAGCCAGGCCAAGATAAAGGATATGAATACACATCAAGTTATATCATGTTGCTGATTTTCAACGGTAGGCTGCGAGTAGTCCTTGGTAGTTCCCCAACTCCTCTCCCTACCATATAGGAAATTCTTCTACAGCTATTGAGCACCACCAAAGCATTTTCCCCACAGCTGGGCGGTTGGAGAATGCACTACAATAAATACCTACGTCCGCTACAACTACCAACAACACAACTGAAGTGAGTACTGTTATTACTACTGTGTCTTCTTCAGCTAGTGTCATTTATACAGATCCGCCGCTTTTGGTTTGACTGGTATGTTGCTATAACTAAGGCACCAGTTTTTCAAGGAACTGATTCTGGTTATTATGTGGGTTGAGATGGTTTTTCTTCAGAATCTTTTGATGATTCTTCTGTTTTAGATACTCCTCCTGCACGGATCTGTGTTTTCCACTGATGGCTAAAATGAATTTTTCTTGTCCCAACTTGGACATATGTATGGAAAACACTTACCTCAGTTTTTCTATTCCTGTGGATTGGATTTGTGAATGATTTTTTCTTGCAGATTAATGGTCATTACCTGCCAGAAGGTGTTGACGCCTCACTCATCTTCAAATGAGCTACAAAGAGACTTGTCCCTCATGAGCATTTTAGCTGTTCCAGTAACTGTTGGAATTGTTTAGGTTTTTTGGCCAGATGTAAAACACTTAGCGGTCGCAAACGGGAAGTCAGACCATTTGCAACAGCTAAAAAGGGTTGTGGGATGTACAAACCCTATTTTGAGAGTCGGTAACCTATTACCGAGTCATGAAATAGGGTTTGTTAGTCTCTATTAGGAAGGGGCGATCCAAGGAAGTCCATTCCTAATAGCTAGTCACACTGGAATGTATGAATGTTTTGTTACCACAAATGCTGTTGCGAAACAATCACAGTTACCACCTACGTCAAGTAGGTGGTAAGAAAGTCGCAAATGGAAAGGGGTCCCCATGGGTCCCCTTCCCCTTTGTGAAAAAATATTTTTTAAGAGTAGGCAGGGGTCACACGGCCACTGCCTGCCCTTAAACAATAAAAGGAAAATGGGCGGCATTTGAAAAAAAATTGCTTCATTAAAAAAAGCAAACCCAGATATGTAATATGTGAGATTCCTAAGGGGTCGGGTCGCCAAGTGTGACCTACTTCATTAATATTAAAGATATGGGTTCTTTAGTGATGCCATTTGGAATCACAAAACAGTGCCTGAGACACTGTTGTGCATTCCATTCTGTGAGTCACATATTGCGACTCACAAAATGGAATGGTTGTACATCTGGCCCAAAGTTCATTATGAAGTATTTGATCCAATGGAATTTCTGCAGATACCTTATGTATTTAGGGTTTCTCTGGGTGATGTAATTATACCTGGATTACATTTGGATGATTGGGATGCTGAAACTGTAAACTCCAGGCTCTCACAGCAGGAATACAATACTGTTTTTGAAACAGAGGATCTGTACTTAAATTCAGCTAATTATGGTCAAATGCTCTGTTGCCATCAATATGGACATCACTATTTACATTGAGCTAATGTTCAGTGCACACTTTTTAACTAAGCGATACAAAAGGGGATTTGCTCAAACGCTCCGTCCATCATCCCCTTTTGTTTCGCTTTGTTCACCCGAAGTTGACAGGGTATGCTCAGACGTGAGTCCATTGCTCACTTGGCCACTGGATTCAAGATAGCCTGGCTGATGAGGATTATGAATCCGAAACCGGTCCTAGGATGCTTGTTTCCGGTCCAGGGAAGACATGGCTTGGCAGTTCGGGCTGGACTGTTTCCATGAGGCACAGGGTCAGACTGATTTGCATATGGCCATGTCTGAACTGGGGTGGCTGAGTGAGCTAAAGAATGGTGATGGATTAAACCCAGATCAGTTGACTGGGGGTGAGCAATTGATTTGCTCAAACGCTCCGTCCATCATCCCCTTTTGTTTCGCTTTGTTTGCCCTAAGTTGGCAGGGTATGCTCAGACGTGAGTCCCTTGCTCACTTGGCCACTGGATAAAAGATAGCCTGGCTGATGAGGATTATGAATCCGAAACCGGTCCCAGGATTCTTGTTTCCGGTCCAGGGAAGACATGGCTTGGCAGTTCGGGCTGGACTGTTCCCATGAGGCACAGGGTCAGACTGATTTGCATATGGCCATGTCTGAACTGGGGTGGCTGAGTGAGCTAAAGAATGGTGATGGATTATACCCATATCAGTTGAATGGGGGTGAGTGTTTGCTCTGCTCAAACGCTCCGTCCATCATCCCCTTTTGTTTCGCTTTGTTCGCCCTAAGTTGACAGCGTATGCTCAGACATGAGTCCCTTGCTCACTTGGCCACTGGATTCA
Source organism: Lissotriton vulgaris (assembly GCF_964263255.1). Lineage (NCBI taxonomy): Eukaryota > Metazoa > Chordata > Amphibia > Caudata > Salamandridae > Lissotriton > Lissotriton vulgaris. The sequence continues at coordinate 670,092,815 of NC_141694.1, forward strand.
AGATAGCCTGGCTGATGAGGATTATGAATCCGAAACTGGTCCCAGGATGCTTGTTTCCGGTCCAGGGAAGACATGGCTTGGCAGTTCGGGCTGGACTGTTCCCATGAGGCACAGGGTCAGACTGATTTGCATATGGCCATGTCTGAACTGGGGTGGCTGAGTGAGCTAAAGAATGGTGATGGATTAAACCCAGATCAGTTGACTGGGGGTGAGTGTTTGATTTGCTCAAACGCTCTGTCCATCATCCCCTTTTGTTTCGCTTTGTTCGCCCTAAGTTGGCAGGGTATGCTCAGATGTGAGTCCCTTGCTCACTTGGCCACTGGATTCAAGATAGCCTGGCTGATGAGGATTATGAATCCGAAACCGGTCCCAGGATGCTTGTTTCCGGACCAGGGAAGACGTGGCTTGGCAGTTCGGGCTGGACTGTTCCAATGAGGCACAGGGTCAGACTGATTTGCATATGGCCATGTCTGAACTGGGGTGGCTGAGTGAGCTAAAGAATGGTGATGGATTAAACCCAGATCAGTTGACTGGGGGTGAGTGTTTGATTTGCTCAAACGCTCCGTCCATCATCCCCTTTTGTTTCGCTTTGTTTGCTCTAAGTTGGCAGGGTATGCTCAGACGTGAGTCCCTTGCTCACTTGGCCACTGGATTGAAGATAGCCTGGCTGATGAGGATTATGAATCTGAAACCGGTCCCAGGATGCTTGTTTCCGGTCAAGGGAAGACATGGCTTGGCAGTTCGGGCTAGACTGTTCCCGTGAGGCACAGGGTCAGACTGATTTGCATATGGCCATGTCTGAACTGGGGTGGCTGAGTGAGCTAAAGTATGGTGATGGATTAAACCCAGATCAGTTGACTGGGGGTGAGTGTTTGATTTAGTCAAATGCTTCGTCCATCATCCCCTTTTGTTTCGCTTTGTTCGCCCTAAGTTGGCAGGGTATGCTCAGACGTGAGTCGCTTGCTCCATTGGCCACTGAATTCAAGATAGCCTGGCTGATGAGGATTATGAATCCGAAACCGGTCCCAGGGTGCTTGTTTCCGGTCCAGGGAAGACATGGCTTGGCAGTTCGGGCTGGACTGTTCCCATGAGGCACAGGGTCAGACTGATTTGCATATGGCCATGTCTGAACTGGGGTGGCTGAGTGAGCTAAAGAATGGTGATGGATTAAACCCAGATCAGTTGACTGGGGGTGAGTGTTTGATTTGCTCAAACGCTCCGTCCATCATCCCCTTTTGTTTCGCTTTGTTGGCTCTAAGTTGGCAGGGTATGCTCAGACATGAGTCCCTTGCTCACTTGGCCACTGGATTGAAGATAGCCTGGCTGATGAGGATTATGAATCTGAAACCGGTCCCAGGATGCTTGTTTCCGGTCATGGGAAGACATGGCTTGGCAGTTCGGGCTGGACTGTTCCCGGGAGGCACAGGGTCAGACTGATTTGCATATGGCCATGTCTGAACTGGGGTGGCTGAGTGAGCTAAAGAATGGCGATGGACTAAACCCAGATCAGTTGACTGGGGGTGAGTGTTTGATTTGGTCAAACGCTCTGTCCATCATCCCCTTTTGTTTCGCTTTGTTCGCCCTAAGCTGGCAGGTTATGCTCAGATGTGAGTCCCTTGCTCACTTGGCCACTGGATTCAAGATAGCCTGGCTGATGAGGATTATGAATCCGAAACCGGTCCCAGGGTGCTTGTTTCCGGTCCAGGGAAGACATGGCTTGGCAGTTCAGGCTGGACTGTTCCCATGAGGCACAGGGTCAGACTGATTTGCATATGGCCATGTCTGAACTGGGGTGGCTGAGTGAGCTAAAGAATGGTGATGGATTAAACCCAGATCAGTTGACTGGGGGTGAGTGTTTGATTTGCTCAAACGCTCCGTCCATCATCCCCTTTTGTTTAGCTTTGTTGGCTCTAAGTTGGCAGGGTATGCTCAGACATGAGTCCCTTGCTCACTTGGCCACTGGATTGAAGATAGCCTGGCTGATGAGGATTATGAATCTGAAACCGGTCCCAGGATGCTTGTTTCCGGTCATGGGAAGACATGGCTTGGCAGTTCGGGCTGGACTGTTCCCGGGAGGCACAGGGTCAGACTGATTTGCATATGGCCATGTCTGAACTGGGGTGGCTGAGTGAGCTAAAGAATGGCGATGGACTAAACCCAGATCAGTTGACTAGGGGTGAGTGTTTGATTTGGTCAAACGCTCTGTCCATCATCCCCTTTTGTTTCGCTTTGTTCGCCCTAAGTTGCCAGGTTATGCTCAGATGTGAGTCCCTTGCTCACTTGGCCACTGGATTGAAGATAGCCTGGCTGATGAGGATTATGAATCTGAAACCGGTCCCAGGATGCTTGTTTCCGGTCATGGGAAGACATGGCTTGGCAGTTCGGGCTGGACTGTTCCTGGGAGGCACAGGGTCAGACTGATTTGCATATGGCCATGTCTGAACTGGGGTGGCTGAGTGAGCTAAAGAATGGCGATGGACTAAACCCAGATCAGTTGACTGGGGGTGAGTGTTTGATTTGGTCAAACGCTCCGTCCATCATCCCCTTTTGTTTCGCTTTGTTCGCCCTAAGTTGGCAGGTTATGCTCAGATGTGAGTCCCTTGCTCACTTGGCCACTGGATTCAAGATAGCCTGGCTGATGAGGATTAAGAATCCAAAACCGTTCCCAGGATGCTTGTTTCCGGTCCAGGGACGACATGGCTTGGCATTCGGGCTGGACTGTTCCCATGAGGCACAGGGTCAGACTGATTTGCATATGGCCATGTCTGAACTGGGGTGGCTGAGTGAGCTAAAGAATGGTGATGGATTAAACCCAGATCAGTTGACTGGGGGTGAGTGTTTGATTTGCTCAAACGCTCCATCCATCATCCCCTTTTGTTTCGCTTTGTTCGCCCTAAGTTGGCAGGGTATGCTCAGACGTGAGTCCCTTGCTCACTTGGCCACTGGATTGAAGATAGCCTGGCTGATGAGGATTATGAATCTGAAACCGGTCCCAGGATGCTTGTTTCCGGTCATGGGAAGACATGGCTTGGCAGTTCGGGCTGGACTGTTCCCGGGAGGCACAGGGTCAGACTGATTTGCATATGGCCATGTCTGAACTGGGGTGGCTGAGTGAGCTAAAGAATGGTGATGGACTAAACCCAGATCAGTTGACTGGGGGTGAGTGTTTGATTTGGTCAAACGCTCCGTCCATCATCCCCTTTTGTTTCGCTTTGTTCGCCCTAAGTTGGCAGGTTATGCTCAGACGTGAGTCCCTTGCTCACTTGGCCACTGGATTCAAGATAGCCTGGCGGATGAGGATTAAGAATCCAAAACCGGTCCCAGGATGCTTGTTTCCGGTCCAGGGAAGACATGGGTTGGCAGTTCGGGCTGGACTGTTCCCATGAGGTACAGGGTCAGACTGATTTTCATATGGCCATGTCTGAACTGGGGTGGCTGAGTGAGCTAAAGAATGGTGATGGATTAAACCCAGATCAGTTGACTGGGGTGAGTGTTTGATTTGCTCAAACGATCCATCCATCATCCCTTTTTGTTACACTTTTTAACTACACACAATGGAAACATTGCTCCTCTACCCTACAAGGGTGCTCAAAATCATACAAGGATAAATAAGCATATTTTTCTGGATATGACACATCTGACCCTAAGTCATATGAATTCAAATTTACCCCTACACCACCAAATAAATATATGCTTACACAAACAAAGATATTATATCCAATTATCTGTGAAAGTCTATGATCATTGGAAGGATACCATTGACATGAAATCAATTTGGGAAACCAAACCTTGTCAAGTTAAGGGCATTTGTTCTGAGCCTGCTTGATTCCAACACAAATGATTATTCTGAATGAAAGCATTTAGCAGAATAAATGTCTGGGACAAGCTAACATTAAACACATGAATGCACCAAACATTCCCTCCTTTGCCCAATTTTATAAATGGCAAGATTTAACAAATTACACTGTGGTATAATGCAGAATGGTTCATTTAAATCCACAATGTCTGCAGCAAAACAACATCTTTCTCTTCTTTTTTCGATATCAAGGATCTCACTGATTTATTCTTGGGTCCTTAGTCTCCATGTTCTAAAAGATTTGTTTATGCCACTTATAATGAAATTTGTAAATTGTCTCAAATAGAAGCTGCTGCATGTTTAAGACAAATGAATCAAGATACTTTGGATAAGTGCTTTCTGTTGTTGATAATAGTATTATTCTGCTGTCTTCTCACATTTACAATTTGAATACATTGCATCATCTGTTTTTTTTGTTGTTTTTTTTGTCCTCATTTGCCTTGCCCTCCTCTTAATTAGCCGCCAACCGCCATGCGTGTCTTGCTTCGAGATACGTAATGTTTGCTGTTGCCCACTCGGTGACACGATTTCTGAGAATTGGCAGTAGATGACCTTAAGAAGTACAGGGAATAAGCAGGATCAGGCCTGCACTGACTCCATCTTGGTATTATTAACCTGTAGAACCAACCATGGCACAGAGGAGGGGGCCTGGTCCTTGGAGTGATATGGCATAATCATAGGACCGGGAAAAAAAAAAAATCCCCGCCTGCTATTTTCACTGAACCAAAAGGTCACAAAAAGCCACGTTACGTATACTGCAAGATCTAGTCATATCCATCTTAGATGTTTCATACATGGATGACAACCAGTTTGCGTGTGATAGTGCCGTATTTTCTATCCAGACTTTACATATCTGTCTCCTAGCCAGCAAAACTGCATGGCCGGTTATACTATCATCCCATCCAAAGATAATAAGGGGTAGTGTAATGGACACAGATATGTTTAGGATAGAATCTAGGGTTGCTTTCACTTCATCCCATAACTGGGCTATGTAAGGGCAGTCCTTAAACATATGGACGTCCGAGGCCTCGATGTAGTTGTACTTATTGCATTTCTTGCCTGGGATAAATTTGGACAGTTTCAAAGGTGAGAGGTAAGCTCGATGTATCGTGAAAAAATGATTACGTCTCAGCCATGCAGGTTTAACGGTTTTGTATAGCAGGGTACAAGATCTTTTCCAAAATTTCTATACTTTGGGCACCCAATTCTTCTCCCCACAATTCCTCCTGGAGAGTGAACTCTCCATCAGCCTCCTCTAGCAAATTCCAGTACCACCGCGTCACCTCTTTACCCCCCCTTGTTGTTCCACCAACTGTTGTTCTATGGTACTATACTTCCCAAATGTTACCCCTGACCTACCCAGAGCTTTGACCCAACTATCTAATTGTATAAACTTAAATCTAGAAAACTCGGGGCCCAGCTGTTCCCGTAGCTCCTCCCAAGACCTCAAGGACTTTCCTGCCAGCAGTTCTCCCCATCTTGTTATTCCTCCATCCCTCACCGGAATTGCTAGTCTGTCTTTCAGACATAACGGCAAGCCCGGGGAGTCCCAGATAGGTGCATAGTTTGAAAAATACGGCAAACCTAGTCTTTCCTTATCTATAGCCAGGCTTTTGCCTGGGACATAAGGGTTTTTAACTTGACTTTTTTAAAGTATTTTTGGTCCCCAAATTTAAACAAAAATCTGTCGGTTGGTAATATAGCACCGACCAGCATGGCTTTAAACATTGCCCCAGCAGATGTATTAGATGGTGATTTTAAAAGCATTCTGGAATGGGACAACTGAAAGGCCCATGCATAATACTGCAAATCGGGCAAGGACAGCCCCCCTTTTCCCTCCTCCTGCTCAACTTCTTCCATGCCACTCTCGCCGATTTATACTTCCAAATGAAGGAATTTATCTCTCTCTGGCACTTATCCAAGGTTTTACCATCAAAAGCCAGGGGAATGGTGTTAAAAATGAATGTGAATTTAGGAAGGATAGACATCTTTATCAGACTCACTCTGCCTAATATAGTTAATGGAAGATTGGACCAAGATTTTAACAGTTTTCTACACTCATTGTACACTCTCTCTAAGTTGACTTGAGCGATGCCTCCAACATCTTGAACCACCCGGATACCCAGATATCGTATTGAGTTGGTCACATCCAGCAGTAAGTTGGGGATGTTCCATGCCATGATGTCAGTTTTACTAGCATTTATCTCGTACCCCGAGATGCGACCAAACTCTTCAGCCCTCTTAATAACCGCCGGGAATGATGTCTCCGGGTCAGATGTTAAAATGAGAATGTCGTCTGCATAGAGTGCGACCCGCCTCTCCCACTCCCCAAATCTGAATGATGGAATATTTTCATCTCCCCTTAAAATTTCTGCAAACGGTTCGATGTACAAATTGAAGAGGAGGGGAGAGAGCGGGCATCCCTGTCTCGTACCCCTCAAAATTTTAAAGGAGTCTGACAATGCACCATTAATTAGCAACCTTGCTGTTGGAGCATTGTAAATAAGGGATACGGTCCGACAAAAATTCTCACCGAAGTTAAACTTCTTCAGAACTGCAACTAGATAGGGCCAGTTGACCCTATCGAAAGCTTTAGTCGCGTCTAGGGTGAGTGTAGCCAATGGAAGTGAAAAGGTCGAAGCAATATCTATTGCCCCCACCAAATCGTCAGGTCAGATAGCTGGCGCCCTTTGATAAATCTCTTCTGATCCTGATGTACAATTTCCCCTAATACTGAACCCAATCTAGATGACATAATGGAGGCAAAGATCTTATAATCACTGTTCAGTAATGATATCGGGCGATAGGACCCACATAAGGTTGGGTCCTTTCCTGGTTTGGGGTTCAGTACTATGGTCGCCTTGCCCCAAGATCTTGGGGGATCTTGCCCCCTCATTAAGATTCCATTGAAGAGGGCAGTCAAAGTAGGGGCGATAACATCTCCCAAAGCGCGGTTTAGTTCCCCTGGTAGCCCGTCAGGACCTGCCGCCTTTCCATGCTTAAGTAGCCTAATAGCTTTCCTAACTTCGGGCTCAGATATTTCCATCTCCATACCTTCGCTCTGTATTGATGAGAGTGACGGTAGAGAGATCTGGTCCAACCATGTATCCCTTGCCAACTGATCATCCGGGGTATCTTCCCTACATATCCCCTCAAAGAACTCCCTAAAGGCAGTACCTATCTCCTGATTAGAAATCCTGGCTGCGCTCTCACCTTCAACCTTGATTTCTCTGATGTAATTTTAGGCTTGATCTGCCTTAACCTTCCATGCCAATATCTTACCCGCTGCCTCTCCGAATTCAAAATGGGAGATCTTACTCGCCTCCCATCTCTTCGAGACTCTTTCTTGTAGTATGCTCTCTAATTGATTTTTCAGTTCACCCAGGTTTTTTTGGTCTTCGGCTGATCCAATTGATGCCCAAAGCCTTTGCTCAATCTTCTCCAATTCCTGCTCAAGATTTTTAATCTTCCTTCGATACATACTATGCTGGTAGGAGGCTCTGCTTGTTATGCATCCTCTCAGAAATGCTTTCAGAGTCTCCCATACTGTATCAAGTGTTGTTGAATCTAGATTTACATCCAGAAACAAAGTTGTTTCGCTCACCAGATATCTAACTTCCTCTTGTTCTAATAGGATAGTGCGATCGAATGACCAAGATGGATGTTTAGTTTGAGCTATAAGTTTGAGAGAAAACGAAAGAGCTGAATGGTCCGATAGGTGAGAGGGAAGATAGTTTATCCCAGAAAGGGAATTTGTAAGACAATAACTAAATAGCGCGAAGTCGATTCTTGACTTATGTTTGTATTTTAGGTTCCTGTAGGATACCCCTAATTTATTACCCGCCTTTTCTCTCCATAAGTCTGCCAGACCCAGCTGTGCCATTATTCCTTTAACACCTTGGGTGCTATGGATTTTCCCGCTGGGTGCTGGATTTGCAGGATCCCCATTGTTCATTACAAAGCCAGCTCGTCATAAGCACAGCGCAGGTAATGCCCATGACGAGCTGGCTTTGTCATCAGCGCTGAAGGGGTTAAGGGGCTGTCTGGATTTGGAAGGCATGTGGGCTCTAGAGTTAGTTGATTTGTCCAATTTTGGGTTTAGTACAATGTTAAAATCCCCGGCCCAAATGATTGGAACTTGGGAGGTCATCAGATGGTTCCTTATTATCTCTAAGTAAGACGGATCATCAATATTAGGTCCATAGTATCCGACTAGGTTACACACCCAACCGTCAATGGACATATTCACCAAAAGCCATCTTCCGCTCTGATCTTCCTTGTACTCTAGGATCTGAACCTTTGCAGATTTTTTGCATATAAGGAGTATTCCTCTTATGTTGGCATTATGATCAGTACTGATACATTTGTCTATCCATCTCTGCTTTTTTAAAATTATATTGGCCTCAGCTTTTAAGAGATGTGATTCCTGGATGAAAATTATCTGTGCGGGGGAGTCTCGTAAGTATTGTAGAATACGCTCTCTTCTACCCCGCACGCGCAGACCATTAACATTCCATGACAAGAATTGAACAGAGGTCATCGTCTGGTGTCTATCTTCATTCCCATTCCCTTCCACCTCAAAATTATTTTATTTTCCCAAAGTTGGCAGTATACCCTACTAGGGCACAAAACAAATCTTGGAAGGCCTGACTCCTGAGGATTTTTTGAACTTTTTATTCTTTCCCAGGTAAACGGAATACGTTCACACAGCTCAAGGCTCCATTTCGCGCTCCAGGGGGGCAGATGCACCGCGGTGCTTCAGAAGAACGGCGTCTGACGAGCGCGTCGCACTAGCCTGCAGCCGCCATGTTCTTCTGGAACTCCATTGCATCATCTGTTATTGATATCATGCAAAGTGATATTTCTACATTGTACCATGAGCAAGGTGAGCTAAGATCTATCATGCAGTTCATCTGGACACTTCAATCCCTTAAAAATGGTCAAGTTCCTTGGCATTATCTCAATTACAGCCAGAAATTCCTCCCTTTCAACCTGCCATGTACACAGCAACTGATGGTTAAGAAAGATGCCATTTGCACCATGTTAGATCTTGAGAAGTTAGAACATGAAACACCTTCCTCTGTCTATTTAATACATGGCATATTATTTTTGCCAATTTCAAAATTAAAGTTCACAGCTTGCATGAAACATTTTCCTTTTGGTAGCTATGAACCCCTAGGAGGCAGCTTCATTTACTAATTATGATCACTCCCGTTTTGATATTGTTGTGAACGATCAAACAAAGAGGTCTTCCTTAGTGGAAAGGAATGTGACTCTTTTGTCGGACATTCACTTGTTTGTAAATACATTACTATTCATGGCATGTGTAACTTGTTGGTAGCTAATTTGCCTGTTTTATAAAAGGAATACGAGCCCCTTCAATTGCCCCCCTTATTCAAGTTCTTTCAAATGGAAGCAATTTATTGTTAAGTGATCAGGATTGTTGTGGAATAAAAGCTGGGATCCTATATAGTTTGTTGGCTTCCCAAATTGTCAGTTCCTGTAACAATGTGCTCTTCCCTCCCACTCAAAGCGGTTTTGATAGGTCGTTGTGGGCTTCCATTTCAAACTGTAAGGCAGACTTTAACAAGCTAAGCAGACTCAAAGCACTGTTGTTTCAAAAAGAAGTAGAGCTAACATCTGCTCGAGAAACGTTTGTATTACAAGTTGCGAGGGCATCCAGTAAAATGCAGTCCTTTTTAAATATCAACCTCCCATTACATTTTGGCAAATTAGTTCATCACATTTTTAATGCTCTAATACTTCCAGCCTTGCTCCTTTTTTAAAGTTATTGGTTCTTGCACAGTCAGTTTCTTCCCCCAAATCTTTGGAGGAATACCAGCTTTTATTCATTCATTTTTTCCCAGTATGTTCGGTGGCATACCATTAGTGTAAATCCTCATTTGCTGCCTTTTGATTCTATTTTTGCTCCTTTGCAAGGGATGTTTTCACCGAAAGCCCACTGGAACTACCACTGGCCTAGCTGTGCTGTGGGCACATTCTAAGGTTCTTCAGAATCTTACTGCTTCAACAACTGGACCTTGAATGGTCATTGACATTCCAACCTGTCTGGTTTAACTGCATCCAACCCATGTTCCCTTGCCGTTGGTGTACCTTCAAAATCTACCAGGTTCTTCACTATGAACCCTACTCATTTTCCGAGTTCTCCCATGGGCTTGTGGCTGCTGCACAATGTGAGGTATAAGCCCCTCCCTTCGGAGGAGAGGAGTTGTTTGGCATATGACACATTGAACTTTGCCTCTAACAACATGGATGCAGGTTGCCCGGATACGTTCCCAGCCTCAGCTGATAATGAGGATCATGTTTGTCCCCTGGAAGATTTAAACTGGGTAATTGCGGCATCATCATCTGCATAGATGAAATACATCCTGGATTCACTTTCAATTGCACTCATAGAAGATATCATGGATTCTTCCAACACACCTTAATTTATCCACGTTTTTCCAAATTGACATGCTATGGTTTTTTTATTATTATCATTATAATTTTTTGTATAACATACTTATTAGCAAAGTGTAGAATGTACTTAGCTTATGCTTTACGTTTTTATTATTTAGGTCGTCGCTAAGTTACTTTCCCAAACAAAGACGGCAAGTAGTGAGTTCCTACTTAGGCTCACTATAATTTTCCCTTAGTTTAGCCTAACTGAATGTTGTTGGCCATATTTGCCTTGCACAGCCACACGTAACTCCTTTATGTTTGTGCCATGATATTATTTTAGAAATAGGCAGCACATTATTTTATTCAGTTCTTCTGCTGGGATTCAGTCTTAACATTTCGTACAAGGTGAAAGAACATTGTGCTTTGGTTTTCAGTGCTCGGTTAGCCAAAACCTCCAAACACACAGACACAACAAAAGTGCAGCTGCTGTTCTTCTTATCATATAAACCAAGATTGCCCCATTTGAAAAACAGAGAGGAGAATTCTTGGAGAGTGAAATGTCCTGGAACTGGCTCCCCAGCTTTGCGCAGTCTGAGATGCAGACCAGCTAACTAAGTAGGGAGGCCGATTCTGATCCCAGAGATCACTGATATATCACTGTGCCCGCATAGTGAGGGTATGCTTAGGCAGATGTATCATTAACTATTATAGTGGTTTTGATTGTTTACAGTTTACTCATAATGCTGATTACTCTTCTCATTTGCATATGTTTCCAAATTGTAGCACAGTTGCTTCATGATAGATCATGATAGTTTCAATAAATATTGTAAACTTTCCTTGTGTCTTTTTTTTGTTTATTATTGACATGCATGAGTGAGAAAACAAAAAGTGATTACCTGTTTCTATGGTTCCCCTAGGGACTAGAGAGTTTTGTTATAAAGTGCCTGTTTACCTGTTACTCTGGGAAGGTTAGGAGGGCAGGTAAGGTACTATGAGCTAGTCGGAGTTGGGCCAATGGGTACTGATGTGATATGGTGACTCAGTTCCTACATTCTGACATCCTTTGATATCAGGCATAACTCTGTATCCAAGCAGAATCCCTGCAACATTTCCATGATTTCCTTGAGGAGTCAGAGTTGTCATGGTCGTAAGTTTAATATACCATCCTGTTTCTTGTAAGGTTACAGGTACATGACACACTCTGAGCTTGCCACGACTAAGGCCAACATATCCTGATGGTGTGAGTGGACTTAGTCTTGCACCGTTTTTACATTTATGTGGTCTAAATGCACACTCATACTGATATAGTATGCACAATATGACAGGAAACGGGATGGAAAATATTCAGAAAGTAATAGGGGAAATATAACACATATGCTGGACCAAAATGGTGTACCAACTAACGCCAGCAAGAACCATACAACCAAGAAGCTGCAAAGCAACATGATTCTACTACAGACATTTTTTATGCAACACAGGAAGTTCTAGCTCTCATGAACCTAGGTCTGTAGTTGGTCTGCCTGTTTCTTTGCCTCATATAGGCCTGCCCCTATGTTGAGAATGAGGCAACGACAACGTAGATGTACAGGTAACTTTATTAGCAGTGATCACCACACTCAGCTTAATACCACTCAAGCGACATATGCTCTTCATCGACATTCGATCTTGAGCTTTACAGACAGTTTGGGCACACCATAACAAAAGAGGGCGCGGGGGAAGATACCAATTGGTTCTAATTACTTACATTAAGAATATAACATTTCTGTACATGAAGATCTATGGTTTTAGCATACAATAAATATAGTAGTTACAACATAATTTCATTCCTTAGTATCTTGAAAACTAAAACAGCTCTGGACAAAATTTAAGGGAGGAAAGCTCATATATGGATCTATAGAAATGAATACAGATGGACATTTCATTAGCCTATCCATACTCCAGCAGTGGAGTATGGAGAATAACCATGCTCAATATGACTTGTTTTGTTCTCACTGGCTTGAATTATTTGTTGAACTTATCTTTGGTGTTAACAGGGTGTTTAATCAAAACCCAATGACCTTCTTCATACTTGGGTTATATCATACCACATTTTTTGCCATATCTCAATTTATAATTTTTTGATGCCTCTTCCTCACTTCAAACATGCTTCCACGGTGAGACAACACTGGACCTCCCCTATTAGGTCAATTAGACAAAATATTTGATCCCAGTTTTCTCCCTTTTAAGGCAAGGAAAGGAGATATTCCTGATATCTTGTTGGGGGTGAGGGATGTATGGTGCGACCATAGCATTTGTCTTACATTGTCTTCTACAATTTTTCCTGATACATGAGCTAACTGAATGCATTCTTTTATCATTTGATTAGTGTGTTCCACTAATCCATTAGCTAAAAGACAATACAAAGGGGTTCTGATATGCTGTTTAGACAGATCTCCTAAGCATTCTCACATTGCTTCCGATACAAATTGTACTACATTGCATGTTACTAATGAACCTTGGATGCCTTCTCTTGTGAATGTTCCAGTAAGGAAATCTATCAGAAATTTAGTACAAATATTGGTTGCCAAACAAAGTGTCACCCAATAGGAATGATAACTCACTAGCACAAACATGTATTTCTTCATTACTCCACGCAGATTCATGGGACCAATGATGTCAAGTCCCATTTTTTTCTCATGGAGGGAAGGAACTTCCATAGGAGATAAAGGGACCTTGCGTAAAACCTTGGATTTGTCACTTACACTGCAAGCAAAACAATCTTTCACTTTTTTCTCCAGCATGGAATCCATCTTACGGAACTGTCATTCAGATTGGATCCTGTTTTTTGTGAGATTCTTACCCAGATGACCTTTGTGGGCAATATCAACAACACGTTCCCTAATTCCTTCAGCAGGAATTATTTGGTATTCATTCATTTCCATATCACCATTTATAGACAGCGCACTTGTTACATTCCAGAAAGTTTGAAAGTGTTCCGGTAATTATTTGCACTTTTCTGGCCAACCCTCCAAAATATATTTCTTTACTTGTGCAATAGTCATGTCTAGCTCCATGTAATAATTCCCACTCATCCTTCAAAATGGCAGGACTTTCTATCTTATGGACAACCTTATTATCTGACTGAGGTCCCGGTTCCACCTTGTCTGAAGGTAACAGGGAAAGACAATCAGGTGCTTGGTTTTCCTTCCTGGGTACGTAATTTATTTGATAATTAAAGCCTAATAGACCCAGCACCCATTTTACAATATATGGGGTTGTTTTTTCCATTCCTTTTGTGGAGAATGCTAAGTTCAAAGGCTTGTGATCTATACGTAGACTGATCGGTAATCCCCGCAGATAGAATTTTAAATGCTTTATGGTCAAAAATCAGTCTGACCCTGTGCCTCATGGGAACATGAACTGCCCGAACTGCCAAGCCATGTCTTCCCTGGACCGGAAACAAGCATCCTGGGTCCCTTGCTCACTTTGCCACCGGATTCAAGCAAGCCGGGCTGAAGACGGCTAAAATGCCAGAAACCGGTCCTCGGTAGCTTGTTTCCGGTCCATGGAAGGTATGGCTTGGCAGTTCGGGCTGGACTGTTCCCATGAGGCACAGGGTCAGACTGATTTGCATATGGCCATGTCTGAACTGGGGTGGCAGAGTGGGCTAAAGAACGGTGATGGATTAAACCCAGATCAGTTGACTGGGGTTTTTTCTTTGTTCGCCATAAGTTGGCAGGGTATGCTCAGACGTGAGTCCCTTGCTCACTTTGCCACTGGATTCAAGCAAGCCGGGCTGAAGACGGGTGAAATGCCAGAAACCGGTCCTCGGTAGCTTGTTTCCGGTACAGGGAAGGCATGGCTTGGCAGTTCGGGCTGGACTGTTCCCATGAGGCACAGGGTCAGACTGATTTGCATATGGCCATGTCTGAACTGGGGTGGCAGAGTGGGCTAAAGAACGGTGATGGATTAAACCCAGATCAGTTGACTGGAGTTTTTTCTTTGTTCGCCACGAGTTGGCAGGATATGCTCAGACGTGAGTCCCTTGCTCACTTTGCCACTGGATTCAAGCAAGCCGGGCTGAAGACGGCTGAAATGCCAGAAACCGGTCCTCGGTAGCTTGTTTCCGGTCCAGGGAAGGCATGGCTTGGCAGTTCGGGCTGGACTGTTCCCATGAGGCACAGGGTCAGACTGATTTGCATAGGGCCATGTCTGAACTGGGGTGGCAGAGTGGGCTAAAGAACGGTGATGGATTAAACCCATATCAGTTGACTGGAGGTGAGTGCTTGTATTGTCAACGCTCCGTCCATCATTTCCTTTGGTTTTTCTTGATTCTGTTGTATGTCATAACTAAGGGCCTGATTACAACATTGGCGATCTTGGGATCTCCATAACGTCGGCATCAGATTTATCACCACCAACTAGGCAGTCTTCCCTCCATATAAGGATTTTGGTGGTTAGACGAACGAATGACCACCAGAGCACTGACAGCCATTCTTAGACCACCTCGACGGAAGTCAGGAAAAAGCAGCTGTGATAGGGTGGTACAGAGAAGTTCACCACGTCAGAATTATGAATTGGCCTTCCAGCTAGCTGACCATGCTGGGAAGACTGCCTGCTTCGAGTCAGCGGAATCGAAGGATTCTGGGTACATACTCACCCATTTCCTTTTCTTTCCTTCAGTCTCCTATTTGGATCCCTTCCTCCAGGCCCCCCATAACAGCAGCATCTTGACCCCGAAGAAAATTACCCTGTGACCCTATAATCCAGTTAAGTCCGTTTTGCACTCCAGCATAGGGAAAGTGCTTGTACAAGGTATTTTTTCATTTGTCATGTATATGTGTGCAGAGGAAACGTACAGTCAATATATACACACATACATCACCACATATGAAGAAATATACACTACAGTCAGAAACATTGCAGCTGAGCCAGTGAGAACATTGTGATAAGGTGGGTGGGAAACCGCACTTGCTGATGTCTTCTTGGGACCACTGCTGCAGCAGTACGGTGGTAAGACCGCTGAACTCCTAACCAGTCCCTCTTTTATCACACAAGTATAGCACTCGGTTGCTAACATATACGGTTTTTTGATTGTCAATCTGTCAATCTGAAGAGCAATGGTTCACATTTTAATGTCAACGCGTATCTTTCCTGGTGTTTTAATGAAGTGACAAATAGGTGAAAATGAAGTTATCTTATTGCAGAAATAGAACCACATTTTTGTTAATAGTAGAAGAGATTGCTTGCAGTCATCTGTGGACCCTTATTGAAATCCATTATCAGATCGTATGTCATAACAATGTTTCAATATAGTTTTTGACTCTCACCAACAAGACTTACATACAATACCTAGAGATAGAACAGAAACTAAGCAACTTGGATTACTATATAGGCAGGCTTTAAAATATAGGAAGAAGGAGGTGCAAGAGGAGGCCTGGTCGAGAGTGAATCACGCCGCAGACACTATGGATTCTACCCTTTTCTGGAAAGTGATAAATTAACCTATGTGGAAAGATGATCAAGATCCTATCATTGAAACAGTTATTTCCCCAAATGACTGGCTTACCTATTTTAGTGGGATTTTAATGCATCTATTAATAACAGAGAACAGCCCTCTTCTATAGCTATGATACCCCTCCAACAAATTAGGCTGGAGGAGGTAACCATAGCAATAAATAAGATGAAACAGGGCAAGGCTCCAGGACCCGACGGGGTCCCAGCCAATGCATATAAAATATATACACAGTTATGGGCACCCATCTTAACCCAGGTCAGCAAGTGCAGCTGTTAAAGATGCGTCCCCAAGACTTGAACAGATAATATTATTATCCCAATTTTTAAAAAGGGGAGTCGGTGTGACGATACCGCCCCATTTCCCTCCTAGACTCATCTGTCAAGATCATGGGGTAAACAGTTCTCGAAAGACTGGAGAACTGGGTCAAATATAATAATATCTTGACTGAAACCCAATATGGCTTCAGGGGGGAGATGGGGACGGTAGAGCAGTGTATAAATCTACATCTAATCATCGATAAATACACGATGGCTAAGTGAGAATACATCCACCTTTGCTCTGCAAACCTCAATTCTGCTTTTGACTGTGTAGATCATGCCAAATTGTGGGAAGCCATGATGGATATGGGCGATTCTGATGATAATATTTCCTTCCTATCACAATTATACTCAAGATTGACATCCGGAGTAAGGTATGGAATGGGAGGTGAGAGCACCCCAAACTTCAAGGTATCTAGGGGAATAAGACACAATTGTATCATCATACCCGCTGCTTCTGTATGCAGACAATGCAGTTCTAATCTCGAGAACTGCAAATAGACTACAAGTATTAATTGAAGCCTTTGTCTCATACATGAAAAAGAGAGATATAAATTTAAACCTTTCCAAAACGTTCATGATGATCTGCGGCCAAGGTAGGGCCAAGAGAAAGTCCCACTATGTAAAGGATTACAAGCTAACAGAGGTCAAGAACCTTTCCTACCTAGGTATTTTCTTTTCTTTTACCAGTCTTTGGGCTCCTCACTTAGACCAGTCTAGACTTAAATTAATCAGAACTATAGAGGCGATTTTTAGATTTTGTAATAAGATAGGTAGTAAATCTATCCATAATATGCTTAAAATTTATGGCAGTAAATGCCTATCTGTAGCAACCTAGGCTCTGTAATGTGGAGCAATGCTAATCTTTATGCATTGCAAACCTGTGAAAACTATTTTCTTTGTCATATGCTGGCTGTACCAAATTCTACGTCAACTTTTCTCTTGCATAAGGAATTGGATGTATCAAAAGTCACTGACCTAATCCAAGTAAGAGCGTTGTGCTCATGGCACAACATTTGGTGCAAGGAGGGACCAAATCTCACCAGGGATATCATCAATGATTGTTTAGCTTTAGAACACACTAACAAAATCTCCTGGCTAGCATACAGAGACAACCTATAAAAGAATATCAGTAAAGATATATTGGTAGAAAATCCCACAGCCATTTTGAAATTTAGCAAAAATGATATAAAAAATTGAATAAGGAGAAACTAGGCAAAGAAAGAGCTAATTTGGTCGACAGGTCTACCAAATGATCTGCTAAAAGTTATGAATACCCAAGATAGATTCTATTTGACAAGACTGCGCCTGGGTACAGTTCATGAACTGGTGGCTTTCCCAAAACTTAAAAAATGGCAAAAAATAGCACATAAATGCCCATGTGATGGGAAAGCTAACCAGACCATGATGCACTTTATGCAGTGTTGTAAGTATTACCAAGATATCAGAAAAACATTTTTAAGGCAAATTTTTACTGTACAGAAATTCTTTTTTTATAAAGAAGCCATGAAATTAATCGGTACCTTGATAATGAATTAGCCTGCCGTGCTGTTGTTTGTTTTGTAAACCGGGCTATACAAAGAAGGAAATCCGTGATACTTTTAGACCAATTAGTTTATGAAACTGAATGAAGGATGACCCCTGGCTGAAAAGTAATAACATTAATTGGGACAACAAGGTGATGAGTACAGATGATGATTTAAATATAATATTTTCAAGTTTTAAATGTAATATCGTGTATTATATAATATTGATAATAAGATCTTAATTGGTTGTACTTTTATGAATCGAAATAGCCCACTACTAAAAGTCATGAGTGCCAATTTTTTTCCCTGTATCACTTAGAGGTGTGAAATAATGAGGGACACACATGCTGCATTACTGTACCTTCTTGTAGCTAAGATGTATAGGCCCATCTTCAGACTCCCAAAGCATACATCCCAGGCCCAAATTCATCTTGAGTTTGGGTTGGTCGGACAGGACCTAGTGCAGGGGTACTCATAGTACGGCCCGCGGGCCGCCAGCGGCCCGGCAAGCCTTCCCTGGCGGCCCGCGGACCTTGCAGACATCGCCCGTGTTTTCCATTTTTTTTTAAGAGTGTCAGGAAACACCCTGCGGCAGCGCGACTCAGACAGCAGCTCTGTGGGGGCCGGGCGATTCCTATCATTGTCAGAGTGGGGCTCCAGGGGCGCAAAGAGGTGAACAAAGCCTCATTAACATCGGAATGGTCTTTTAACGACCTGTGAAATGCTTGGTGATGTGTTTGCGCGTTCGTGCGCGTGTGTGTGTTTATCTGCACATATATAATCGTGCTATTGTAATCTAATCAGTGTGATCCTGAACAGAAGTATCCTACACAGCAGCACAAAAACTAATATAAAGCCTCCGGAAGACACCTCATCACATAACGAACTGCACCCCTTCGATGTGGGGTTTGGCACTTGCGATAGACGAGGTGTGACCCAGCAGGGCTACAGCACACCCTGAAGGGGAGGCGAGGACCCTTCTAGATTCGCCTCCATGCCACTTTCAGCACACGCCAAATTGCATATTTCTGAAAGAATTCCTGCTGAAAAACACATTTGTTTGGCACCTATATATTAGCAGAGCCCTTGGTGACTACCAGGGTACTGACTGCTGTGTGTGCTGGCGGGGAAAGGGGTCAGTCAGTAGCGGGTAAAATGAGCCCAGTGGCTTTCCATAATGCAACCAATTCGGATCCCGCACTAAATGCTTCGAAAGAGACAGCAGCATGACGTCAGAAGCACACACTAGCACCGCATTAACCGGAACCTGTAATGCAGATTAATGTACAGGAGCTTCCCTTGTGACAGCCTCATAAATAAGGCATCAAACCTAGTCCAACTGCACATTCAACTATTTCTGTGTACAGATTTGTTTGCCTCTGAAGCGGCTTCCATGACACTCACAGAACAGCGGGTTTACTTTGATTCTTTAAAATAAAAGCAATAGGTATTATGTTGTCATTGGAAACGTGTTCTATTCGCAAAACTCCTGAGAGCTCAATGTAGACATCACGGTACCTAAGACTTGCTCTTTTCTTCGGTCTTCGTCTCAGAGAAAGTATCGCTTGACAGTACCTCGACTGTCACCCACAGCACCCATGCTTTCATGCACCCTCTGCTGCTTCCTGACATGATGTAGGAGTCATCCAAACCTCCCGGCTTCACCTCACAAACTGCATGACCATCCCACGCCATCTGCCGTAACCACACAGCGCTCAGTACTATTATACACCTCTACGTTCACTGCATAAAACGTTTGGTTTTTCCAGTACTTCTACCCTCTCCTACAATAAATGCACGACTTTCTCACGTCCTGTGTCTGTCCCTGCTTTCCAGCACTTCTGCCTGCAGCAACTGTGTGTGTGTGTGTGTGTGTGTGTGTCTCAGCCCGGGCACAGAGGGAGACAGGGAGGGAGAGGAGGCGAGGGAGACCTCAGAGTGAGTGAGGATGACAGAGGGAAGGAAAGGAGAGAGACAGAGGAAAGGAGGCAGAAGGGAGGGGGAGGGAGGCAGACCTCAGAGTGAGGGAGAGGGAAGGAGAGAGAGGGAGACAGAGGAAAGGAGAGAGAAAGAGACGGAGGGAAGGAGGCAGAGGAGGGAGGGAGGCAGAGAGAGGGAGGCAGAGGAGGGAAGGAGGCAGAGGAGGCAGGGAGGCAGGGAGGGAGAGGAGGCAGGGAGGCAGAGGAGGCAGGGAGGGAGAGGAGGCAGGGAGGCAGAGGAGGGAGGGAGGCAGGCAGAGGGAGGCAGAGGGAGGGAGGGAGACAGACCTCAGAGTGAGGGAGAGGGAAGTAGAGAGAGGGTGACAGAGGGAAGGAGGGAGAGGGAAGGAGAGAGAGGGAGACAGAGAAGGGGGGAGAGGGAAGGAGAGAGAGAGACAGAGAGAAGGAGGGAGAGGGAAGGAGGGAAAGGGGAGGAGGGAGAGGGAAGGAGGGAAAGGGGAGGAGGGAAAGGGGAGGTGGGAGAGGGGAGGAGGGAGAGGGACAGAGGGGAGGGGGAGAGGGAGAGGGAAAGAGCAAGAGGGAGACCTCGGAGTGAGGGAGAGGAAAGGAGAGAGGGAGAGAGAGGGAAACAGGGGGAGGGAAAGAGAAAAAGGGTGAGGGAGAGGGAAACAGGGGGAGGGAGAGGGAAACGGGGAGGGAGAGGGAAACAGGGGGAGGGAGAGGGAAACAGAGTGAGGGGGAGGGAGACAGAGTGAATGAGAGAGAGAGAGGGAGGATGAGAGAGGGAGAGGGAGGGAGAGGGAGAGGGAGAGAGGGAGGGAGAAAGAGAGGGAGAGAGGGAAGGAGAAAGAACGAGAGAGAGAGAGAGATGTGTGTATGCCGGGTCTGGTGGCTCAGTGGACTAAGGCGTCCGCTGCAGGGATCTGTGATCAACCTCATGGTCACAGTTTTTTTTGTTGCTCCAGCTCCGCCCCCTCCCCCACTGACCCCGCCCCCACCGGTGCGGCCCTCGGACACAAACCACACTGTAAATTTGGCCCCCCGAGAGAAAGTTTGTGAGTACCCATGACCTAGTGAGTAGTAGCTGTTCCTTCTTACAACATGCAACAAGCTCCGACGCAATTGAGCGGATACCTTAGACCGCCTCAAGTGGCACAAGATTAGCTCGTCTAGCAGGGAGACTCCCTATTGATGCTATTTAGAGGAGTGCCCTATAGGTGGACAATCTATGGTCACAGCCGATGTCAATGTGTTTTAAAAACCTATGAACAGCCTGCTACAATAACAATCTGTGCTGAAGCATAAGATACTCTAGCAAAACTTGGTCACACCTGGTAAATTATGAATACATGCATCATCTGAAAACCACAACACTACTCTGACGGTTGCTCTTCCAGAGTATTAAATAGCAAGGGGCAGATTTACAAGCTCCTTGTGCCACTTTTGCGTCATTTTCCCCATGTTAACAATCACGCAAAAGTGGCGCAAGGGGCTCGTAAATCTGCCCCAAAATTTTTATATCAGAGGTTTGACGTCCTTCCACCTCGGCAAGAAACAATATAGGGACTGTAGCTGTAGGCTTTGTGGAGCCACAATGGAATAGTTATTACAAATCCTTTGTATTTGCCCGTATGTATTATTAAATGAGCCACACAGCATGCTTTAAAAACTGTGGGCCTCATTTATAAAAAGTGAGGCATCGCTGCGAGAAAACAGCGATGCGTCACTTTTTCTTGCGCCCTCCTGTGACACTAACGATGCGTCATATTTACAGTATGACGCATCATGTCGCAAGAAGTTACAGATACGTCAGTATTTCTGACGTATCTGTAGGCGCAAAAATGACGCATTACTGGAGTGTGTCACAAAAGTGACGCAACTCTAGCAATGGGTCATTACACATGGGAAAGTCCCATGTGAAATGTGCCTGCGTCAGTCTTACGTCTGCCATGAGGCAAGCGTAAGATATTGACGCATTTGAGTCCTAGAAGGGGCGCAACTTCTTTGACCCTTTCTTGCGTCCAAACGCCTCCCTGCATACATTATACATGGCGCAAGTATAATGTTGCGCAGGGGTTTACAAAGTGACGCATCTACCTAGATGCGTCACTTTGTAAATATGGTGCAACAAGGCACATTTTTTACGCCGCTGGTGCGTCAAAAAAAGTGACGCACCAGCGGCGCAAAAATGACGCAAGAGCTTATAAATAAGCCCCAGTGTAATCAACTTTATGGACGTGCTGACAAGCTGTCATTGAAGAGTGGAATCCAACTAACACACAAGGTTGAACACTGGCCTCACAAAATGCACGTATATATTTGATATGAAAGTATGACAAAATTCAACATGGCAAAAAAGCGCACACTAATTTAAAATCGTATAAAGTCAACTTGCAGCTTGATTGTCATTATTTTAGGATGCTGCTTCTAAACATGTTCTGTAATAGATCAAAGTATGTCCCAGGCCAAAGCATTGTAAACACACATCAGAGAAGTTCCAAAGGATCGTTCATATACAAGCACGTTCGACACTCAAGGACCTTTGGTGCTAATAGACTCTTCGCAAAAAGGCAGCAATCATCGTTTTACACTCATGAAATAATAGCTTTTTCTAATTGTATATTTGCAACATACTAGAGCAGATGTACAAGCCCCATGCTCCACATTTATGCCGCCGTTCCATCACTCCTGTCGGCATAAACAATGAGCCACGTTGTGCCTTATTTACAACGTGGCAAATCTAGGGAGCTGCGTCAAGTTGTATAGCCCTGCGCCATATGAAACCTGCGTTAGGTTTCATGTGGGCGTTCTGGAGCAGGGTGGGCGTTCCGTCGCAGGAATACCTCGTAAAAGTGACGCAGTCACTTTTACTCCCATTCTGCGTCAATACCCTGCGCCTACTAGAAGCAGGCATAAGGAGTGACGCAGCATGTTAGGCATAGGGCGCCCCTGTGCATTGCTGGAGCCGTGTCACGCTTGCAACACAACTCCAGCAATGCACCACTCTTACGCCACAGGATGCGACACGCATCGCCCTATCCTTGCGCCACAGTGCGTCGCATTGTAAATGCGACGCATTTGTGGTGGCGCAGGGAGGGAATTGCGTGTTGCATTTGTTCTGGTGCAACCCTGCTGATTTGTAGAGATGCGCCAACACTCGTAAGTCTGCCCCATTGTTTTTATAATTTTAATGCATGTAATAGTCGTTATTGACTCTACATGGATAATAGTAAACTTGAACTTCCTTCCTTTCCTATGCTCTATTCCAACATGCTAATGGTCACGGGTCTGTGTATTTGAGAAAATCTGTTCAATCACTAAGTGAAGGATTTCATCCATAAATTAAGCATTTTATGGATTTCTTGTAACGAAAATAGGTCCAAATATTTTGCTAATGGCAGACGTATTGGTTTCTGTCATCTATGGAGCCTCTTTGAATTTCTTTTTCATGTTGTGTGTCATACCTATGGTTTCACATAGCTTAAAAGGATAATTAAAGTTTATGACTTTAAATTAAAATATACGTTTCAAGTCATCCTGTATGTAGCCACGGTCCTGGGCCCTCATTAATGTCTATTCAGCAAAAATGTCTTTTTAAACATTTCTCAAACAATTAAATGCATTTATAGTACACAAATATGTGCAAATTGTTTTTTACATTTCTTTAAGTAATTTCAAATATGCAGTGCCTGACAAAAAATCTCTCACTCTCTTCATTGCTGCCCGTCCTCCTGATCTGGTTCTCTTGATGCTTAGAATGTGTGCGAGTAGGGGTCCTGCGGAGCAGAGGTGTCTGGGTGGTTGGTGGAAGGAGATGCGGCTCTTCAGGTAGGTGGGGGCCTGTATTGAGTGTGAGGAGTTTGAATTGAGGAAGCCAGTGTAGTTTCCTGTTTGAAAGGCAATACTTTTCATTTCTACTTTTCCTAAAGATAAAAACACCAGAACATTTTCTATAGCACAGATGGTTATACTGACTCCATATGCCTCTTAACCAACAGAGAGCAGAAGAGCCCGACTTAGTTCACTAAAATTTAGTTCATTCTAGTACAATAATGATATTTTACTTTGAATTTCCTGTTAAAAAACATACAGATATATATCTCACAGTGAAATTTGAATCCTTATCCTGCCTGAAAGTTAATCTCAGTTCTCAACTTTTGCTTGGATAATGGCAAATGGAGGTAGTGAAAAAAGCCATTTTAAGATTTGGGTTTCAAATCCATCCTGTGCGGTCTTTGAATCCAAGGGTAGGAGTTCTTATCTTTATAATGCTTGAGGAGGATCATCACTTTTTAAAGGTAAGCATAAGTGTCTCTAGGCAATACCGATAAAATTCCTGATACAGTTTTAGAGATCTACTATGGACACATTAGCCCCTGCTACTTCCTGCTCAAGGTGCAATGACCATTTCAGGGTTCCTGGAAGGTCAACCTCTGATATTTGTAAGAAATCACATTCTGCACTTTTCTTGCACCAAAGAGACCAGAACATTATCACCTTTATGTCTAAAAGCTAAAACTTGGATTTTATTTCTGTTTATTGTTAAAAACATTTTTAGAACTTGGAAAAGTGGCATTTTCATCTGTAGGCTGACAA
This sequence comes from Lissotriton vulgaris, assembly GCF_964263255.1. Classification (NCBI taxonomy): domain Eukaryota; kingdom Metazoa; phylum Chordata; class Amphibia; order Caudata; family Salamandridae; genus Lissotriton; species Lissotriton vulgaris. Next base: position 670,116,949 of record NC_141694.1, read on the forward strand.
AAGGAAAGTCTAAGACCAAGTCGTCCACATACAATCATACACTTAACATTAAACATGCATGCCTTCTACCTTTCGAGTGAAAGAGTTGAAGGTAATAGTGAAGCAGCTAAGACTCAACAATGTGCTTCCTAAGATTGTAACAAAGCCATTGTTTACTATGTAACATAATACTTACAGAAGCCCAGAATTCACAAACCCTCTTCTTTCCGTAGAGCACCTTACATGATGAAGATAGAGAAAATAGACTGATTGCTAAGGGTATACTACGAGAGCTGAGTTTGACTTCAGACCTACTAGCATAGGGCCTGATTATGATGTCTGTGGGACCACCACCGACAGGCCGTCAGTGGCTGTCGCACTGACATCCAGCATAGCAGTCCGACCATCACATTATGATGTGGTTAGTCGGACCACAATGGTCAGAGGGACCGACCAACGCTTCTGGTAGGCTCATGAAGTCCGTTGGGGCATCTTTCGGATTACAGTCCCTACAATGAAGGCAGTGCCTGCTCAGGCACTGCCATGGGAATTACAATGTCCCTTCCCAACAGCCTTTCCAGGGTGGTCCGACCCCCACGGAAAGGCCTGGTACACGGTGCATGGATGTTTGAAAAATGCTGTTTACCTTTGCGGCTTGTGCAGCAGCCCTTTTCCTGAGCTGCTGCTTAAGCAGCAATAGTAGGCAGCATTTTACGACTGCCTCCACAGCGGTCGCATCATAATTGGGCAGAAAGGACCGCCGACTCCTTGTCAGACAGTCCCGTGCCAGAAATGACATCTGACTGCCATTGTAGTAAGGGCTATACATGACTCATCATGAAAAATTCTAGATTAATACTGCTTAAACCAACTAAATACAAATATGTGTAGCAATTAGACTAACTGATTAGGGCAATAAAAAGAAATATGATTGAGCTGTTTTAGCATTCATTCTTTTATCCACTTAGTTTTTCAAGTTTATACAAATTATGGCAATAATTCTTACTCATCATATAGAAGAATAGGACATAAAACATTTTAGTTTATTATAGAATACCAATACTTGTGTTTTTCTTCGAATTTCAGGGTTTTGGAACAGGCCACTGCATCTTCACATGTAGATGGCAGATTCACCCACAGGTTTGTCTAACTCACCCACAGGAGAATTACTAAGCATGCAAGATGAGCAGCACTTGCTAGTTTTCCTTTTCTCTGCAAGGTCGCTGTTTCATTTGGAGCTTATGAAATCTAATTTAGGAGAGCACAAAATGATGCCCAGTAAGGGGTGTGGTCCCTGAGGGCTAATGTGGACCAGGTACCCCAATTATTTATCAGGCACTCACATTTTTGAAAGACATTCGGAGGTGTTTTACTATTTTTCTCTGCGTTATGAAATGTGTCCCCTTAGGCACCTCAAGTTTGTTAGGTGCTTTTCCAACTGATATATACATACCTTTAGTACCAAAATCCGACTTTGTAAGCGATGGTTGGAGAGACAGTGACAATGTGAACCACAATATTCACACCAACGCTTACTGCCCAGTGGAGAGCAAGAGAATACACGTTAATGTGAGTGAAATCAACTAGTGATTTGAGACAACCCTGCGTATATCTGGGAAGTATTCTGTACGAAGATTAAAACAGAGCTTGTGGACCAATGAGGGCCAGACAGTCAATTAAGGCAATATGTATTACAATAGTGAAGAACAGAGAAGATAGGCACTACCTAGATGCCTGTGCATGCTCAAGCACCTACCAATAATCCACAAACTATAATTGCAAAGGGGCATTTCCCAGCCCAGTGGGATGAGATGCCAATTAGGGATGATAGGTACATCTATCAACTAAAAGCAGCATCTCATCACTAAAAACAACATGCTAAACATAGGATAATGAATATGTGCCATCCACTGGGAATGATATCCAGGCCCCAACAATCACAGTTAAGGGGAAGTACATTTGCTACACTGTAAACAACAGCACCAGTTTTTCCATCCATAGCATGTTGCCGCAAATTGTTGGAAAAACAGTGGAGGAGCGTGTTGCTTCTCCAGCACTGGACTGTGATATAAGACAGATAGGGAATATTAACACCAAATTAGAGTTCAAAGTTATCTACTCTCTGATGATTGGCAATGACCACGAAACACATATGTCCAGAGATGTTAGCACTGTCTACACTAGCCCTCATGGTAAACATTGTTACTTGTTGTTGGACTTGGCCTTGTAGCAGGGCTATCCCAAAACTGTTTGCCTTCCTCCTGTATTTTTTCCGACCTGTTTGTGTTAGCTTTAGGACTCTAAACACTTTACCACTGATGATGAGTGCTAAAGTGCATGATCTCTCTCCTGTAAACTTCATATGCTTGGTCTACAACTGTTTGGCATTTTTATTTTACCTGTAAGTTCCTTGTTCAGTGGTATCCTATATGCCCAGAGCTTGTAAATTAATTGCTACTAGGGGACCTGCAGCACTGCTTACATCACCCACAGGAGTAGCTTTTCAGACCTGTCTCAGGCCTCTGCCACTGCAGGGCCTGCATTTGCAGTTTAATGCCACAGTAACTTGGCATTTAAAGTGCTTGACAAGCCTGGAACTCCCCTTTTACAACATAGAGGTCATACCTAAGGTAGGGCCAAAGTAGCTCCATGGGCAGGGTGCTGTGTAGGTAAAAGGTAAGACATGTGCCTTTGTTGTGTGGCATGATCTAGTAGTGGCAAACAGCCTATTTGGTTTCTCACTGCTATGAGGCGCTCCTCTCATAGGTTTGCATTGGGAATTCCCTGATATGTTTTTCAGAGGTAATTTCTGACATGAAAGGAGTAGTGTTGCTGTGTTTGGTTTATTTTGAATAATGGTTACAATCCTGCTTTTTGGTGAAAGTCGATTTTTCATTACTATTTTAGAAATGGCACTTTTTGTCGCTCACAATACTTATGTCCCAAACATGGGTGCACCCCAAAGTGACATTGTTGAGTTTAAAGTTTAAAATTTGGATTACGGAGACATCGGAAGGTTTGACATCGAAGAGAGATCTGGATATTATAGATCATATAACATGGGACTGCTGTTTTTTAAATTGCTCAGTTTGGGTATAATCACAAAGTATTTTACGTTTCGCTAATAATTTGTTTTTGATATTCACCAGTCTATTTTAGGGAGGGGCATTACCATGATAACTGAGACACTTTTGTTGATATTCATTTCAAAGAGGGGAATCTGGGTGGTAACTATTGGTTAACATTTGTTGGTCACTCGGCAGTGAAGTTTGAGGATATTGAGATGTGTGCGGGAGAGATGAAGTTTAGGGAGGTTTATTTTAGTGTGTGTCAAGATGCTAGAGGTGTGAGTAAGCGAATGTGCGAGTAGTGTGTTACGCGCTGTATAAATGAAGTTTGGTGAGTTTCGGTTTAGCGTCAGTTGCAACGTTTGAGGTACGAGTGAGCAATCATGCAGGGTCTGTAGATGGTTATAAGAGGCGATGAATGTGACTTGGGCTGGGGAGATTGGATTATAGTGCATTATGGGTGTTAGAGTTCTTGAGTCAGGTGGGAGTGATTTATGTGGTGCAATTGTTTAGGATGATTGAGAACACGTGAACGGGAGTGTTTTTGTTCAAAAGGGTTCGTTTGGCAGGGTGATTGAAAAAGATGTCTGCGGGAGAGTGAGAGAGGATATCGTTCGTTTCAAAACACAGGCTTCTGTTTCAGGTAAACAGTGGGTATAAATGCATGAGATTGTTTCTTTAACATAACACAGATTTAGGATTGTAGGCAAATAGTGCATATAAATCAGTGAGTTTGTTATGTTTTCAGTTTAATATAACATAATTTTGGGATGTCAAAAGGTGGGAGGTTTCAACAGGGGGTTGAATGATGACAGAGTATGAAAGTATTGGGGCAATCAGCTTACATATTATTACGGGGTGTGAGCACCAAAGAGTTATGTTGATAGAGTTGTTGTTAATATGAGTACTTTGTTTTTTGAGCAATTTGTACCGTGTACCACATTGTATTTTTCAGAAACCCCTGAGGAAGAGCGTAAGGCTGGAAATGCATCAGGTTGTATAGCCAGGGTCCACCTTCAAGTTTATTTTATTGCATGTGCTGTTGTTTAAAAACCTGGATGGGAAAGCAGCAGCATTTGAAAATGTTAAATAAACATCAAAATTGGAATTGAGTTGTCTCTGTGGTGTCTACAGAGCAAGGATGGATTAAAATTAGTGACTATAATGTTGGAGTTTTGAAAAAACATGGATGAAAAATAAATATTGCAAAGGGAAAAGGTCCCATGCATAGCAGTGCACCAGTTTTGGCGCGTCAGTCACGTGCCTTCGCATCTTCAACTTTTAGAAAGTGGGCATTTCTGTGTGCATATGAGCCTTTGTACTTTGCAGTCTTACTCCAATCAATGTCTGGTTTAGAGTGAGAGGAAACTGTTTTGTGCATTCAATCTAGACAGCCATAAAGGGAGGTGAGGTGTGCCCCGCTTATCCGGATGGGCCTTCCTGAGCGAGAGTGGTGATCACCTGCATCTGAATAGGGCTGTGCCTGCATTTCACAATGCTGTCTCTGTCCCACCCCGCCCTGCCCTCGTAGTGTGTCTTGAGCCAAGGCTGGGAATTAAATGGGGAAGTTGCGCACTTCTAAAGTTTGTTTGAAGTTACATCCAGGTCTAAGACAATGTGAGTATAAGTACAGGGACTCTAACCCAGTGATTTTAGACACTGAGTAGGACTTGTAACCAGATGCTGCTGGCTCGACACCTTGCCAGTGGACTGCTGTGCTGCGGTGCTGCCAGGAGGAACCACCATTTAAACTATTTGCTTTGTTGTGTTGGCCTGCTGACTTCTGGTTGCTGGGCTCCAGGAGTGAATTCCACTTAGCAATGCCTTATGTCCTGGCCTGCTGACTGGTTCCCTGCCTATGTACCCCCAGTGCTCTCCAGGGGCTTGTGAGCTTGCATCCCTCCACTCTGTTTTTCAGGAATCCCAGTGACCTTCAGGATCCATTGCCTGCATCCTGATCACCAGTCTGTGGAGCACGTAGGGAGTGCTACACTTTGCCTTAAGCTCCAACCAGGAATGGGTGTGTGGTGAGCACCTTGTTTTGGGTGGCACTGTGCCTCAGTGTTTGGGCTCCCCCTGCGCTGTGCACTTCATAGTCAGGGAGACCGTTGCAGAGCCAGGGAAAGCGCTGCCTCAATACAACCCCAAAAACTCCTGCTGACATCAGTGCTGACTAACCCCACAATAAGGGGCTACGGGGCTCGGCAGAGTGAGTCACGCCCCCAATTGCAAGGCCACCAGAGATCCAGAGTGACTTATAGTCTTTTGGAGAGAGCGGGTAGAGTACAACGGAGATTTCGCTCCGTGACACGAGAGCTCCATCCAGCGCAGCAGCCCCGAAGGAGCCTGTACTGTTTGAGGCTACATTTGTCGTCCTGGCTTGAGGAAACTGGTGCAGAATCACCAAATATCGCTGTATTGGTTCACCAGCTACACCAGGTGTCAATGGGCAGCTGCCTTGGGTGATTTCCCATGCAGGGAACCAAGTGAAGTCTCTCCACCAATGTAGAAATGTTGCGTTTCCTCCCCTAATCTTGTGACATACCTTTTGGGGGGTACTTGCTCTTTTGTGGTCGGAGCCTGTGATTGGACCTCTATTTAGGAACTGCCCACATTTTGATATTCACAATAGTAGGAGCATAGCAACTTCTACAATCACCTGGGGCTCATATCTATAAGAGGCACGCAGATTCACTGTGGCCTAGCATTTCATTAGGACATTTGGTGATTTATGTACAGTACTGTTTGGAGACCCATGTGTTTTCTCTTCCCATCCTAACTGCTGCATTTAATGCCCTGATATTGTAATTGATGTAGTTGTATACCTTGCAATGATAGGATAATGAGTATCATTTCAGGACATGTATAACATGTACAGTGATGGTGTATGGTGTCATTATGATGTGTGCAACATATTTCTTTACTTTATTGCACTAACTATGATGTTATGACAATTGCCTAATTGGCAACGTGATTTATGGTTTATGTGATTGTGGTTTATGTTCTATATTCAATATATGAGATATTTTTATATATTTTTATGTGCAGTCTCTTTTGTAGTGTATTTATTTTGTCACAGGCGTGTGTGTCTGTTGCGCAAACACTTTACACACTGCATCTGGGATAAGCCTGACTGCTTTGCCAAGCTACCAAGGGCGTGAGCAGGGTTTATCTTGGGTGTGTAACTCCCTTACCCTGACTAGAATGGTGGGTTCTGCCTGGCCTAGGTGCATGCCCTAGCCAACCTGAACCCTATTTCTAACACTTGTGAATACTTGAATCTACTGTTGTGTAAATTAATATTCTGTCTTAATTCTACAAGGTTTGCTTTCACACACATGATACACAAACTGGTAAATTGAGAAAGAAACCTTCCTCTATACCATGAGGGCCGAGATGACCTCTCAAGAGGGAGTACACCCTCCCATGTAACAACAGTAAGATCACAAAAAGTACTCCTCTGGTGTGTAAATTGTAATCAAGATTTACCTCAGGTGGATACTTACATCATAAAGAAGTGAAGTCCCTATGGGAAGCTAAAGTAGTGGCCCACTAGGTAGGGGGGATGGAAACAAATCCTTTTGTTTTAATTACCCTCACACACCCTAGTGGTGGCATGCTTCATCATCGGGTCACCCTCATGTCTATAAGTCAAGGTGGGCTCAACCATATTCCAGGGAGCTCTTGCTGATATTAATGGCCAGGGGGAAGTAAAGATTAAAAATCCACAGGCAGATCCCAGTTTCCCTTTATTCTTGGATCTGACAGGGATATAAAAAATAGAGATAAACGGGTCAATCAGGGTATCATGGTCCTAAGACCCTAATGCCAACATGTTTCAGTCCGCTTATGCTCCTATTGGGTGCCAGACTTTCTTCAGGGCAGTGAAAAAAGTCCACCCTGGAATGTGAAAACAACAATAACGGAATTTCCCCAATACTGTTATTAATAAAGGGCAGGTAGCTGCTCCTTTTCTGGACGAGAGTATTTTATCTTTTTTGTGCTCCAACTGTGGAAATTAAGAACACAATAAAACCTAACCTAGTGTATCACAAGTTGATAGACTGCTGCTTCCCATGTGAGATGTGCTTTTCAATACACCTGTGTAATCTTAACAGGCAGGTGACATTGCACATAATCCAACATACCTATTTGGTGTGTGTAGAATACTACTGTTTAATTTTTTTTTTTTTTAATAATACATTTTTATTGACAAGCACGTCAGGGAGATTAACATTTTTCATATACAAAAAGAACAAAAAGAAAAAGTAAATCAGATTCAAATTAGTGCGAATTCACATTGGGTATAGGTACAGATCAATATACAACTCATAATAAACAAGAAGAAAAGGGGAAACGCAAACAGAAGTAAGAGAAGTAGTTCCTGATCGGTACAATTCATTAATAACATCATAAACAGAAAAAGCATCCATGATCCGTATCATTGCAACCTTTGCAAACAATTACCCCAAATCTTAACAAACTTTGCATTTGCTTTTGTTCCTCTGTTCCTGGCAATTGCACCTTCCATAGTGTAAATTTCGTGAACCAGTGTCCACCACTCGGTCGTATGAGGAGGATTCTGAGAGATCCAAGCCCTCGCTATTACCAGTCTAGCACAGGCCAAGACAATATTTAGCAAATCTTTATAGATAGAACTAACCGGGTACATAGACAATAGTACCGCAGCTGCATTTAATGGAAAATTAATCAATTGGTTTTGAGTTAAAATATTTTCTATTTCCGACCAATACTTAGCTAGTGATGGGCACGAAAAGATCATATGTGTGAGGTCTTCTGCCACCATCCCACATTTAGGACATTTAGTACGATCATTACTTAAGTTATTTTGTGACCATTTTGACATTTTTAATGGAGTGTAGTAAAGATGACTGATCGTCCTGTACGATTGAAGTTTAAAACTAGAATACTGGATTACTTTACTAATATTAACTAAGGCAGCTGAGATATTCTGGGCTGTCACATTAAATCCTAAACTAACAGTCCATTTTAATGCCGTTCTAGGGGTTTCATCCAAACTATTTTGTTTGAGACACTTGTATCCCATGCTAATTAATGATTTTCTATTTGCAGAGTAGAAACAGGTCCATATATCTGAGCTGGTAATTTCTATCAAATTCATCTTACGTATTAAGTAGTCCCTAATTTGAATATATTTATATCTCATTTTTTCAGGCAATTTGCACAGAAGTTTCAATGTTGCAAATTGTAGAAAGCCATCAGTACCATATAGATCTCCTAATGTCTCAATACCATAATTAGCCGATTCTCGACCAATTTTATCTCTAAAAATATCGGGAAGCCCTGGATTTTCCCATATTGGCAGCTCATTGTGGAAAAAAGAAGTATTACAGTTAGTCAGCATCAAATTCCATATGCATACTGCATCTCTCGCAGTCTTAAATTTTACACATTTAAAGTAATTTGGATCTTGCACTTTTGCCAGGAATTGTTTTGAGTCACTACCGAGCATGAATTGGTGAAAAAAATATTGATTGTTAACAGCGAACAGACCACGTAGCCGGCCTAAAAAGGAAGCGAAAAAATAAGCTCTGAAATCAGGGAAATTCAAACCTCCCTTTTCAAGTGGAAATTTTAATATTGACATAGACCTTCGAGCCTTCTTGTAGCCCCAAATAAAACTACTAAGAATGCCGTCTAATTTTTTTAAGAATAAATTATTAACGCGACAAGGTATGGAGCGGAAATGATATAAAAATTTCGGCAAAATATTCATCTTGATCAAGTTCATACGACCTAGGAGGTTCAACTGGATCTTATGTCATTTTTTCAAAAGAATGGTCACTTCTTTTAATAAAGGATCATAATTTAATGAATTTATATCAGCAATCTTAGATGATATCTTTACCCCTAGATATTCTGCAGATTGGCAGAGTCCTTGCACTGGTGAGTTGGCCTGATAATTCATAATTACTTGAGTTTTATTTATATTTAATTTGTAGCCTGAAATGGTCCCAAAATTATTAGCTTCTTCCGTTATCCCTACTAGTGCATCCACCACATTGCTGGTATAGATAACTAGATCATCCGCATATGCTGTAATTTTTAGAGTTTTGCCTTCATGCAGAATAGGGACAATCTTGACTTGAGCTTGCAAGGCATTAATAAATGGCTCCATAGAAAGAGCGAAAAGCAGGGGTAATAGCGGTCATCCCTGCCGCGTCCCCCGTGAAAGTGAAAAAGTTGATGAGAGTGCCCAAGCATAACTAATTTTTGCATTAGGGTCCCTATATAATGCATGTATACTTCTCAAAAAGCGCCCTCTAAAACCAAATTGCTTCAAGACTCCCCACAAATAATCCCACCCCACTCGGTCGAACGCCTTCTCTGTGTCTAAAAGTATCATAGCGAGTGGGGTGAGATTAGTTGTAGCCACATCGAAAGCAGTAATAGCCATGTTGACATGTGTGGTGGTGTCCCTCCCAACAACGAAGCCATGCTGTTGTTCATTTACCAGTTGTGGCATGAGAGGAGCCATTCGCATTGCTAAGAGTTTAGAATAGGCTTTAGCGTCTGCATTTATCAGAGATATAGGTCAATAAGACCCGCACTCCACAGGAGGTTTATTTTTTTTTAAGAAAAACATAATTTTAGCTGTCTTCCAAGAGTCCAGGGCCTTCCCAGTAGCACCAATTAAATTATTTACCAAACAAAGAAGTGGTAAGATTTCATCCGCGCAAATTTTATATAGCTCTATGGGGAGTGTGTCCTCGACAGCCGCCTTATTAGATGGAAGAGAGGTAACAGCAAGACGAAGCTCTGTTAGTGTAACCTCCTCCTCCAATTGATCAATGCATGCCTGTTCTAAGTATACTCCTGCAGGCAAATTCTTATTAATATAGGATTGTATCTGAACCTCCGTACCTCTACACTCAGGGGTATATAAATTTCCATAATATGAGACAAATTGTCCCAATATTTGTGCTGATTGAGTATATAAAATATTATGGGGACCCTTAATGGATTCAATTAGGGTTGGTGCGCAATCTTCAGCAACTTTATAGGCCAAAAGCTTCCCCACATTCATATTGGGAAAGTTTATATTTAATAATTTCCTGACTGTTTTTCTCCCTAAGTGAGCTTTTAAAAGCTGAGCACAAAATAACCAGTTTAGTTTCTAATTGAGCTATGCTTTGCGCGCTCATCTCATCAGCTCTAAGTTTGTCAGCTAATTGTTTTTCAAGTAGTAAAATATTAGCTAGGGTTGCCTTAGTCTCTTTCTTACGCACTGTATTTTGTTTGAATACGTATTGCTGCGCAACGCCCCTAATTGAAGCTTTGCAAGCGTCCCAAACTGATAGGAGATTAGCAGTGTTAATATTAATTTCAATACATTCTTTAATATGCTCCTTAAGCTTAGCTACTGTTTAATTTCAACCACACTCAGCTAGGTGGCCAAACGTAGTGTTATGGCGACATAGGTCGCATACTGTCGATATCCGCAAACTTGTGCATGTAAAATCACTGTGAAAACAACCGTGTCACTCAGTCCAAAACAGCAAATGCTGCTATCAATCGCCGTGTTAAACATACACTCAATACATATATCCTGCACTCCTTACTCCGATGTGGGAGAAGATGTGTTTCTCAAGGGACCTCACGTGGTAAAACGGAGTAGCCCTGTAATCACACACTATTGTAAAATGATTGAGCATAGCCCAGCACGTTGAGTAAGAATACGTGAAAAGAAACACACACCATTTCCTGAGCATTGTTCAGTGCACCGAAGCTTACATGTGAAAGACCAGGTTATTGTAGTCCCACAAAAACCCTCTCAATACATTGTGATGAGATATTGATATTTTCTGGGCTCCTTAGAAAGGGTCAGGAGCACAGTGGTTGTTCTTTATAATGTCACACACAAGCACTGAATTAAGAGAAAGACACTTTGGGCCCGATGTAGGTAATCTCGATTTACCTACTCTTAAATACCGAATCATACCGATTCGGTATTTAAGAGTAGGTAAATGGGATGTAGGTAATTTCTATTTTTAAGTTGCCGGCCTGTAGGCCCATAGGAATGAATGTCAATTACCGAATCGGTAAATACCGATTCGGTAATCGGGGGAAACATTGAAGGGTGGCAGGGTGTCACTTTGACACCCTGTTGCACCCCTCAATCGTGTATGGGTGCACATGTTGCTGACATACATGCCCGAAGGGCATGTATGTCTGCAACATGGCAGCGTTTGAAAAGCAAAAAAAATGCTTTTACAAGGCTTTTCATTATTTACCACCAACTTCTAGTTGGTGGTAAATAACGAATTCTGAAAGCCCTGTAGCACTGATTACAGTGCTACCTACATCGCAAAATACAGATTCGGTAATTTTACCGAATCGGTATTTTAGGTGGCCCTACATCTCATTTTCCAAATACCGGTCGGTAACGGCCGAAATTACCGAATTTCGGCCGTTACCGACCGGTATTTGCCTACCTACATCTGGCCCTTTATGTTTAACCGGTTTTATTTCAACAATCTCATCCTGCTGCTTAGCACATGTAAAATAACCACACAGAATATTACTAAAACAGCACTAACTCATTTTGCTAACAGCAAAAATAATTGCAAGCATTTCTAGCATAGCGAAAACATAATCTGTCAGATTAACACCCTAAAACCTACTTTTATGCACCATACTATGAGATGATAGGATAGCCTAATTTGCATCTAGAGTTTATTAGGAGGACTCAGCACACTGTATAACTATACACAGCAAGAAACTATAGTTATCTGTAGTGCGAGATAGTGTTTTCTCAAAGGCAAAACAAACATCAACAAGGCTCGGCTCCTCTCCTCTCAGACTTAGCTTGTTATCAGCTCCCCAAATAAGATGGGATGCTGCAGTAGTACGGCAGTCTGGAAGTGTCTATCAGCATCTTCCAGAAGTACCTTTTGCTATATCTGGGGTGAATGACATCTCTCTAATGTCCAAATAGTGAGCCACTGATCGTATCTGATATGGGAAATTTCTAAGGAATTTCTGACATAACCTGTGGGCCTCAATATTCTAGTTTTAGATGCTTTACTATAATCAAATATGCAAACACGCGTCAATTCAGACTACATTGTTTATGTAATTGTTGTCAGCTGATATTGAAATATGGATTACAAGACACTTGTCCCTGACTGATGTATCATCAGGTGTTCTTATCAATGTCATTGTCTGGAAGGCTTGATGACTTGACACTCCAGCAGGTTCTTAAAAAAGGGAAGCACAGATAGCATCTATGTCAAAGGTAGACCTGCCAATGATGAAACAGAAAAGAGACTCCCAGTCTGCTCAAAATAGAGTCAGACTGTATTGGCTGTGATTTGTTTTTCCATGAACTGTAAAAATCAGAATGCATCTGGGAGACGTCGTGCTGATATACTTGCAGTATGCTCCCTGCCACTTACAATAATTGTTAGGCTCCTCCTGGATATATCTGGCTGACAAATCATGGGATTTGAACATATGCTATGGAGTAGTACAAATTTAACTGAGAATATAAGCAGCGTTTCAAGCACTTTTGAAGCAACTGAATACTCCCTGCTGATGTCTGGCAATGACCGAGCACCCTCCTTTGGAGCTTTTTGGCTGAAATGTCATGCGATGCTCCTGTGTACTCTGGAGTGGTTTATTTCCTGACAGACTGTAAGCAGTATTTATATGTACCCCCAAATGAACACTCTGGTAATGTCTGACACTGAGGAACAAAAACACTTGTATCCAGAGATGCAAGCACTGGCTGCGCTGACACTGTTCGCAAACTCGTTTTACTTGTGAGTATGTGAAAATAGTATCAACTGCAATAAACAGAATGAATTTATGAACACTGGTGCCGGAGTACCGGCAAAGTGCTCTCCACCATCTAACTGTTAGATTCTCCATGAGCTTTTCAGCTGACAAGTCATGAGATGCACTTGCAAACTATGGAGGTTTTTTTTTTCCAGAGAGAGTATAAGCAGCATTTCAAGTGCCCACACACCTACAGGCTACTCTCAGTTGATGAACTTTAATGATCAGAAAAACACACGTCCAGAATTGCAAGCACTAGCTGCACTAATACTGGTGGTAAGCACTATCTATGTATGAGTCCTTGAAACTGGTGTGGATTGCAATTACTAGAATGCAATCAGAAGAAAAGGCACTGATATGCCATCAGTAAGGTCTGTATCCTCTGGATTTGCTAAGCTCATCATGAGTCATTTAGGCTGCATAGTAACGGGGGGCATTTGTATGCTTTTGTGGTACTTTACCTGAGAAGATATGAACAGCATTTTAAGGACCCCAGACCTACCGGCTGCTCTCTTCTGATGAGTGGTAGTGACTAAGAAGCACATTCATCCAGAGATGAAAACACTGTCTACTTTAACATTGATGGTAAACACTATCTACCTGTCAGTACCTTAAACTATTATAAACTGCATTAACCAGAATGCATTTTGGATAGCTGGTGCTAATATGCTGGCACTATGGGGCATATTACCAAGCATAATCGATAATTATCGCTATGCTTGGTTAGCGGCATTTATTTTAACGCCGTGCATCGCCTCTTTTGATCGCTTAGGAGCCTTGCTATTATCAACGTTTATCTCCTAAGCGATAAAAATGGGCCGAAATGCATGAATATTGCTGAAAAGTCAGCGATATTCATGCATTAACGAGCTAATGCTCTTAGCCATGTTCTCCACCTACCATTGGATAACATGGCTAAGAACTGCTCTGGCCAGGTGTTAGCTTTTGGAGATATTCGCGCTTAGCGCAAATATTTCCAAAAGTAGGTAATAGGAGATAGCGATGTTAGCGACTGTTTCCAGTCGCTAACATCTTGGCACGCCCACTTTGCATGTCATTAGCGATAATTATCGCTGACATGCAAAGTGGGCCCCAAGATGATCGCTATCTCCTACAAGCTGTCGCTAACCGGTGTTAGCGACAGCTAGGTAATAGGGCGATAAAATTATCGCTGCTTTAGCGGGAAAAATTCCAGGTAAAGTGGCGATAAGGCCCTTGGTAATATGCCCTGCATGTTCCTTTCTCTATAGAATTGTTAAGCTTCTACTGAAGCTATTTAGTGGATGAGCTATGGGATGCACTTGCATGCTTTGGAGTGGTACTTTACATGTGACACCATAAGCAATGCTTCAAGCACCTGTAACCTCCTGGCTACTTTCTTCTGACTAGCAATAACCAAGAAACTCATGTGTCCAGAGATTTTTAACCTCTGATTAACTGCAATATCCTGGAAGCATTTGGGATAACTTTTGCTGATATGCTGACAATTCCCTGTAAGAGCTTTAAAAATGATTGACTGCAGATGCAAGTGCAATATATATCAGAAACCTAATTCATGGTATCAATTCTTGCTGGAAAGAAAATAATTACCCGTCAGTATGGCTGAGCCCCTTTTCCTTAAAGTACTAGGCTGAGTCATGCATTGCTCTGTAAATAAGCCCTTTCTGTGACAAATTTGAAATACCATATCAATGTCCTTTTAAGGAGAAATCAAAAAATCAAAAAACCCATAAAACTGGCCAACCTTGACCGCATAGCCGTACTTTTTCAAATGTGAAATCTAGATGTTTGGTGACTCAACACCTCGCTGTAAAAATCCTTACCAGTTTTGCTAATTTCCTGCTAATTTTACCAAAAATCCTCTAATGAATGTGCTTCAGAATAGACGATTTGCCAATAGAGTGTCTAAACGTTCAACCCAACACCTCCCTTCAAAGAATTCTGAATAAAAATAATGTTTCTGGTCTCATGTGCTTAAAAATGCAACTTTGTCAACAATTTGCTTACAAGTATTGGATGAAACCCATTTGTTGATGTGCAGTCAAATCCTTTCCATTGTATGACAAGTGTTACGGTATAAAATGTATCATTTGGTAGGCCTGGGCAGAACTCGCAGAATTTCACTCTGTAGAATTTTGTAGAGTTACATAAAAACTCTGCAAGTCTCCATAGAGTTCAGCAAAACTATATATCCATGTCGCGCTTGGATGTAATACCAGTAGCACATTCTGCCATGAAATATCAGTGCAAACAGCCCCACGTGGTGTGCAAGAGTGCCGCCATTCGAATTGATCTTGCTGCCATTCAGGTAGAAATTCTAACCGGAAGCGGATCTCAGAGTGCAATTACTCGTGACTGTCCACATTTGAAAGTCTAACAGGATGTCCACCTAGCGACTGGAAATCGTGCTAGGGGGACGCAAAATATCTGCCAGCTCGCATTCTTTAGCCTCGCATTGTCCCTGTTGTCATCAAGTTGCTGGGAAAATAAATTCCTCAACGCAGCCATTGGCGGAATTTTGATGAGAAGTCCACCCTACAAGAGTAATTCGGAGTCACCAAATGTCTTCAGTTCTCCTTGTGAAATTAAAATCCTGCCTGTGCCTATCATTTGCTGCAAAATTTCCTATACAATTACTGGAGGAGAACATTAAGTCCACTTGTAATATTGTGCTTTCACACTTTTCAGTTTTGACTAACCTCACTGAGCCAGTGAGCAAACTTTTATTTAAACTCGATTGTAAATTGTATCCAGTTTTGACTGATTTTACTTACTTCGTGTGCTTTCAATAGTGTTATTTACAATCTAGCTAATTTTCTGAAAATTCTTTTATCAAATGTACGTGCCCAATTGTTCTAAAATGCATAATCTGCTAATTCTCCCAGTTCCCCGATAAATGTGTTTTTAAATCTTACTGTCACCTAAAAACCACATTTGCGAACCTAACAAAAACTATTGTGAGGTGTTAACCCGTTCGGAAATTCCTGGCAACATTCTGGATGCTGTGTCAATCACCCTTCTGTGAGATTAAAATGCACAGCCGAGCAAAAGCACTCTTTTGAGGATGTATAGGTTAATTTACGATATTCTTTATCTGTATTGCCTTTTGACTTTAAGAATACCGCATTTCTTCAGCTATATGTATCTATTTATTTGGTCCCATTCATAGTATCTATAATATAATAATAGCTGTAGCAATGGGGCGGATTTGTGGTGACTGTTGTATTGACAGCTGCAGCTTCTTGCATCTTTGGCACACCTGACGGACTGCGTAATTAAATTCCATTTTAAACATATTTCGATGCTCCATGAGCTCTGTAAAAATTTGGCATGGCGAGAAACACCACGATTAAAGAGCTGGTAGAACCCGAGCAAAGATAAATCGGACACAAAACGGGCCCCTTTAGCTTCCTGGTTTGATTAGTATTCGGTGCTTGTAAGCCAATCATATATACCTCCAAAGACCAATGTTTTCAGCAGCAAAATAATTAGATTTCTTTGGTCAAACTTCCAAACTTCTTCCCTGTTCAGAGGTGACAACCAGCGATGCAGGCATTCTGGCTTTTCTCATGTTCGACACAGTAGAATGAAAAATTGATCTTTTCTTCAGCAGGGATGAATTTTAAGCATAATAGGACAAATTATACTCCACAACAACAAAAATCAACCTCGCCGTACGCTCAAATTGAAGTGTCAGAAAACGGATCTATGAACGGTATGAAAAACAGAATAACCGGATGAAATTGAACGCTTATGCTTGCCGTAGTGTCTGGGATGTCACGATGTCATGAAGGAGGCACATTCCTTTTGCTGATTAATGTAATGGATTTGCAGTTTTACTGTTAGACGTGGAAACACATAGAGCAGTTGGCTTCATCTCAGTTCTAATCCCAGTATATATTATTTTACAGTAATTAAAACCTATTTGCACTAGAAAATGAATATAGAAATTCAAACATAAGAAATATAGTCATAAAAGTCTAATAATATTAAAGTCTATGAACAGCAGTGGCGCATAACACGCCATAGGGCCTCATTTATGAGAAATGACGCATCGCTGCATGAAAGCAGCGATGCGTCACTTCTCAGTGCTCACTCCTTGCGACATTCCTGATGCGTCATATTTACAGTATGACGCATCATGTCGCAAGGAGTTACAGATACGTCAGTATTTCTGACGTATCTGTAAGCGCAAAAGTGACGCATTGCTGGAGTGTGTCACAAAAGTGACGCAACTCCAGCAATGCGTCCTTTCACATGGGGCAAGCCCCATGTGAAAGGGCCTGCGTCAGTCTTACGCCTGCTGTGAGGCAGGCGCAAGATTTTGACGCAACGGCGTCCTAAAAGTGATGCAGTGAATTCTCATAGATTTCACTGCGTCACTTCTACGACCCTTCCTTGCATCAATACGCCCCCCTTGCATACATTATACCTGGCGCAGGTATAATGTGGCGCAGGGGTTTACAAAGTGACGCATCTACCTAGATGCGTCACTTTGTAAATATGGCGCAACAAGGCACAGTTTTTACGCCACTGGTGCGTCACAAAAAGTGACGCACCGGCAGCGTAAAAGTGACGCAAGGGCTCATAAATGAGGCCCATAGTTTCTAAAGAAGCATGGCATGCTGTTTATTGTGGTCAGCATTTGACTGTAGACGGGACCATGTAGGACAAACCCAGGGAGTTCACCCTCGCGAAATACAAATATGCATGCTCCATGAGAGCTAACGGAAGTGCAGCCTGTAAGCTTAAGTGCGAAAGTCGTGTGTGACATTTCTATCAGAATTGTGTACATTTAGCACAGAAGAGTAATCATAGGTACGAATTAACATGCATTCACAGAGGTTGGTTAAGAACAACATGGGCCAAACTATCAAACTATTTTTTTCAAGCAGTAAGTGTGCCTTACTCCAGGGTTATGTTTGAGTTAAGTAGTTACATTGTAACAAGACAAGAGAGCGGAGAATCCCTGCATAAGAGCTCAGGATACAACTACAAAATGCGACCCCAACCAGGATACATATCAGCTCACATAGAGAAGTTGGAAGAAAAACCAGATGTGATGTAGTCCAATTTAAATGATTGAAAATGCCTGTTTTATTATACCTTGCTGAATGTTATATTTGAGGTAGATGTTAATCTAAAAAGACAGACTATCATCAACATTTATGCAGTAATATTTATCATAGACACAGCTCTTAGCATTGGGCTAATGCACATCGTAAGATTCACAAATTCATTGAAGCAAGGCTGTGTGTTCCAAGTATAACCACACTTAATGGGTCGATTAGGCTCAGGACAGTGCTCTGCTAAACAAGGCAGTCCTTCCTCTTGTAGTGTCCGCAGGTTCAGGATTGTACTGAAGAGTGGCTCTGGAGGTCGAATGTTTGACATTGTTCAGCATTTCGTCCATTAATTGTTCTTTTTGCATTTGTCGCCCTAAGTAGGAAGGGTATGCCCTGATGTGGGCCCTGTGCTGGCCATGCCACACATTTCAAGCTAGCCTGGATGATGAGGGGTGATACCCTGAAACGGGTCCCAGGATACTTGCTTACAGTCCGGGGAGGACCTGCCTTGGCAGTTGGGTCTGAACTGCTCCTGGGGGAGCAGGGTCAAGACTGATTTGACAATTGCTAGGTCTGGATTAGCTTGGTGAGCAAAAGCAAAAAAATAATGGATTTAGGCCCAGATCTTTGTACTGGGGGTGAATGTTTGACATTGTTCAGCATTTCGTCCATCAATTGTTCTGTTTGTAATTTTTATCTGTGATAGAGCGCACAGCGCTCTTAAAATTTGTAAGGGGTGCATTATACTTATGAACGAATTGCACTCATATATATTCAATGTGTTGTTGAACTTCCTGCATATTAAAATGAAGTTTATATATCATTGTATACAAATCTGTAGAGTGAAATCATGAGGTAAGTTACAGAACAAAATAAAATGTTGTTTGTATTTAGAGAAATCATGTAATTGTGCATGTATATGTTGATTAATAAGTAACCAGATGTATTCACTGTTACAAGGTTCATATAAAGGCCTGTGTAACAAATGCATTTTAAAGAGTGTTTTAAGTTAGCCAGAATCATAGGCCTGACTTTCGTTCCTTCAAGGTTTCATTTCTCCTTGTTTGCTCTTAATGTCAGGAGCTAATTAAAATTTATGTAAGTAGAAAGATTTCTTTTCACCCCTACTGCAGGCGCAGGAATTTGACCTCGTTGCCTGATGAAACTTGGGAACCAAGATCAGTGGACAGAGCTGTGAAATTAGTGGGACTGTGTGGAAAGTTACTCAAAAGGTGATCATTACAATGTACCATGTGACCTGTTAGGGGTGTAACTTTGCCTTTTTGCATTAGGTAGAGGGACAGATCTGGAGGACTTCTGCTTTGATTGAGGAAGGAGAGCATCTTAGAACAAGCTCTGTAGCTTTAAGCTACTCAACAAATTTGATGTGAGTGTCTTTCTTTGGAAGTCAACACGTGCTGACACCTTTTGGGACCCTACTGAAAAGATAGAAAGGGATGCCACTTTAGAAGTAGAGTAGGGACAGATTATTTTAAATTCAGAAATACAAATGAAAAGAGATTTGGACGAAGCAACTATACTCTACTGTGTTCTTATTTTGGAATTCATAATTTTATGCCTATTTTGTCATATGAACTATATTCATAGATTGGGCTCTGTATTTGTTTTCATGTATATTTATACTCTGATTTTGAGGTGTGTCTATATTTTCTTTCCTGGCTTTGTAATAAATCTACAAAAGCTACATTTGGAGTTCGTGGTTATTGGATATGGAGGGGAAGGAAATTGTATAATTGGTAAAATATATTCTTCCCTCCACACCTTTTAGCAGGCAATAAATATCATCAGCCGGAAATTCTCAAGTAAAATTAGGGTGCAGAAATTCAGCCTTATCATCTGTAAGCATAAAGATTTGCAGAGGCTGATCATCGGGGCTGATTCACAGAACTAACTTAAGACAAAATCATAAACTTACTACTTTTGGTATTCACAGAAGGCATTTAGTAGTCTTAAGTTAGGATTTTGTCTTAAGTTAGGATTTTGTCTTAAACTAGGATTTTGTCTTAAGTTACGATTTTGTCATAAGTTAAACTTAAGCATTAGTTTTTTAAACTTTAGAGGGATAGCCCTAAAGAAATAGAGCAATTTGTCAAAAAAGACCATTTTCAAAATGTTGCAATGCCCTACTTTGGTCAAGTGCAGGTTATTAATCCGGCTAAGTGCCTTCCTTGTTACCGCAGCCAGCGGGGTCAAATTTTCTTTTACAATAGAATCAATATCAGTGACAATGGTAACCCCAAATATTTGGCTTTGTGTACAAACCTACTGTCCTCCCAAATAATTCCTTCATTTAGGATAATTTGTGTTTTTTCCCTATTGAGTGCATAGCCGGATACTTTACCAAACTCTTGAGCCTCATATTCCAGAGCTTTAATAGCTGATTCTTGGTCAGTAATCACCACGGCTAGATCATCAGCTTAAGCCATGATCTATGTTTCTGCACTAACCAATTCACAGGCAGAATATCATGATTGATTTCTATTTTCTTAATAAAGGGATCAATATAGATGGCAAGGACAGCCCTGCCTCGTCCCACATGATAATCTAATTGGCTCTGTCAATTTCCCATTTATCGAAATTCTGGCTGTGGGATCTTGGTAAAGAGCTTGAATAGCTTGAATTGCCTTTGGTCCGAACCGCATCCACCTTATAACACCCCAGATATATTGCCAGGAGACACAATCGCAGGCTTTTTCAGCATCAAATAAGATTAATGAAATCGGGTCTCCGGGCACTTGAGCAGCGTCAAATAGGAAGATAGTCCGCCGGATGGTACTCTTTTTAGGAATTAACCCATGCTGCCACTTTGAGACAAGTGGCTCGATCCGGGAGGACAGTCTAGATGCAAAGATTTTAGAATATACCTTGGAATCACAATTTATAAGAGTAATAGGCCTATATGAACCCATCTCTACTGGTGGCTTATCCTTTTTTGTAAAGATCACAATCTTCGCTGTAGACCAAGATACGGGTGGGGAGGCCCCATTAAAGATAGAAATGACTAGATCTGTAAAGAAATCTTTTATTTGACAGGAATTATTTTTATAAACTTCGACTGGAATGCAGTCGATGCCAGCAGCTTTACCATCCTGCAAACTTGCCAGTGCTATAGCAATTTCTTCCCAAGTTGGAGGATTCCCCAACTGAGTATGATTTTCCGCGCTAAATTGAGATAATGATATATCGTTAAGATATTTGGAGATCACTCTATCTCTCAGGTCCGAGAACCAGGTACTCTCTTCAGTATAGAGGTTGTTGTAGAACTCTTGAAACGCCCTCTGTATCTCAACCTGGTCGTCAGTCGTCTCTCCAGTGGCAGTTTGAATCAAAAGTATTGCGTTGATGGAAACCTGTTGTCTGGTCCTGATGGCCAACTGGTAGCCTCCAAGATCGCTACACTCATATATTTTCTTGCGTGCCGACGCTCATTTTGCGGCTGTTCTTTCTGCAAAAATAGACCCAATATCGGCCTTGACAGCTACTACCTTCTTCTGTGCAACTACAATTTCAGCCCCCAGCTGAACTGCCTGCATTAATTTCTCCTCTGCTTTTTTTCATTTTATCTTGTAAGTCTAAGACCTGCGTTTTCTCTTTCTTGCTTTTCCTAATAGAAAAAAACCGCAGCGTCTCTCCTAGGATACCTGCTTGATGGCACTAAAAGGGCAAGACGGTGCTAGTGTGAGCTCTTTCCATCCAGCCACCACGCCATGCTGGACATCAATAATCAACTGCTCTTACCTGACGTGATGCGGGTTTTTTAGATTGTGCAGAGTAAGGTATCGGACGCCGTGCAGGAGGACTTATGAAATTCGTGCTGCTATTCGTTCTACTGCCTGGTTTGTGGGAGATGAGCCAGAAGCCAAAGGTTGCCTATTAGTGTGTGTCCTGATTGGAACGCCTCGGGACCCAGATACCTGTTTTCCGACCCGTCTGGTTTCTGCTGTGTTGAAAGCAGTGTCCCAGCGCAACATCAGGCAAATGTCAACCCGGGTTTGCGTGGAGCGCTAAAGTGAAAGCAGCTCTGGCCAGCGTGGCTCAAGGAGACGCCGAGAGGACAGATACTCTTCCCAAAGGTAAACAGGAAACTGGTAGTCTGGAAAAGACTGCGGGGAGACTTGGGGGCGGAGGAAGCATGAAGAAGGGTGCTGGTGCAGATTTTGGTCTTCTGCCCTCAATAACTAAACATTTCCCTGCAATTAAGGTGCCAGCTCCCCAGATTGCCTTTACAACAGCAACTTTGACAAATGGGAGCGCAGTGCAACTGGGCGATCCCCAGAAGGCTGCCTGTATCTTTGTTCAATCTAAGGGGGCTGTAACAGCTGGGGTCCAACTCAGCAGCCAGGATAGCTCCAAGAATTTTAACGAAGACATAGACTCTTCTTCAGTGCTTTCCTTGGAAGCCAATATCTCTAACGTCGAGCCATCCTCTGGCTCTTCTGATTCTGTACCTGCGCTTGTGGCCTGCCCTGTGGAGGTAAGCTTGGAAGACAAACTTGGCGCCCAGGCTCCCCAGACTCCTGAAATTATTCGAGAGCACTTCTATTCAGTCTCTGACGTTTCTTTAAAAGAGGATGGCGTGATCAGCTAATGTATTGACAGTTCCTTCAATAATAACGAATCAGACCCCTCCTTTGATACCGGAACTGTACAGCAGCAGAAAGAAATGCACAATAAGGCTGAAAGACTTAGTCAGCTCAGATGGGATTATTCGGACTCTCAGTTGTTTTTTCCTCTGGGTGATGAAACAACCAAAGTTTGGCACTGTGAGAGTGCTAAATCAGTACTGGCATGCACAGCAGAACCCTCTTTAACCTCCATATTGGCTTCCATAAAACAATTCCGTAACGAGGTTCGCTCCAATAGCCACCTTGCTAAAGGGGCTGCCAAAAACTGCAAGGAGGAATGCGGTAGCTAAAGAAGATATTGACGGACATCGGCGATCGTGTTGCTATGTTGGAAGGCTGTACAGACAATCTGGAAGTTGAAATAACTACCCTAAAAGAACAGGGCACTTCCCAAGCTGTATGTTTGATCGATGTAATTCAAAGTGGGAAGAAGAGGAAAATCAGCAACGTCGAAATAATCTTCTGGGGATTCCTGAAGGGGTAGAGGGGGAGGGAAACAACCTTTACAACGCAAGTTTTACAACGCACTACCATTACAACAACATTTTTACAACGCAACATCCATTACAACGCATGCATTTACAACGCAACCATTACAACGCATGACACTACAACGCACACCACTACAACGCATGCCATTACAACGCAGTCATTACAACGCATACCATTACAACGCATAGCATTACAACACATAGTGCCCTTACACTATTCAACACTTACCCTACTGTTGCACCCCCTGGAGTTAGAATAGTAATTTTTACCCCTAAACTATCCAACACTTACCCTACTGTTGCACCCCCTGGAGTTAGAATAGTATTTTTAACCCCTACACTATCCAACACTTACCCTACTGGTGCACCCCCTGGAGTTAGAATAGTAATTTTTACCCCTACACTATCCAATACTTACCTTACATGCAATGTAATATTATGCGTTGTAATGGTATGCGTTGTAAATGTAGTATGTGTTTTAGTGGAATGCGTTGTAAAGGTAGTTTCAAAGAATTCGTTGTAATGGCATGCGTTGTAAAGGTATGCGTTGTAATGGATGTTGCGGTGTAAAAAATACGTTGTAAAGGTAGGCATTGTAAAAGTATGCGTTGTAACGTCATACATCCAGAGGAGGATGACCCAAGGCAATATATCGTGACACCTTTCCGGATTGTACAAACTGGAACTGGGACCATGAGGTTGAGAGGGCACATCGTTTCCCTTTCAATCGAAAGGTACAACAGGATGGTAGCAGTTTCAGGGAAGAAAAACCCAGGGCCCTTTTGGATTATTTGGGGAACTTTCTCCTTAGACAGTTGGTCTATGACCAGGCTCGCCCAAATTGCCAGAAGGGGACAAATGCGGTGCTGTTTATTTGCAAAGCCTGACTTTTGTCAAATTACAGTGGAGCAGAGGTGGCATCTTCGCCAGCCTATAGCTCCTTTTTAACAGCTAGGTGCTCAGGTGTTCCTAATGAAGTCAGCAAAACTAAAAGTGATCTTAAATGGGTCTTCTCAGATTTTATTGTCAGAGATTAAAGCTGGGGAATTTTTGAAAAAAATCAAAGGGAAGACATGGCTGAGTTACGCTGCATTACTTTCACTCTCTTCTGTTTGAGGCTAATTTCTTAAAACTCCTCTGTCGCTCTGTTATCTATAGCCTTTAATGCAATAGCCACTGTTTGGTACAATGGAGCAGTGATGCAAGGGTACTAGCAGGCTGGCTCAACTAGGGAAGGGCACTATAGGTTGGGGTCAAGCTATCTCTCTCTTTTTCTTTTTTTTTACAAGCTTGGCAGTCAAGACCGGCAAGGGCTGGTGGTGGGGGCTCACATGGGATGACCATCACTCAGGGTTTCCCTGATTGCTCATTTGGGGGGTGGGATGGGGAGACAACTGTTTGGTGGTGGGAGGATTGATGATGTTTCTTATTTTATAGGTTGTGGCCTATCTGAAACTGGTCTTTGGAGGCATGGTGCAAAGGGGAGGGCAAACAAGGGAAGCGTTTGGGATGGACGGGGGAAAAAAGAAAAGAAAAAGGGGGATAAATAAGAAAAAAGCATGTTAATAAAAAGAAATCAACTTTCTAGATTCAACTGTTCACAAGAGAAAAAAGAGTTTAATGCCTGGAATGGTATAGTTATTAATGTTGGGTTAAAGGGGGGTTTTGGTTTTTCTTTCATTGTCAACCTATTGGGAACGCGAACAATGTTTATTCGAGCTCAACTGGCCCAGACTCTGATACAAATATTATGAGTAATCTTAGAATGGTTTCTGTAAACATCTGCGGCTTGAGTGACGCAATGAAGAGACAAAAGGTAGCCCAGGGCCTACGTTTGTTGGAGGCCGACATTGACTGTCTCCAAGAAGCGCATATTGAGGGAGCGCAGAGACATCTGTTGAACTCGCTGGGGTCATTGGGGGAACTTCCCAAGGAGCGCGCGTGAAAGGAGTAGGGATTATGGTTCAAAAGCTTGGCTCTGATATAGTTGCAGAGAAAGCCCGGTTTGCCAGAGGAATGCTAGAGATCTCCAGTTGGATGACACAGAACTGTCTCCAGCTGAATCCTGGCAAAACCGAGATAATGCTAATGGGCAAAGCCATAGCCAGCTGGTCTGACAACTGGTGGCCCACCTAATTGGGAGTAGTCCCTGCTCCTACTCAATGTGTTAAAAACTTAGGGCTAAAACTAGACCAGTCTCTATCTATGAAAGAGCACATTGCCACTGCTACTAGCTCCTGCTACTATAACCTGCGCCTGCTGAGAAAAAAGCTCACCTTTATGCCTACAACTCATCGCAAAACCATGGTCCAGACTATGGTCAGCAGTCAAATGGATTATGGCAATGCCTTGTTGGCAGGGGTAGGAGAGACCTTGTTAAACAAACTGCAGGTGATTCAAAATACTGCAGCCAGGATGGTATTGAATTGCCCTGTGGGGACCTCATCAGCGCCTTTATTCCGAGAACTCCACTGGCTATCAGTGAGAAAGAGATCGTTCTTCAAGAATGCTGTCTCACATACACTGCACTTAATATAAGAGGTCCTAAATACCTCCAAAAGAGACTCACTAAACACATACATAACAGAAATCTTAAGTCCGGGCGCGGGGTCTCTTACAAGTCCTGCATATAAGGCTTAGTCGCTCTGGAGGAAAATCTTTCTCATATGTAGCACCAAGATACTGGAATGAGCAACCAGATCCCCTTCGCAAAATTGCTATTTATAGCACATTTAGGAAACAGCTAAAAGCCTTCCTATTTTCAGCTCTCTTGTTTTCTTTCATTCTTAGGAAAATTTCTAGTCAAGCGCCGAGATGCCCCTGGATGAGTCGTGCGCTATAGAAGTATATATAACATAACATAACATAACAGAATAAGTACACACTGAAAATCTTCCAAGTAAAATCTGACTCCTTAGTGAGATGGGTTCTAGCTGAATGCTGCTTACCCTCAGATCCACTTTTACTATGCTCCATCTATGTGAACATTGTGGTTGATCCGGGGGTAATAAACTGGCTCACAGGAGAACTGGATCACTGGAAGCTTCCAATTATTGTTATTGGCGATCTGAACATCAATCTGTCCAGTAATTGGAGGGCGAGGGGTCAGTCGAACTGTACAGGTCGGAAACCCAAAGTATATCAGGCCATATTAAATTTAATGCCTACTCATGGACTTGATGATGCATGGGCTAATTTAAAACATAATTAAGAGGGTTTACCTATTTTTCAGCCCCTCATCTATCTCTTGCAAGGCTGGATTATTTTCTGATCTCTTCTTCACTGACGCTTGAGTGCTCTATTGACATTGCTCCCAAATTATGTCGGACCACAATCCACTTATAGTAAACATCGAGGGGCTGGGTTCTAGAGGAGAATTTGCGAACTGGAGCTTTGGAAAGGCACTGCTGTATGACGAAGGATATAGATCATATATATGGGGCTGGATTCAAGAGTTCACATGCTGCAAAAAGGCAACATAGCATGAACACTTGGTAACTTACAAACACTACATTGATAACATCTTTATAATTTGAAAAGGTGATGTGAAACACATACAAGACAACATCTTGAAGTTAAATCAGGCTCAATAGCATATTCAATTTCCATATCAGATTGATAAACATGAGATCGTATTTTTAGGTGTCCTAGTACAAAAAGACTCACAAAGCATTAAAACAAATGTGTACACTATGGAAACTGACAGAAATAACTGCTTACAATTGTGTACACTGTGTACACTCAATAACATAATTGTTGTTAATCGTTTTACCCACCCGACTAAAAGCTCAACAATTTTACTACAATACTCAAGTAAGTGTGATACGCCTAATGTCATCTATGCTTTGAAATGCCCTTGTGGGAAACTGTATGTTGGTAAAAACGAATGCAAGATCAAAATCAGGATATCTGAACACAAAAGCAACATCAGAAACCTCAATGCCAAGTCAACTGTGGCAATGCATTGGCAGCACCCTGGACATAATGTTGCACAATTGCGCTTCACAATTTTAGGAGCCTTAAAACTTGAACCTGACGTGGATCATCGTAAACAATTAGCAAGATCTGAATTCTTTTGTACTAAAAAATAGAACGCCATACAGCCGCCTGGCATGAATGTCAGATTGGAATTTACCTGTTTTCTTTAACTGTATAATTTTGCTTCAATTTTTCCAACAAACCTTGTAGTGCGTGAGTATAATGATGCTATATTATTGCAGTTTATATATTTGTGTTGAGAATGTCTTTTGTTGGAAGTTTGCTTAAATTTCTTTGTTCTAGCTTTTATACGTTTTGTTATTTTATTATTACCATTGTTTATGTTGACAAACTTTATTCTTTTCGGGGAATTTCACTTGACACTCAAGTTGTAGTTACTATCGAGTTCACTGCCACTTTAAGAATGCACCTTCCATGTACGTCATAAAGACCGTAACATTATTTAGACCTTAATTATCAATGTTGGAGTCGGAACAGCTTTGAATGCCCGGACTCGTTTTGAAACAGGAAGACTGAATACTGTTGCTTACAGGGTAATCTTTTTGGTTGTAGCTCTTATCATGCACACTACTTTGGCACATACCACAACTTAGATCATTCACACTCTCACACTCTGAACAGTGGTTTCACATAAAACCTGGGGTCTTGAAAATCGCCTGCACGGCAGGTTGAAATGTTCTCAACGTCAGGTTCTGAAATAACAGTAATATTGACGGAGCATGTTATGAGTTAATACAGAATACCTAAGAGCTGATGATCAATTTAAAATTATAAGGGTCACAAAAATCTGGTGCAGCGTATGTTCGACAGCATGCTATGTCTACAGTCAAACTTATCTTCATACAGAGCACTTTTTCGAGCAGTTACATGGCCACCGGAGGCTCTTAGGCATTTCAGTTGCTTTCACACACATTGGTGAATATTGGATATATTCTCGCATGTTAAAATATCCTGTTTACATTGTTGAGGCCTGCATTGAGCAGCATGTTGTCTCATTTTTTTCATTGACTGTGATTGAGAGACTCCTGATGAAGGTTCTGGAATGTATTGGGCTTTGGAATGATCATTGTTTAAATGCAAAATAATATGTATCACGTGGATTTTTGAATTATAATAATCCTCCTAATGAATTTTAACAAATTAAAAACAACAGCAAATGATGGATGATTGATCGATTATTTATTGGAAAGACTACTTGCAAACACATAAACCTGGATGAAAAACTCACCAGTTGTGATGTTAAGTGCTCCTGTCAGGTAGGCAGTGGCTTCTTCACACTTAGCATACTTGCAACATATGTTACTAGCGCAACCAGACACAGCACTAACAACTGGGAATCACACAGAGTAACTGTCTTTAAGCATATCATATTTACAGCATAAATAATTGTAAACTGGAGTGCACTGCAGAAACATTTCTGATTGAAATTACCCCACATCGCTTGTATAATTGGGTGTCACTCGGGTAAAACATCCAATTAAGGGATCACCAGAAAAATGGTAAAGGTCAGAATGCAAGTGAGTGTTAATCGTAGAACATTTGTTTTCTTTCAGTTCAAAATAGTTTATTGAATTATTGTATAAAGACAAATAAGAACGACAATACAAAAAATATTACTCTTAATCAAATAATACCACAACGAAAAAGCAGAAATTTACAATTGTCTACTAAAAAATTACAATTGGCATTACAACAGGCTTCATCAAGAGAAATATGGGAAGGGGAGGAGAATAAGGAGAGGGGAAACAAATAGAACAAGCAGATCGTAATATAACTATACAGAGCCACTATAATATAATACAAAATAGACTATATAATGCAAACATAGTTGGCTACTATGGCCCCAACCTGGACGATCTGATCCCTCTTCAAAAACTTTACTCGGAGCTTTTATTCACCTCTGCCCCATAATACTAGGTGGTGACTTTAACATCTTACTTGATCCTAAAATGGACAGATCCCCCCAAGTAAACATGTAAACCTACCTAAGATGACGGAATGGCTAGGAAATTATAAAAAAGACTTAGATTTGATGGACATGTGGAAACAAAAGGGAGACAATAGGCACTCATTTACATACCACAAAAAAAAATTGGGCCATAGATCCAGAATGGATTTCTTTCTGTTAAATAAGAACCTACTAGGTAGCGTTAGAAGCATTGAGCACATACCAGCCCACTTGTCTGATGACTCTGCAGTTCAATTATGCCTGTATATAACAAATAACAATACACCACCCAGGTGGACAGTCGATCGGACTGTACTCTCTGATCCGCAATGCATTGATAAATTAACAAAGGCTTCTGAAAACTTCTTTAAAGACAATCAAGTCGGTACGTTAAATAAAAATACCTGGGACACCTATAAGGCTGTCGTCAGAGGGAAGCTATTAAATCTGGGAGCTTACAAGTCTAAAATCAAGAAACAGGAAATAAGAACTATGGAAAATGACATTAAACAAATGGAATAGCAAATTGCGGCAGGAAGTTCCTCAGAACCGAAAGAAACATTAGAAAAAAGGACCAAGAGCTTAAGGAGAAATTAACTGACTACCTGGAGAACATAGTGAGGAAAAAATGGGAAGCAAGCAAAATGTCAAATCACGAATATGGGGAAGGTTGCGGAAAAATGCTGGCGTGGAGAATTAACGACACCAAAAACAGGGTCTGGGCTCACTGGCAATAAGGACAAGCCTCACCAGAACAATTATAAACCAAAAGCGGTACCAATATTGCCACACTACTTGTGTTGTGGATCACGGGTGATCGCTCGAATCACTGACTGAAACAGTAATTCTCAAGGAACCTTATTTCAGAATGAATCAAATTTGTTTTATTTTTTACTTAAGTGCGCCTTTTTTCTTTTTTTCAAATAGACAACATTTCTTTAGTTCCACATATTAGATCACAATAAACACGGATTGAACAAGAGACAAAAAGAATGTAGTGTTTTCACAAAGATCACGACTTGCATTCAACATTCATACCACACAACACATCATATCTACATACATAACAGTTTTTTTACAAATATTTACAATATCACAATTTGAAAAAACAAAGCATTGGAAATGAGCAAGTAAACAATGTTGGTATGTTACCGAGTTAGTCAAGGGTTCCTAATGCTGAGTAGAAGAGGTCTACGCGTTTCGATAACCCCTGGTTATGGGGAAATCTCATCAGGACCATATGCCTGTGAATGGAGAACGAAATTGGGTCAGGCGGGTGGACAAAACCAAAGCCTCTCAACGCTACAGTAGGGATAGAGAAAACTAATCATACCTCTCAGTTGCTGGCTTCACTTTTGTGGTTGTAACTGTGGACAAAAGATGAAGTAACTTTTAGCCTCTAATGTGACCAAGACAGGGAGGCGTTCACACAATCTTAAAGGGAACATTCATACGTGGCTACTCACATAGTCTTACGCCTGCTGCGTCTGTCTTATTAACTGGAAATGAAATTCGGGTGGAAGTGGATATCTGGGGGGGATTAAAAAGAATGGTTATAGAATTTTATGGGAGGAGCTCGTGTCAGTGGTCGTAATGGTCTGAAGATGCGACTTACTGTTATTATTAGCGCGGAGAGTTCACGGGTGTTCGTGTCCGCATGAAACAATGTTGCGGCATGCTCCGGTTTCCTGAAAGGGAAAGGGGGCTGGTGTCAGGTATCCAATTTGTTTGTAAAGGTCGCCTCTCTGGCGATGTTCGTCTCACATGGTGTTTCAGTTTACCTGTTTGGGTTGTGTCCGCTGTGTCAATCGGGGGGTCCGCGCTCTTCGGTCTCTGTTCGTAAGTCCAGTTACCGGCACCATCCAGTCGGTAACCCTGATCTCGCGTCTTGTGGTTTTACTCACTTCCTGGTTCCCAAGGGATTTTGGGGGTTGTAGTTTGGATGTCCGTTGTCTAGGAAACGGATCGCGTTTCTGTTAAGTTCGGTTGTGTGTTGCCCAGTTCACAGTCTGAGTGGGAGACAGTAGTCCGAATCTCGGTATTTTCATCTTTATTGACATCTCACAGGCGGTAGAGCTCAGAGAGTTCATTGAGGCCATTTATCGCTGAATTGAATTTAACTATCAGCATGGCTTCAGTGTGTGACAATTTATCTTCAATGTCACCACCTCTGGGATCTTTCTCAATTTTTGCAATCACTGTCCATCTTAAATCGTCGACGGTGTGTTTGTGATTTAACCAATGGTTTACCAGTGGGGCCGTAATCACATTCTTTTTGATACGTGATTTGTGCTGGGTAATGCGGCATCTCACCTCCTGACTTGTTTTTCCGATATAGAGTTTATCACAGGGGCATTTGATGCCGTATACGACGTACTTCGATTTACAATTTGTAAATTTGTCGTGTTTCCAGGATATCTGTTTATGTTGAAACAGATTTCCTTCTTCTGTACTTGCACAGCAGATACAAGAACCGCATCTGTGGTGACCTTGAATCGGTGGTAATCCTAGCATATTGCCAATTGTTGGTATATTCTGTTTTAGTGCTGCTCGAACTAAATGATTGGCTACGCATTGGTCCTTTTTGAAGGCAAATAATGGCTTCTCTTTAAGTGTCTCGTCTACATTTTCCACTAAATGACAATTTTGTAAAATTGCTTTTTTAAAAACATTTGAGTTTGGGCAGAATGTAGAGACACAAACAATCCTGTTTAGAGTCGGTTTCACCTTATTTGTTAGCAGTGTACCTCGAGGGATCCACCATACTCTCTTCATTGTCCTTCTAAGTAGTTTGATGGGGTAGCCTCTTTGTGCTAAATTTTCAGTCAAGTTCGCAGCATGTATTCATCTTTAAAATGGCAGTTTCTCTTGATCCGCAAGTACTGTCCAAATGGGAGATTTTCTCTCAAATTACGCGGGTGGCTGCTGTTAAAGTGCAATGCCTTATTTCTGTCCGTCATTTTTTTGTATAGTGTTGTGACCAAACCATCATCAGTCGGGTAAACTTCGACATCGAGGAATGCCATTTTTATTTTAGAGTAGTTGATACTAAATTTGATTTCCTCCGTTCTTGAATTTAACCAATCATGAAATTCGTTCAAATCCTCTTCCGTCCCTCTCCAAGTCAAAAAGACATCGTCGATATATCGACTCCAACTTGTGATTTTGTCCCTGAATGGATTTGACTGGTACACGAACTTCTCTTCATATAAAGACATGAAAAGTATAGCTAATTCCGGTGCAAAAGGGCACCCCATGGCTACGCCACTTATCTGATAAAAGAATTCTCCGTTGAAATTAAAGTAGTTTTTCTTTAATGCCAGTGTTGCTAATTGCATGATGAACTCCGTTGGTACTCTGGTGGGTCTTGGTCGTTGGTCTAAGTAAAACTGTATTGCATCCAGACCATCACTCTGGGGGATCTGGGTATACAGTGAGCATACATCCATTGTGACTAAGAAGTCTTCGTTTTGGTTAAATGGAATGGTCGAGAGTTTATTAATAAAATCAGTTGTATCTCGAAGGAATGATTTCACTTCTGTCATAAAAGGTTTCAAGAAAAAATCTACAAACTTGGACACTGGTTCGAATAGTGACTCACATCCGGAGACAATTGGTCTTCCGGGGGGGTTCTTTTCGCCTTTGTGAATCTTTGGCAAGACGTAAAATAAAGGTATTCGTGGAGTGTTGCATTTGAGGTATTCGAATTCCTTCTTTCCAATTATTCCTTCTGCTAAGCCTTTTTCCAGAATTGGGTTAATTTGTTGTTGTAATTCTGTAGTGGGGTTCTTGCCTATTTTCCTATAGCACCTGGCGTTATCAAGTTGACTCATCACTTCTTTTTTGTAATTCTCTGTGTCCCATACGACAATGGCACCACCCTTGTCCGCCTGTTTTATTACAACTGAAGTGTCTTTTTTGAGATTTTCTAAAGCCCGTTTTTCATCCTGTGAGATGTTGAATTTAGTCCAATTTCTTCCCTCTTCCATTTTGGTTATTGCTGATAAGATTGTTTTTTCGAAAGTGATAATTTCTTTAGCAATTTTATTTCCTGGTGGGCAAAAATTAGACTTTCTCTTCAATCCAGTAACCTCTAATGGTAAATTCACTGGTGTTTGGGCGAAGAAGGATTTTAGTTTGATTTTGCGACAGAATTCGAGGGCCTCCATTTTGAGTTTGACAAAGTTGGTATGTCTCCTGGGGACAAAGGAAAGACCTTTTTCTAGAATGCTTGTTTCCGATGTGGTGAGAGTTCTATTTGACAGATTAAAGATCGGCGAGACTACCAGTTCTTGTAGTTCTGCCTCCGTGTTGACATTTCCCATGGCTGATTGTATCGTGGGCGCGCTCGATTTACTGGTTGGCCTCTTCCTAAAAAAGGAGCCGAGGAAGGTCCTGGTTGTTGTTGAAATGCTCCTCTTTTGTTTCCCCCTCTCCTTTGGTTGTTACTGTCACTGTCACTATTACTTGATGCCGACGAGGTGTCTGAGAAGGAAATGAATTTATTGGTCGATCGTCCTTGGTATTCTCCTAGGAATCTCCTTGACTCCACTCTGGAGTAAAAATCCGTTTGTAGGTATGGGTATGTCCTTTCAAAGTTAAAGTTCTTCTTGTCCTTTTGGAACTGATTTTCTTTTTGGTTTATTGTGTAGTCTTTAAATTCCAAAATATCCTTTTCAACTTTCTCAAGTAATGTTTTTGCGTCCGGGATAAGTTGGTTTTGTTGTATCTCACTTTCCAAAGTTTTTATCTCTTCTAGTTGTTGTAACGAGATTCTTTGTGCTGTCTCGACCGTTAGGACCATGAGTTCTCGGCTACACTTGGTCTCTATAAAGCTGTATCCTTTTTTGTAAATAGGGTCGTCTGTGAATATCACGGGGATATTTTTGATCTGTAGTCCTCCTGGTATTGTCCCAGCTCTCAGATGCTGGAGGAGATAGTGACCATGCAGGTCTGTACGAATTTGTTTTTTCTTAAGTCTCAAAAGTTTCTCTGTCTCGTTTTGGTTCCTAGCAGTTGTGCTTAATGTGGCTGAAGCGAAGGGAGGTGGTTTAGCCAATAGGTTTTTTATGTGCTCTTCGTTATAGGCAAAAGTTTGCTCTTCAGACATACTGTGCTAATATCACTTGCATACAAATCAAAAAATGAATCAACAAAACTAACTACAACATGAAACACAAAAAAGATTAGCTGTCACTAAGTCAATCACTCCAACTGGGGTCTAAGAAGGACCTCGCAGAAAGTCTTCTGTTAAAGTATCGACACCAAAAACAGGGTCTGGGCTCACTGGCAATAAGGACAAGCCTCACCAGAACAATTATAAACCAAAAGCGGTACCAATATTGCCACACTACTTGTGTTGTGGATCACGGGTGATCGCTCGAATCACTGACTGAAACAGTAATTCTCAAGGAACCTTATTTCAGAATGAATCAAATTTGTTTTATTTTTTACTTAAGTGCGCCTTTTTTCTTTTTTTCAAATAGAAAACATTTCTTTAGTTCCACATATTAGATCACAATAAACACGGATTGAACAAGAGACAAAAAGAATGTAGTGTTTTCACAAAGATCACGACTTGCATTCAACATTCATACCACACAATACATCATATCTACATACATAACAGTTTTTTTACAAATATTTACAATATCACAATTTGAAAAAACAAAGCATTGGAAATGAGCAAGTAAACAATGTTGGTATGTTTCCGAGTTAGTCAAGGGTTCCTAATGCTGAGTAGAAGAGGTCTACGCGTTTCGATAACCCCTGGTTATGGGGAAATCTCATCAGGACCATATGCCTGTGAATGGAGAACGAAATTGGGTCAGGCGGGTGGACAAAACCAAAGCCTCTCAACGCTACAGTAGGGATAGAGAAAACTAATCATACCTCTCAGTTGCTGGCTTCACTTTTGTGGTTGTAACTGTGGACAAAAGATGAAGTAACTTTTAGCCTCTAATGTGACCAAGACAGGGAGGCGTTCACACAATCTTAAAGGGAACATTCATACGTGGCTACTCACATAGTCTTACGCCTGCTGCGGCTGTCTTATTAACTGGAAATGAAATTCGGGTGGAAGTGGATATCTGGGGGGGATTAAAAAGAATGGTTATAGAATTTTATGGGAGGAGCTCGTGTCAGTGGTCGTAATGGTCTGAAGATGCGACTTACTGTTATTATTAGCGCGGAGAGTTCACGGGTGTTCGTGTCCGCATGAAACAATGTTGCGGCATGCTCCGGTTTCCTGAAAGGGAAAGGGCGCTGGTGTCAGGTATCCAATTTGTTTGTAAAGGTCGCCTCTCTGGCGATGTTCGTCTCACATGGTGTTTCAGTTTACCTGTTTGGGTTGTGTCCGCTGTGTCAATCGGGGGGTCCGCGCTCTTCGGTCTCTGTTCGTAAGTCCAGTTACCGGCACCATCCAGTCGGTAACCCTGATCTCGCGTCTTGTGGTTTTACTCACTTCCTGGTTCCCAAGGGATTTTGGGGATTGTAGTTTGGATGTCCGTTGTCTAGGAAACGGATCGCGTTTCTGTTAAGTTCGGTTGTGTGTTGCCCAGTTCACAGTCTGAGTGGGAGACAGTAGTCCGAATCTCGGTATTTTCATCTTTATTGACATCTCACAGGCGGTAGAGCTCAGAGAGTTCATTGAGGCCATTTATCGCTGAATTGAATTTAACTATCAGCATGGCTTCAGTGTGTGACAATTTATCTTCAATGTCACCACCTCTGGGATCTGGCGTGGAGAATTAAAACAGACCAAACAAGGAATGAAATATCTTGTATTCAGAACAACCAATGATATTAAGCTCTGACAACTCCGTAATAATGCAGGAGTTTGAAGCATTTTTCTCCAATCTATACAAAGAAGATATAAACTCAACCGATGATCAAATTAGAAAATATCTAGACGTTGTTCCACTCCCATCATTAATGGAGGAGGAGAAGAAAGAGCTAAATATCAAAATCAAACTTGAAGAAGTAAGAGCTGCCATAAAAGATTTGAAAAGAGGTAAAGCTGCTGGCCCTGACGCACTACCAAACAAATTTTATTTAGCACTGAAGGAATCAGTGGTAGCTCACCTAACAGAATTAATAAATAAAATATATATGGAGCAGGAAAAGATTCCCGACTCATGGAATGATGCGACGATCAGTATTATTTTAAAACCTGGAAAAAACCCAAAACTCTGTGAATCCTACAGACCCATTTCACTGTTAACTTGTGACTACAAAATCTTCATGCAAGTCAGAGCAAAGAGGATATCCACAGTAATATCAAAACTGATCAATCCTGATCAGAAAGCATTCCTAAAAGGTAGACAAATACACGAAATAACACACAAACTATTTGCAACATTTGATATAGCCATCTGCGAAAAAATACCTCTAACCATAATCACGTTCGATGCAGCCAAAGCATTCGACAGAGTCAACTGGGCCTTTTTAAATCAAGTCATCAAAAAATAAAATCTAGGGGAAAGCTTTGGCCACACGATAAGGGAAATATATAATGAACCAAGAGCAAAAATACTAATCAACGGAACCCTCACCAGCAACATCGAAATACAAAGAGGGACAAGACAGGGGTGTCCACTATCCCCCCTACTTTTTAATCTTTATATTAAGCCACTCGCATAGTCCCTGAGAAACCATACCTTAATATCTCCTTTCAAATATCAAAACTGGTCAAAGAAAATAGCACTCTAGGCGGATGATTTGATGATATTCATAGATAACTTTGAAAACTCCACCAATGCAATAGAGGACACAATATTTAAGTTCGGCAACGTATCAGGATATTTAACAAATCAAGCAAAAACTGAGGCTATGAGCTGGAATAGGCACCCCAATACCCCATACACTAGAAATAAAATAAAATATTTGGGGATCAACCTGGTCAATGAGTTAGAAAAAATCCCCTAACTGAACCTGAATATAGTCCTCGTAGAAACAAGGAGACTACTCAAAGTGTGGGACGGGCTACCATTAACCTTTCTGGGAAGATCTAACATCAAAATGTCAATTACACCCAAATTCGCATATCTTTTTAACACCATCCCCCTGGAATTCCAGAAAGCCGCATTAAAGAAAATCCAGGGTGAACTAGCCAGTTTCATCTAGTCATCTAAAACTGCAAGAATTGCATGGAACAAACTAAGGAGGAAGAAAGAGCAAGGAGGAATAGCCAGCCCAAATCTATTTGAATACTACAGGGCATTTCAATTTAAGAACATAGAGGGTTCCTGTGGGAGGGAATCCTATGAGCCTTATCAATTTCAAACTTCTCTTTTGAAATTTAAGTTGTAAAAGGTTAGGCAATAGACCCTCTAAATATAGTCTACAATTATTTCCTTCAACATCTTCCGGTAAATTAAAGATGCGTAAATTATACTGTCTGTTACGATTTTCCAAATCCAGTAATGCAGTGCAAACAAGTGAAATTTTACCCATAAGTGCAGTAAAAGCATCAAAGTTTAGCTTTATTATCCTGTATTTTGATAGAATTATCGGATATTTTCATTGATAGACTTGCCATTTCTCTGCGTACATTTAAAATTTCAGAAGCAATAGTATCGGTGTTAACACAAAGTGCTTGTATTTCCTCCAGTATTAAAGATAATGAGTGTTCAGATGATTCCACAACTTTAGATTTAGCAGGAGGTGGAGAAACGTGCTGCCTTCTTTCATTATTAACTGCACTTTTATTTTCAATTTTGAAAGAAAATGAGGCAGAAATATAATGTAGCAAAGTCAAGAATGGAATGTAAGGCAAAAGCAGTGAAAGCAAGCAAAAGCAAAAAATGGCTGGTGCAGCAACTAAACCAGTCTGGGGGAGTGGCTAGGCCCAAGCCAGGCCTTTTCCTAAAGATTACTCCGCCCACCTGACTAACATTCCAGGCAGTACCTTGAGGCAGAGGAGGAAGCAGGAACCATGGAGGGGAAAACACCACTTGCAGCTCAGAAAAACTCCACAAAAGCGACCACCAGGTAGGCAAACGCACCCCAATACAGCAACCTCCTAATGTGGCGAAAACTGACCCAAAAACTTCGCCAATTTTCCAAAACGGGCGAAAATGCGGCGGAGCTCATTATGCGGCGACCATTTTGCTTCGCGCTTTACATTTTTCACATTAACACAAAATGCAAGATTTGCGTTTTTTGAAATTTCACATAATTTTGTGTAATTTTCAAAAATTTCGCGCAATTATGCAAAATAAATTATGCACATTTCTGATACCACATAAATACCATATTTGAGTAAGCATGAAGTGGGAGCTTCACAATACACAAGGGTGTCTATAAGAGTGACAAAGCTACCATGGAATGGTAAGTGTATGCAAACGATTTTGCTTATGCTTTAAGGTAGCTGTACTCAGGTTATTACCACTACCATTAATGTGGGACTGTACTGCATTTCCACTTTAATGTTAATGCTAATAACGTCTTGGCAGATTGTTTAAGGCAGCCTCAAAATTGTTTGCAAGTGTACTTTTTTCCATTATATGGCTGTTCAGTCTTCAAAGGTATAAGAGTCAATCTAAGAAAAATGTTCTATTTCCTCGAAAACATAATATAGCACATCATTATGATAGGAAGCAACGGAAAATAACATTTTAAAGAATAGAATTCATTTTGTTAATGACTAATGTCTTAAAGAATAGAGAGAATAAAGAAATCCCTGGACATTGAAAGTGTCACCAAAGAGCTTTCCGATAGATATGAAGACATCTTCTTTTTTGATGCTCTCAGTTTAGTGCCCTTGTGCACAAGTTTACTTGTTTGCGTTACATTCCAACACTCACAGATTTCTGTAACCTTTTCAAGAAAAACAACAAACCTTAACTAAAGGAATTGGATTAAATATAAAAGATACTATCAGATCAAAGGCCCACATTTTTAATTTACTTTGTGTTGACACAGATTTCAATCTGCTATCACTTTTCTCTTATCAGGTTGCTGAAATAGAATTTGTGTGGTGGATGTATGGGAAATTCATCGACTGGCTATCTGTCATAGTCAGAAAATGTGCTATCTGTCATCAGCAGAGCCGCTGTTAACTTTCAGAGATTTTTAGGCAGCAGCAGAGTAACTACGCTCTTGTCCTTGCTTCTTCGTTTGAAGTGCTGCATTACCTGCAAGCAGGAAGTGAAAAAGTCTGTATATTTTTTGCAGTGAATGATCATTTAATTGAAAATGTTTGTAAAGTTACCTTTTTCAACACAAGTGACAGCAATTACTATTTAGCTACATTTGTTGATAACAAAATTATATATTTACGTCTTTTTGATAATATTTGTGTTATTGATTTTGAAATAATACTTAAGTAGACGTGGGAGGGAAAGATATCATGTAAAATATGCTGTTTTGCCAAAGAATAGAAGAAAAAGTGTTAAATTGTTTCTTTTTGTTGATTGACACACTTTGCTTTCATCGAAGATAGAAAATTGAAATAAGACATTGAATTGCATAGGTAGGTATGTATTAAAACATAGACTATACATAAGAATATATTAAAATATACGAATGAACAATGCAGACAAAGCCTTGTAGAGCAAACATTTCAAACTAAAGGAGGCAGACACATCTCTGTGCAATATACTGTATTTACACTTGCAAAGGTTTCTTACAAGCATGGTTTTCTTATGAATTAATTATTTCTCAGAAAATCCTACCCTATAAAAATGTGGCGGAGTGTGCTGTCTTAATTTTGGCACTGCCTCCTATATACACCATCCTTGTACATAGGGGGCAGCGACTAATACAATGGGTGTTGCGGTGGAACTGCCCAACACAACACCCACTGCACGCACCTTTCACTCTAAGTTAGCGTGAAAGGGTGGCTTATGTACATGGCAGCTTTAAGCCACATTAAGTTGCTTAACGGTGCCTTGTACATAAGCAAGGCCCCTATTGCCATGGGAACGTCACAAAAAGTGACGTTCCCATGGCGATAGGGCTTGTACATATGCCCCCAGGACGATGATCTACAGTGAGCTTGGTACTGGAAGAATTTTATGAAAATTAATTATTTTCAAAATTCTCTAGGATCAGAATGGCTGGAATAGAGAATCACACGCACATGCACACTTGAGCAAGTGTGGGGAAATCAGGAAGACACTAGCCAGGATGTTAACAGGCAGGTTAGAGAGTGAATACAGTGGAATTATAAGTATTTATTTGTCATTAATGTATATTAATGTAGCAGAATAATAATATTGAATTATACTGCAATTACAAAATGCAAGGGCACCTTCTGGAACCAGGGGGGGCATACTAGACCACCGAGCTGGCATGCTCCGGAATCACAAGGAATATTGTTGTAATATTACCCCGTTCCATTCAGGTACCCAGTTTTCCTCCGTTGTTCTGCATGCAAGCTGGCAGTAAGTGGAGGCATACCGATGGCTATTGGCACTGCCTCCACTATATTATAGATGATGTCAGAGTACCCTGGTACTTGTAAGGGGCTTACGCCCCACATATATATCTGTCCTGCTATTGGATACTTTTTGCCACCAAGGCCAATGGAGAGATATTATTATATTGATTCACGCTATATTTCAATACCAATCAATGTAAGTGATAGTATGTCATTATCGAAAATATAGGGAAGTATGTTAAAGATCCCTTTGCCTAATAAAATACAATGTGACTCAAAAACATTCTACAAAATAGTACAATGATATCCAGCACTTTAAACTATAATAAGGAATAACAAAGAGACAAAGAAGAATAAAATAAAACATCTGAAATGTGATGAGGAACAACTATTGCACAGTTATAGAAAGCACAAGATTTACGTGAAAGTAGCGACAGCTTTTCTTTAGAAGTGAGTTGTTAATATTTATTCATGGAAATCATTTCCAACTACATTGACCATGTTTTTAAGATCTAAGGGGCATAATATCAAGAACGTCGATAAAATTATCGCCGCTTTAGCGGCAGGAAACTGCCGCTAAAACCGCGATAATGGGCTTGATAATATGCTCTTGTGAATTCCCATAGCATCCCAGGATCTGGTGTTAACCTGGGCTGCTATGGGAATTCACAAAAGCATAATATCAAGCCCATTATTGCCGTTTTAGCGTCAGTTTCCTGCCGCTAAAGTGGCGTCAATTTATCCACGTTCTTGATAATATGCCCCTAAGTACGCGGTAATATCTGTTATTTTAAAATAATTTTTGCTGAAAAAGAAGCTTTCAAATCTGTTTTAAACTTGTGGGTAGCACTATATTTGGCATAAATATGCTACTTTAAAAGATTCAAGAATGTCCATACAAGTATGTCTTTCTCCTCCAAAATAGTATGAGTTTGAAAGGGAATAGGAAGCTCTTCACATAGGTATTAAAGGATGTTTTCATATTCAAGGAAAAATTGAACAGTTGTTTGTAAACACATTTAGAAAACTCCTCTGATTTAGACTGCAGGTCGAGCAAAAAATGTATCGCCGAATAAATGATGATCTAACAAATTGAGAAGTAGCTTTTCATAGGGACTGAGCTCTCTATTCACACCCTTAAAGTTTAATGATTAGAGGCTTGTCATATAAATATTTAGGTGTTATTGGTGCTAATGCCATCTGTAAAGGCTGTTAACCTCTGTTAATTCACAGCCATACATTCAACCACCTGTAGTAGGAAAATTAACAACTGTTAATACCTGGTAGCATATGGGCTTTAAAGCTGTTAGTTTTGGTACCCAAATCCCTATTTAATCTGTATCCTTGTTCCATACTCCACAATAGATAGTGACGACATGCTAAGCATTCAGGTTAGCTGAACCAATATATGCATGCCATTCACAGTGCTAATAATTTGTTATATTGATTGTAAAAAATATGAATCGCTAATAAATATCCACAAATAATCTGACACAAACAAGAGGAAGGCACTCAAGTAGTTGGCATTTCCAAGTATTTATTAAGCCTGGGCAGTGAACTCTGCTCTACTCGGGGAGTTCGCAAAGTTCTGAAAAACTCAGCGGTTGTTTTCCACGCTTGCGTTTGTCAACGTTATGTTGGCGCGTGCGAGTGAGGAGAAACCACCTCCTGGTGAGATTTTTCCTCGTTCCCGATCGTCAACATCAAGTTGTCAAACGGGAGTGTAAAAAATAAACCTCCTGGTGAGATTTCTCAATGCGTACGGGTCAGGTTTCTCATTGCGAGTGGTCGCATATGCTCGCGACCGCTCGCATTGAGAAACTGCCTATTTGTGTTGAGTAAAAACCTACTCGAAAGGCAGGAAGAAGAGCAGTGCCGGCTTGCGCTGTGCATGGTGCAGGTCACGATGATTGCACAGTGTTGGCACGCATCCAGCACTGAAAATTACTGTGAACAGCATTTCTCTATTGCACGCTGGCGCTTGCGGAGCACCATGTAGCGCAGCAGAGTTTTTATTTACTTTGCAGAGTTTGGTGTAGCGCAACCCAGTGAATTCCGCCCAGAATCAATATTTATGCCACAGTTGATTAAGGACTTGTATTTAACTTGAAATTCCTTCATTAAACTGGAGGAAGCTCAATCAAACCATCCTAGAGACATGCTGCTTTTGACCAGACACTTTAGAATTACAAAAATATACTATCCATTTTTAAACACCAAGAATATAGGAAACGCAATCACAAAATATCATATTAAGACAAGTTTAGATGTAGAAATAATTAACAATTTTGGAGTTTTCTGAACTCTAAGAACCGTAAAACATTTACTTTTACAGTGTGTACTAAGAGTTTAGACATTTACAGTAATAATAAACATAGCTTTAAAATTCAAAAAGAAATGTTAAAACTAATGTGTAGTTCCTTCTAATCTATGGGATCTGTGCATTGTTTGGACAAAATAAACTAGGGGCCAAAAACCCAGGTTACCCCCACTGCAAAATCAGGTTGTATTGTGAAAGCTAATTTTGATGTTGCCTCAAGAGATCCACCCACGCAAGTGAGGTACCATTTTTATCGGAAGACCTGGGGGGATACTGTGCAGAAGGAACATTGTGGATCCATGCAAATTCCAGAACTTTCCCACACAGAAATTTGAGAAAAAAGTGAGTTTTTTCAGCTGAATTTGAGGTTTGCAAGGGATTCTTGGTAGCGAAATGTTGGGGGACCCACGCAAGCTATACCTTGCTGTACTCCCCAGGGTGTCTAGTTTTCAGAAATGTGTGGGTTTGGTAGGTTACTCTAGATGACCGCCGAACCCAGGGCAGGACCCCCCCCTTTGCAAAACCAGGTTGTTTTGTGATAATTAATTTTCAAGTCGCCTCAATAGGTTTTGGGCCCTTGTCTGTCATGTGTACTTGACCCACCCACACAAGTGAGGTACCATTTTCTCTGAACACTTTGGGAAATGCAGGCTAGGTGGAATTTTGTGGATCCACACAGATTCAAGAACTTTCCACCACAGAAATATGAGGAAAATTAGTATTGTTTAACAAATGATTAGGTTTGCAAAAGATTCTGGGTAATAGAACCTGGTGAAAGCCAGTCAAGTCACCCCATCCTGGATTCCCCTGGGTGTTCAGCATTTAAAAACTGTACAGGTTTGCTAGGTTTCCTGTTAGGACTGGGGGTCGCTAGTTGGCAATGGTATACATATATTTAAATATGTCAGGGAAAGGGGATTACGATACTGGAAAACCCTTGCTCATCCCATTGGTAGCTTGGCACGAGCAGGCAGGCTTATCTCAGAGGCAGTGTGTTAAGCATTTGTGAACACATATAGTAATACATTGAAAACACTACAGATGGACACAACATATGTTTTATAAAAATAAAAGTATTCTTTATATAGACTTAACACAAAACCAGAAACGACAAAAATCCACAATACTGTAATCAATAATAATTCTTCAAGATGGTAGAAATAGTTTAAAAATAGGTTATTCATTTAAAACCAGTCTTGAGCAACAGATAACCCCAACGGGAGTTATCACGACGTTAAGGTCAAAGAAATCCCAAAGTACAGTGCCAACCGCAAGGTGCGCGGCGTCGGGCCTGGAGTCAAAACAGACACACAGAGAACATTACCTGGGAAACATGAAAACAAAGACAGTTCACGGTGTCGGGGAGGTGCAGCGACTTTGGCGCGTTGCAGCGTCAGTTCCTTTCTTCAGGGGAGATGATGCGTCGGTGTCCTGGATGCTTGTGCAGGCAGGGGAGGCGTTGGTTCCTGACCAGAGAGGAGGTGATGTCGTCCCGATGGTGCCGAAACCACGGTTCTGTACAATGTCAATTGATTCTTGACCACACACGTTGACGATCGGCTCCGTGATGATGTCGCCTTCGGAGTCAATACGGCACAGCAGCAGTTGTCAGGCAGGCATCACAAGTCAGAGCAGAGCTCAAGGCTATGGCAGGCTTACGATGTCGTTCGCCGGCGTCGATGTGGCACAGTGGCCGGCATGTTGCAAGTCGGAGCAGCGCGCACAGCTTTAATGCAGATGACGGCGTCGCTTGCCAGCGCCTGTGTTGCAGAATTCCTTCTGTAGCAGCTAGAACAGCAATTTCTAGATGCAGGCAAAGAGAAGGGGTGAAGTCTGGTATCCCTGTGACTTCGGTCAGGAGGCAAGCTCAAATCAAGCCCTATGAGTAATTTTCTGCAAGATGATGA
Organism: Lissotriton vulgaris; assembly: GCF_964263255.1. Lineage (NCBI taxonomy): Eukaryota > Metazoa > Chordata > Amphibia > Caudata > Salamandridae > Lissotriton > Lissotriton vulgaris. The sequence continues at coordinate 670,161,578 of NC_141694.1, forward strand.
AAGTCCTTTAGAAGTTCCTTCTCCTCTCCTTGGCACTGAAGACACCACTGTAGGCCAACCCAGCAACACAGCACACTGGCAGGGGGGCAGTATAACTCCTACAGCTTACTTGGTTCTTCTACTTGGCAGAGGTTCATCTCGTTGTTCCAGAAGTGATCTAAAGTCTTGGGGTCTGGGTCTCCATAAATATACTAGCAAATCCTTTGTCCTCTGAAGGTAGAGGGTCATCTACCCAGTCCAAACCAGTTCTGTGCAGTCCTGAAGCACTTTGTTTACATGACTCCTGCTTTCCTTTGGCAGGGTGGGCCAGAATCATCAGACACACCACAGGAGGTGGAGCCAGCATTGTGAAGGGCAGGCACAGCCCTATTCAGACCCAGGTGCAACTCCTCCCACCCATCTGCATGCAGATAGGTCTATTCAGCCTTGTGCTGACTCACTCTGTCTCCTGGAATCCCCCAGCCTCTGTCACTCACAAAACCAGACTCACAATACACAAGCTAGCAGAGGCAGGCTAGATGGTTAGGTAAGACAATACCTAATTTCTAAAAGTGGTACTTTCAAACACAAAATGTTAAAACCAACTTCACTAAGATATGTGTTTTATCATTCTGAGTTCATGCATACTAAATTCGAATTTCTACCATGTTCCCTGGGTCAGTTAGGATTATAAGATGGCTCAGTCAAACTGCCCATTTTGGCCTATGGGGACTGGTAGCCTTGCAATAGATTTAACCTACCTTATAATTACAATGCACCCTGCCCTTGGGCTTACCTTAGGGGTGTCTGATATGAAGAAATGGAAAGTTTAGGGACTGGCAAGTGGGTGCACTTACCGAGTCGACATGGCAGTACTAGACTGCACAAAGACTCTGCAATGGCAGGCCTGAGATACACTTTACAAGCTGCTTCTTTGGGTGGCACAACCATTGCTGTAAGTCCACCAGCAGCATTTTATTTACAAGCCCTGGACACCCATGGTGGACTGTACTAGGGTCTGACAAGTAAATCAAATAACCCAATCATAGAGTCACTAATCAATACATCAGTTTAACATCGGGAGCACTTGCACTGTGGCACTGAATAGCAGTGGCACAGTGCCTGAAGCATCTAACCAGTAAAAAGGATCAGAGGCAATCAATAGAAATGGAAGGGAGACGCACACCAATGATACCTGGTCTAACACATGTCTCCACGAGCTGAAATGTGGGGAGAACTACCCTTCCCCTTGGGAGTTCTCTTCACTAAGGTGGTGGAAAAATCTGCACAGACCATCAGCATTGGTGTATTCTGTATCAGGGCGGTGTACCAACGTAAAGTCCACCCCCTGTAGGAAAATGGAACACCTCAACTTTGGGTTCTCACCCCTCATCTGCACCAACCATCTAAGGTGCCTGTGGTCTGCCTGAGTCCCAAACAGGTATGGTCTCAGCTTCTTCAGACCACAGCAAATGCCTCATGCTCAATTGCACTCCACCTCTGTTTCTGTGGAAGTAACCTCTTACTGATGAAGGCTACAGGTTGGTCTAGGCCCTCCTCATTAATCTGTGAAATAACAGCCCCAACACCATGCTCTGAAGCGCCTATTTGAACAATGAATTCCTTTGAGAAGTTGGGCACCTAAAGCACCTGTGGTGTGCACATGGCAGTCTTCAGGGCGTCAAAAGCCTTCTGACAGGTGTCTTTCTTGGGCTGCTTCCTGGAATTCAGCTCAGTCAAGGGTGCAACAATATTGCCATACCACTTGACAAACCTTCTGTAGTACCCCCTGAGTCCTAAAAAGGCTCTCACCTGCGTCTGAGTCTTTGGGGGTTCCTCTGGCATCAATCTTGGGTTGTAGGGTGCCACCTGGCCACTCCCTACCGGGTGCCCCAAGAACACCACAGAATCCTGCCCGATTTGGCACTTAATCGCCTTGATCGTGAGGCCTGCCTTGTGCAGCGCCATCAACACTTCCCGGAGGTGGCGCAGATGTTCTTCCCAACTGGTGCTGAACACTACAATGTCATCCCGGTAGGCAGCACTGAAATTCTCCAATACAGCCAACACCTAGTTGACCAACCTCTGAAAGGTGGCAGGGGCATTCTTCATCCCAAAGGGCATAACCCGGAATTGGTAGTGCCCATCAGGTGTGGAGAATGCTGACCTCTCTTTGGCCCCATCAGTCAAGGCAATCCGTCAGTACCCAGACGTCAAATCAAACGTGCTGAGGTACCGTGCAGCCCCTAACCGATCAATGAGCTCATCAGCTCTGGGGATGGGGTGCGCGTCAGTCCTGGTGACTGAATTGGGTCCTCGGTAGTCCACACAGAACCGGAGTTTGGGTGTTTCACCAGGTGCGGCAGCCTTTGGGACCAAGATCACTGGGCTGGCCCAGGGACTGTTGGAGGACTCAATTACCCCAAAGGCAAATATCTTGGAGATCTCCTCCTTAATGTAAGCTCTGACCCTGTCAGTCACTCTGTAAGCCTTGTGCTTCAGAGGAGGACTGTCCCCAGATTCCACATAATGGACGCATCACTCAGTGACACCATGAACCAAGAAAAACAAATCCGAGAATTGCCCCAAAAGTTGGCGACAATCTTGCTGCTGTTCAGGAGTCAGTGTGGCAGAGAGGCTGACACCATCCACTGACCCATCTTGCTCTGTTGCAAACAGGAGGTCAGGAAGAGGCTCGGTATCCTCCTCCATGCCATCATCTGTAGCTAGGAGAATGCCCACTTCGGACCTTTCTTATTGGAGCTTCAGACGGTTAACATGCAGGACCCGCAAAGGGTTCCTAAGAGACCACAAGTTCACCAAATAGGCAACATCACTCTTGCGCTCCACCACCTCAAATGGTCCGGTCCACCTGTCCTGGAGCACACAAGGCTGTACAGGGGCCATGGCCCAAACTTTCTGTCCAGGTTGAAGCTCAATTAGAGTGGCATTCTGATCGTACCACTGCTTCATTTCCTCCTGGCTTGCTTCCAGATTTGCCTGGGCGAGTTGTCTGAATCACCGAGTCTGGTTCCCGAAGGCCTGCATGTAACTGTATATATCCTGGGGAGCTTTCCTGGGAGATTACTCCCTGCCTTCCTTGACTAGACTCAAAGGTCCTATCACCGGGTGTCCATGTAGCAGTTCAAAGGGGCTGAACCCTAGGGACTTCTGTGGCACCCCACGGTAAGCAAAAAGAAGACATGGCAAGAGGACATCCCACTTACACCTCATAGGTTCCTCAAGACCCATAATCATGCCTTTAAGGGTCTGGTTGAATCTATCAACCAGCCTACTACCTTGGGGGTGGTAAGGAGTGGTGAACTTGCATGTAACACCACACTCCTGCCACACGGATTTCATATAATTAGATACGAAGTTGGTATCACGGTCTGACACCACCTCTCTGAGGTACCCCACACGGGAGAAAATCCCCATCAGTGCACGTCCAACCATGGGGGCCGTCACTGTTCTGAGAGAGATGGCTACCGGGTACCGGGTAGCATGGTCCGCCAAGACCAGGATAAACCTGTTGCCCATGGCTGTCTTAGGGTCCAGTGACCCCACAATGTCATTGCCCACCTGTTCAAAGGGGGTACTGACTACAGGGAAAGTTTGGAGAGGAGCCTTTTACTTCCTTCCACTTTTCCCACTTGCCTGGCAAGTTTGACAGGTCCTACAATGAGTGTCTGAACTCGTCTGCATCTGTGGCTAATAAAAATGGGTGACAAGCCTTTCAAGGGTCTTGTCCTTCCCCAGATGTCTAGCTAAAGGCACATCATGAGCCAAACCCAGTAGGAAGGCTCTGAAGCACTGGGGTACCACCAGCACATGGGCTGACCCAGGCTTAGCAACCTTAGGGTCACTACACAGGACGTTGTTCTCCCAGTAGATCCAATGTGATCCAGACTGATCACCTGCTGCCTGGTTTGTGGCCTGTCGCCGCAATCTCTCAAGACAAGGGCACTTCCTCTGCTCTGCACAAAATACCTCCCTTGAGGGGCCTCCTTCCTGCTGCCAATGGGTCAGCTCAGGCAGGTCCCCCAGGTCAGCAACTTGCTCCCTTGTAGGTTCCAGGGCCTCCCCTTGAGGTCTGCCTCCTCCTGGAACAATGAGGTCTGGTTTCCCGCACACTACCTCTTCTCTTTAAGGCAGGTACCTGGGCCATACTCTCAGGCTCCAGGATATCTTGCACACCCTTACTGGCTGCCATAGACCGAGTGGTCACACATGCCCACTAAGGCAGACCCAAAATCTCCAAATTAGCCTTCTTCTCCACCTTATCCCAAGGGGAGCCTTCTAAATCATTGCACAACAGACAATCCACAGGCATGGCTGGCCTCATAGCTACTTGAAGAGTATCCGAGACCCCCCCATTCAAAGGGAACCTGAGCCACCTTGCAGTGCCTCTCTGTGTTGTCAGCAGCAACAACTGGGAAGAATGCTTTGGGGACCACCTGCTCTTCAGACACCAAGTGACACCTGACAGCTGTCACACTGGCTCATGTGTCTCTAAGAGCCTCCACTCTATGGCCATTGATGGTCATTCACAGCCTGTTTTTTTTAGTGTTATCAGGCAGTTGAGCTTCAGGGACCATCTCAAAGTCTCCTAAAGAGACAAGGGACATTTGTGCGGGACCCCACCCACCTTGGGCACCCTTCTCCCTCCCACAGGGCTACAGTCGCCATCTGATGGGGTGGTGCACGTAGTGGCACATACAGAACCTTTTGGGGACACAGGGGATCATATCAACGGTGTCCCACTTGCTTACACTGGAAGCATCAAGGGGGCCCCCTGTGAGCAGGTTTACCTGTCGGGGGCTCTGACTTTTTCTCAGGGGGAGGCTGGGAACCCTTCCCTTGGTTCTCTTAAGAATGACTTTGGTGCCTTTTCTGGAACTCCCTCTGTTTACCCTTGTCCACCCCACTCTTCTGCAGGGGACGCTGCCCACCTTTGCCAGAGTCTCCCATATGACTCTTGTGGACCCTGGTACTGACCTAGCGGTCCGCCTCCTCAGAATGCTTCCTAGGGATAGTCAACTTGCTGTCACTAAAGTGCTGTCGTAGCTCTGGAAAACAATTAGCAGACAACTGCTAACGTGCAAGCAAATCATAGAGCACTTCAAAATATCCACTTTGCTACCCTTCACCCAACCAGCCTTAGCTCTGCAAAAGAAGGATACATATTCTGACTTCTAACCAGAAACACTATGCCAATCTAACTCTAGCTTCTCACCTCCTTAATTATCTTAATAGATAAAACTATTTTTCTCCAGTAGCTCTTTGAAAAATACAAAAGATTAAATGGAGCACTATAAAATACTCTTCCCCCCCTTAATAGCATGACACATGTTTAATATCCACCAATATAGATGAGACATATTGTTATGCACACATCCATAATATCACAGGAATGCCATTTAGCTCAAAACAGTAAGCTGCAACACACTACAATACAACAAAACAGACTACATTATCCTGCAGTACGTCTTCCTATCAAATGCCTTATATACATAGAGACCAGAAGGACCTTGGACATGCCTAGTAGTTTTATTTCACAGGTGCAAAGCCAATTTAGTACCGCTATCTAACCTATTAAACACAAAGAACTTTAACCTGAAACTCATTGAAGTTGGCACATTCTCCAAAAAAAGGTACATATTTGAGTATTCTACAGGTTACAAATCTTCATCATTTGTATTCACATCACAATTTATAAAGTCATGTTGGATGGGAAAAATACTTCAGATCGGCTCCCCTTTTGGCATTTGCACTTAAGTTATCATTTGCAGCACTATTTTGTATGCAGCCGCCATTTTGAGCCAGGATCGAAACTAACTCCTGCCTCACTTGGTGCCTGCCTCACTGAAAAGCAGCTGCCAATGTTTTCTCTGTATGGGTATTCTCTTCAAGGCTGAGTTTGCTATGCTAATGAATAGAATGTTTTATTAGTGCTTACCTTAAGGACTAGATAGGCTTGCTCCCACCGCTCGGAGCGCTGAAGGCAGACAGAGTAACCTTAAATACAAGATAATGTGTGCCCGGTCCCTGGATTCTAACTCATCTGTCTGTATCTTCTTTGTTCATTAGTTCCCAACTGGAAAAAAACAGTCGGGGCATATTTTCACGGGTGCTGGAAATGTACTTTATGTCTTACCATGTTGACTGAAGTCAGTCCCCTTGGTAGCATCTAATAAGGCTAGTCAAACTGGACTCCGCTCGAGAGCAATTCTAATAAATAACTTGGTTTGTATTCTCTACTGTCTGCCCGACTGTTCATTTGTGTGGAAGGCTGAGAGGTGGTTGCGGGTGACCCGGGTGACCCTAACCGGATCACTTCCTTCAGTCACCCACATGGTACCGAAAGCTGTAAATCCATTGGCAGATTGCGCATAATGCAACGGCATATTGCTCAATACTGTGCTGCATAATTTGACATACAAAAAAACGCATAACATAAATATAATGTAACATAGTATACTATAACATAACACAATGTAGTCCTGTTAAACAAAGATATGTGTGGGTGTCCCTCATTATTGCACCTGGATCCTTTCATTCTACACCCTCTTCTCAGTGTGTATATTTTGACGGTATAAGGGTTGTTAGTGAAGTAAGTTGTAGAGGGATCACAGTATCTCCAGTACCAGCAGTTTCGCATAAGAACATCTTCTTGCCTAATATCAGGTCACATGCCGAAATGATATAAACCTTTGGGGTTTTGTTGGATTTTGTTGGGTTTTCTTTCTTTTAAAACAAAATATTTTTATTGTGCAAAGAGGATCAACATACTTTGTACATAATTTAACATTAAGGTAATACTAATTCAGATAGAAGAGTCATATCATGAATTCTCTAACTAAACACAATTTAACAGTAAAGAAAAACTAATTCATATATAGAAGTTCATATCATGAGTTCTCTACTTAAGCATATACATATACCTAGAGCAATACCTATAAAATATAAAGAAGAAAAGATATAAAGATGTATGGAAATCACATTATATTATATCAATCTTTTATCATTCTCTGCCAAACAGTATTGAACTTCTGCAGCCATTGTATGCCTCTACTTTTTGCCAGGGCCCTTTCTCTCTCAAACATCTCCACCACAATGACTCACAATTCTGCCATGCTGCTAGGTTTTAGAGAGATTCAGGCCCTTGAAATAGCTAATCTGGCAGTAACAAAGGTGATAGCAGACAATGCTCGTCGTGCATGGCTGGTGTCAGCCTTATACCCCAGCAGAATCTCCTGCATAGTGAAAACCAAGTCTAAGCCCAAACGATATTTATAGACTTCTCTGATTCCCTGCCAAAATGTCAATAGCAGTGGGCATGAGACAAACATAGGCACAATATTAGCACCACCACAATTTGGACTATTCACTTTGTTACTCAGCTGTTGTCAACTTTCCACACCCCAACTGGCTATTTTTCAGGGGTATAGTATAGCATGTATATGGTCCAAAACTGCTGGAGCTTTAAATTAGTTGACTAATCAGCTTCCTTTAGCGTTATCAGTGCATCATTTATTGCCATAGAACTGATTTCTGTTTATAACACCCTGCTCCATTTCCAAGCTAATTTAAAGCATGGATCAATCCAATCCAGACATAAGTATTGATATGCTCTAAGGATTGCCTGCTTCCAAAGTGTCTCTTGTAAACATGTCTATATATCACTACAGAGCTAACCCCTTGTGATCTCATCAAGAAGTCTCTAAATTGCAGATATTTATAATAATACTGGAATGGGAGTGCATGTGTATTTTGTAAGCTTTGGATAGTTTTAAAACCATTACAATCATAAATATATTTAAGTCTGTTTATCCCGAGCTTAGCCCATCTCTTTTAGACACCAACATGAAAAATCCCAGGTAATAATGGATTATTCCATGAGGGGAAGTACATCATGATACCTTGGAAGAGAGTATCTCGCAAGAATTTCCCGTCAGATAGTAACCAAGTCCCTTTGAGTCTTAAAGCGAACTCGCTTAAAATAGTTTGGGTCATGGATTCGATAGCTGCAACTATCCTGTCCAAGAAGAAACTGATGGCTAAAATCTTGGCCCTCACTTGAAAGGAGGCTATGTAAATGGCCCATGAAAGATGCTCTGTAGTATAATTTAAAATCAGGCAGTTGAAGGCCCCCTTGAATGTACGGGAATGTTATAAATTCAATGGCACAACATGCTTGTTTATACACCCATATAAAGCTGCTTATTGCACCTTCTAGTTTTTTTTAAAAAGGAGTTAGTAACTCTTAGGAGAATTGAACGAAATGGATTTAGAAATTTTGGAACAATCATCATCTTTATAATGTTATATCTGCCAATTATACTAATAGGTAGTTATTGCTAGTTTCTTAGCTTTTCAATAACATCTTGCAGAAGAGTATTATAATTCAACCTTAGTATATGCTTAATCTGGGCTGTAACACAGATTACCAAATAAGTAGTTTCTTGGCATGTCCCTGCAATAGGCCTATCTGATTTAAAATTTAAGAGCACTTGTGTCTTGCCAGGATTCAACTTGTACCCAGAAAAAGAGCCAAACGTTTCTGCTTCTTTCATAAGAGTTTCTAGGGAAACAGCCAGGTCCGTAATAAGGATTGCATTATCGTCTACATAAGCAGTAACTTTCAGATTGTTAATTCCTGATCACACAGGTGGGATATTTGCATTAGCAAGAAATGCTCGTATGAAAGGCTCGATATAAAATGCAAATAAAGAAATTGGGCAGCCCTGGCGGATACCTCTGTGTATTAAAAATAGTGTGGATTGGATACCTACATGGCTTAGTTTGGCCATTGGCATACAATATAAAGCATGAATCCATGTAAGAAATTGGCCCTTTATTTCAAATGAACGATGAATTGGACATAAGCAGCCACAAGGTCAGAGGTCTTGTTGGACTTGGCCCTTTTGGCAGGTTCACCCCTGAACTTTTTTGCCTTAAGCTCTGACATTGTGGTAGTGATGTTAGGTGTCTGGGCACTTTAGCACTGTGGCCCAGTGTAAAGTACTTGCGCGCTCTGAGTGCATGTGGTGAGATTGCCCTGCCCTCCCATAGGAATGCATGGGGGATATATATGTCCATGGTAAGTCCTGGTATGAGGGGAGTGCAGGACTGAGTTTAGTATGTATGAACCCATGAGAATTAATGCTGTGCAATGGTGTGCGCAGATTAATGGTAACTGGATGGGAAATGCCACTTTTAGAAGTTGGCATTTCTGTGTGCTCTGTGTCTGCCTGCTTGATGTGAATTGCATGTCTGGCTTGTGGTTGACAGGAGCAGAGATGTGTGGGTGGCTCGAGGAGCCAGGGTGAGTCTACCCAGTGATGAATAGAGAGATCTGCATGCCGATGGCAGGAGGAGTTGCACTTGGGATCTGAATAGGGCTGTGCCTTCCCTCCACAATGCCAGCTCCGCCCCAGTGGTGCATCAGATCCCTGAGCCCCCACCTGACAAAAGAGAGAGGAGCTGAGCAAAACAAAGTGCTCCAAAGCTCTCCTAAGCCAGTTATGACTGGTATCCCCCAAGACCTGTGCTGTGCACAAAGGAAAAGGGCATATAAATATAGGGGCTGTGACCCCATGAGAAGGGTCACTTCTGTTTATGGATCCTGAACGTGTGGGGCGTGCTGCTGCTGGGGCCGGGCGGGGGCTGACAGGAGGGCTTGCCTCGCTGGGCTCTGCATTGCCCCTTCCTCTTAGGACTGATTAATTTTTCCTGAAGAACCCCTTCATTTTTTTTTAACTCTTTATTCGCAACTGTACAGTATTTGCACCGATTTATCATTGTTTCTTATCATACAGTACAGTCTTTTTCTCATTTTCCTCCCAATCAAACAAGGCAGTTATGTACTATTCCAGCATGTTATAGATGTCACATGGAAAAAATACAGAAGTGCAGTACATTATATTCTTCCCCAATCCACATTTCCATGAAGGCGCTAGTAAAGTCATTGGTACATTACACAGTGTCACTGCAACAAGTTTAGTAACCAACAGACTGAAGAATCAAACCCCCGATCCTCCCCCTCCCCACATCACCCACCCTATCCCCGTATGTCTCCTGCTCAAGTATAGTCCAAAATGTAATGCTCTGTCAGAATGAACCAGATCGTCATAGCATATAATTTAAGTTCACATAAACCACACCCGTGCACCAGCGGGCTTTAGTACACCGATATTACACACGTCTTCATACCCTGTACTTTTCTGCCATTAACACACCCTCCATCTGCAATGGTGCCATCTCTACCTCCTCGAGTTCCAGCTGCATAGCCTCCCAAACCTGCGCTATAGGGTGCTCCCTTTGTCCCCTCCACTCCTCCCGCCTCAGTACAGCACCCTCCGCCCATCCCCATTTCAACATCTCAGACTGCCATACAGATACTCTAGGTGGTCTGGGTGACTTCCACCACATCGTAATAACCCTTATCGCTAATAGCAAGGCCAGATTCAGGAATTTCAATTTAGCTTTTAGTGTTTTAGATCTTTTGCGGGATCCCACCAAGCAATATACCGCATCCTCTGGGACCGGAAGGGTAGTTACTGTACGCAGTGTCTGACAAATTTCCCCCCAGTAGCTGTTTAGGTACGAACATGTCCACAACATATAGAGAAAACCAGCCTCATCCTCTTTACAGCGTGGACAGTAGTGGGGGGAGTCGGGAAACATTCTGTGTAACCTCCGTGGGGTAAGGTACGCTCTATGTAGCACCATGGCCTGTATAAATTTAAATTTAACATTCCTCGACACCCTCCTGGGATGCTCAAGAACCATCTGCCAGGCCTTATCTGTCATTAGCCCTCCTGTGTCCTGTGTCCATGTGTCTCTAAGTGTAATGAGTGGGATCGCAGCGTGTTCTCTGATCCCCCGGTATAACCATCGTACTAGGTGGCCCCTGGTTCCCATGTGGTACATCAAGTGGACCATTTCATGTCTCTTGGGTTGAAGCCTCTGCGGGGCCCAGGTTCGTCGTATGTAGTGGGACACCACCGTGTGTAGCAGGTACAGTCGCTGGGGAGCACCTGTGACTCGTAGGAAGGAGTCATGATCCAACAGGGTGTCGTCCCCGAAGAAGGCACCTACATCCTCCACTCCAGCCTCTGCCCAGGGTCGTAATCTATACTGTGTAAGTCTGCCCTGCATTGATGGGATACCTAACAGAGGAATATTCTCTGCAAAGGGCACTGTGTTTGAGGTGTATGCCAGCACCTCCCTCCAGCACAACAGGGCCGTGCTCAAAATGGGGTGGCAATCCGGGGGGAGCCGACTCTTAGGCAGCAGCAAGGAATGTAATTACCCCCGCGCCAATCGGTCTGCTGTGAAGTCAATTTTGTGTAGGTTCCTACCCGCTACCCATCGCGCAAGCCACTGGAGTTGACTGACGAAGTAGTATCCTCTAAGATCAGGCACCCCTAGGCCTCCGTTTCTGGTCCCTAGTTGCAATTTTCGGAGACTAAAACGCCTGCGTCCCGTCCCCAGATAAGAGTCACCAGGATCGTATTCAACATATTAAATATCTGCTGTGGGAGAATGACTGGCAGATTAACAAAGTAATATAGCATGCGGGGGAGCAAGACCATCTTGGATATGGCAATTCGGCCCATAATGGATAGGGGCAAAGACGTCCAGAACCCCACACTGCTACGGAGGCCAGTAATGGCTCTCCGGACATTACCCTCGATCTGATCCTCCGGCTGTCTATACACCTGAATGCCCAGATATCTGAATGTAGTCTGGGCCACTGGGATTTGATATCTCCTAAAGTGGAGAGTGGGAGGGTGTGTCAGGTCCCTAAAGTAGAAACTAGTGGATTTCCCTGGATTTATGGCTATTCGGACACCTCTTCGAATCGGCGAAAAACGTCCGCCATGTCAGCAGGATCCTCATCCAGATCACGAAGGTCCAGTAAGATGTTGTCTGCATATATGGATATTAGGTGATGTGTACCCCCTATTGATATACCCCTCCGTTCTCCTTGGGTCCGAAGGGTTATGGCTAAGGGCTCCAGCGCTAAGACGAACAAAATTGGGGAAAGGGGACAACCCTGCAGAGTACCTCAATGTATCAGGTATCTATCCGATATATATCTGCCTGTACGTGCACGAGCCGAGGGGTCCGTGTAGAGTAGTTTCATCCATTTCAACAGGGAGTCTGGGAAGCCAAAACGCCGCAGCATTTCGCACATGAACGTCCACAACAGGGAGTCGAACGCCTGCTTCAGGTCCAGTGCTATACAGCCCGCCCGTGGATATTCCTGTGATGTAGCAGTCATAAGGGCATGGAGTCGACACGTATTCTGGGTCGTGCTCCTTCCTATCCGTAAGGCGATGGCCCTGCTAAGGATCTTGTACTCTGTTGAGAGCATGGATAGGGGTCTGTAGTTGGTCAGTTCGAGTGTGTCTCCCCCTGGCTTGGGTATCGATATGACTAGGGCTTGCATCGTGGATTTGGGTAGTCGACCCTCCTCAAATGCCACCTTATATATCTTTTCTAGGACCGGTACTAAAACATCGGAGTAGGTCTGATAAAACTCGACCGGTAGCCCATCCAGGCCTGGCATTTTGTTTCGATTCAGGGATGGTATGGTAACCCGGATTTCTCGCTGCGTTATGGAGCCAACGACCTCTTTTTGGGCATCCGCAGACAGGGTTGGGAAAGGTATACCATGTAGGAACTCCGCCACTCATACCGGGTCCTCCATAGGGAAAGGAGCATACAATGTTTTCAGGTGGGCGTAAAACGCCTCATTGATCTCAGACTGCGTGTGGACTATATTTCCCGCTCCATTGCGTATCCGGGTAATCACCGGAGTGTCCGGGCGATCCCGCACTAAGCGGGCTAACAGGGTACCTGATCTGTCCGCCTCAGCGTGTTGCCATCGTTGATATTCCCTATGATCAATGACCCGCAGCGTCTCTAGGATGTCCGCATGGTCAATATTTCCCACTTGTAGGTCGCCCCGTGTCTCGGCGATCTTCGATCTCACAGAGTCTATTATGAATTTCTTGCCGGGCCCCTCCCAGTTGCCCTATGGCGGCCCCCAGTACTACCACTTTCATGGCAACTCACACCACTAGGTTGGACGTCGCAGAATCCCAATTTTCAAGGAAATAACTGTCCAGGGTATTGGACAGGGACATTCGAAAAGGGCCATCTTCCAAGAGCCGTGGGTCGAGTCTCCAGGTAAGCACCAGACTCAGTACTCTGCCCCAGAGGAGGTCAAGTGTCAGTGGTCTATGGTCAGAGAAAGTTTTAGCTAAGTATTCCATACTGCCAGGCTTCGTCATTAAGGAGCTAGAGCACATAAACCTATCTATACGTGTGTGCAAGTTATGTACGGGGGAATAATAAGAGTACTCCTTGTGGGTCGGGTGGAGCCCCCGCCATGCATCCACTAGACCCCTGCCCGCAGCCCAAGCCGTAAATGCCTCTGTCAGTTTTGGAACCCCAGCCAGTTGCAGGGGGGTGCAACCTATCCAAGTCAATGTCTAAAACCATGTTCTAGTCCCCTCCTAGTATCCAGGGGATGTTGGCCCAGTTGGACAACACTCTACTCACCGTACTCAGGTATACCTCTAGGTCGAAGTTCGGGGCGTATATACTGCCTATAACTAACAACATACCATCCAGTGTGCCCTTCACCATAATGTATCTCCCTTGGTCATCCACTCTCCTCTCTATCTCAACAAAGGGCATCCCGTGTCGAACCCAGATAGTTGCCCCTCTGGAGAAGGAAGAGTATGTTGTGGAATATATAGTACCCCTCCATCGTTTCCTTAATGTCTGCGCCTCTGTTGTGGTTAGGTGTGATTCCTGTAAGAATGTGATCTGTGCATGTTGTCTAAGTAGAAACGCGTGGATCCGGTGCCTTTTCTGAATCGCACCAAGCCCACGCAAATTCCAGGTGTCAAATTTGTTGGACCCTGATCTTTCAGCCATTATCTCCTTCTATCTGATCTCGGAGTGTCAGTAGGACTTTTCTGTTATATTCTGTGAGTGTCAACCTGGAGACCTCTGCCTTCCCTTCCCTAAACCAAACTAACTTGGCGCAGCATTGTAACGATGCTGAGCCGAATGAAGGAATCATAAACATAATGAACAAAACACAATTGCATTCGCCAGTGGGGGGGTGGCTTAGCACTGCTCTAGTTATCTTAACTGCCCTATTGGGTGCCATGGGCTCTACAGTGAACCGACCCAGGGGCAGTCATTGCAGGATTCTGTTCCTCATTACCATCTGGAGGTCCTTTTAGAGGGGGTATATGAGCCTTACAGGGTTTTAATGGACCAAGAAGGCCCCCTCACCGGTCTTCCCACCATTAAGAGGGGAGTCCCCCCCCCGTAGTCTACCCCTGATACAGATAAGTACAGTTCCCCAGCCCCCCCGGATTCCTCTGCGTAGTAAGTTTTCAAGTATAAATTATTTATCAAAAAAAGGATACTAAATGTCAACAAGCGTTTCAACCGGTACCAACCGGTCTCTGCATCTCTTCAATTGTCCAACAAGTCGTCTGCCGCCCTCGGTGTGACAGTGGGGAATAGGACCATGCTATGCTCCGAGTTAGAGTGAATCGTGCTGTCCTCTGTGTCCGTGCTAATTTTCTCCTGCTCCTCCCGAAAGCTGCCCACCAATTCGACCACGTCCAGCTGTTCTTCCCGCTGCATCTCCTTCGATGGGCCGCGATTCCCCGGTCTCCTCCTCCGGGCAGGGTTGTCCCTCCCGGTCGGATCCAGCACTCCTTCTGAGCCGTCTGTAATTGTATTCCGAGAGGCCTCTGACCCGCCATCAATGTCCATTACGTCCAGCCATTCCTCTGCGTCCGCCTGGCTCTTAAAGAAATGCGTCTTCTTATCATATACGATCTTCAGCCGGGCTGGGAACAGTAGCGCATAGGTCAGCTTGGCCTTTTGAAGTCTCTTTTTCACCTTCTGGTATGAAGAACGCTGTTTTTGTACTAGGTTGGTGTAATCTGGATAAAGAGACACGCGGCAATTCTCATATTGTATTAGGGATTTCTCTCTCGCTTTTTGGAGGAGGGCATCTCTGTCTCTGTAATTTAATAACCGTACTATCAAGGGGCAGTCGGGCGTCCAGGTTTAGGTCTCCCAGTAGGGATGCGGTGTGCTCTTTCCACGCAAAAATGTGACGATAGGCCATCTGTCGCAATATGGTCTCGGAACCATTGTTCCATAAAGTCCACTGCTTGGGTCCCCTCACAGTGTTCCTGAAGGCCAATAAAGTAAATATTGTTGCATCGGTTGCGTCCTTCCGCGTCCTCCGCGCGGTCCTGTAGTGATGTCACTTGCTGCTGCAGTCGTTGAATCGACATTGTGTGGTCCGACACCGTCGGTGTGAGGTCAGCAGGCGTGAGTCCGTGATCTTTGACCCTGTCCGCTAGCTTACCATGATAAGCCCTCAGCAATGACAGGTTGGTAGTGAGAGTCCCGAGTTGCCGCTCCATCGCCGTCCTAGATTCTCTGATCTCTTTCAGTATCAGATCTAGTTTGTCCGATTGTTGTCCCTCAGCACTGTCCCCCCAGCTCCGGATGAGGCTCCGCCATTCCCTGCAGCCGGGGCTTGTTGTATCCCTGCCAGGCCATCCTGGCTGTCCAGTGTCTTCGCTCCCTTTCGAACCATGGCGATTGGGGCCAGGTGCTGACCAGCCTTTCGCAGTCTCGGGCTGCGTGCCTCTATAGGGGTCTCTGTGCCCTCTCCCCAGCAACCCCACGTCTCTGGGGCCTCTCAATCGCAGTCGTCTGCCCTGGACTCACCCACCGTCCTGTGTATGATCTGGGGGCACGCCTCCTCCTGGGACTCGGACTGTCCTGACCACACGGACTCTCTGTCCCGATTTCTCCTGGGCTGCCCCCACGTGTCTTACCCGCTGGCCTCCAGGGCCAATCCAGGGCAAAGGGAGGAAGAAAACAGGTGAGGTGTGTACCAGCGGGGGGAGGTGGAGCAGTCAATCCCCTTATGCAATGGATTCAGCCCCCATACCATCCATTTACCATCGCAGGGACTTTTCTCCGCAAGGCGCCCACTGTGAGAAACTCGCACGTCTCGGCTCGCTCTCCCGTCCCACTGAATCCCTGCCGACCTACGCCTCCAGCCAGCCCGGCACCTCCCGCAGTTCTAGGCCTCGCTCAGGCCCTCCGGGCAACCCAGCCCTCGTCGGCCGTCCACTACGTCACAGCCGCCGCCACCAGTGTGCCAGAGCACCACCTTGTGAGATGGCCGCCGTCCAGCCCTCAGGGCTCACTCCAGTGTCCGCTAGGCCCAAGACCGGGCGCCTCGATTATTTCCTCTTGCCAGTACAGGCCCGGATTCTGTCCGCACCCTGGACCCCAGTTTCAGCTGTGGGGAAAGGCCGCAGCAGTCCCGGGCGTCCACGGGGGGCTCCGTCGCTCGCAATTACCGCCGGCTTCCACCGATGTCTCCGGGGGGGTGTCCCAGCAGCAGGATCCAACCCCCAGCTGATGTGACTGTCCATCCAGATGGCGGAAAACAGGAGGTTACCCCCGGGGCAGCACCGGAGCTCAGGCTTCAGTCAGCCACCATCTTGGCCGGCTAGCCACGCCCCAAGAACCCCTTCATTTAAGGGGACTTACTTTTGATGGCCCTAGCCCTTGGTGAGCCCTAAGATTGATTTCAAATTTCCCCCAGAGAAGGAGCACAAGGGGTCCGCAACGCTGAGGTGCCCGTGGAGGAGGGAATCCCCGGGATAGGATTCCCCGCATTCTGGTCATGGAAAGCGGGTGCCCACCCTGCAATTGTGTGTTGTTGAGCGGGAGCTCACCCCACTTTATAATTACTCCAGATGGTGGGTGCCCACTCCACTAGCGCTTTATGGTATTGGCGGGTGCCCACCCCACATCTGAGCCCGAAAGTAGATCACCGACACAATCAGGAGGAAGTCAGGCAATGTGGTGGCTGGCGGCGGGGGGACTTCCGGTTTTGCGAGGGAAGTCGCGCACACGCTGTGCTGATGAGAGGACACCAGCGCAAAGGGGTGACGCATAGCTCCCATGCGTAAGGGAGAGCCCTGCGGTGGTGGCCAAAGAACAGAGAAGTCTCAGTTCCCAGTAGGGAGCCTGGGTGAAGGAGAAATGCGGTGCAAAGAGGAGAGTCCTGGCTTTGCCCCCAGAGCCGGTGAGTGAGGGCTCTAAGGGAGGTGAGATAGAGGCACCAGTGCCAGTGCTGATCTGTTGAGCGACCCCGCTTGACAGTGGGCCGCTCCAACCTGGGCATGATTGTTTTAGATCCCTGTGTGGCTCCAATGTTGGGCATAGTTGGTTTTAAGAGGGCCCAGAGGGGCCCATACCTTTCCCCTTTGTGTGGCCATTCCTCCACAGCTGCTCCGTTTCACTAAAGGGCAGCTGCAACACCATGGGTGGCTTCCAAATTGGAGCACATTGTCTGTGCTCGTGCCAATTTTGGCATATTTGTTTAGAGGGCACAGTGAGTGCCCAGGGCCCACATTTGGTCCTCACAGCTCCGCAGCACTTAATGCCAGCTGCTATGTAGTTCGGTCTGCCCTGTTCCCATGATGCACTGGGCCAGGGACAGACTAATTTGCATATAGCCAGGTTCTGAGCTGGGATGGTGCAGTGAGCTAAAAAACGGTGATGGATCAAGCCCTGATCTTTTGACTGGGTGAGAGTATTCTGCTTAATTCAGAAACTCTGTCCATCACCACCCCCTGTTGTTTAATTATTTTGTCCACCATAAGCGTGGAAGGGTATACTCAGACGTGAGTCCCTTGCTCATTGCACCATCAGGATTCAAGTAAGCCGGGCCGAAGATGGCTGTAATGCCAGAAACCGGTCCCCGGAAGCTTGTTTCCTTCCCAGTGAAAGAATTGGCTTGGTAGTTTGGTCTGCCCTGTTCCCATGATGCACTGGGCCAGGGACAGACTAATTTGCATATAGCCAGGTTCTGAGCTGGGATGGTGCAGTGAGCTAGAAAACGGTGTTGGATCAAGCCCTGATCTCTTGACTGGGTGAGAGTATTCTGCTTAATTCAGAAACTCTGTCCATCACCACCCCCTGTTGTTTAATTATTTAGCTGCTATGTTTAAGCTGCTAGTTCTTGGGGGCATGTTGTGTGAAATGGAAGTGAGATGCACTCCTCAGCCCCAGTGCAATGCCGTGCTTTTGGATATTGCTGCAGTTGCAGCAGCCCTGACATCTGGACGCAGGAAATTTGAGCCCCTTTTGAGATGGCCAGTGGGCCAAGGGGACACGTGGGTTTATAGGGCTCCTGGCCTAAATGTGATTATGTGGTGCTAGGAAATGTGATTCCTGTATGGTGAGTTATTCAACCTGTTTTATACTTCTAACTGCGGTTTATGATAAAGAGGTTGTACCTACTGTGGTTAGGTTTGAGATATTCTCTACTGTGTTTTATGCTTAATGTGATTTCTGATTAGGAGGTTGTCTAATGCGTGTAGACTTCTGAGATGATTGCATAATGTGTTTATGCTGGTGAGGTTGGCGCCAAATGTATTCACGCCTAAATGTGATACTGTGCATAATATGGTTTATGTTACAGGATGATGCTGAGTACCGTGGTTACCAGTGATTACTGGTTGTATGTTTATATGTCCTAAATTTATGATAGGTTCACTAAGTGATGGTTTTGACAGTGGTCCACGTGGCCCTGTCATTTGTATATAGTCCCCTGTGAATATTGCCTAGTGCCAGTTGGCACAGTGTAAATATGTGATTATATTTCTAATGTGTTGTGATAATACAAAGGCTATTTTTGGTATATTCTTGTGTGGAGTTCCTTTTAAGGTGTGCCTGGTATGTTGTTGCTGTGTGCGTGCGAAAACACTTTACACATTGCCTCCGGGATACGCCTGACTGCTCGTGCCAAGCTACCAAGAGGGTGAGCAGGGGTTATCTTTGGCGTGTAACTCCCTTGCCCCGACTAGAGTGGTGGTCTCTGCCTGGCTTTGGCACAAGCCTTAGCCAACCAGAGATCCATTTCTAACAGGTCTTTTCTGCGTCTAGGAAGATCATGCCTAGGCTGCTGCCTGATTGTTTAGCATAATCAAAAGCCATTATAGCCATACTGATATGTGCCAAAGTACCTCAACCTAAAATAAAACTGTCCTGCTGGCTTGAGATTAAGCCTGGCATTAGAGGGGCTAAACAATTCACTAGAACTTTAGCGCATATTTTGGCATCAGCATTAATAAGAGATATTGGTTGGTACGAGTCGCATTCTTCAGATGGCTTATTTTTTTAAAGAAAAATACAATATTTGTAACATCCCAAGTTGTTGGTACAATACTGATTTCTTGTATAACCTTAGTTAAGAGTGGGGCGATAATTCTACTGAGCATTTTATAAAATCCAGTAGGTATAAAATCATCCCCTGATGACTTGCCTGAAGTTGATGAAGACTGGGCAACATGAATTTCCTTAGATAATACTTCTTTACACAGTTGAGAAGCAGTTTCCTCTTGCAAGTATGGAAACATGGTAATACAGCCTTCTCTAGATAATTAGAAAGCTCCTCAATGTTTGTCAGATCCGAGTGGGAATAGAGGTTTTCATAAAACATTGAAAATTGTTAAAGTATCATATGCGGTTCTGTGTAGTGCAAATTATCTTCACCCTTAATAGCCTTTATTACATTTTTAGCCTTTTGATCTGCCAAATGATATGCAAGTACCTTCCCTACATTCATATTCATACTGAGCAGATCAGTGTTTGTTATATTAAGCTGCTACTCTCTCTTTTAACATCCCGCCTAGTGTTGCCTGTGCTCCAACTAGATCAATATAGAGCTGTGTCTGTTTGTGGTCATTTTGTCTAACAGCTGTGGCAGGGCACGTTTCTAAGTTAGCAAGCCCTAACCAAAATATCCCTAATGCTATTCTCTTGCAGTTTAAATTGTCGTGTAATGCCACTTATTTATGCCTTCATTGAGTTCCAAAGATTGCTCATGGATGTTGTATTTAGATTAAAATGAATACATTCTAATAGCAGTTCCCCAATATGTGAAATGTATTTGTTATTTGTAAATAGATACCGTGGGAAGGAAAAAGAGCACCTAGATCTATCGGACGCCTGTGTTTGAAAACAAAATATAATAGGGTTATGATCCAATGTTATTTTTGAACAGACCTCAATCATAGGTGATTTCAGTGTAGTGTCTCTGGCCCAAACCATATCTATATGAGAATACTGCTTGTGTGGGCAAGAATGATAAGTGTACCTGAGGAGATTAGGATTAGGAGTTCTCCACACATCTTTTAAGTTATGTAAGCGTGCTATTTCCAAAATGGATGCCTGCACTTTCTGCATCCTCGTAGCCGGAATCGATAGAGTAATATATAATACGGTTAAAATCGCCCATGATTATTGGAATTCCTTGCCGTTCTATCAGTGTTAAAAATACATTAGTGAATTAAAGACCTCAGGGTCATCAACATTTGGCCCATATATGGTTACTAAGATGTATTTTATACCCTAAATATCTACGTGTGCAATTACCCATCTCCCCCTTTGATCTGTTAATACCCGATATGTTTTACATATGAGTTTTACTAGCTAAAATAGCAGTACCTCTGATAGATGCATTTTGGGATAGACACGCTATTGTTTGATATTTTAGTTGCTTGAGGAGACCCCTGTCCTTATAAGCTAAGTGAGGTTGTGTTAAAAAAACAAGATGAGGCTTATAAATGTTTAATTCCTCACTAACAAGTTGGTGCTTTCGACCTGCATTTAAGCCAGCGACATTCCAGCAAAAGAATTTAAGTGACCCAATAGGGTTCACAAAATTGTTCCTGCATCATTGATTGTCATAAGAAGCAAGTGATTCCTTTTAAATTATCGTTTAAAATTGTACCTCCAAATATTTTAAGAACTCCTGTAAACTGAATCTTATTTATAGCATTTTTGACCTCTCTTATCAGTCTCCCCTTTGCTTTTTCCCATCGAAAAACCCACCCCAACCCACCCCATCCTCCCACACCCCACCCAGTATCTTCGGAAAGAAATCACCCCCCTCATTGCTGTCGATGACCAGGCAGCCTACGCGAGAGAGCCGCCCCATCATAAAAGTATGGAATTTCTGCCCAACATGAAAGAACTGAGAGGAAAAAAAGAGAGGGAAAGGAAGCAGGAAAAACTCTGAAAATATAATGTAAAGCAAATACGAGGGATATCATTGGGAAACAATTGAAAACGTTTCTAAAAATGTGTTAAATAGTAGTTCACTCAGCTTTTTTATGCCAATTCTTTCGTCTAATCGGGAACTTAATTACATTTCTTGGGTATTTATTTAGTCCCTTGTCGTAACCTAAACAAAGCCTGCTAGGCATCTTGAGCCATTTGCATTAGCTGTGTTTGACCATCTTTGATACCTTTTGAGCGAGCTGATTCCTGCAGGAAAACCTGGGCCCCCTCAGCTTTTAATGGATCAATGAGCTGGATCAATATCCATAGTCTATCCATAGTATTCTTACAGAAATCTGACCTTACAAAAATGGCATAGGAATCCAGCCGAACAGGAGAAGCAGGCTGAGTTTTAATTGAAACTGCCTGTCTCAAAAGAAAATGTTCAAAAGAGAATAAGAATTGACCTAGGGTATCAACCTGTGGGCTTATTGAGAGCAATTGGTAATCTATGTGCCTGTTGCACTTGATAATTCTAATCAGCCAGATCAGGGAAGGTTTTTTGGAGCAGCTGCACGACAAATACATGAGGATCAGTTCCATCTTTACCTTCTGGCACCCCAAAAATCCTAAGATTATTAAGGCATTGTTGATTTTCTAGATTCTTCGCTTTTCCTTGCCTAAACGTGAGCTGATTCTCATGTGCTTCTAGTGCTTTGACAGACCTGGTGACATGTTATTCTATGTCCATGACCCACTGCTGTAGCTCTGTTATGCCTAAAGTAAGTCCCGCTACTCTACCATTTACCTCTGCCAAAGATTGTTTAATCAATAGGCTATCATCTCTAGCCTGCGCATAGTATGCCTGTGCTTCTTGTATTTGGGCTAGCAGTGCTTGCAGGATCACCGGGAACCAGAAATTCAGCAAAGCCAGTGGTTGAAGTTGAAGCAGGCAAGTCACCTATATCCACATTAGCTGGAATTGTTGAAGAATCAGAGCCAGCCACCGCATTTGTCGAACTACTATTTGCGGTTGGCTCCATGTCAATAGGAGCAGTTAATTCTTGACTAGAGCTTTGAAGCATGCGTCTTAGATCATATCCCATACAAGGGCCAGAGTCAGAGAGTCGTGATATCAAATTTTTCACTTCAACCTTTGCCGTCACCCACTTACGGAGGGGGCTACTATCTGTACCAAGTTTGCAAGGAATAATCTTATTATCATGTACATCACGTAGTGTATGAACTACTTTTTTGTAACATTTTAAAGACTTACTTTTATTACTGCCCCTCTTCCGGACAAATGGTGAACTACTTGATTCCTGATGTGGAGCCGCTTTATCAGGCGGAGAGTAAATTTGGTTAGCAATGATCAAGCTATATTTAGCAATACAGCTAGAGAGATCAGCAGAGGTGACTGGGGGGCTGGAGGGGTCAGAGGTGTTGTTACCTGTTCCTGCTGGTGCTTGTGAGTATCTGTGCCAGCAGATTCATACAATCCTTGTAAACCAGTGCCACCCCCTCTTGCGTGTTGCCAGAATCCAGCTTCTTTTCATCCAACCCCCCAGATTGGGATCAGATTGAAGTTTATAATCCCCTTGGCAAGTA
Source organism: Lissotriton vulgaris (assembly GCF_964263255.1). Lineage (NCBI taxonomy): Eukaryota > Metazoa > Chordata > Amphibia > Caudata > Salamandridae > Lissotriton > Lissotriton vulgaris. The sequence continues at coordinate 670,184,318 of NC_141694.1, forward strand.
TCTTGTAGTGCTAGATGTAGCTGAGTAGTGCATACTTGTTAAGCCCCAGCTACTCCAAATTGCTCTTACACCTGATAGATCGACCTGCTGCCCCCTTCAGCCACTTTCCCCATGAGCAGATTGATTGTATCCACCAGTGGCATAATTTGAGGCCCAGCGTGCGCATACTTTCCGGAAAATTCAGCGCTGAGTGCTGCAAGACTCCCGTATTCAAAACTGTGTTCATACCTGCTCCCTCTGTCTCCATCAGTGACTCGTCAGGAGCAGCAAAGACTACCTCCAAAAGTGCATCCACTATTACCACCTCAAGTGGTATAATCACAGAGCCACCAGGATTTATCACTTCACTGGCTTTACCTGATTGTAGTATCTTCATGATTGGGCATCCGACTCTGGAGGTGATTACTTGTGCTGTGCTACCTTTTGTGGATGAAAGGTGTGTTTCATCTTCCTTATTGTCAGGTATGGCAGTATCAGCTGTGGTTGCTCTAAGTGCAAAATAGCACGTCCTCCCTTCTGGGCTGTCGCTTTCAGCAGGGCCATTCCACAAGGTGAAGTGAGCATAGGTGTGCGCACTAGGGAGAACCTGCCGAGAGAATAACGTCGGGCAAGGCTCCAAGCTCTCAATGGAGTTTCGGAAATCAAGACTAGCAGCAGGTGAGACCTTTAGGAAGCAGCAATACTCACTTTTTGTAGTGCTTAATATTGCATATTTGTGTGCATTGAAGTATTTTTGAAATTCTCACTAGAAATCCACTTTTATTTAATCCATAGAGGCTATTCACTCCTTTCACATCCTCCCATGTTTCTCCTGTGCTTCTCCGGTTCTATACCCTCAGTATACAGTGGTGGGGAAGCAGCTGGTCTGGGTGCGAGTTCTCAGCGGCAGTATCAGGTCGCCTTCTCACAGGCAATACCCGCTTATTTTTTGATATCCTGTCTAAAGTTCCACATATATCCCATTCCCTGGCAGCCATAGCCTTGGATGCAGAAAAAGCATTCGAAAGAGTTGAGTGGCCTTATCTTTTTCGCGTACTCCAATGGTTTGGTTTTGGCCCAAAGATCACTGCTCTAATATTTATTCTATATTCCAATCCTAGGCAGCTGTGTCAGCAAATGGCAACATTTCTTCTTACTTTTATCTTGGAAGAGGTGTGAGGCAAGGATGTCCACTTTCTCTTTTTCTTTTCAATCTTGCCTTGGAACCTTTTGTGTTAAGGGTTCGTCAAACTGTTAAAATGGCAGCCTATGCCGACGACGTTCTTTTATATTTATCACATCCTCAGATCTCTCTTCCTGCTTTTTTAGAAGAAGTACACTCCTTTGCATCTGTCTCTGGATATAAATTAAATAAGGATAAATGTGAGATTTTGCCTCTTACCAGATACACTCTCAGCGCTGATTTCACTAACTCGGGTTTTACCTGGAGTCTGCATTACATTAAATACTTAGGTCTACACTTTACTCCAACTATTTCAGGGACAATATCCCTGTGTTTGGAAAACTGCATACAAAGGCTTTCGTCCTTAACAATGAAATGGCACCCCCTTTATTTGCCTTGGTGGGGTCGTTTGGACACCATTAAGATGATGCTTTCAACCATAGTCCTATATAAAGTTTCTAATATCCCACTGTTCATTTCCTCCAAATACTTTAAGAAACTCACTTCCATTTTATCTTCCTTTTTATGGAGCAACAAAAAATTGCGCATGTCTGTCTCAAAATTGATTCGTCCAAAAGGGTGGGGTAAAATTCCCTGACTTCCCCACCTATCACAAAACCTTCCTTTTACACCAAGCGTCAAAATTACTTCCTGACCCTTCCAAACGTTGTCCTAAGATTGCTGCGCTCAAAAAATCCTTCCTTTCACCATTATCATTTCAGGAGTATCTCTCCTTGACACGTAACCCTCAATCTTTTTCTAACCCTATACTTAAACATACTTCCAAGATAATACCGTCTGCTATCTTAACCTATTCCTTACCTTTTCTATATGGCATAACAAAACATTTTGGTCAATAATAAACCTTTCTTTTGGAAGTCCTGGAGACAGCGAGGCCTAATTTGGGTTCATCAACGTTATAATAAATGCCACATTATGTCTTTTGAACAGAATAGCACTTTGTTTACCCTGCCTCCAACCTTCAAGTCCAAATACTCTCTTTTATTGGAAGCTATTCAAACTGCACACGCACAATTCACGTCATTCCAGTCAGCTACTTCACATGAGCTTATTCATGTGGATAAGCTTAGAACCCTTGTAATTAATGCATCCAAGGCATCCACTATTTATACAGTTCTACATACTTCTTCCCGCCCAAGAGACAAAACCAAGGTAGAACTGTTGTGGGAAACCGATTTAGAGACCTCATGGTCGATAGACTTTTGGGGTAAAGTTTGGCTTAAAATTAATAAATCTTCTAGGGCAGCCAACACCACACAAATGCTCTTTTTCATATATAATAGTCTCTTACTTTCTCCACTTACTCTTCAAGCGAGACACTCTCATCTTTCAGATCTTTGCTGGTCCGGCTCGTTACCGCAAGCTGACTTATATCACATGCTTTTCGTATGCAAATTTGTCCAGAACTTTTGGGAAAAGGTATGGTCTCAAATCAATTCCATTTTTAATTCTAATCATCCTCTTTCTCCCTCACACATATTTTTAGGTAGTCTGTCCCCTATTTGGGAAAATTCCTAGTCCAATATTAAGATAATAGACTTATTGTTGGCAGTGGCCTTTCAGCAAATTGCCAAGAATTGGAAGGACTTCACCAAATTATCTTACAAGGCCTGGTGGTATGCTGTTTGTTATAATCACAGACTAGATACAACCTTTGTATATCCATTACACATGGCACCAAAGTGCTTAGACTTATGGTCACCTGGTACACTTTTCATTGATACAAGTGCAGAGCGTCTTGCACTACTACGTCCGGTTCCTCAACAACAAGAAGTAGCTAAACCCCCTTGACATCCTTTAGAGTGATAGTAAATGGTTTAATTTGTATTCTATTTTTTTCTCTGCACTTCTATATCCCATACATGATGCAATTTTGTTCATATGTTGCTGTTTTCTTACTTATGCATGATATGTTAGACTATACCTAAATTGAACCCTACTCGTTTGTTGATTATACAATTGATATATTGTATGTAATTCTCCTATTTGTCATTGTCCTTATATCTTCTGCATTAATGTAGTACTTACCCTAATAAACTTACTTTTGAACTTAAAAAGAAGGTGATCAGAGGCATACGGCAGTGATCTCAGTTTTCAAACAGTAATCAAACCATTGGCATCTTGAATATTCAACTTTAAATTTGTAATTATAACTTTCACGCATTCTGCAAAGCCCCAAGGAATAGTTTTCTATGAATACAAAATTAACTTAAGCTACAGTATTTGAAATTCTTTACTTCTTGCGAACGCAAAGCACATATTCAAATTTACTAAATTCATGTACCACTGCCGCAAACCTAAGGTCACCTCCATACTTCGGATAGTTCCCTAAAAGTATGACAAGTACATATTATATTTATCATCGAGAAATATATGGATAATCAATTATGTTTTCACTTCTGCAAGATCATTTTAAAACAGGCCCCAGTAATCCAGGATTCGTGAAACAATACATTTCTGAACAAAATGCAACCCATTAAGCATAATTGCAAAATGCAAAGCTGGAAGATAAGGAATGGCAGCTTCTCATAAATTAGGCAGCTGGCATGTCAGTGATGAGAGGCCATAGAATTTTAAGTACGAGGAGCAATTTATCAACTGCACAAACCCATCTCGCCATGCAGAGCATGCATACCAAGTATCAGATCAAATGGTCTTAGAACATTTACGCTCTGTCATATAACTCGGCTGCATTTCCTGCCAACAAAAAGATGTCATGCAACATACTTTTCTGAAATCCTTTGGCACCCTTAATCTGTATGTTATAACACCAGGGGCAAGATCACAAAACATTTTCGGTGGGAACTATTTCTTGGTGGTAAGTTAAGACAGTGCTTGTTGCAAACACATTTCAAAACCGTATTAAGAAAACAAGAATTTGGAGGTCGTAATGTGTGACAAGCACATATGTGCATATTTGTTGCGTGATATTTTGTTCTGGTGGTTAGGTGTTCTGTGGTTTTATATGAAGCTGTGTTTTTAGTAGTGCTGCATTCAATTTGACTTTGTTGTTAAGTGCTATCTCATGTTTTCATTGTTATGTTGTTTTGAGAATGTCATTGTGTTAGGGTTTGTTGTTTCCTTAATATATGTTCACAATGTTGCTATGTTGCAGCCAAAAGCAGCACATGCCTAAAACGTTCCTGCCTCATGCAAACATTTACTATTTTCTAAGGCTGTGAAATACGGCTGCAACCGTTCTTCATCTACCCAAGTCACCAGTCAGCCCAAAACTGTTGCAGGTACTGAGTCTAAATCTAGCACTCACTGTGCTTGTTTTACATGACAAGGCCCTACATTCTTAGAGGAAGACACATTCACAAAAGCCTAAAACAATGCTTGATCTTTAATGCCTATGTCTCTCTTGGCTGTACACGTCGGGTATTATTGAAAAAAGCATTTTGAAATACGGGAAACAGTCCTCTAGTAGTACTGCTTTACATACTCACAGATGCAACTCACAGCCTTCCAGTTGGTGCTCTTCACCTATGCCTGACGTATCTTTTATAATCAGAGATATCAGCCACACGTACAAACTCTTTCTGTAAATCGTATGTCCTAAAGCATGTTTTAATACAGGAAGCAATTATCCAGTAAAACTACTTTGCATACACACATATGCAATTCACAAATCACCACCTTGAGATTTCCTTATGTGCCTCTTCAGCTGCTTATGTTTGAAAGTCTCTGCCACCAGTGTGCATATTTCCACACTTAGAGATATTAGATATTGCAGTAAATATGGAAATAACTAGAAGAAATGGTGAGAACATGAAATATTTACTACTAGAATCAGAATCAGAAATTACTTTATTCGGTTTTTACATGCAAATAACAAATCATAAATGAGCATTAAAATGTAAATAAAATACATACTTAATCTCATTGTTTTTAAATGGTTCCAAATATTGATAAAACCTTTCACCCCCAACAATAGTTAACATATCATAGTGTTCCGTTTCCTCATGATGCTCTTTAAAAAAACAATCACGGTACCAATACAATATTCGTTCTCCAACTGCTGCAAGAATAAAAACGCTGGACGGTATTGCCGCCATGTTCCCAATTTCAGAAGCGGCTTAACCCATCTTCTGCATTCCCTAGCATAGTATTTGCCGAATAATACCACATGGATGGTAGTTTTCAGGGAAAGATTATCACATGGGCATAGGCCAAGTTTCTCGACCAGTCATTTTTAGTTTGAAATGTTACCAGGCGATGAAAGGTCTCAAATCTCAGCCTGGTAAGAACAAATCTATCGAAACTCTTTAAACAAAAAGCCAATTATGGTTGCATGGTATAACACGTTAGGGTCATTTGATGTTGAGTCACGGTTTTCTTATTGATTTCCCCAGATAACCTAAGTAAAGTGGTTAATACAAAATGTTTTCAGTTCTTTTCTAGATAAAGAGGAAATCATCTCTGGGTTTACATACAATTCTGGTCTATTTCAGCCATTTGCCAGGTTTTTATATAGTTTAACCACTGTATGTTTCTGGCAAAATCCAGAAGCATTATGTCCATGATAATTTCTCGGTTTAGACCCAAGGAAGGCGAAGACCAGACTCTGTGCCAGAATAAGATTGGTTGAGTTTAATGAGATCTGTAATATGTTCAAGGCCCAGTTCGCTATGGCCATTAAAAACTGAGGTACTCTGTGGGGCCGCTAAAATAAACCTTTAAAAAGCATTTCTAACTACTTGTAGGGGGGCAACATTATAAACACCCCAGATACCTACCCCATAAATTGCTATGCTTCTGCATTTTGCAACATACTTTTTTAATAAAATCTCTGGAGGTCTTTTTCCAAGCTTTTGAGTGAAATTCATTAGCCCAGCAATCAAGCGTTTAAACAGGAGAGTCCTGCTCTTGACCGCGGGGCCCAGGATCCTGATTCCTCGATAAGTATTCCAAGATAGGAAAATGTATTAGTAGATCCAATTCTGTCATCAACTACTACCAGATTTTTACATTTATTCCCGCCTTTCCCACACGTCATCACAACGGTTTTCTTGGCATTAAGCTTTAGGCCCCTGCTAGCCATGAACTCTATGTATGTGGAAAGTGCTCTCTGTAAACCTATCTTGGTTCTGGCCATTAGCACTGCGTCATCCGCGTAAAGAAGGGAGACGATCTGCTTGCTGTTATATCTTGGTGAGTCTCTTACTTTTGCCCCCGGTTCGTCCACCAATGCGTTGGTATAAATGGAGAAGAGGAACGGGGGCAAGACGCTGCCTTGCCTTACACCCTTCTCCATGCGGAATGGCTAGGTGCACTCTCCCTTAAGGCCATATCTTACCTTCTCGGTGGCTCCCATATATAGTCATTTCAAAAAATGCACTATTGCGGGTTCTACCCTTATCTCCTCCAGGGTTTAGCTTGGGTGTATTTTCCTTGTATTAAGATGAAATTTAACACCCGTTCTACAGTACCTATCCCTTCCCTAAAGCCATACTGGACAGGGCTCAGAATGTTATTGTCCTCTGCTCAATTATGGAGTTTATTTAACACCACCCTTCCTGCAACTTTCATTAGGGAGTCCAAGAGCAATATTGGTCTATAGCTAGAGGGACGGTCCCAATCAATTTTTTTAAAGATCGGTATTATAATTGATTCTGACCAAGTTTTTAAAAATCCTATTGAGCAACATGCCTCAAGAACACGAGTAAGGAGAGGGGCCCAGAGATCAGTGGTTGTTTTAAATAGATCAATAGGTATCGCTATAAGAAATATTTACTACTAAATGGGTGGGACAATTTTTAATGTTATGTTTCCACTTCTACTGCATTAAACTAAAATCAGTTTTTATAGCATTGCTCTGCACCTCCTTAATAAATGTACGGTAAAAAACAATATTTTGACCTTGTGGAGTCCTAAGTTTTACCATTGCTAGAGCGTTCTGTCTGTCACATTTACTGCAGCACCTGGAGTTTATGCCACCTGCAATAGGATCTTTTTTTTTTATTTCTAACCTCATAAAAAATGAAAGGATACCTTTGTGTGGCAACATTTATTAACACTACATTCTTGTTAGAAGACATTTGCATTTGTCAGAATCATTTTATTTCTATTTACTCTTTAGCACAAACATTGGTTCTGATTGGAACTTGATGGGATCTTGAATTAAGTTTCCTTAGTCCACAAGCAAAATGTAGTAAGATTGTCATACAATTTTGTTCTTCAAAGTAAAAATGTATACGTAAGATCTCGTAAATGTAAAAAGGTCTCCACCCAGGACTCTTAGACCTTTTGGAAAGTAGCAGCCAAAGGGACTTATGGCTATGATAACATAGATACAATTAATGTTGTAATTGAAGGTTGAAGATCAAGCTTTTTCTGCCCAGCAGTTATCAGCCATAGAAACTGACCACACATTGCTTGAAAGTTCTGATTCTCATTTCATCCCTGGGGCATAGTTATGAATTGGTCTACAGTGTCTTTTCTGGACCAAGAGATTAAACATATTTCTTACACAGGCTGCAGTCCCAAATACAGGGAATGCCAATGAAGTTGATCCTCTGTTTTAGATAGACTACAGAATTTGGGGCAGATTTACAAGTCCCTTGCACTGCCAGTGCGTCACTTTTTGTGACGCACTGGCAGCACATTTTTCTGCCCGATATTTCCAAGGACAGGAAAAGCCATCTTGCGTGGCTTTTCCTGTCCTTGTACATGCCACCCTTTACAAGGAGCTCTTTGCGTGAAAGGGGCGTTCCATGGTTGTTGATATGGGTGTTCTAACGCAACACCCATGGAACCAGACACATTTCCAGATTTTTCAAGAAGCTGTAACTCTGGAAATGTGTCTGAATGCTCCCTGGGGAGGCATAGGGATGCGCAACGAGGAGAAATGTATTAATTTCTCCTTGTTGTTTGTTACCACACGTATACATAGGAAATCACTTCTGGTGATTTTTATGTACAAGACGGTGTCCCTTTCTGTACATAAACAGACCTTTAAATCAATGACGTTTTACTACTTCCATGTGTGTTAATGCAGCACACATAGAAGTTGTAAAACTCAAATTCTGATTGTTTATGTGCAGGAAGGAAACCCTTCCTGCACATGAACAATCATCCCCATAGCACAGACAACATTGCACCATGGTGCAAGGTTGCCTGCGCTACGGGGCATGGCAGCAGTTTATGCACCAGCACAGTGGGAAGGACAGATATGCGATACATTGTTGTAAATATGTTGCTTCCCTGTGCTTCAAAATGAATGCAGAGCAGTGCAGCAAAATGACTTTCTGCACTGCGCTGCAATAGTTTATCTTAAATCTGCCCCAAAGTATTGAGGCCTCTATCTGGGTTTAGGCGAGTCATAATGATTTACAGGTTCACATTTAGCAAGTGCTCGTCGGAGAGTTCAACTACTTATCAATGTTTGGTACTTGTTTTGAAAGTTGCAGATCTGAAGTGCATTCATACTTTGTGTAAAAAATATCAGTCCTTAGCTGGTCGTTGTTATATTTAGTGATCACAGTTTAGTTACGTGTCTCTAATGTTTGCGAGTTTTGTAGGGCGTAACGAATGGTGAAATCAAAAACTCCCCAGCAAATGTTAATACTTAAATCATGAGTTATGGTGAGTTTCCTCCTGCTGTTATTTTTCTTGTTTATGACTGCTGGAATGCAAAAAGGCAGGGTGGGTGCTGGTGAAATGGGAGCCTCACCTGATTTATTATATAGTTTTTCTATACTGCGTTGAAGAATTAGAAGAACTGGCGCATCTCTGCATATTAGCAGAGATGCGTCAGTGAATTTGCGTCTAGTAAAAAAAAAACTTGCCCCACCATGGATGCCTCACATTTTCCAATGCAACGCACCGTGACGCAAAGATTGATGGATGCGTAAAGGCAAAGCATAGCTGGAGTAGTGTTGCAATCACAATACAACTCCAGCAATGCTTAGGAATGCCTAAAACTATTATGCAGGGTCACTCCTTAAGCCTGCTTCAAGCAGGCGTAAGGTTTTGAGGCAGTGCCATTGTAAAAGTGACTCAGTGAAATCTTGGAGATTTCACTGCGTCACTTTCACAAGGCTTTCTTATGTTGGAATGCCCACCCTGCATACATTATACCTGACGCAGGTATATTGTAGCGCAGGGCTTTACAATGTGACACATCTCCCTAGATGCGTCACATTGTAAGTATGTTGCAATGTGGCGCATTGTTTACGATGCAGCTGTGTCAATGCAGTGATGCAACAGCAGAGTAAAGTTGTTGCAAGCTGCTTGTAAATCTGTCTATGCTTTCTTATACTATCTTCTAATACTGCTTTCTGCATTAGAGTAAATCCTCTTGCAGTAAGGGGAGCTGCAACAGGTGAGTAATGATTGGAAACTTAAATGCTCATTTCAGATGGAAGAATATAGTATATCAATGCTTCTGCTATGTGACATAATCATGCTTATGTTTTTTAAACTTCTCCAATACATTTTGGGCAGGGGCCACGTACAATTTTACAAAGTATTTGCTCCTAGATTGCTTCACAGCATACTTTCCAAATAATTAGAAGTGCACAGTCACCACCGGCCTTTCTCATGGGCTGACCACCTGTGGAAGGAAAGCCATGCCACCGCGCACACAGGGCAAGGGCACATGATTAAAGAACGATGAAACCAGGAGCCATCTTGGGTTTAGTTTTTAACCCCTTGCCCTACTAAACTAGTAAACGTACTGCAGCTATGTTAGTGTTATGCCAGGGCATATAGAATGATGATGCATACTTCTTGCAGTAAATATGATTTTGTGAGGGCGTTGGCCTGTGTTTACCACCGGGTACACTGAGTAATCTCTACTTTATAAACTTAAATAGCTTATAAAAAAACATTCCTTTTGGTTCACTTTTATACTCACAACAGATCATACACCATGATATACCGGCCATAGAAAGCTGCAATTACTGGGTGTTTACTTGAGGTGGTAGTTGATCAAATAGTACATTTTGAGCTTCAAACATTTGGAGCCAAAACTCATAAAACATTCTTCGTTCTAAAAAAATAACTGCAGCTCAGTAAATTGGTGAACGTTAAGACAGTGGAAAGCATGAAAAAAACCAAGAAGGATTACTAGAATAAATGGTACAACATTAAAATCTGCATTGAAACGAAAATATTTGAAGCAAAATAGCACTTCAGAGTTACAGGCAGGACCACCTTAACAGTTTGGGATTTTCACCCCCATCAGCATGAGCCATCTAAGGGGTCTGTCTTACCAATTAAGTGAGTCTCAAACAGGTATGGTCTCAACTTCATTAGTGCCCAGACCACAGCAAAAGCTTCTTTTTGAAAGGTACTGCACCTCTTCTCCTTTACGAGTACCCTCCTATTAATGTAGGTTACTGGTTGGTCCAAGCCCTCTTCAACTAGCTGTGCTAAGACTGCCTCTATGCCATGCTCTGAAGTGTCTGTTTGCAAGATGAATTGCGTAGATAAATCAGGAGCTGTGTGCATGGCTTCTTTAAGGGAATCAAAGGGTTTCTCACAAGCCTCTGTCTGGATAACCAATCTGGGAAGATTCTTGGAAGTCATCCCAGTTAAGGGGGCAGCAATGGTGCCATAACCCTTACCAAGTCTTATGTAGTAACCTGTGAGGCCTGAGAAGTCTCACATTTCTTTTTATTTTTTATTTTTTATTATTAGGTGGGTGCCAGACCAAAATAGTTTCAATCTAGCCTGGAGGGTCTGCACCTTGCCCTCACCTATCAGGTATCAAAGGGGCCCCACCGAACCTTGCCCAATCTGGCATTTGCAGGTCATTATGGTCAAGCATGCCTGTTGCAGGGCCTCAGGTACCTAGTGGAAGAGATGCAAGTGCTCCTCACAACTGGAACCGTAGACAGCAATGTTGACTAAGTAAGCGGCACAAAAGGCTTCCCTACCAGCCAGGACCCCGTTAACGAACTGTTCGAAGATAGAAGGGACATGTTTCAAGCCAAAGGGCATCATCCAAAACTGAAAGTAGCCCTCCGGGTTGAAAATTCTGACCTCTTTGTGGCCCCCTCAGTCAGAGCAATCTGCCAGTACCCTAATGTTAAGTCAAAGGCACTGAGGGATTTGGCAGCCACCCAGTCTGTTAATGAGCTAACCAGCTCTGGGGATGGGTTGTGCATCAGTCCTTGTGATGGAATTGAGACTTTCGTAGTCCACGCTTTACTGGAGTTCTGGTGTGGCGTCTAGTGGGGTGTCCTGTGGAACAGCACCACAAGGATGGACCAGGGTGTATTAGAGGAATCAATCACCCCTAATGACAATATTTTGGAGACTTACTCCTCAATGCTATCCCACACCCTGTTTGAAAACCTGTAAATGTTGTTCTTCACAGGTGGACTATCTTCTGTGTCAACATCATGGATGCACAGATATGTGAATCCATGGGTGAATGAGGAAAGTGATGCAAACTGTCCCAGCAACTGGTAAAAGTGAGTCTTGAGTCTGTTTACATGGATCACTTTTAGGAGGCTCCTAGGGGTTTGGTATTCCACCAAGTTGATGGCCTCACCTTTATGCTCCTTGATTTCATATGGGCAAGCCCAGCAGTCCTGGAGAGCCTTAGGCTCTGCCGGTTTTATGATCTACACTTTCTGGTTAAGCTGAAATGCCAAGAAAAACCACGTGTGTAGGGTCTAAGGGAATAATTTAAGACCTGGTGTGGATATACTCCCCAGATGGCTCATTGAACCGCCAGAGGTACCGACGGACAGAGCACTGCCTCCTTTCTCTTGAGCCACGGCCAGGTGAAGTGAGGTCTTTTCCTCGTGCAATACAGAAACTATCATTAGTTCGTCAGTTACAGAGGATTTGTTATACATTCCTGATTACAGGTGATGAGGTTGTATTTGTTCCAACCTTATATATATATATATATATATATATATATATATATATATATATATATATATATATATATATATATATATATCACTTTTGCAGTAGCAACAATTCTGTGGTCCTAAAGAAGGCATAGGATAAACATGTCAGTTTTTGAAGAAACATGTTGAACCTTCACATTTAGACAGTCGTTTGTGAAAACTGTTGTTTGCACTGTTTTTAGGTTTGATCTCTGAGAGATATTAATAAAAGTTTTTTGTCTCAACGGTCAATTTCAACTCACTATTTCATAGCATCTTTGCACTGCACTTAGCACTCCCACACTAATCGATTACTCACATCTGTACGTCCAAATATAGCATGTTTTATCGCTACAATTTGTATAGCTTTAAATAAAACATTCGTCAGCTTCCTTTCCTTTTGAAAGGGTTGCAGCCCTAAGTGCCACTAGTGTGACACTAGGAAGAGACCCAGATGATGAAGCATGTCACCACTGGTGAGTAATGGGAATCCATCCTTTTATAGGATTTTTTCATCAGTATTCTGTTAGAGTTATGTAGGTTAATGGTTGCGGTTTTTAGGTCTCTTGTAGTTCTAACTGTCTGTATAGACCCGTGGATACTGTTTTTGTATATCTAAGCTGAAACTCCCCCAGAGTGGCCACCCGGTCTTACCAGAGTTTCCTGATTTCCTGACTGGCTTCAAAATTGCTTTTTGCCTTCTTCCAGAAGTGATTCATCCTCATTGCTGAGGGCCATCATGTAGCTGACCACATTCTGGGGGGCTTCCGTGGAGCTTGGACCCACCCTTCCTAGACAAGGCTCAGAGGTCCCCTAACAGGATGTCCGAAGAGGGGCTCAAAGGGACTGAACTGTTACCCTTTTTGTGGCACCTGCCTGTAGGCAGAGAAGGCATGGCAAGAGGACATCCTACTTATGCCTCATGGGTACATGCATTCATAATCATGACCTTAAAGTCCTGTTGAATCTCTACACAAGACTATTGGTTTGGGGGTGAAAGGGTGAGGTGAAATTGTATGTTACACCACACTTATCCTTAATAGATTTCATGTGCGTGGACATGGAGCTTCTGCCTCTTTCAGACACTGCCTCCTTGGGGAACCCAAAACAGGTAAAGATCACCATCAGTACTCTAGCCACCACAGGTGCGGTCACTGGCCCCAGGAGGCTGGCCTCTCAGTAGCGGGAGGCATGGTCCACCAACACCAGGACAAACCTGTTGCCTAAGGTTGTCTTGGGGTCCAAAGGTCCAATGGTGTTGATGCCCACACTTTCAAAGGGGGTGCAAAGTACTGGTAATTGAATCAGGGGAGCTTTTTGCTTTTTTTCAGATTTTCCACTGGCCTGGCAGGTGGGACAGGACCTGCAGAATGTATCTGAGGTGGTCTTCATTCTAGGCTAAGAGAAGTGGGAGACAAGCCCTAAAAGTCCTGCCAGATTTTATGTTGTGAGCCAAATTCAGTAGGAAGGCCCTGTAGCACTGGGGAACCACCAGTACGTGGGCTGCCTCAGCACCGGGAGCCTTCAGCTTGCTATAAAGGAGAACATTCTCCAGGTAGATTAGGTGATCCCCAGAGGCTTCACCTGCTGCATGGACTGAGGCCTATCACCTCAAACCCTCAACAGTGGGACACTTTCTGGTTTGCAAATGTCTTCCCTGGTTGGGGGCCTTTTTTTCAGGGCCCCCGTTAACCTCAAACATGGGAGTTGTCTGGTCCACTGTTCCAGGCTCCAGACACCCTTGGCCAGATTTTTGTGGGCAGCCATGAACATTGTGGTGATAAAGACCCACTCAGGCAATCCCTTCTCTACAAGTGAGACTCAAGCTCTTCCTCTCTCCAGGCAGTGTGCTCCAGGTTGTTGCCTAGAAAACAATCAACAGATATGGCCGGGCTCACAGCAACTGTCAGAACACACAAGACCTCACCACTCAGAGGGACCCAGAGCCACTGGTAGACTGCCATCTTGATTGTTTTCAACTATGACTTGGTGGGATGTGTTCTGTAGGACCTGTTGTGCAGACACCAACTGACACTGGAGAACAATCATACTAACACCATTAATGGTGACCCATTGCTTATACTTTGAAGTATTAGCAGGCATGTGGGCTTTAAGCGCTTTCTCTTTATCTCCCAGGGAATGTCCGCCAAAGCAAAATTTAACTACCTCCTCCTCTAGCGCTAAACTTGCTCTAAAGCCAACAAAAACAAGTTCAGAAAAGTGTTGAAAGTGGGCAAAAAGTTGGGGGAAGACCACCCTTAGGCTGTCAGGTCAAAAAATAGGATAGACTCACAGATATCAAAGTCCAGGAGTTGGAGTTGAGGTTGTTTGAGACTTCTATCCCTGAGGCTCAAGTCAGGAGGCCAGTCTAGTAGCTCTTGGAGCCACTCTAGGGTTCTGGGTTTAATAGATACGCATTCTAGTCATTTTCATCCAGGCACGAGGGCAGCAGTCCTTCAGAGCAGCAGTCCAGCAGAGTTGCAACCCTTTCAGCAGCACAGCAGTCTTTCAAGGACACAGATTCAGCAGTGTACTGACAAGTTGGTGTCCAACGTCCAATATTTATACCTGGCAACCTTCCTCTGGAAGATGGTTAAAGCTTCTAGAAACACCGTTTGTAATCAGAACTATGCCTAGTTCTCCTCTCTCATCCTGCCGCTGATGACCCCTCCCGGAATATCTATGCTCTCTGTTGTGTGTGGCTTTCTAGGAGGAATGTTCAGATCTCAACTGTCAGCTACAATCAGACATGTGATCCAGAGATAGGCTGCAGGCACTAAATAGCTAAGGCAGGAAAATGCCAACTTTCCAAAAGTAGAGAATTTAAACAAATGTTGTTGCACTCGTTTTTTTTGGCAATAGATATGTAAACCAACGAAACAATTACTGAAAAATATTTTAGTGTGCACTTTCTGAGGCAGTACTACCCTTCCGCCAATGCTAAATCAAAGGGACTACTAGGACTGAGAGTCTTAGACAGACACATACATTTTTATCTTTCATTGTGATCATGCAGAGAGATGCCCTGCCGGATGTGCTGGAGTTAGCATGTTCAGGGGCACATGGTCAGGTGCACGTTAAACAGTCTTTTTCAAGCACATTTAAGATCTATCTCTTTCTTTCAGTATTCTCCTATGACAACTTGTCTTTCCTTCATCTTATGTGTCGCATACACATATCACATTTTTTGGCTTCTTAAAAACTCATGTTGAAACAGGTCGTTGCTAGTTTATTTGTTTTTATGTTTTCATATGGTTATACTCATTGATCAGAGTTATTATTTGCTTATAGATTTCCCTGGAGAAGGGTGCTTTCAGCACTCAAAATGCATTGAGATGGGATTGAATGATGTACGCCCATTATTTGTGATCTTCTTCTGTATGGAACTTTATCACAGAGAAAGGAAATTCAAGTGAATAAATCAAGATACATTAAGCAATGAATTTATGAAATTTTAATTTATTGTTGTATCATTTATTTACATATATTAAGTAATTGATGTCAGACAAAGTGTAGTTGGATTATTTATAAGTAACGCAGTGATTAATGCTGGTGTGACTCTTCATGAAGCGCAAGAGTAGTACACACTCTGTCTAAGACTCTCAATCCTAGTAGTCCATTTAACTTTCTAAAAGTGATGTTTTCAAAATTGTAATTTAGAGTCCGCCTTCATCATTAATTAGGTAGGATTTTTCATTATAATGCCAAAGACACCAAACAGTAACTACTTACCAGTTCCCATTAGGAAATTACAGTTTATTAAATGTAATAGTGTAACTCCAATGTTATCCTGTGAGAGAGGTAGAGCTTGTAATAGTGAAAAACGACTTTAAGAGTACATGTCTAACTTTTTAAATAGATTACACCCTGCCCTGGCTAGGGGTTACTTATTTGCATTAAAAAGGAAAGTTTGGGTCTGGCAAAAGGTTTATTTTAAGTGGTCGAAATGTCAATTTAAAACTCAGCAGCGACAATGGTAGGCCTGAGACATGTGTAAAGTTTTATTTATTTAAAATATATATATATATAAAAAAATATATATATATACATATATATATATATATATATATACATATATATATATAAAACAGGCTCCCAACTGCTCTGGATGCAGTTCAGGCAGGCGCAGACCTCCAAAGCCTCAACTCGAATATACCATGATAAATCATCAGCCAGCACAGAGATTTGATGTCAGCAGTGCATTTATTTTGCAGACAGTGCAAGAGCAAGTGCCCTCCTTGACGCGTTTCGCTCCGCGGACGGAGCTTGGTCACATGACGCGTCAGGAGTAGGCGGTGAGTTAAATCATGATTAAAAGCCCAAGCGCCTAAAGAAACAGGTCGCAAGGGTAAAATAACAATACAAACAAGCAATCAATTAAGTGTGACGAAAAATCCAACCATATATCATGTGAAAACATGTACTAGAAAATCAATCAGAGCATAGTGCTCAAACAGGCCAAGTGCAGCAATTTACAACATGAAAAGAACGAGTTCATAACAAATGAGATGAACCCTCTTTGTATATCAAGTGAGAAAAAATGGTGGTGTAAACAATCAGTCCCCCGTCACATCACAGAGGGAAAAAGATGCAAACCCCCAAAAAAGAGAAAGTCAAATGCAAGTGCACAATGATGTTCCCCAGTATAGCATAACGGCCTGGTAGAAGAATGATCATCACAAGATTGCTAATATGTACAAATACAGATTATTAGACCAAAAAAATCAACTGTTCAATACATAGAATGAACATAGCAGCAGAAGACTCTCCTAAAGAAAACTACCAAAAAATCTTTAGATGTAAATATATGCAAGCTGTAAATTCATCCAATATGCATATAAAATATTCATGATTTCGAAGACTCAAGTTCATCATAATTCATCAACAATTCTTTTCATTTTAAATTCCTCAATCAAAAGGTGTAAATCATAAAAGCCATCAAACATTTAACAAAAAGAACGCACAAATATAGGAGACATAATTCATTGCAATAATGACTCTGGAAAAAAACACAAATTTCATAGATAGTGATGCAATTCATCAAAAGCATTAAGACCATTGGGGATCTGGTATCGAGCAAAAGAATAAAAAAAGCTTCTCTTTGGCGGAGAAGTTTTTCTCGATCACCACCTCTACCAGGATTAGCCACAGAGCACAACAAAGTATATATATATATATATATATATATATATATATATATATATATATATATATATATATATATATATATATATATATATATTCACTGAAAAAACCATAGGTTTCACACCAGTTATAGTTAGGAATTAGCATTTAAAAAACCTATTAAATTCACTGAAAAAAACATAGGTTTCACACCAGTTATAGTTAGCTGGAAATTTTATTGACATAAAACCATTGAAATTCCCACGTTATAGTTAGTTGGACTCACTATCACTTGCGCGCCTGCAATGCACTGCTGATGACATCACATATTACATCACTCATGACATGGTCAGTGACATCACTCATGACATCACTGATGACACCATCCAGTGAATGTGTGTCTTTCTGAAAAATATATATTTTTTTATATGTATTTGTAAAGTACGATGGAAGAATAAATAGTTAAATAAGTGTGTAAATGGATGTTTGTTTTAAAAAGAATTGATTGGTTAACTGCCTTATTAAGTGTATCTTAGTGAATACATATATTAGCAAGTGACTTTTATATATTGAAATGTATGTATCAGTGTTTCACTTTGTGTATAAGTGGCTGTATGGGTTGGTGACTGACTCACTGTTTGTGTTTTGAAGACAGCATATGTACAGGACTGTATGGATGTATGAGTGTGTATATGTGTATGTTAGTGAGTAAACGTCTGTCTCACTATTGTCTTTTTCAGTAACGACATATGTTTTAATCTAGTATATGTGAGTATTGATTTATAAAAGTGAGTATATGTGAGAGTGAGAGATTATAAGAGTTCCTGTTTAAATTAGTATGTGTTTATATAAGTGATTGTTTAAGAGAGTAAGTATGTGTAAGTATTCTTAGAAGCAAAGTGGTAGTGTGTGTATTGCTGCATATGCAAATACATGAATGTTCATTATTTTTTTTGCATGTGTGAATATCTGTGTGAGTAACTTTTGGATGACTGTCGAAGTGTAACAGGATGTATAGGTGTATCACTACATATAATAAGTGAGTATATGTATGAGTGACTATATAGAACTGTTTGTGAATGAATGGATGTGTATATAGATGGTGGAATTACTGAATTGTTTGTTGTAACTGGTATGGGTATCTCCACTTTTTTGAAAATGTTAAATACTATTCTTGAATATGTGTTTCAAGGCTTACATTACACTGAAAGGAGGTCTCTCACTCTGTCACAAGGATGGTGTCATCAGTGATGTCATGAGTGATGTCACTGACCATGTCATGAGTGATGTAATATGTGACGTCATCAGCAGTGCATTGCAGGCGCGCAAGTTATAGTGAGTCCAACTAACTATAACGTGGGAATTTCAATGGTTTTATGTCAATAAAATTTCCAGCTAACTATAACTGGTGTGAAACCTATGGTTTTTTCAGTGAATTTATTGGGTTTTTTAAATGCTAATTCCTAACTATAACTGGTGTGAAACGTATGGTTTTTTCAGTGAATTTCATAGGTTTTTTAAATGCTAATTCCTTTCTATATCGAGTTTCTAACCTATGTTTTTTTTTACAATTTGCTCTTTTGTGTAAGTATTAATTTTTGATTTTTGTTTTATATCATTTTTTCCTGTAAGCTCTCCGGTAAGCTCTCTGGTAAGCTCTGCGGTAAGCTCTCCGGAAAGCGCACCCAGAGCGCTACTTTCGTTTGTGAAAAAAATATGAATGAAAAGTTAATAATAACGAAAAACATTTCGTACGATACAAATAAAAGCAGTTTTTTTTTATAAGGAAAATGATTATGCATTTCCGTAAAACTATGATGACGTCACTTCGGTGCGCAACGTAAGCGCCCCCGGAAGCGCCCCCGGAAGCGCCTACGTTCGCGCCGCGTGTGCACCCCGGAAGCGCCTACGTTCGCGCCGAGTGTACGCCCCCGGAAGCGCCTACGTTCGCGCCGCGTATGTGCCCCGGAAGCGCCTACGTTCGTGCCGCGTGTGCGCCCCCGGAAGCGCCTACGTTCGCGCCGCGTGTGCGCACCCAGAAGCGTTCCGGAGCGCGCAGCGTAAACGCGTCAAGTCATGTGACCTTAAAATAACACTTTTCATTGGTTGCTAACAGTTTTTTTTACAAAGAATGAAATCCCCACCCATTTCCTTCACTTCTTCTTTCACTTTTGTGACTGCAAGACCTGCCTTTTTGCTCCTGGATATTTCTTGGTTTTACCACGGCTGCCAGAGAATCCAGCAGTGATGAAGAGCCTGAATTTATCAATGAAGAGCCTCCTCAACGAAAAGTTAAGGAACATTTTATTTGGAATTTTTTTTAAATCCCACCTAACCAAAAAAAGGGGAATGCTCCAAAAGTGGAGTGCAGGATCTGCAAAGAAGTGCTGTCACGGGGTAACCCCTTAAAAAAATACTCATTTGGAAACTTCACAATGATCCGACATGTGGAGAGGAAGCACCCCCAGAATTTTGCCCAGGAAAGTGTCAGGGCTCTGGCACAAGAGGTTCCCAGTGATGGGGCCTCTACATCCACCGGAGGAGCAACTTCTTCTGGGAGGGGGAGATCACAAGAGCTGGTTCCGAACATTCAACCTGCTTTTAACTTTGGTGCCCTCAGATGCAGATACTGCAATCAACTGCTTACCTTTGGAGAACAAAGTGTACAGCTCATGGTTCGAGCATTAGAAAACCATCACTGCCCTTCCCACCCCTAATTTTTTTTGTTTTTTTTGCTCCTGTTGAGCAGTTTCCATTCCCTGTTTTTGTTCCTGTTTAGAAAAAAGAAGAAAACAAAAAGTTCTTTTCAGAACTACCTCCAATTCTCATCAAAGAGCTATATTCTTAAAAAAATGAAAAAGAGTAAGTGAAATAGAGTGCATTGATAATGGAAAGGAAAATGAGTAAGAAAGAACAGAAAGGTATGAGAGGAGAAAGGAAGTGAAGTAGGAGGACTGAAAGAAGGAGAGTGTTAGGAAAGAAAGTAAGGAGAACAAGAGTGAATATGGGGAAAGTTGATATTCAAAGAAAATGTTGAAAAGGAACAGGGGTGTGGAAGGATAAGAAAAGATGCATTGCTGGAGTTGAAGGCAGAAGGCCTCATTTATGAAGCCATGCGTCACTTTAACGCCACCAAAGCATCACTTTTTGTGACGCATCAGTCCAATAAAAAATGCACCTTATTTATTCATATTTACAAAGTGGCGCATCTAGGTAAATGCGTCACTTTGTAAACCCCTGCGCCACATTATTCCTACGTCAGGTGTAATGTATGCAAAAGGGACGTACTGACGCAAGAAAGGGTCGTAGAGGTGACACAGTGAATAAACTGGAGGCCTCATTTCTGAAAAGTGATGCATCGCTGCGTGAAAACAGCGATGCGTCACTTTTCTGTGCGCACTCCTTACGACATTCCAGATGTGTCATATTTAATGTATGACGAATCATGTCGCAAGGAGTTACAGATACGTCAGTATTTCTGACGTATCTGTAAACACAAAAGTGACGCATTGCTGGAGTGCGTCACAAAAGTGACGCAACTCCAGTAATGCGTCCTTTCACATGGGGAAAGCACCATGTGAAAGGTCTTGCGTCAGTCTTACACCTGCTGTGAGGCAGGCGCAAGATTTTGACGCAACAGCATCCTAAAAGTGACACAGTGAAATCTCATAGATTTCACTGCGTCGCTATTACCAAGCTTTTTGCGGGGGAACGCCCCCTCTGCATACATTATACCTGACGCAGATATAATGTGGCGCAGGGTTTTAAAAAGTGACCCATCTACCTAGATGCGTCACTTTTTAAATATAGCGTAACGAGGCGCATTTTTTTACACCACTGGTGCGATGCGTCACTTTTCTGTGCGCACTCCTTACGACATTCCAGATGTGTCATATTTAATGTATGACGAATCATGTCGCAAGGAGTTACAGATACGTCAGTATTTCTGACGTATCTGTAAACACAAAAGTGACAAATTGCTGGAGTGCGTCACAAAAGTGACGCAACTCCAGTAATGCGTCCTTTCACATGGGGAAAGCACCATGTGAAAGATCTTGCGTCAGTCTTACACCTGCTGTGCGGCAGGCGCAAGATTTTGACGCAACAGCATCCTAAAAGTGACACAGTGAAATCTCATAGATTTCACTGCGTGGCTATTACGAAGCTTTTTGCGGGGGAACGCCCCCTCTGCATACATTATACCTGACGCAAGTATAATGTGGCGCAGGGTTTTAAAAAGTGACCCATCTACCTAGATGCGTCACTTTTTAAATATAGCGCAACGATGCACATTTTTTTACACCGCTGGTGCGTCACAAAAACTGTCGCAAGGCCTTCATAAATAAGGTCCTGGCTTTTCCCCCTGCTTCCCTCCCCGGTGCGCTTCCCGGTGCGCGTACCGGGCGCTCCCCCGCGGAAATCGAAAAAAAATATTTTTTAAAAATGCCCCGCGGGACCCTATTTTAGCCCCCACATTAAACCTAGGGGGACAGGAGGGGGTCTACCCTGCCCCCTTATAGTCATTTCTCCCTTTTTTTATGTCACCTCTTGTGTCTCGATCCTACCGAGACACAAGATGCCGGCCGCTCCGGACTGTTTCGAATGTGTACAGACACCCGTGAGCCAATCAGCCTTCCGCTCGCAAGTCGCGTGTCGCGCCTGGTGCGCTCCCGGTGCGCGCACCGGAGCGCGCCTATAGATATATATATTTTTTTGAACCAAAATTACTCAAAATCCACTAGAGCACATATCTTGAGACATAGCAAAGGCACATCGGGCTACCAGTCCCTACAATTTTGCCAAATTTGGTGGAAATCCATTCAAATCGACCGCCCTATGGAAATTAACATGGGGAAAACGCGTTTTGGGACCCCCCTTTTATCTCGGCCCCCGCTTGACAAGTCCCCCCCCCAAACTTTCAGGGAAGGAACGGAACGCCGCGAGGCCATTTTGAGGAAATTTTCAGTCAGATTCGTCAACCGGCGCCAAAGTTATTCCAAATAGAATTTTGAGATTTAACATTGAAAAAAATCCTAACTATAACTACCTACTGGTGACCGCCAGTAGGTAATATATATATATATATATATATATATATATATATATATATATATATATATATATATATATATATATATATATATATATATATATATATATATATATATATATATATTTTTTTTTTTATTTTTTTTTTTTTATTTCACTCCAAAATGCACCAGCCTGCTGCACTCACGAGCGGGTGCTCTCTGAGGCGGGGGTGTGCCCGCCAAATCAATTACTGCTGGTTGGCCAAATAAAGAAATGTTGGCTTGGATAACCCCCCTGTGAGTGCTGTCTCTAATTCGCATTGAATTGTGAAGGGATTTCAGGAGCAGTATATATATATATATATATATATATATATATATATATATATATATATATATATATATATATATATATATATATATATATATATATATTCACTGAAAAAAACACAGGTTTCAGGGGTATTATAGTTAGTTGGACTTTTCACTCTTACAAAACCATTGAGATTTCCCCCATTATAGTTAGTTGTACTAACTATAACTCACGCGCCCGCAATCCACTGCTGATGATGTCACATATTACATCATTCATGACATGCTCAGTGACATCACTGATGACATCTCAAATGACATCACTGATGACATCACTGATGACATCATCCAGTGAATGTGGTTTGCTTCAATATTTAAATACATATAATATATATATATATATATATATATATATATATATATATATATATATATATATATATATATATATATATTACCTACTGGTGATAGCCAGTAGGTATATATAGTTAGGATTTTTTCTATATGGAACTTTTGAAAATTCTATGTCTAATAACTTTAGCGTTTGTGGACGTAATCGGCTGAAATTTTCAGGAAAATGGCACATTTTGTTTCTGAGCAGCCCCTGAAAATTTGGGGGGGTTCCGTCACGGGGGGGCTGCGAAAAAAGGGGGGGCCAAAACGCGTTTTTCCCATTCATTTTTCTATAGGGCCTTTGGCCTCACTTTTAGCTCGAACGGCTGAATGGATTTGCACGAAACTTGGCAAAATTGTAGGGACTGTTAGCCCGATGTGCCTTTGCTGGGTCTCAATATATGTGCTCCAGTGGATTTTGAGTAATTTAGGCTCAAAAAAATATATATATCTATGGCTGCACTCCGGTACGCGCACCGGGGAGCGCTCCGGGCGCGCTACGCGAGTTGCGCGCGGAAAGCTGATTGGCTCTTGGGTGTCTGTAAACATTCGAAACAGTCCGGAGCAGCTGCCATCTTGTGTCTCGGTAAGATCGAGACAAAAGAGGAGGCAAAAACAAAGGGGGAATTGACCATAAGGGGGCAGAGTAGATCCCCCCTGATCCCCTAGGTTTGATGTGGGGGCCATAAAAGGGCCGTTTGTGCGGGGGGAGCGCATGGGACGCGCACCGGGGAGCGGACCGGGGAGCGTACCATGGGGAAAAAAGAATGAGAGAGTTTTTAAAAAATGTAGCCTTTTTTTTATAAATTGGATGTAGTTCTAAAAAGAACAGTTTTCTTTTCTTCTTTTTGTTGTTTTATAGTTTTTTTTAATGTTTTTTGAACATTTTGTACTTTTTTTAGCTTTTATGAACTATTTTATGTTTTTTTTTGTTATTTTTATGGGGAAAAACAAAAAACAGGGAATTCAAAATGGCTCAACTGGAGCAAAAAAAAATTAGGAAAAAATGAGGGTTTTTTGGGGCAATTGTGGTTGTCACCAGCAAGGAGGATGAGCTTTATACTCTGTTCACCATAGGAGATGGTCTTACCACAAAAAATACATGAAATTCTAAATTCCCCAAACCGTGGTTGTATGCAAGGGATTGTCTCCCTTGTCTCTGGTCCCGATGGAGTGGGTTGCTTTATTTTGGAGGTGGTGGTTGAAGATTGGGGAGGGTTACTGGCCAGTTCTCTCATCTCTGCAGCAGAATAGTTGTTCGGATGCTTGCGCTGCATGTGTCTAATCATGGTATTATTACCAAAAGAATATTTTTTGTTAGGGTTCCCCCTTGAAAGTTCCATGCCACAGATTAGGCAAGTCACCTTGGGCGCATTGACTTTCTTCTTGCCCTCTGGTATAGAAAAAAACTCCCATACAATGTGCTGCCTTGGCTTGTATGGGGTATTGTCTTCTTGCAGATACCTTCTCCCCTCCTCCTCCTCTTCCTCCTCCTCCTCTTCTTGACCACCAATGTAATGTTGTGGTGGTCCTCTTGGTGGTGGTGGTGGTGGTGCAGATGCTCCAGCTGCTGCTGCTACTGTAGCCATTTTAAAGTACAAAATATTTTTCAAAGATGTTCAAACAGGTCTTCCTCAGTCAAAGGACAAAGTCAGAATAAGGAAAAAAGGTGGGGTCTTTCATCATTTGGGAAAAAAACTGTCCTGAACCAATGAAAAGTGTTAATTTCAGGTCACATGACCCAGGCTTTCATCATTTGGAAACCAAAACTGTTCTGCACCAATAAAAAGTGTTATTTTCAGGTCACATGACCCGACGCGCCCCCGGGCGCGCCCCGGGTCGCGTCGCGTAAGCGTGTCGGATGTTTACGTTGCACGATCGTATTCGCTCGAGTGCTTCCGGGTGCGCTTACGCCGTGCATGTCACGCGGACGCGGCTACGCCATACGTCACGATGATGTTTGCGTTCACGGCAATAGCACTAACGGGACGCTAACCGGTGCGCTTTCCGGTGCGCACACCGGGGCGCGCACCGGGAGCGCACCAAGGCAATAAAAAATAAAAAGAATGTATATAATATTATATAAGTATACAATATAGGATTCATTATAAAAAATATTACATTTCAGAGGTTTGAGGCCCTATATATAGTTAGGAGTTAGCATTTAAAAAACCCATGAAATTCACTGAAAAAAACATAGGTTTCACACCAGTTATAGTTAGGAATTAGCATTTAAAAAACCTATTAAATTCACTGAAAAAACCATAGGTTTAACACCAGTTATAGTTAGGAATTAGCTTTTTAAAATCCTTTGAAATTCACTGAAAAAAACATAGGTTTCAGACCAGTTATAGATAGGAATTAGCATTTAAAAAACCTATGAAATTCACTGAAAAAAACATAGGTTTCACACCAGTTATAGTTAGGAATTAGCATTTAAAAAACCTATTAAATTCATGTTAGTTTCTATTTCTGAATATGTGTTTCAAGAGTTTCATTACACTGAAAGGAGGTCTGTCAGTCTGTCACAAGGATGGTGTCATGAGTGATGTCATGAGTGATGTCACTGACCATGTCATGAGTGATGTAATATGTGACGTCATCAGCAGCGCATTGCACCCGCATTATAGTGAGTCCAACTAACTACAACGAGGGAATTTCAGTGGTTTTATGGGAGTAAAACTTCATGCTAACTATAACTGGTGTGAAACCTATGGTTATATATATATATATATATATATATATATATATATATATATATATATATATATATATATATATATATATATATATATATATATATATATATATATATATATATATATATATATATATATATATATTTCTGCCTTGAACACTGAGTGGATGTATAAGTGTCTCAATGGAGGATTTAGTAGCAATGGGATTGAGTGTCTAAGTGACGAATTTGACGTGTATCACTAAACATATGGGTATGTGATTAAACTTTGTGAATGCATGTATCACTCTAGCTCTTGTTGTGTAAACTATTACATAAATTGGTTACTAGGTATGTGAGAGTCTACATTAGTTATTAATTAGTTAAGTAAGTTTTTGTATGGGATAGTGAATGAATGTGTGTGTGGTTGGGTGGGTTGTGTGTGACTGTCGAAAGATGTGTAAATAGTTGATTTAGTGGGTTTATGAGGTTAAGACTGTATTTTCAAACAGTTGTTTGGGTGAGTGAATCTCATTATGGGTGTGGTGATGAGTAAATATATTTCTCAATGATATATGTCCAACAAACTAAAAATATAAAAGGCAGTGTATGTGACAATTGTTGTATATAAATAAGTATACATAAGACTCAGTGATTGTATGAGTGAGATATGGATAACCGTTTACTTGTAATAGTGATTTTATAACACACTAAGTATGAGTTAATATCTATATGAATAAATAAAGTGGTGTTTATGTAAATGTGTAGCTTAGTAAATATAAGTATAATCAATTATTTGCATAAGAGAGTAGGATGTCTGCATAGGTGAATAGGATATGAGCTGGTGTGTAATGTTGATGTAGGTATATAAGTATATTTAATAGTGTTCTATCGATCTTTGTTAGCATGTATGAGTGAATCTATAAGTAAGTGTTTAGATGTGATGTAGATCTAGTAATTACTGAGTGGGTTTTTAGAAACTTGTACTGGTGTGTCAATAGTTTCAAATATGGTATTTCATATTTTATAATGAGTGTTTAAAGGTTATGCTACTGTATACTGAGGTGAATCAGTTTGTCACATGAATGATGTCATCAGTGATGTCATTTGAGATGTCATCAGTGATGTCATCAGTTATGTCACTGACCATGTTATGAATGATGTAATATGTGACATCATCAGCAGTGGATTGCAGGCATGTGAGTTATAGTTCAAACAATTCGATAAATAATGCACCCACCCTCACTCAAGCGCCTTGAGACCCTCTGGGTGAGTAGTGCACTATACAAATTACTGAACTTGAACTTGAACTTGAACAACTAACTGCAATGGGGGAACTTCAATGGTTTTGTAAGAGTGAAATGTCCAACTAACTATAACACCCCTGAAACCTCTGGTTTCTTCGATGAATTTCTGAAGTTTTTTAAATGCTAATTCCTAACTATAACATGTATGAAACTTATGGTTGTTTCAGTGAAATTCAAAGGTTTTCTAAATACTAAATCCTAACTATAACATGTCTGATACCTATGATTTTTTCAGGGGATTTTAAAGGTTTTATAAATGACAATTTTTAAATATATTTATTCTTATATTTATTTTTTGATACTGATTTACTAATTCTTTCTTAAACTATTTATTTTTAGATATTATATTTTTAAAATTACATTACATTGTGTGGCCCCCCTTCTTTTTATTTTTTTGGGGCCAGGACCCCATCCCCTAGAGCCTGACACGCAAATCTAAATGTATTAATTTTTTTATATAGGAATGGGATTCATATCGAAGGAAATACAAGTTACTTGTAAGTATGCTTGGAACTACTTTTCAGGGTCAGTGCTGGGCAACAAATGAATACATCGGAATTCGTTTTTCGGATGACTTAAGGTGAATATTTTAAAGTTTGAAAACTGCACATTTAGAAGAATTTGCAACTGAAACCAGTCCATGTCAGCCTATGAAAGGAAATTCACTTAGCTGGTAAATAGTGTTATTATTACTTTTTCTTACTCAGGGGTGGATCCTGAATCCAGCACTGCTGCATCACCTCGAAACATTTGGAAGAATGCAAATTACCAAAGACGCGCGGAAGCCCACCTCTCTATTTTGTTTTAATATCGCTAGAATGCGCGGATCACACGCGCACCCCACGATTTTACCCCACAGAAATAATAATTGGGGCCCAGGGGGTCCTTGTGGAACCACCTGAGCAGACCTAGACGGTCAGGGTGTGTCTATCATACCCCTTTTCATGTTTTAAACTCACATTTCACACGCTTCTTCATGCTTCCTTCTTCCAAGGCATAAAATTGTTGACCACAGTTCTTGGTTTCGAATGTTGACAAGCACTTGACAGCCAATTAGCATTCAGCGCGTGATCGGAAGGCTGCACTAATGGTATGATGACAATAAGCGGAGTATCTGTATTAAATTTTTTTTATGGGAAGGGGGCCGCGTGGCCCCGCTCCCGTGGTTAATTCCAGGCATGAGGTCCCCACCACCCGGGGCATGGATAATTGAATATTAATATTTTATGGAGGAGGGCTGCATAGCCCCCCTACTGAACCCACTTCAAGGCCCCGGAGACCCCATGCCCCTGGGATGGCCTTTTAAAAAAATGTATTATGACCTTCACCGTTGGGGACCGTGCGAGGGTCTTCAATTCCCCCACTGTCCCACTGGCTCCCCGCCTTCTGTGGGAGCCAGTGTTCCATCGACATCCGAAGTCCATCTGTTTATGTACCACCTAGAAGTTGCCTTCACTTGGCACATGCACGTTTGTGGTAGCGCATGCGTGTTATTATTACGTATGCGCACAATACGTCCCAGCGTCTGGCTATGTACCCCTAATGTATTTAATTTTATTTGCGCATGCTCCATTACAACATGAACAATCACAGCTCTCACACACAGTGACATCATGCTCAACCAATCATCCTTCTGCAAATCATTTACAACCTGCCAACGTTCTCGAACATTTCCTATTCCGCAGTCACAGTCATTGATAGTTTTCGTACCCACTTCTTCGTAGGTGAGCACTTTTTTTTAAGAATACTTAAATTAATTAATCTGAATGATCTTTAAACACCACATAAATACAAATTTTTGTTCGATTTCACAATGTTGTTTTTAAGCACGCTTTCCTACTTTTTTATATCGTTAAAGTTGACTTTGTAACTTTTGTTTCTGTGCAAATCAGTTAATCCTCCCGCCTTCAATTCTGGAAGTAGTGCACCACATGCTGCTTCCTCCCCATGCAGTGCACATGTAATCGATTGGCCAATGTTGTATTTTAGCACGCTCTTCATGTTTTTTTATACCATTAAACTTGATTTGCTATCCTTTGTTCTGTGCAAATCAGTTAATCCTGCCATGTTTCTTTGATTTGCCAAGCGCCATGTGGCCGTTCCGGCAGCAGTGTGCTACGTGCTGTTCAACTTAATAGCAATGTAGTTTTTCTCATGTAAGTAGTGCGTCACATGCCCCATGCATTGCAAAAGTAATGTTTTCGGCAATGCTGTAGTTTAGCATGATCTCTAGCTCTTATACCTCCAATATCTTACCTTGGTAGGCGATGTTTCTAGGCAAATCACTTAATCCTGCCGCCTTCAATTGTGTAAGTAGTGCACCAGATGCTTCTTCCTCCCCATGCACAGCACATGAAATCGATTGACCAATGGCGTATTTTAGCACGCTCTTCATGTTTTTTATAAATGTTAAACTCGATTTGCTATCCTTAGTTCTGTGCAAATCACTTAATCCTGCCATGTTTCTTTAATTCGCCAAGCGCCACTTGGCCGTTCCCGCAACAGTGTGCTACGTGCTGTTCAACTTAATGCGATGTAGTTTTTCTCGTGTAAGTAGTGCGTCATGTGCCCCATGCATTGCAAAGGAAATGTATCGGCAATAGTGTATTTTAGTATGGTTTCCAGCTCTTATATCTCCAATATTTTACCTTGGTATGCGATGTTTCTGGGCAAATCACTTAATCCTGCCATCTTTTAAAATTTTTGAAAGTAGTGCGCCACGTGCTACTTCCTCCCCATGCACTGCACTTGTAATCAATTAGCCAAAGTTGTATTTAATTGATGTTTATTTCTCAGTTTCTAGATCATGGAAGACCAAAAAGGGTTCTCTCAGATCAAGGCCAGGAGTTTGTAAATTAAGTGAATGACCAATCTCCGCCTAACATTTGTATAATGCAATGCTATTTCCTATTATGCTTGCCAAATATAACCTCTTATGATTGCTTTTCATCTCCAATCAAATTGAGAACAAATGTTTTTATGTACATTCAAATTAATCTTGGACATATGTACAACATATACATTTTTAATTCTTTTTTCATTTTGCAGAATGTTAAATAAATCAGCTGCAAATTACCGAGGTTGAAGAAAAGTATATGCTTCTGTTCCAGCTGATTACACCAATGTCTTAAATATGGCATTTACTAGTTGTCTGAAGCCATGGAGATTCACAAATTTTTAACGGACAACATTAAGGTAAATACTCTCAATATGAGTAGTCGACGAAGTTAAAAAGTAACAGATATAAGTACTTGAGGATTTTTTTGTTGTCAGATAATGTCCAAGTCACACTTGTATGGATGAGTCTGATACAGGGTGGATCTCTGTATAACTAATGGATGATTAGGTATTAGGATGGCATACAAAGCTCCCAACCTTCTTAATTTTTCTCTTAAAGGGTTCCAAATTAGGGACGAATATTAGGCTGTGCAGTAGAGGTTGACGGTGTTGCTCCACTGGTACTTGGGCCTTCTCATGAAACAGAAGGAGCCTCTCTCAATATCCTTAACTCTTCCCTTCCAAAGTTGACTGGATTCTTAGTCTGCAAGTCCTTCTGCATACTTGCAGTTCCACACCAGTACTCTTTACTGGGGTCTCCTCAAGAAAGCAGTCTTGCATATCCAGCAAGAAACCAACCAAAGCGTAGTTCAAGTTGTGAACTTTGTTGGCCACAGTGTTTTCACAAGTTAAGCAGAGCAGCCTAGATATACAATACCTCCAATCAAATGCATTAGAAATAAAAGAGCCTATTTACAAACCCCTTGCACCACTTCTGTGTCACTTTCAACATGAGAAAAGTAACACAAAAGTGGCACAAGAGTTTTGTAAATAAGCCCTAAAAAATATTGTCCTGCATAATGACTTCATCTCTCACCTAATTCTGTCTCATCTATGAATCATTTTAAAGACCTGTTCAACTGTAATATAAATATGACGAAGAAGGCACTTCTATACAGACCCCGTTTGAATGCAAGCTTATTAGATAAGTGAAATCTATCAGGTACACTGCACACATTATAAAAATAGAAAATATCATCAAGTGTTACTTTGACTTGTAATGTGTTACCTCAATAAGTCACATTGATCTAATTTTAAACACTAATTTTCTTTTTTGTTTTGCAGATTAACTACAGTACTTCTATTGGACTCCATATTATATATTGTTTGTTATATTGTTTTGTTAAAGTTATGGTTCTAGTTATATACTGTATTGTTATCATTTAGTTATATTTCAAGTTATTTATTGTTTTAATAAAAGTTAATTAAAAAAATACATACGTCTTTTTTTAGTGGGGGTAACAGTCCACAATAGAAATTATATTTATAATTTGAAGTATAATTCTTAGGCTAGCTCTTCACCAGATTTTTACCAGAGTGTATAGCTACAACTTATGGTTCAATTCAAAAGAATAAAAAGTACAACGCCATTAGCAACATAGTGTGGTGAATTTATAACCTCTGTGCTCACGTAAGTGTTCCATGAACTGTTACTATAGTAACAGGCAGAAAGCCGTTTTGTTGTAGGGTTAAAAGTTACTGGCTGTACAGAAACCGTTATATTTACCCTGGATCCTCTACATGACAGAAAGGAAAGCAAAGTAAAACAAAACACTGTGTACCAGATTTGCAACCCCCTGGCACCACTTTTGCATCCAACCCCGCCGACAAAATAAAAAGTATGTGGACCTCAACGACCCCCTTCAAGCTCCGGGAATCACCACCACCGGGAATTTGTGTATTATGGGAGGCAGACTGCGTGGCCCTCCGCCTGGTGCCCTCTAGGGCCTTTGAAACTAATACGACCAACTCCTGCAGTGTACCGGGGTGCCTACCCCCGGTATACTTCTGTTTGCTTTAACAGAGCGGGACTCTAATGACTCCCGCCCTCCCATAGCAAACATAGTTTGCATTTTGAAATACTGAGCAGTGAAATCTATTCTCAATTTCAAAATCCAAAGCAGATTG
This sequence comes from Lissotriton vulgaris, assembly GCF_964263255.1. Taxonomy (NCBI): domain Eukaryota; kingdom Metazoa; phylum Chordata; class Amphibia; order Caudata; family Salamandridae; genus Lissotriton; species Lissotriton vulgaris. The sequence continues at coordinate 670,216,162 of NC_141694.1, forward strand.
CATTTCCATATACAAATTAGCATCTACCCATGCAAAAAAGGCAATACTGGCTCCTGAAGAATGCAGAAGTTCATCACACAATGTTGCTAAAAAAAACAGCAAATGTGCTCGACTTCTCAATATACTACCTTATCCTATGTAATGTTATTTTGAATCACATTCTGATAACCAATAAGAATCATTATTTTAAAAAACAGAAACATGCACCCTAGTTTTCTGTGTAGAATGTTGTCAAACAACCAATCATTTCTTTTCTGTTTTTATTTAGCTTTTTCCCCAAACTCCCTTTGTCTATTCTAACATATGCCAAAGGCAGAAATGGAACTACTCCAATCTATTTTGTCCACAGATTGAGAAAACTAGGAAAAAATGTGAATAAATCTGTTTCTACTTTTCTGTGAGACCATAGAATGGTGTCCATATACCACAAAAAATCGGCGTTTCAATATGCAAGGCATCCATAGGAGAGATGCTGTACATTTTACAGATGAAAGGAACAGAGTCTTTCTCATCAACTTTAGACTCTGCATCGGTACTTATTTGTAAGTACTAAAATCTCTCAATAAATACAAAGGCTCTTTTAAGAGCCACCCAACATCTATACAGATGTATATCTCAAAAATACATGATTCTTTTTTTTCGACTGCAAAATGCGTGGATCCTACGTGCATCCGGTGACTTTTTAGAAAAATACTATCTTACTTTTTTGTCCCTACGGGTCCTTATGTTACCCCCTGAGCAGTCAGGGTGTGTCTACCCGGCCCCCTTTTCACACGTTGCACACATATTTAGATGACTTCCTCAGCCTCGCTTCTACCGAGGCACAAAATGGCTGCCAACAGTTCCTGATTTTGAATGTTTACAACCGCTTGACAGCCAATTAGAATTGAGCGCGTGATCGGGAAGGTGCGATTATCCTACAAGGCCAATCCTCGCACAATCCGCGGATCCTCAGTGCCCATAGATATATAAATGACTTTAACCATAATTTTCAAAGAAACTGCTGAACAGATTGACACCAGATATGCCAAAGGCACAAGTCGAACTGAGGACTACCTCACTGCACCAATTTGGTGTAATTCTGTTCAGCCATTCGAGCTGTAGCCGTGGCTGAAGGTCCTATGGGAAATTCCATGGGGAAAACACGTTTTGGGACCCACTTTTTTCTTGCCCCGCTTCACCATTCACCCCCAAACTTACAGGTAAGGAGCGGAACTGAGCTGGCCAAAAGTTTGGAAAATCACAATAAGATTCATCAATCGACGCCAAAGTTATTACCAATAGAATGTTGTGGATTTCCTATGGATAATAGGTATATATATATATATATATATATATATATATATATATATATATATATATATATATATATATATATATATATATATATATATATATATATATATATATATATATATATATATTACCTACTGGCGGTCGCCAGTAGGTATATATAGTTAGGATTTTTTCTCTATGGGATTTTTGAAAATTCTATGTCTAATAACTTTGGCGTTTGTGGACGGAATTGGCTGAAATTTTCAGGAAAATGGAACATTTTGTTTCTGAGCAGCCCCTGACAATTTGGGGGGGGGGTTTCATCAAGGGGGGGCCGAGAAAAAAGGGGGGTCCCAAAACGCGTTTTTCCCATGTTAATTTCCATAGGGGGGTTGGCCTCACTTTTAGCTCGAACGGCTGAATGGATTTGCACGAAACTTGGCAAAATTGTAGGGACTGTTAGCCCGATGTGCCTTTGCTAGGTCTCAATATATGTGCTCCAGTGGATTTTGAGTAATTTAGGTTCAAAAAAAGATATATATCTGGGCGGAGCCTAACCACACATCTGATCTGATTGGCTGTCAGCACTTCATCCAAGAAGTGTTGGCAGCCATCTTGGGACCAATATACATGATAGCACCTCATTAAAAAGCATTGTAGTTAATAGAGGGTTTTAGGACTTTAGTTACATTATAAATCATTTGTTGATGGTACCATACTCGTTTTAGTAATTGTGGTGGGTTCTAAGGTGATTTTACCATGTGAAAAAACCTTCTGCTGTGATATCATGAATATTGTTTGAAAGAAAACTAATATCTCATGATTTTCCCACAGTGGTTTGGAAGGGGATCTATAAGCTAAACTGAAAGCATATTTTCTGTAAATTCACATTATCTTTCTCAGTCATGTGAAAATGAAGTCTGACATTCTCAGTAAAACATGTACATCCAACAAGGACAGAGACTGTCAGTTGATTCCTTTGTGTTCTACTGCAGCCTCCTAGAGTGTTCTAAAGAACAACTAGAGCGCTAACAGTCCTACTTATTACAAAGGTATGGCACACCTGAAGCCATCTTGATTGGAATAAAGTGGTAACTCTTAAAACATTTAATTTAAAAAGAAACAACATGAGGGGGTATATTTTGCCATAGAAAGTATGATTAGTGCTGCAGAATGAAAAATTAGGGCACATTTTGAGTGACTTCTCAAATCCTTTTCTATTTCATTAAAACATTCTGACATGCAGTCTCCCAAAATGGCCACCAGAGACAAAAGAGCCCAAATGTAGCCCAAATATCACCCAGATGTAGCCCAAGTATAGCCCAATGACAGAATGTCCCAGAGTGTTCTAAAGAACAACTAGAGCGCTAACAGTCCTACTTATTACAAAGGTATAGCACACCTGGAGCCATCGTGATGGGAATAAAGTGGTAACTCTCAAAACATTTAATTTAAAAAGGAACAAAATGAGGGGGTATATTATGCAATAGAAGGTATTATTAGTGCTGCAGAAAGAAAAATTAGGGCACATTTTGAGTGACTTTTCAAATCCTCTTCTATTTCATTAAAAAAATTCTGACATGCAGTCTCCCAAAATGGCCACCAGAGACAAAAGAGCCCAAATGTAGCCCAAATATCACCCAGATGTAGCCCAAGTATAGCCCAATGACAGAATGTCCCAGAGTGTTCTAAAGAACAACTAGAGCGCTAACAGTCCTACTTATTACAAAGGTATGGCACACCTGAAGCCATCTTGATTGGAATAAAGTGGTAACTCTTAAAACATTTAATTTAAAAAGGAACACAATGAGGGGGTATATTTTGCCATATGAATTATGATTAGTGCTGCAGAAAGAAAAATTAGGGCACATTTTGAGTGACTTCTCAAACCCTCTTCAATTTCATTAAAAAATTCTGACATACAGTCTCCCAAGATGGCCACCAGAGACAAAAGAGCCTAAATGTAGCCCAAATATCACCCAGATGTACCCCAAATATAGCCCAATGACAGAATGTCCCAGAGTGTTCTAAAGAACAACTAGAGCGCTAACAGTCTTACTTATGACAAAAGTATGGCACACCAGAAGCCATCTTGATTGGAATGAAGTGGTAAGTCTGAAAACACTCAATTTAAAAAGGAACAACATGAGGGGGTTAATTTTGCCATAGAAAGTATGATTAGTGCTTCAGAAAGAAAAATTAGGGATCATTTTGAGTGACTTCTCAAATCCTCTTCTATTTCATTAAAAAAATTCTGACATGCAGACTGAAACATGCACTTTGAATACCAGCAGCAGACGTCCCTGGTGAGCAGTAGCTTTACTACAGTGATCTAATGTGCAACTAGAGTGCTAACATTCAGAATTTATGGCAAATGTGTGACACATCTGAATGCCTTCTTGATGGAACCAAAGTAAACAAGCATTGAAAATGCAATAGATCTCGCCCTCGTTTAAGTTAAAGCCATTCTGTTTGTAATGAGGTGGCTTTTTAGCTTTGCTTTTATTAGTGTTTTTTCAACTTTCATGTAAATAGCATGCATCTGTATGCATATAAGTATATGTATGCATGCATTTATGTTTGTATTTATATAGATATACAGATGATATATGTTTATATATGTATGTATATATATATATTCACTGAAAAAACCATAGGTTATAGACCATATATAGTTAGGAATTAGCATTTACAAAACCTTGAAAATTCACTGAAAAAACCATAGGTTATAGACCATATATAGTTAGGAATTAGCATTTACAAAACCTTGAAAATTCACTGAAAAAACCATAGGTTATAGACCATATATAGTTAGGAATTCGCATTTACAAAACCTTATTTTACTCACACAAAACCATTGAAATTCCATATATAGTTAGTTGCACTAACTATATATCGCGCACCCGCAATCCACTGCTGATGATGTCACATATTACATCATTCATGACATGGTCAGTGACATCACTGATGACATCACTGATAACATCTCAAATGACATCACTGATGACATCACTGATGACAACATCCAGTGACTGTATGTTTCTGTAAAGTTAAAATATGTCTTACATATTGAAGAATGAGTGGATGTATAAGTGTCTGGATGAAGGATTTAGTAGGTGCATGACTGATTGTATGAGTGAGTGATTAAATGTGTCTCACTGAGTGCATGGGTAAGTGACTAAACTGTCTTAATTTGTGCATCATTATGTCTGTTGCTCTGTAAACTGTTGCATGTGTTGATAAGTAGCTATATGAGTAACTATATGGGTTATTGATTGGTTGCCCAAGTATTTGTATGGGAGACTGAGTGTGTGTGTGGGTGGCTGGGAGGTGTATGACTCTGTGCATAGATGTGTGAGCAGTTGATTCACTAGATGTATGGTTTCAAAAGTGCATGTGGAAACAGCTGTATGGGCGGTTGACTGTGTGCATGAGTGTATTGGTGAGTGAATGGATATCTCAGTGCTACATGTCAAAGTAAGTACATATGTAAAACACAGTACATGTGAGAGTTGACATATATAAATAACTGTGCATAAGAGCCAGTGAATGTGTGAGTGGCTGTATGGATCATTGTGAACTTGTATCAGGGATTGTATAAGAGAGTAAATATGTGTTAGTATATGTTTGAATAAGTAAAGTTTGTATAACTGTATAGTTGAGGAAATGGAGGTATGATTGATTCTTTGCATGACTGACTAGGTGTGTGAGTAACTCCATGGATGAGTGACAGTCTGTGAGTGTCTGTTTACACTGATTGTATCTAAGGTTATATTAGAGTCTGAAGAGGTTCATCGTATTATCACATGAATGATATCATCAGTGATGTGATCAGTAATGTCAAATGAGATGTCATCAGTGATGTCATCAGTGATGTCATTTGAGATGTCATCAGTGATGTCATTTGAGATGTCATCAGTGATGTCATCAGTGATGTCACTGACCATGTCATGAATGATGTAATATGTGACATCATCAGCAGTGGATTGCGGGTGCGCGATATATAGTTAGTGCAACTAACTATATACGGAATTTCAATGGTTTTGTGTGAGTAAAATAAGGTTTTGTAAATGCGAATTCCTAACTATATATGGTCTATAACCTATGGTTTTTTCAGTGAATTTTCAAGGTTTTGTAAATGCTAATTCCTAACTATATATGGTCTATAACCTATGGTTTTTTCAGTGAATTTTCAAGGTTTTGTAAATGCTAATTCCTAACTATATATGGTCTATAACCTATGGTTTTTTCAGTGATATATATATATATATATATATATATATATATATATATATATATATATATATATATATATATATATATGTGTATATATATATATATATATATATATATATATATATATATATATATATTTTACCTACTGGCGGTTGCTAGTAGGTAGTTATAGTTAGAACCTAGTTTGAGTTTCCATAGGAAAAACATTTTTGATTTGCTAATAACTTTGGCGTCGTTTGATGAATGTTCGATAAATTCTCCAAAAAAAGATATGTCCAGGTCAGCTCCTATCCTGAAGTTTTGGGGGTGATTAGTCAAGCGGGGGCTGAGAAAAAAGGGGGTCCCAAAATGTGTTTTCTCCATGTTAATCTCTATAGGAAATTTTATTACAGGCTAAAGACCGAACTGCTGAACGGAATTACACCAAATTTAGCAAAACGGTAGCGCTTGGTTCAAAACGCGACCTTTTTTAAAATAATGTAAATCCGTTCAGTAGTTGTTGAGAAATTCAAAACATAAAAATGAAAAGATCAATTTCCCACAGGAAACTTTAGCCAAGGGTACAGCCTGAACTGCTGAACAGAATTATACCAGATTTGGCAAAAAGGTAATGCTTGATTCAGAAAGTGATTTTTTTTTAAATGGTGTAAATCCCCCTGGGGCTTTGAAAATAGAGGGATGGGGTCCACGCAGCCCCGCTCCTGGAGACCTTGATGGCCCTGGGGACCAAGGCCGGCTCCTGCAATGACTCCTGGAGTCCCCCCCCCGGCACATAGTTGTTTGCTATGACAGGGTGGAAGCATGTCTCCCATCGTTTCATAGCAAACCCTGCTTTGCTTCATTGAAGCGAGAGCAGGAAAACCTGCTCTCACTTCAATGGAGCAAAGCAGGATTGCTTTTGGGCAAGGGGAGCTGCAGGTTAGCAGCCCCCTTGCCAAAAAGTATTGCCGGTTCCCGCAGAAGGCGGGAGCCAGCGGGACCGTGGGGGAATTAGGGCTCCCCCATGGTCCCCAATGAAGAGGCCAGGCCCCGGGGTATGGGGTCCAGGGGCTAGAAGTGGAAAAGGGAAGGGGGTCCACGTGGCCCCCCTTCCAAGAGATTAATAAAAACATTCAAGATTTGGGCATGCCCCGGGGGATGGGGTCCTCTGGCAAATATAAATTAATAGAAGTGGACCGTTTTTTTTTAGAAAAGTTTGGAGTGGCGATCCTAATGTAGCGCTAAGCACGGCTCCCTAGTGTGAACCCGCTGGGAGCGTGGCTCTCAGCGCGACCCTCTACTGTGAACACGCTTGGTGTGCGGCTCTCAGTGAGGCACCCGAGTACTTCACAGGGCTTTAAAAGACCATTTACCTGTTAATGAGACTTTGTTGGCTTTTCACCCCTCCTTAGAGCCCCTGCATCTCCACTCATCTATTACTGGAAGAATTAGCCACCCCCCGAAATACATATCAGCCTCCCCCAAAATATGGCTCTAGTTGCGCCCCTGACTGGCATACGCCTTCTCTACCCAGTCACTTACGCTTACAGAATTCCGTAGATTCTATCTGCTGTATATCAATCAACCAGCTGTGGGGCTGAGAATATCTAGCAGACAGTATTCTGGGCCTTCTATTACCGGTGGTCCACGGCCCACCAGCTCGCTTTAGGAGATACAGTGGAAGGTACTCTGGGGATCCAACAGTCAGAATTCTTTGATCCAGAGATCAACGATCTGGGAGGGTATCCACTAAATGAGAATGCAGTATACCACAATGAGATTTCCAAGCTCCTGGACTCGGTTTTCCAGGCATCAGTGTGTTATTCCTGCTAGCCAGTGGCCCAGATTTTAGTGGGCAAGAACCTAGGGTACTAGAGCAAAGGCTGTGGGGATCCCGTAACAAAGAAGGCAGTGCCTCAGTAACCAGTGCAGTGACTACTCACGCTCCGTGCATAGCGTCGGCTCTCCCGAGGCTTGGTTTGCAATCCTGACACTCCGCTGGGGTTGCCACTGGTTGGCAGCCAATTAGAACCAAGCTTGTGCTCGGGGTTAGGCTCCGCCAACATATGTTCTTATCCAATCACTCTGCCAATCCCCAAGCACTTATAAATTCACCATACACTCTCCTTGCAGTACTCTAATCATCTACTCTCTACTCAAGTACTCATAGAATGACCCAGACAAAGTTACATAACCAAGGTCTTCCCCACTGCCAGAGGTAACATGGTTGTATGCGCAGTCAACTGCACAATGTAATGTGGTGGGGCCCTGGGCCATCATGCATACATAATGAACACCCAGTCACAGTTAGATAGATAGTGAAACTGGCTACAGGCACGTGCGCCCAGCCCCTGTTTACTACTAGGGTCCCGTGTCCAGTGACTACTGTGCTGGATGCGTGTGTGGTGAGTGTAAGTCAGCTGTCAGGGAATGGATGGTGCTGGCAACAACTAAAACAGTGATCATCAGATCACACACAGAGATTCAATCATAAAGGGTCCATGACTTTTGGTGCACTAAGGTAGGGGCACCAGATCCTAAATCACACACAAAAGATTGTATTGTAAGGGGTCCACGACTTGTGGTGAACTGAGGTAGGGGCACCAGAGATGAGCATGCTCATGTGAAGAAATTGTTAATGTCCTGCTGCTTGAGGTGACATTGTTGCATCCGGTGTCTACAGCACGACAGTCAATCATAAAGGGTCCATGAATTGTGATGCACAGAGTTAGTGGCACCTGAAGCACTCAGTGTGTGCGCAGCCAGCAATGATGCGTGGTTCGGGCTGACCGCTCTGCGAGCAACGTCTTTTGCCTAATAAATTCTGCCTTAATAAGGCTACGTGGTGATGACTTGTGATGCAACTGAGTTAGTGGCACCTGAAGCACTCAGCGCGTGTGCAGCCAGCGATGATGCGTGATCCGGGCAGGCCACACTGGAAGCAATGTCCGTTGCCTACTGGACTGCGTCATCTGCAGTCGTGACTCGATCTGAATTGTGAGCCCTGCTGTCCGCAGTGTAGGCCGGAGGCAGCGGTCAGCAAGGGCCCACTGCCACGTGGCTTTGAGTTGAGCCGTACAGTTAGTGGCACCAGAAGTACTCAGCATGTACGCTGTCTGCGATGTTGTGTGGTCCAGGTGAGCCACACAGGGAGCAATGTCTTTTGACTAATGAATTCTACCTTAATAAGGCTACATGGCAGTGACTTGTGGTGCACTGAGTTAGTGGCAGCTGAAGCACTCAGCGTGTGCACAGCCAAGGATGATGTGTGGTCCAGGAGAGCCGCACTGGGAGCAATGTCTGTTGCCTACTGGACTGCGTAATCTGCAATCGTGACTCCATCTGAATTGTCAGCCCTGCTAACCACAGTGTAGACGGGACGCAGCAGTCATCAAGGGCCAACAGCGTATGTCCGGCCTTGAGAGGATGTACTTGACGCTCCTGAAGTGCTGGGAAAGGCTCCCGTGTCACCTTTTTGCATATTTTGTTGTGCACGTCGCATCTGGTCCCGTGCAAAATGTCTGGGATGGCTTGTCTGGAGGTGCTTGTACATGCTCGACATACCACAAGAGTATATTTTGTCACTACCTCTAGACAAAATCCGTGGACAGAGACTACAACTGACCTTCCTTGCATTGACTCTTTTTTCACCATCTGGGATGGCGAAAAATTTCCACACGATGGATTCTGGTCTTTTTTGGGGAGGTGGTTTTTCTATCTCTTCTTCATCAGAAGTATGTTCTTGCTGTGGATTGGAAGAAGTCATTTCAAAATCTTTCCAAAAAACACCCAAAAATGTACAGACTAGCTGCAAAAACAGCAACAGGTGTCTCTCCTGTGAAGGTGCAGAGAGAATGACTAAAATGGGTTGGGTCCTTCAACTGTTAGAATGGGAAGGTTTATGAACCAATCAAATGCTCTCTTTTAAAGTCAGATGGGAGTCAGTCTTGCTTACCGCAGTGTAGGCCGGAGACAGCAGTCAGCAAGGGCCAACAGCCATGTGGCGTTCACTTGAGCTGCACAGAGTTAGTGGCACCTGAAGCACTCAGAGTGTGCGCAGCCAGCGATGATGCGTGGTGCGGGCAGCCCGCACTGGGAGCAATGTCTGTTGCCTAATGCACTGCGTCATCTGCAATCGTGACTCAATCTGAATTATGAGCCCTGCTGTCCACAGTGTAGGCCGGAGGCAACGGTCAGCAAGGGCCCACAGCAACATGGTGTTTATTTGAGCTTTACAGTTAGTGGTACCAGAAGCACACCGCATGTGCGCAGCCTGCGACGATGCGTGGTCAGGGCGAGCCTCACTGAGAGCAATGACTTTTGACTAATTAATTATTTTGTCATGTGATTCGCATGTAGCTACAACAAAGTCCTAATAAACACAATGGCTCTTTTTAGACGCACCCTATCACCCAACAGGGAGGACTTCTCGCCAAGTTATCAGCACTTTCTTGCAGCAAAAGTGGTGAAAGGATTATCGCCCCATTCTCAAGTTGGTGCACACTGCCATTTCGCCCACAGGCTGAAGGTACTAACACAGTCGACAATCAACAGCTGCTGGCTGTGTTGCAACTGTTGGCCTTTGGTACCTTCCAACTGCAAGAGTCGGAGGAGTCTCAGAGCCAGCCCTATTAAACTTCCTCACAAGTCTTGGATGCATGTCTACAAAAGCAATGTAGGACCCCTGTATCTGCACCACCCGCACGTCCCCATTCGTAGTATTACTGCACAACCAACCCCTAGCCCAGCCATTGCTTGATGCCTCTGTGCTCCAGATCCAAAATTGGTGTCACTGAAACAGGGGTGCGCTAGGTCATGAAGTCTAGTAGTCAACAGTAGTGGAAAAACAGTACTTTATTTGAAAAACATGAATTAACAACACAAAAACATCAAACAACCAGTGGCATTGCCAACAGGGAAATAACTATAGATCGTCTTGGAAATCCCAAAACTCCATATTCAGAAACCTGCTGGATAAATTAAGACAATGGCCAAACGTAAGTATGGTCACAAAGATAATATGGTACAATGTTTTGCACTTGGAAAAAACAGAATGCTTACAGGTATAAACAATCCTGCAAAAGTGCCCGTAACAGAAGTTAGTGTGGCCATAACCTTCGTAGGAAACAAAAGGAATGTTACAAACACACAAACTTCTGTTAAGGTCTTATTATGCAGGATTGATCACACCTGTAAGCCTCACGGTTCATTTCAACTTAATACACCTGCATGTTCACTGCACCCACACTGCGTAGGCAACTGACTGCACACATGTACTACGTGTGCCCCCTGCCGACACTGCACACAAACACCGCCACAGAAACCACACGCATTCCAATACTGTGCCGGCAAAACTGGACCACCGGGGAATGTACACTAATGTTGTCGCAAACTTCTTAGGCAGTGTGCATGATTCCTACATCTGTCGCAAACATTGCAGCCCTGGGTCTGCTGCTGTGTTAAACGTTTCGAGGGGGTTATTAGTCATGAGAGAGGTACCAAAATGCATTTTCCCCATGTTATGTCTGTGGGGATTTCTCATTTTTTTTAACAGGACTACAGCCCAAATCCCTGAACAGAATTACACCAAATTTGTCAGAAAGCTATGTGTTGGTCCAGCATGCGTGCTTATTGTGGTGTGGTGTAATTCCATTCAGTAGTTTCAGATAAATTAAGGTTTCAAGAATATAGACATCTGGGAGTCTAAAATCCTTTTGAAATCACACTGAAATTTGATTAGCTGCCAGCACTTCAACCAGGAATTTTTGGCAGCCATCTTGGGACCAATATACATGATAGTACCCTATTGAAATGCATTTTATTGAATGGCAGGTTTTGAGAGTCACAACAAGGAGAACGTATAAAGGATGACAACAGATTTTAGTTATAATATAAATCATTTGTTGATAGTTTTATACTAATTTTAGGAATAGTGGTGTGTTCTAAGGTGATTGTATCCGATGTTACTTAGGACATAAGTATGGCCCACCTGAAGGCATGTTGATTGAATCAAACTAGTACATCTTAAAACATTCAATTTAGAAAGGAACAAAAATGAGGGAGTTCAGTTTGTCATAGAAATTATAGTTAGTGCTGTAGAAAGAAAATATAGGACTAATTTTAAGTGAGTTCATGAATATCTTCCTCTTTTATTTCATTAAAAAATCTTGACATGCAGACTGAAACATGCACTTTCAACACATGCACACTGCAGACAGAAACGTGCACTTTCAACACCAGCAGCAGACTGCCAGTTAACTCCCCGGTAATCAGCAGTTTTACTACAGTCTTCCAATGAGAAACTAGACTGCTAACATTCTCAATTTATGCCAAAGGTGTGGCACACATGAACACCATCTTAAGATTATCAAAGTAGAAAACTAAAAGCACATTCTACTGAGTATAAATAAGTCTCCAAAGATGGCCATGGGAGAAGAAGGAGCTCAAATATAGCACAATTATCACCCAAATATAGCCCAAGTGTAGACAAATGACAAATGTGTGCAAAACACTTAATTATTTATTTTTTTTTCCAGTTTTCTATAGCGCAGACTGTATCCAAAGTTGTAGGAGTGCTTTAAATGAGCATCAGTTACATTACACAAGGACACATTCGTGTTAGTTTCAGGCATGGGGAGAATAAGTGATTTGCCCAGAATCATAGGATGTGGAGCTGAAGCCAAAAATCGAACCTGGTTCCCCAGTTGCGAAGTCTGCAGCTCTGGCTGTAACTCCACATCTTCTCCCTTAAGTGTAATATATAATTAACTGATCAACTGGATAAAAAAATAAAGATAGCCAATTATTTGAAAGTACTGTGTTGCTATTTGAGTGCTCAGAAAATGTGTTCTTATGTTATGGGTTTAGAGCAATAAGCATAATATCTAAGGGAATAAGACCCTCTCATGGAGGAGGGTGCAGAGGCAACAAGTTGACCATGCTGTGCAGGCGGGAGAGGCAGTGGCAGCAAACCAGCCTATAGAGGCTGGGAAAAGGGGGACTGGGGCAACAAACCAACCATGCAGTACATGCTAGAGAGGCTTTGGTAATATAAAATTCCATTGTGGGCAGAAGGAAATGGTAGTGGCAGTACATCTATACATGCCAACATACCATGTTCAAGCAGGAGACTTCTGATGTTTTTAAGCCCAAAAGGCCTTTATTTTATGTGTCTCCTACCTAAAATCTCCTCTTTCTCTATATAAGTCAATGGAGAAAATCTATTCCCCCCGAGGCACCAAACTGACCTAACAGGGCAGGCGTCAGGGGTTGCAGAGCCACAATAAATCACACAGGGCAAGCAGGATGGCAGTGGAGCAAACTGATCATGGGAATCAATAGGACGGGAACAGGGCCATACACATGGACAGTAGAGAGCAGAGTGGAAAGAAGCAAGTGGAGCAAGCTGACCATAGCAGACAGACAGGAGGTACAGTTGCTGCATAACAGACCATGACAAGCAGGCAGGAGAGGGCAAGGGAATGCCAGCGGACCAAACAAGGCAGGTGTCAGGAACCGGCACACAACATTGTGTCATGCGTTTTTTGCCAACATCCACAGGGCCATCATCTAAATCATGTAGCTGTGCCAAAGCCTGTTTTGTAATCATGGAATCAGTAATTATGTTGTTGCTATACAATCATGGAATCAATAATTATGTTGATGCTATACATAACTGTTACCTACTTATAGAATTGCTGTGATGCTTTATGTAAAAAGGCCCATGTTGACATTTCAGTAATGCCTTTTTACTTTGTATCTTCTTTTCCTAGTGGTAAGGCACTGCATAAATGCGCGATTAGGTATTTGTTTATGATTGCCAGGAAACCAGCTTCCTGACAGCCACGTGTTTTCTCGAACTTTCAGGAAGCTGTTGACATGCGCTTAGTAACACGGCGGGCAACACCCAAGGACAGGCTATAAATACCCGCACTCCCGTAACTCTGCGCTTGACTTCGTTTCTGTCACGTTCATGTCAGGAAGCTCTGCAGCATTTCCACGCCCATGACCGGAAGACCTTCAACATTTCTAAGAGCCGGCTCCACCAAAGAAAAGAACATTCTTCTCTTCAAGATTGCTAAGTCCTGAGAATGCATGACAAATGACTTTTGTGTTTAACCTTGCATTTTATTTTTCCTTTTGATTTATTTGTATTTAAGTCTCTCAAGACTCATTTGGGACATTTCATCATTTATTGCATTATTGTGATTCAAGTGTCCTGCAAGACTAGTAGTGTATGTGCGTTTTATTGGCCAATATTGTAAAAGCAAAAGGAGACGGTCTTGTTTGCACTTTTAAAAGGAATCAGTGCCTAGAAACTGGTGAAAGTATATACGTATATAAGATTATGCAAAGGTGAAGTGTTGTGTACATAAATACAAAAGATGTACTATTTAGGACAAAACCTTCAACTGAATGAGATGTGTTTTCTATTTTCTTGTTTCATCATAGTTTGTAAATGTGTGACAATTATTTAGTGCAATAAGATTCTTAAGGAAGATAATCCCTCTGTTTCTGATATACTTTCATTAATACATATATTGAAATCCTTAGCGTTTGAGCAGGTGATTATTGTTTATAACAGTGTATACGGAACATACCAAAGTTGTTACCACTCACGCTCCCCAGCAAACTTAAATTTTTTTGGGGGTCAAAATGATAGACAGTGCATTGAAATAAGCACAATTTGTATAACGATTTCAGATTCTCTGTCTTCTTTTCTCCTTTATTCAGTAGATCTTCACACAATGAAACAGCAAACACGTGTTTCGTTGCATACATGGGAATTAGTTCCTCGACTTTTTTAAGGCTGTATAAATACAAACACAAGAACACAACTCAAGTTCTAACTCATGTAACACAAGTTAACATAAAATTGTATTCAGTTGTTAGAATGATCCATCTCAAGGATATACCAAGGTCATGCACAAGATGGGATGCACTCACAAAATTGAAAGAAATTCCCAAGACCAATATGGTGCAGTCACCTACCAAAGGAAGATGGTGGACGGAGAAACTAATGAGGATGTGAATATGCATGAGTTTGTAATGGTGATGATTAAAAAAGGGATATACACGTGAGTCTAGATGCCCAAACTGTGCAAGATCATGCAACTAAAGCCAAGTGAAAAAAGTTTTGAATGCCTACAAGAATGATCCCTATGTAGCCCCAAGTTGGCATTTTGTCATGAATACCTAAGTCTTCTCAGTATGAATTTCTGTAAAGATAAATGATGTCTGGGTAAGTGATTTACTCAAACCTAGTGTACTCAATATAGTGTGCTTGCCTGTAACTAAAATACCTACTATTTCTGTGGTGATACGTCCAACCCACAGAGGGTGTCAGTTGTCTGCATGATCCTTAAATACAGTTTCTCTGAGTCCAGTAATCCCGTTATGATCTGGTGTTATGTGGCTGTGAAAAAATCATAACCGGAACAACTTAATGGGGACATCAGAAATATTTTCCCTTCAGGGAGAATGATTATTGGGTTGTAATTCCTCATTATTTACAACCTGTGTCTCTTCATTAAAATTTGTAAGTCTGAGCCCTTTAAATAACACTGCTATGCTCAAATCTCACTGATTATTGTTAGATCTAAAACAGCTTTCCTCGAGCCCAACCTAAAGGACATTTAACACCACTCGAGTATCCATATTACGTCTCTAGTTACTGTTCCATTGCATATGATATAAGTTCATGCGAAACACATCGGAAGCTAAACAACGTCTTAAACTCACTATGTCAATAAACATATGAAAATCATCTCTATCGACCCATGGCATGTATCCTGCCGGACTTAGAATATCACATAACTCATAACGGATAAGTCCTACCACTTAAAAAATCCTTTTTCAAATACAATTACCGGCGCAACATATAGCACCCCACGTTTCCCATATTCTGACCCTGTATCAGTCCTTTTACCTCCTGGATGCCGTCAGTCCCATGTTGACAAGTACGAACATGTTGGTGCCTCCACCCACTCTGTTTAAATAGATGCGTCGTATGCAGTCACTGACACAATCACACACTCACCCATACAGTCACTCTCACATTCACCCATAGAGTCACTCATATACCCCATCACTCACCTATACCCATACCACTGACATATCCACTCACTCACAAAGCCATGCATACATTCACTCACCCATACAGCCCCTCACATATACACACATTCACTAACCTACACAGCCACTGACTCATCCACTCACTCATCCATACAGGTAGGCACACACACCTTCACCCATCCTCACAGACACTCATAAGGAGAATCACACAAACAATCAGTCATCCATACAGCCACTCACATACCCAATATCACGCCGATACATCTACTTAGACACCTACTTACATACTTATAGAAATATTCACACAACCAGTCATTTGCCCATGCATTTACTGAGACACCTAATCACTCACTTATATAGTCAATCACACACTCACTGAATCATCCATTTAAGCACTCACTGATTCACCAATACACCTTGATATATATATATATATATATATATATAAAATACAGGCTCCTCCTCAAATCTCACAGCGCCACAACCACAGCACGCGCCAGCAAACGAGGGAGACATACCACAGGAATCAGCAAAGGTAGTTTTTATTACAGCAACACCACAGAGAACAGCTACGCATTTCAGGCTACACGCCCTTATCTCACGGTCAATGGATGATGTCATCAGTGATGTAATTTGAGAGATCATCAGTGATCTTCATTAAATTTTCAAAACTAATGGGGCGGTCACATGAGCGGCTGTCTTGAAACTTTCAGAGTGATCCATCAAGCGGAGGCTGAGAAAAAATGGGGTCCCTAAATGCTTTTTCTCCATGTTAATTTCCATAGGAAACCTTTGACGCAGCTACAGCCCGAAGTGCTCAAAGGAAGTACATCACATTTGGCAGAAAAGAAGCCCTTCGTTCAGAAAGCACTCTTTTTGTTAAATGATGTAAATCTGTTCAGTAGTTCCTGAGAAATTTAAAGATTTCTCAGATATACAACTGTGGCAATGATGAATTCGCCAACCCATCTGATCTTGTGCCTGAGATCTGATTGGCTGCCAACACTTCAAACCAGGAAGTGTGGGCAGCCATCTGGTGACTCGCTGAAGTCCAAAAAGTCGAAAATCATTCAAAACGGAGACAAATGCACTCGAGGAAAAGGGCTGGAAATCACTTTTGGGCAGATTTATGTTGGGAATGCGCCACGTTTGCGTCACGCAACTGCGGCGTAAATGTGGCGCATCCCTACGACCCATTTACAACGTGACGCATCTAGGCAGATGCGTCACGTTGTATAGCCCTGCGCCACTTGTGGGCGTTCCGGCGCAGGGTGGGCGTTCTGGGGCAGGTGCGCCTCGCAAAAGTGGCTGAGTGAAATCTATAAGATTTCACTCAGTCACTTTCAAGCCAATGCTGCGTCAAAACCCTGCGCCTGCTTGAAGCAGGCGTAGGTCTTGATGCAGCATTGTAAAGATGGGGCACCCCGAGCCTTGCTGGAGCTGCGTCGCGCTTGCGACGCAACTCCAGCAATGCGCCACCTTTACGGCACAGATGCGTCACGCATCTGTGCTGTTTTTGCCCCATGGTGCGTCGCATTGTAAATGCGGCGCACCATGGGTGGCGGAGCAGCGGCGCAAAATAACTGGCGCATCCCTGGGGATGCGCCAGTTATCATAAATCTGCCCCTTGATTTCTATTCCATTAGGTTGGCATTGTGCATGATGTGTTTCAATCCTAGATGAGCCTTGCTTATGTGAAGACGCTATTCTTTATTTCATGAGCAATTTGAACAAACAAACTGTAACGTGGTTACAAAATCCTTAATCACATCAGTCAGCATTGTTCACCTGTCCGTAATGGACAATAATGTGAATTGTAGTCTAATACAGAAGAGCAACCCCCAAAAATCACTATTAAATACCCACTTCGAGCACCAATGGGGCTGGCAAACTGAGGGATCCAAAGAATCATGCTAACAATCATGAGTCTTTTTCTTGCAAAATAATTAGATTTAAAGAAAGAATAGTAAGTGATACACAATCTACATTTTTTTAGCAACAATTTATTAATAAGACCAATTGTAAGGCAGTTTATGAGTTAGTAAAGTGTAGAAATATATTTAATGTTTCTAATTTGAGATAGTTCATTTAAACGTAGAAAGGTTATTTACGTTTAAATGTGACTTCCTGATAACTAACCGAATGCAAGTTTTAGTTTTGAAAAACGGCATAGTCTGGCGGAAGTGCGTATATGACTTTTTTATCGAAATTGTAATCAATGCTTAGTCATTTCTTACTTATGATTGTGAAGCATTCCCAATACCTACTGAATGGAAAATAAATATGGCTATGTTGGTCACGCCTCAAACTATAATTTCATATGCACAGGGGAGACTGCTGAGCTTATATAAAGAAATATTTAGTTTAAATGTCACTGCTTCGATTATAACTGCATGTATTTTTGCATTGGGTACTGAGAACGAAAAATGACTATTATTTACATGACAGTTACCTAATAAAAATGCTAATTGAGTTGGAGTACCACCAATATTCTCTACCAAACTTGTCACTTGCTCAGTGAATTTTTTTGCTATGATTACGAAAACTAGTATTCACATATGGAAAGTATTAACACTCTATTTTATCATGCGTAACTTCATGAAAAATGAAATTAACTTTTTATAAAAGTTGCTAACCCATTATTTCAACCCCTCTTAAAGATGCCTAATGCCACCTACGTACATTTACATACACCTCTGCCTGAATGCATCTGGGCAGCTCAAAGCTAGATGCATAACTTTAACTCAGACTTAAACAAGGTTGAAAGTTGGTGATCATTCCGAAAACAAAGAAGCTAGTATATTTCAAGAAGATTAGGAACAGAACCAATAAATGTGCAAATGCTTCTATTAATATGGAAAGTGAACTATTTCGGTACTGAAACAGAATTCACAGTTTCAGGGAAGACTATATTAACAATTCCGAAAGAAATGATACGTCTAATTTTATGACGCTTGTTTGTTTGAAAAATAGTGGTTTGTGAGCATATGCTAAAATGAATCGATTATAAGAGGCATACATAATCAAGAAATAAATGTTGAATAAAAAATGTCATCAGCCACCTTTTTATTTTGAACTTTTTACTTCAATTTCCCAGACAAAAAACGTTTTACATAAAAAATTCTGCCTAAGAGTATTGCCAATTTTGAAATTTTCAAACTCTGAACATTTTTGCCAAAAAGTCAAAGGCTTCATTAGGACCTCATCTGACGGCTATCCGGTCTCGTGGAACTCTCCTTGGCCACAGCTCACTGCCTAGCTTTCCTGAGGATTTTTACTTCCATTTCAAAGACTAAAACAGAAGGTAAACCTTCTGGCACGGGCAAACCTGGCTTCTTTATCTAAACCAGGGTCCATTGAGGTTGGCTTTAAATTGCACCTAGGTATTGGTCAAGCGTAAACAGATGACCTTGGTTGGTGCTTAACGCCTTTTGGGGAAATTTTAATTTAAAACTTGCATATCTCTGGTTTCCTTATTAGATTAAGAGAGTATATTGAATATGGATGGAAAACACAGGGGTGCAAGGCTAATGCTGTTACCAACACTTAATGTGATGTTTATCCGCAGTTGCCACTGGGCAAC
The DNA here is from genome assembly GCF_964263255.1 of Lissotriton vulgaris. NCBI lineage: Eukaryota > Metazoa > Chordata > Amphibia > Caudata > Salamandridae > Lissotriton > Lissotriton vulgaris. The sequence goes on from NC_141694.1 coordinate 670,235,309, forward strand.
AAACTGGACATTTTCCATGAAATGATGATTGAAGACATCAATAGAACTCGTAAGATATGACATGTAAGGAAGAAATTGAACATGAAGGAGAAGAGGTCTGAGAGTATTAAGAATATGACTTCCTATGAATGGAGTGGAATGAATAAACTAAGGAACAATGAGAAAGACATCATAAAGGACTCCGGCAAAGAGAGTAACATTGCTATGGATAAGCCTTGATTTCAAGTGGCAGCCAAGAGCAGTTAAGAAATCGATAACACTATGAGATCCTGAAAGACAATCCAATGAAAGCTCTGGATAAAGAATACCATCAGATGTTGCCTTTTTGGAGGTATGTTGTGCTATTGGAAATGGTAGATTTCAGCACTTGAGAATGACTACAGCTATATTATCTATGATTTACTTCCTCTTAAAAGTCCACAAATCTTTAATGAATACCCCTGTGAGGCCCAATGTGAGCTCTATAGGCACATTATTAAAGGGTACATCAAGATATTTGGGGTTGTTTGTAGCAGGTTATGACATCATATGTTAGGGACATTTTTCAATTCTTTTTTTTATTCGGAAGCATTACAGCATCCATAAAAACGAATAACAGTGCAAAGCAAACAATAAACAGTTCAAAATGCATTGAATACTGAAATACCTAAAATGTATAAAAATACAGTACATTAATAGCAACATGTTTAGAGGAGCGTTGAGCCAAGTGCACATACAGTGTATTTTTTGAAAGGAACCAATGTGCAAAATAACTTCTTCTTTGTTTAAAAGTAATACAAATCTAAAAGCAGATCTACATTGGCCAAAATTTAAACAATGTTTCCTTAGAAGCGTGATTTAAAAACATCTGGTAAACTGTGCATACAATTTACAAAAGGAAGCAAAATGGAGTATCATTTGACCAGATATATTGTCACATGGACAAGGTATTGATTCAAGATTGCCCATGGGAAAACTGTGCAAATATTTGACATTATAAGGTCTGAAATTGAATAATTGGGAACACTTCCATTGGTTGCAAGCAATTCAGATTTAGTTGTTAGTACAATCTGTATCCTACAGATCAAGATATCTAATCATAGTGAGTTTCCCTATCAGATGATTTAACCGCTGTGTTCCTCGAGGTTATAAAATGTGTCATCCACACTCCTCTTACTTAAGCTAACGCAGGAGAGGAAATCTGTGAAAAGAGATTGCATCCCAATTCTACAATAATCAGTTTTGATGTAATAAATCCAAGGGATTTGTAGCCCTGTGTCCAGGGAAAGTCAATCCATTATTATTTATCTGTTTAGGGAAGTCTTGGGATTCTTCCAGATTGATAGCTACAACAAAACAGGCCACACCCGGATCAGATCTCCAAGATAAATAGCCTGAGTTCCATAAACCAAATAAAATGTGCAGAACACAGTGGCATGGGTAAAACATTCCTTAGAAATGTGTTTTCTTTCCGTTGGATGGTCATGTTGTTTGATATTCCTCATGCCTCTGCACCATACATGGCAATTGGTATTTGTAATAATAAAACAAGCGATCTACCACTTAAGGGTTGGAGGATACTGAATAAAGACCCTTTAGCCATTGCAAATTTTCATGAAACGGCGTTCGGTATCAGGGGTCCATGACCCTTGGCCCGAAAAGTAAATGCAAAGGCAATGAAAAGCACTGCTACTGGTCAGAAGGTTGGAACCAATTGCCATGGATGACAAAGATCTAGACATAGGTCCACAGGACATAAAACAAGAATTAGTAAAGTTTGTCTGAAGGTCTAAGGAGGCCATAAAGTCATCAAAAGTGTATACTAGCTGACGCAGTGCCCTGGGAGGGTTTGCTATGAGCACTGCTTCATCCACATGCAATAATGCTGGAAGAGGTTTTCATTTTATAATGGGCAGGTCTGGTGTAGCACATAAAAGTGAGGGTTGGAGATCATTAGCATTTATAATAAATAAGAAATTGGCCAGCACACATACCTGTCTCACTCAGCGATGGATCTTTGTGTCACCCGACACCCCCTCTGTTGGTGAATGTGGATCCTTGCCCTCATTCTCTCATATAAATAGGCAAGGAAGTGAACCAGCATTATGTCTAAGCCCTAATTGATGAGAATGTGCCACAGTTTGGCCCTGTTCACACAGAATGAGGCGATGACAAATCAATGATAAATGGGAGATTGTTTGGCCACCCTGTATTTCCCTAGCCCCGGGTTAAGATTAGGACATAATTCAGTTGTTCCTAATTTGTGCCTGAGCCCATATCAGCAACCATATGGTACAGACTCAGCACTCACCCATTCCATAATCCTGCTGTAAATAACTCTGACCAATATTTTTAAGGTAGTGACTATTGGGAAAGTTAGCCTATAACAACACAGATGTGAGTGATCCTCTTTTTTAAAAATAGGAACTATGATTGAGAAACTCTATTTGCTTTGTGGGGGAGTGTGCAAGGCTTTTAAAGATATTTGAAAGAAGAGGAGCACAGTCGGAAACATTACATTTTAGCAAATCAATGGGGACCTCATCCGGGCCTGGTTCCTTACCACTGATGCTTTGAGTGATGGCCACCTCAACTTCTAGCAAGGTTGTGTGGAAACATGATGCTAAACATGGGTCAACTAGGAAGATGTATGAGGAGGAGGGTGCTGCATACATTTCCCCAAAGTGCTCCTCCCACTTGCTACTAACAATATGACAGAAAATTGTACTGAGATCCCTAATATTGCATTTAGGTATTTATTTATAAAGTTTTATATAACGCGAACTTGACCCAAGAGGGTATCAGAGTGCTTTACATTTAGGATTGTTGCGTTAAAAGGTAAATCAGTTACAAGAGCATAGTAAGGTACAGTACACATAAACAATATTGTAAGAGATCGTAGGAGAGAGAGGAGGAAGGAGTAATAGCTGGGAGATGAGGAGGAACTGTGCCCAATGTCTGGCTGGATAGGTGACGGTCAAGGGGGAAACCAGAGTCAATCTCCTCATTAGCTGTCTAGCACCTCCACCGGGCATCAGCCGTGTTGCTCAGTTCTCAGCGTTCAGGAAAACCAGTTTTGAATTTATTTGATTTGAGAAGTTTATATAGCGCTGGCTAGACTCTGAGGTATCGGAGCGCTTTACCAGAGGATTGTTGCATTACAAGGTACATCTAGAAAGGTTTATTTAGCGCTGGCTAGACCCCAAGGTATCAGAGCGCTATACAAGAGGAGCATTGTGTTACAGGTTACATCAGTTACAATCGCGTAGTAAGGTACTGTAAACGAACAACGAGGTTGACAGAATTTGTAGGAAAGGAGGGGTGGAAGGAGCCATAGCAGAGAGATGAGGAAGAACTGTGTACAATGTCCGGCTGGGTAGGTGATGGTGAAGGGGCAAACCAGGGCCAATCTCCTCATTAGCTGTCTAGCAACTCCACTGGGCATCAGCCATGTTACTCACGTCTCAACGTTTTGGAAAAACCATTTGAATAGATACATGGGCTACAGTAACAGAGTCAAGTAGTGGAAGTGCATGTCAACACTAGAGGATAGTGGCAAAAGAAGGAGGTGGGAGACCATCTCCAAATAAATGGCAGGATTGACAAAGATAACCAAAGTCAAGAATCCAGAAGTAGAACAAGGAGAGCAGGATTCCATTGAGTTGAGTCAGAGGGGGGAATGCAGCATAGGAAAGGATTCCCTGGTGAGGGACTGGCTGTTTTGAGATGGCCCAGAGTTATCACAAAGCATTATGTCCTCCAGCGGTGTCATTTTGAGGTCAGGCAATGCTGATTTCAGTTTGTTTCAAAGTTCAGGGGAGTTGGTATATAAAAATTTCCCTGCAAGTCTTGCCTGTTTATATGCCTGCTGCCACCCCAGATAGCCGTTTTAATGCTTTGTATGTAGTAGACCGCCCATCGCACACTGCGCAGCTCCACTGCTGTGATCAGTCCTTGGGTCCCCACCCTTATGCAGGAAGTGAACCAGACCAGGGTTTTTGAGTTTGGACGTTAAGGTTGTATGGAGGGCCCTTTTTGCTGTTAAGTGCTCAAAGTTGAGCCACCTTGGGATATCACATGTAGGATATTAATTTTTCCTTTGCAAAATAAATATTATGCCATGGAAGTCAACATGCATAATGGTAATAGTGGATATATCCTCTTTGTATACATCAATTGATCATAAAAAATAATTACTGCATGTCAATATTTTGTATGAGCACAGTCATTGCAAATGATCATCACCATGTTGAGATATTGCTTAACCCATAATATATTTATGTTTAGGCATAACAGTTATCTGCAGAAACAGGGTATGGCCATGGAGACCCCCTTCAGTCACACCTATGCAGATTTGTTCATGGGTTCGTGGGAGAAAAAGGTGGCCTGGTCCGAAGGGAAAGATGTTTTTGGGGAATATGTCATTCTTTGGACATGTTTCATAGATAACCTGTTCCTAATATGGGATAGAGAAAAGAACACTTTTAAATTATTCTTGGAGAGACTCATTGTAAATGAGTACAATATACAGCTAACCAGTAAATGGATCAAATTCAAGGTGGAGGTCCTTAATGTGGGTTTCTATGTAGAAAATGAGCTTCACATATGACGATATTCAGGAAAGCTACATCAGCAAGTTCCCTATTACATGTGAGCAGTGGGCATCCAAAGTTTTTTAAATGGAGCATCCTGTATGGCCAACTACTATATGTTAGAAGAATATGTTCAAAGGACAGGGAATTTGAGGCCCAGCCAATGTAGTCTAGATGTATTGCAAAGGCATATCCGAAGAATGTGTTAATGGAACAAAATAGAAAAAACTGAGACAATTTGTTTTTCCACCTGGATGACAGAAGGAGATGTGGTGCCATATTACAGGAAGATGAAACCTGCTGGTTTTTCATAAAACATAGTGCAGAGTATGCAAGTATGAAGAAAATGCTCTAAAAAATGGAATGTGCAAATGCATGAAGAGGAACTTAAAAAAGTTGTGGGATTGCATCCACAAATCACATGTAGGTGAACAGCAAATGTAGAGGGCTTACTAACTGCAAGGCACTTTTATGGAACCAAGCAATCTTTTACTTTGCTCACTCCTGGAAATGTAGGCATTGCAAGGCATGCAATATGGGACAAAATATGAAGAAATATTGCACATTGGAGGGCGAAATGTTACTAATAAAGGAAAAGATCAAGTGCAACACAAAATTTGTTGTTTATGTCCTTGAATATAGTTTATAAAATCTTTATGTAGGAAGGACTGTAAGGAAGGTTAAAATGCGTATCCTGCAGAATTTGAGAGAAAAATAAAATCATGATCACAGTAATCCTGTGGCAAAGCATGAGTGGATAAATATCAAGACAATCTCGTCTGTTTCAAATATTATGGGATCAAACACATCAAGAAACATCCAAGAGAAGGGGACCAGGGACAAACAATTAGGAAAGTCTGAATCTACTCTTATATTGTCTTTGGGAATGGAGCAACTTTGGGGGTGTAATTCAGGAGTTACATGTCTACTTATAATGAACAGATATATGGAGTAATTGGAATGGCCCTCCATAAGCGGGACAGCACCTCCACTGGCAATACAAGAATGTTTTTCCTAATTTGAGATAGGTAACCCAAACCCTCCTGCAATAATTATAACCCCACTTGAGGAAGACAATAAGAGAATAAAGGACAGAAATGTTATGATGGTTCCTTGAGTGTAATGATGAGGACTATGAATTGCATTAAGAGATTTAAGAGGGACTGTTGAATCGTAATATTTTATTAACGTCTGCGTCAAGGTTGTCATTTGCAATGTCATCAGTGAAGTCAGTCAGTCAGTCAGTCAGTCAGTCAAGCCACTTTTATTTGATTATTTAAAATCGCAAAAAGTACAATAAACAATATTGAATTAGCACAATCATATTAAATATAGAACATTATGGGTGTTTAAAAAAATAAAAACAACATTTTAAGTAGATATTTCATTAAAGTTAAAATAAGGTAGATATAAAATTCATTAAATGTAAAAATAGATGATTTCAAACAGGATTTATCAATGAAAATCTTTTTTTTTAAGTCGTACAGCTGCAACCAAAAAGCTAGCGATATTAAAAATGTCCCAGGTATTGACAAGCATTTGCAAACAGAGGAGAGCTGGCCTGTCCTGTAAAAAACCCTTGCCCCTCAAAAGAGGAACTAGAAACCTACTTCGCATTTCTGTGTAAAAATCGCAAAACATCATGAAGTGCACTGTATCCTCCAGTGAAAAATTATCACACTGACAATGACCTAGATTCTCTGGTTTACTCCAGCCTGGGATAATACCCAGGGAAAAATGAATTAAATTAAAATGGGGCTTGGTCAGTAATCTCAAGTAGGGCTTAATTGATGGAGAGGATATTAACAGATAATGGGCCCTAACAAGAGGTTTCTGTAGCTCCCGTTCCTCGCATTCCAACATCAATATATTCAAGAGCTGTGATTTAGTCCATTTCACATCTTCCTTTCTGATGCCTTCCGGGAGGTCAAAAAGATCACGGCGTCCTAATTTAAAAAAACATGTGCTTAGCATAGACCAACCACAGGACACTACTGGCTTTATCCAGGAAAACTTCATCCCGCAGGATACAATGGTTCAGCGTTAAGTCTGGATTAAGCAAGGTTTTGAGCCAACAAACCAACATGGCAATTCTCATTAAATCAGATACATAGCCCATTCCAAGTTCTTGATGAATGGCAAAAGTAGAGGTAGATTGAGGAACAGACAAGAAGGTTCTTAAAAATCTATTTTTCACCTTCTGTACCTCGTCCTGCTGTTTATAGCCCCAGATCATTGAGCAATATGTGACAATAGCTAAACATTTGGATCTATAAATGCCAAGCATGGCTTCAAAAGGTCTAGCACCCAAGCATTGAGCAAACCCTAAAAGGGCTGTCGTTGACCTGACTACAACATTATTTTTTGCATTCTGTTGGGGGACCCAGGAACCTCTTTCATCAAATAGCACCCCCAAATAAGTAAAAGAGGACACCCTACATACCTCTGCTCCATTACAATAAAACAATATAATTTTCCTATTTCTTTTACCTGTTATCATTATATGGGATTTCTTGATATTGACTATCAGGTCAGAAAAGTCATAAAATATACCATAGAGCATCTCATGAGTGATATAATATATGATGGCGTAAGCAGTCTATGTCAAGTGCAAACTATAGATAGCTCTGCTAACTATAACAGGGGAATTTCTGTGTTTTTATAATTCTTAACAATATTGTTGTCACTTACATATTCACCTAACTATAACGCTATGTTAACATTTGTTTTTTCAATGAATTTCTAAGTTTTTTTTAACGAAAGCAGATTATTATTACTGTTATTTTAACCTGTTTTTTCAGTGAATATATATATACATATACATATATATATCTCCAAACCTCCTCCAGCAACGAAGAAGCAGGGGCCACACAGGGGAAACGTTTGGAAGCTCTTTATTTAGAAAAGCGGCATGATGCATTTCGGCCCAACGGCCTTCTTCGGATGCCTTGCAATGTTAGGGCGACGTGTTCACTCGCTTTTAATTAGTCCTGCATATTCGCCTGATTGGTCAGAGTCCGCCCTGCCCCCTAATTGAATAATGTGCTCACTGCTTGCACTGGATGAAAACTGCAATTTCCAGGATTCCATTCCCCGGTAAGTGCTGCACGGGACATCACCTTGTGGTCGGGCGGGGATGCAGGCTGATAGCGAAGTGTTCAAATGTCAATGGCCCAGGAATAATTCTGTAAACAGCTTCCTCCAGTCCCCAATCGTTCAGGCCACTCAGCACATCGATTTCCTCCAGTGATGTCATTTGAGATGTCATCAGTGATGTCATCAGTGATGTCACTAACCATGTCATGAATGATGTAATATGTGACATCATCAGCAGTGGATTGCGGGTGCGCGATATATAGTTAGCGCTTATAACTATATATGGAATTTCAATGGTTTTATGCGAGTAAAATAAGGTTTTGTAAATGCAAATCCCTAACTATATATGGCCTAAAACCAATGGTTTTTTCATTGAATTTTCAAGGTTTTGTAAATGCAAATTCCTAACTATATATGGCCTAAAACCAATGGTTTTTTCATTGAATTTTCAAGGTTTTGTAAATGCAAATTCCTAACTATATATCCACTATAACCTATGGTTTTTTCTGTGAATTTCATTGGTTTTTTAATAGCAAATATGAAAAGCTTTAAAATGTCAAGTACGTGATAGATAAAAACATTTTCGTATTTATGCACGCTGATGTGCTTTGAACGCTGCCCCCCTCCCCTCTTTTCTCTTAGTAGTACTCTCTCTTTGCAGATAGTGAAGAGTAGTTAACGCAGGCCTTTACCCCCGTTGTAATCCGTCCTGCCTGCTTGTCTCTCCATTTGATTGATTTCATGAGGGCTGCAAGACAGCTCGGCTCCGTCACCCATCCCGCCCAAAATAACTACAAACCCTATGCAAATATTAAAAATATAGACAACACACCAGCAAAGAAACAGGGTAAAACATTTTATTAAATAACTATTTACATAACGTTGGTTTATAAGATGATGTCAGTAGTGGACCGATGTGTGAATAGGTCGGAAGCAGCACAAGGCGCCAAGATCCGGATGGAAAGTCCTGGATATTGGGTGCCATAGTTCAGAGTTCTGAGTTTGAGCCTTTTTCAATGCCTGTGCTTTGTTGTTTCCCCTCCATCAAAAACAAAAAAAAAATATAAAACTGTGCAAAAATACAAAAAAAACAAAAAATGTTTACAAAAGCAGTGCTTGTAAGACTGTCTGAAGCTTATTTCCACCTACTGCAGCTTCACTATTCTCAAAGTAAGTGAGGGTCGTTTGTGGACCTGACTGCATTTGAAAACAATGTTATATGGTACCTCCCTAAACCGCTTGACGGAGGCCCCCGAGGGGCGGTGTGATGACACGGACTCGGAGAAGACGCTTGGCTCCGACCCCCTCCCCAAGTCTTATAGCACTGGTGTAGCCTGAGATCGCCCCCGACATAGGCGGCCGGCTCCCGGGGTCCGGCGGAACTTTTTGCCTTTTGATGACTCTTCTATTCTGGACTTTGTCCCACAATCCGTTTGACCTGAAGACACGCTGTAGTGGGGCGCCCCTTTACCGTTTTAGTTGCCATTCCGCCCGCTTTTGCTACACTGTGCCTCTTCCGCCATTCAGCTGTTTACCGCCCGCTCTTGCGACTACAGCGTCTCGCTCACCATGTAGTTAAGTTGCTCCCGCTCTTGCGGTGCAGCGATAGGCGGCTGCCACAGGACTCTCAAAATGGCGGCCGGCTCTTCGGTTTTGGGCCTGGTCCACTAAAATGGCCCTGGGACACCTTGGAACTCGGACGCTTCCCTGATAGGGCTTGGGTCCCATTCTCGAAAGCGTCCCCTCAGCCGTGAAGATTCTACAAAAGTCTTGGGGGCCCCCGACTCCCGCAGGCTTCTGGTGGGGAGCGGCTGCCATGATTGCTCGTGGAATGGCCACGACGGAGCTACGAGATGGTAGTGCTCTCATGCTGACGCCAGCTTTAGTCTGAAACATCCAGAAACACTGTAGACTACCAATTCGATCAGTTCCGGTAGCGCCCCAACATGACCCGGAAGAGAAGAACTTGCCCTCCCCTCTTTGACTGATGGTTCTTGTTGCCTGTCCCCTCTGTTGTCATTTAACAGAACTTTTTGGACTGCTGAAAGGGGTTGTGTTCCGAACGCTGGTTGGTGGAGACATTTTGACTATATTCTTGACCTACGTTGTCGCGTAATGCGTTATATGACACGCCACGTTAGCGCACCCGGAAGTGATCCGGGGCGCGGCGCGCAGCGCGTAACGTAAGCATAACAGGTCATGTGACTTGTTAATAAAACTTTTCATTGGTTCATTTTACTTTTGTTATTTTAATGATGAAAAGCTTGGTCATATGACCTAAAAATTACGCTTTTTATTTTTTTCGAACATTATTTTTTTTAATATTCCAGGCTAATGTACTTTCCCGGAAAATTTACAACTGTCCTGCAAGTAAAATATATTCCTTTTTCGAGAAAAAGGGCGTTTCTTCGTTCCATGACGGAGCCGTTGAGTAAAAGAGACTGGGCCTGCTGTCTTAGTCGCCGATACGCCTGATTATCAGATTCTTATCGATCACTTTATGTTGCAGGAGTGGAAAACACAACTGCCCTTGACCACTTATCTTTACTACGTTCCTACATATTATACCTTTTATCCGTCATGTAATTGGACTGCTTTATTTCACTTGCCTTTTACTGATTCGAAAACAGTGACTAAAAGTAAAAACTTTACCAATGTAAATACTACTACCGTGTTTGATTTAAAAACCTTTATTGTGAAAATGTCAGTATACAAATACGGGCCTATAACCACCTGGGCCGGCCACGGAGCAAACTGAAATCGTATATGATGAGGAGACATTTACACTGTAGAGGAACGTAACGAGCGGGCCATTAGGTTGCAAGAACTAAGGTGTCTAACAGTTGCGGAATCGGTGGACGTACATTTTGTAATTAAAATAAGACAGGGCCACTTACAATAAAATTTTCTAGATATACATTTGCGGGCAAGGAGTTACGAGTCCCATTTATACCGGCGCCATTTTGGGCGAGGCCGGGCAGGTCCAAGATATAGTCAAAATGTCTCCACCAACAATCGGCCAGACCAGAACCCCTTTCGGCCCTTTATGCTACAAGATGGTGTCTTCCATTCAGAAAATATTGTTGGCAGCATTTTGAAAGGAAAGATAAACAGCCGTTCTCCTAGTGAGTCTCACATTGTTACATTTAGGAAGAATGTTGAAGAGTAATATGTGGAAAATCTGAAGCCATTTTTCTACAAACTCTCAATCAGCCTAAGTCATGGGCGATCTTTGTCCACACCAGGGCAATAGTGAAGCTGCAGCAGGTGCAAAAGAGCTTCAGACAGTCTTACAAGCACTGCTTTTCTAAACATTTTTTTGTATTTTTGCACAGTTTTATATATTTTTTTTTGTTTTTGATGGAGGGGAAACAACAAAAAACAGGCATTGAAAAAAGCTCAACAGTGCAGGGCGCCTTGTGCTGCTTCCGACCTATTCACACATCGGTCCACTACTGACATCACCTCATAAGCCAACGGGGCACCCCACACTGACTTTCGGCGCAGCATTGCAGGATGGCCACACCAGTGCGGCAACTTGCTGGACACCACCTCGGTGCCATCCGGATCTCGGAGCGTTCGAGTCACTGTACCGCAAGAGTGACCGGAACTCAGCTGGTCATGCCGTCTTTCGGCGCAGCATTGTAGGATGGCCACACCAGTGCGGCAACTTGCTGGACACAACCTCGGTGCCATCCGGATCTCGGCGCGTTCGACTCACTGTACCGCAAGAGTGACCGGAACTCAGCTGGACACGCCGTCTTTCGGCGCAGCATTGTAGGATGGCCACACCACTGCAGCAATTTGCTGGACACCACCTTGGGCAACAGTGAAGCTGCAGCAGGTGCAAATAAGCTTCAGATAGTCTTACAAGCACTGCTCAGAACTCTCAACTATGGCACTCAATATCCAGGACTTGCCATTCGGATCTTGGCGCCTTGTGCTGGTTCCGACCTATTCACACATCGGTCCACTACTGACATCACCTCATAAGCCAACGGGGCACCCCACGCCGACTTTCGGCACAGCATTGTAGGATGGCCACACCAGTGCGGCAACTTGCTGGACACAACCTCGGTGCCATCCGGATCTCGGCACGTTCGACTCACTGTACCGCAAGAGTGACCGGAACTCAGCTGGACACGCCGTCTTTCGGCGCAGCATTGTAGGATGGCCACACCAGTGCGGCAATTTGCTTGACACCACCTCGGTGCCATCCGGATCTCAGCGCGTTGTGCTGCCTTCGGCCTATTCGCACATCGGTCCGCTACTGACGCCGCCTCACGTGCCAACGGATTTTCTACGCTTTTTGTAGCCCTATGCCGCATAACAGGTCATGTGACTTATTTATAAAACTTTTCATTGGATCATTTTACTTTTGGTTTCCTAAAGATGGAAGGCTTGGTCATATGACCTAAAAATAACACTTTTCATTGGTTTAGAACATTTTTTTTTCCCAAACGATGAAAGCCCCACCTTGTTTCTGGATCATTCAGACTGAAGCTGGCGTCAGCATGAGAGCACCACCATCTCGTGGCTCCGTCGTGGTCATTCCGCGAGCAATCATGGCAGCCGCTCCCCACCGGAAGCCTGCGGGAGTCGGGGGCCCCCAAGACTTTTGTAGAATCTTCACGGCTGAGGGGACGCTTTTCGAGAATGGAGCCCAAGCCCTAGCAGGCAAGCGTCCGAGTTCCAAGGTGTCCCAGAGCCATTTCAGTGGACCAGGCCCAAAACCGAAGAGCCGTCCGCCATTTTAAGAGTCATGTGGCAGGCGCCTATCGCTGCACTGCAAGAGTGGGAGCAACTCAACAACATGGTGAGCGAGACGCTGTAGCCGCAAGAGCGGGCGCAACTCAGCTGGATGGCCGCCACCTGGGGAGGCCCGTTCACGCCGCCTCCCCCACGCGCCCCCCCCTCCGGGCCGCCGCACGCAAATTTTTAGAGCAGCATTGTAGGATACCAAAACCAGTGCGGCAGTTTACTGGACATTACCTGGGTGCCATCAACATCTCAGCGCGTTCTGCTGCCTTGGGACTATTCGCACAACAGACCGCTACTGACGAGGCCTCCCCCCGCACCACCCGGGACGCCCCACGCCAATTTTCCGAGCAGCATTGTAGAATACCAAAACCAGTGCGGCACCCAGGCGACATCTCCTGGGTGCCATCCAGAACTCTGCACGTTGTGCTGCCTTGGGACTATTCGCACAAAAGACAGCTTCTGACCATTGTTGCTTTTTTGGGTGAAAAATGTTTAAATGTTTTTACAGTTTTTGTTCCGTTCATTATAGTTAAATGTTAATAAAGTTTTAAAATCTAACTTTGTTGGAGTGCTATATATGTTTAAAAAATCGAGTGAATGGGGCCTTGAATCGGATTATTGTCATGTGTGGGCTTTGCAAGTGTACTGCTACAAGATCGGACATTTCAAACTCAAATGCACGTTCTTTTTCTTACCTTTCCGAAGCATGGAGCGCAATAGCAGGCAGAGAAAGGGTGATGCACGTGTTGAACACTGCCTGGCCTGGCAAGTTGCTGGCAGTGCCCCCCCCGCCCGCTCCTGAAAGAGGGCACACACACACCGCCGCCCCGAGTACTTCATAAATCTTTAAAAGACCATGCGCTTGTTCATGAGGCTTAAATGGTTTATCACCCCTTCTAGAACCCCTGCATCGACCCTATGACGTTTCCTGGAAGAATTAGCACGTAACACAATACCAAGCCCTGTCAGCTGAAACCCCCGAGAAATCATGGGGCATATTATCAAGGGGGGTTATTTCCGCTTTTTTGGCTTTAAAAGCCAAAAAAAAAAGAGATAAAATTATCTCCCTATTACCAAGCTGTCGCTAACACCAGTTAGTGACAGCTAAAAGGAGATAGCGACCATCTTGGGCCCCGCTTTGCATATCAGTGATATTTATCACTAATGACATGCAAAGTGGGCGTGCCAAGATTTTAGCGACTGGAAACAGTCCCTAACCATCGCTATCTCCTATTAACAACTTTTGGAGATATTCGCGCTAAGCGCGAATATCTCCAAAACCTAACACCTGCCCTGAGCAGTTTTAGCCATGTTATCCAATGGGAAGTGGATAACATGGCTAAGAGCATTTGCTGGATAATGCATGAATATCGCTGACTTTTCAACGATATTCATGCATTGCGGCCGTTTTTTATCGCATTTGCGATAAACCTTGCTAATAGCGAGGTTTATGTGCGATAAAATTCGCCGATGTGCGGCGATAATTTTTGTCTCTAAACAAGTTAGAGACAAAAATTATCGCTAGTTGTTGGTAATATGCCCCCGGGTTTTTGCTTGCAGGAATCGGGAGGCGGGAGATTAGCACTGAAATCAGTAGTCTCACGCCTGAATCGGGAAGGTTGGCATGTCTGGATACTCTACAGCTGGGGCCATAAACTACATCCGCAGGGCTAGGTGATAGCCTAGGTCCGGCCTGGACAATCGGACACAGAGGAAGAGGAGTGTCAGAGGGTGCGGTAGTGAATAGGGTGAAAGGGAGGTGTCGGGCGGGCACAGGGTGTGATTCTCAGAGAAGAGCAGCGCAGATGGGGGGAAGTATATGGCCCATGCATGAGAGAAAGAGCGGGGGTGACCAGTGCGTGGGGGAGATGCTTGCGAGGGTGGGGAGCCATGCTGAGGATCGGCGGCGTGCAGAGAGTGGCCCTGGTCAAGGCATCTAAAATGGCTGCCGTGCACGACAAAATTGTGGCATTGGACAAAAACGCAAGATGGCGCAGACAATGTTTATCAATAAGGATTCATTTATAACAAAATATTTACGCGCAGTGACAAAATGGTGGTCAACACTTCCTGATTTCCATCGAATCGAACGTTAACAAACGTCACGCAGCAAAAAAAAAAAAAAAAGCTCACGCACAGAGCAGTTTTTAGCCATGTTATCCAATGGAAGGTGGATAACATGGCTAAGAGCATTTGCTGGATAATGCATGAATATCGCTGACTTTTCAGCGATATTCATGCATTGTGGCCAATGTGCGGCGATAATTTTTGTCTCTAAACAATTAAAACGAAGCACAAAATGGCGAATTCCCGTTTCGCTACCAGTTTGCGGCCCAGTTCGCGGCCCGTGAAGCGCTTCTACCGTGAAAAATCATTTTTTTTTTTATTTTCCCCACGGGACCCTTTAATAACCCCAACAACATTCCTAGGGGGTCAAGAGGGGTATACCTTGCCCCCTTTCAATAAATTCCCCCTTCGTTTTTCACCTCTTCTTCTCTCTCGATCCTACCGAGAGATAAGATGGCGGCCGCTCCGGACTGTTTAGAATGTTGACAGACACCGGAGAGCCAATCAGCTTTCTGTTATCCAATGGAAGGTGGATAACATGGCTAAGAGCATTTGCTGGATAATGCATGAATATCGCTGACTTTTCAGCGATATTCATGCATTGTGGCCAATGTGCGGCGATAATTTTTGTCTCTAAACAATTAAAACGAAGCACAAAATGGCGAATTCCCGTTTCGCTACCAGTTTGCGGCCCAGTTCGCGGCCCGTGAAGCGCTTCTACCGAGAAAAATCTTTTTTTTTTTATTTTCCCCACGGGACCCTTTAATAACCCCAACAACAATCCTAGGGGGTCAAGAGGGGTATACCTTGCTCCCTTTCATTAAATTCCCCCTTCGTTTTTCACCTCTTCTTCTCTCTCGATCCTACCGAGAGATAAGATGGCGGCCGCTCCGGACTGTTTAGAATGTTGACAGACACCGGAGAGCCAATCAGCTTTCTGCGCGCAAAGTTCCGTTTCGCGAAAAGTAAGCGGACCGGATCGCTGCCCGGAGCGCTGTTACAGATATATATCTTGTTTTGAACGTTAATTTCTCAAAAACTACTGGAGCACATATATTGAGACCCAGCAAAGGCACATCGGGCTAACAGTCCCTACAATTTTGCCAAGTTTCGTGAAAATCCATTCAGCCGTTCGGGCTAAAAGTGAGTCCAACCGCCCTATGGAAATTAACATGGGAAAAACGCGTTTTGGGACCCCCCTTTTTTCTCGGCCCCCCCTTGACGACCCCCCCCCAAATGTGCCATTTTCCTGAAAATTTCAGCCGATTCCGTCCACAAACGCCAAAGTTATTAGACATAGAATTTTCAAAAATGCCATAGGGAAAAAATCCTAACTATATATACCTACTGGCGACCGCCAGTAGGTAATATATATATATATATATATATATATATATATATATATATATATATATATATATATATATATATATATATATATATATATATATATATATATATATATATATATATATATATATATATATTACCTACTGGCGGTCGCCAGTAGGTAGTTATAGTTAGGATTTTTTTCAATGTTAAATCTCAAAATTCTATTTGGAATAACTTTGGCACCGGTTGACGAATCTGCTTGAAAATTTCCTCAAAATGGCCTCTTCGAGCACTGGTCCTTCCCTGAAAGTTTGGGGGGGATTCGTTAAGCGGGGGCCGAGATAAGAGGGGGGGTCCCAAAACGCGTTTTCCCCATGTTAATTTCCATAGGGCGGTCGATTTCACTTTTAGCCCGAATGGCTGAATGGATTTCCACCAAACTTGGCAAAATTGTAGGGACTGGTAGCCCGATGTGCCTTTGCTATGTCTCAAGATATGTGCTCCAGTGGATTTTGAGTAATTTAGGTTCAAAAAAATATATATATCTATAGGCGCGCTCCGGTACGCGCACCGGGGAGCGCACCGGGCGCGCCACGCGACTTGCGCGCAGAAAGCTGATTGGCTCTCGGGTGTCTGTAAACATTCTAAACAGTCCGGAGCGGCCGCCATCTTGTGTCTCGGTAAAATCGAGACACAAGAGGTGGCAAAACAAAGGGGGGAATTGACGATACGGGGGCAGAGTAGACCCCCCCTGACCCCCCTGCGGGGTCTCAAAATTATTATTATTTTTTTCGATTTTCGCGGGGAAAGCGCCCGGTACGCGCACCGGGGAGCGCTCCTGGGAGCGCTCCTGAGAGCGTACTATTGGGAAAAAAGAATCACTTTTAAAAATTGTATGTTTATTAATTGTTCTTTTTGTTGTTTTTTTTTATTTAAGTACCAACATGTAGGTATCAATGCAGAGTCTATAATTTAATATACATAGTTTCTTTTGTAGATATCTTGCATGTTGTTACAGAAGTTATTGTGGTATATCGAATTCATAACATAGTCTGTCAGGAAAGCAGAAACAACATGGAGGCAGGAGATGATAAAGAGATGTTAAATACACATTGGAGATAATATAGTGGGAGAAAGGAAGTAACTATGAGCAAACTTTCTATGTAACACAATAAAGTTGCACAGTATATTATAAGTCTCACTTTATATTTTAAACATTTTTGATCTACTTGATGAATTACATATAAAAATGAATAATGGCTCGAACAATTTTTGATTAATAAATATAAATTTATTCTTCTGATTCTTTTTCATAATTTAATAAAACTTCTAATAAAATGTTGTCTGGAATCTCTTCATTTATATTCTGTGTTTCCATTGATTCCACACACTCAAGTAATTCAAGGTCCAGAGACTCATCCATAAAGTCAATGTTGTCATTTTCAGCATTTTTTCCATCCTGGTTGTTGTTCAAAACAATTTCAAAAGATATATTCTTTTCTCCTTCCATTTTGTTGCTGTAAATTGCATAAAAAATAATTATATCAGTAGAGATAGGGCACTGTTGGGTTTAAGTTCAGACATGTAGTTTGGATTTTTCAACAGTGAAGTTATCTTTGGGCAGTGTATGGTATCAGGCTGGAATTTGAAATATAACAAAGAGCATGTGATGAAGCCTAAGTAAATTTATAATATTACAAGGGAAGCCTAACTCAATCCATAACTATAACAGAGAAGCCTATTTCAATCTATAACTATTACAGAGGGATAGTATATAACTAACAGAATATTTTTTCTCAAATTAACTTAAAGTGCACAACATACTTCACTTTCCAAAATAACAACTTACCTTTGAGAAAGCAGTTGAAGTTGTCAGTGTTATTTCTTTTCAAATGTACTTCAGGAAGCAGTAGTCAAAATGGCTGTGTTTCCTTCTCTTTTTTTTATTTATTCATGTACATAACCAATCAAATGTCAGGAAATAATCGTAAAAAATGAAAGAAACTTTTTTATTGGTTGTAAATTCTCACACTTCATATGTGTTTTGGTCATGTAATTTACCTCAGGATATTTAGTCAGGCCTATAGCCTAAATGACTCAATGGAATTCCACCAAATTTGGGCAAATGGTAGGGACTGCTATGTAGTAGGGCCTATTCTATATTTGATGAAAGTATCTCCAGTGGTTTTTCTGTAAATTACTTTCCGACCTTTTTTTATGGAGCGCTTACCGGTGCGCGCTCCGGTACGCGCACCGGCAATGTTACGGGAGTCCTCCATTTTGTGTTTCGGTACAATCGAGACACAAGATGGAGGACAAACAATGCTTGGAATGGGTAGAAGGGGGCACGGTAGACACTTCCTGACCCTCTAGGTTTTCTGAGGGGGGCTTAGGAGGCTCATAAAGGCTAAAAAAGAAAAAAAAAAAAATGAACAATTTCGCGGGGGAGCGCTCGGTACACGCACCGGTGCACGTACCGGGAAGCGTACTTTGGTGAAAAATAGTGAAAAAAGTTAGAAAAAGAAAAACGTTTTGAATGATCAGAGGTAGGGTAGCTCTGAAAAGAGCTTTTGGGTTCTGTGATTGATTTAGGTACCTACAAGTAGGTTCCAATGCACAGTCTTAAATTCAGGAGGAAAATTCTATTTCCCTCATCTGAGAAGTGCACACCATCTCCTCTGTAGATGTCTTGCATGTTGTAACACAAGTTATTATTGTATATTGAACCCATTCCACAGTCTCTCATGTAAGCAGAAACAGATTTATTCACATGTTTCCGTGCTTTTTCAAATTGTGGACAAAATTGGTTGGACCAGTTCCATTTCTGTCTTTGGCATATATTGGAATATACCAAGGCAGTTTGTGGAAAAAGTGTCATCAATTGATCAAAGTTGTCCTTTAAAAGCATTTCCAGACCAACCCTAGTCATAGTGCCCAAATCATTTCCACCACAGTGCACTATTAAGAGGTCAGGGTTTGGCAGATGCAAAAAGGTTTTCACCAATGGTATCAATTGATGACATCTCAATCCTCTCTGGCCAATCCACTTGATTTCCAGATTTGATAAATCAAGGTTGTGATAATTTCTGCTAGCTGCATACCTTTGAGCCCAGTAGATGTAGCTATGTCCAATAATCCACACAGAATACATGATGTGAGAAGGTTCTGCTGCAGTCAGATGAAGTGTGGGAATGAAATGGAAGTTGGAACAGTAGGAGTTTCCCAAAAAATAATTGTGGAGTTTCTCTGCTGTTGAATCACAAGTAATGATTGGTGGATTCAGATAGTTGAAAACTAAAAGTTAGGGTGCATGGTTGTGTTGCTTGAAAGAAGCAATTTGAATGGTTAAGAAAAAGTCACTAAAAGCAATAATGCTCTGGATATGCTGGTGTATTGAGAGGTCAAACATCCTTGCTGACTTAATTTGCAACATTGTAGAATAAACTTTTGAACCTGAGAGTTCAGTTAGGAGGGAGTTGCTATGGTAACAGATAGAAAGATCTGAGAGGAGGAAGGGTGTTGGTTTGAAAATAGTGAGGGAAGACTTTTGATTGGTTGAAATAAGGCATTTGTGTGTAAAGATAGAGATTTTCTATGCCAGTCTTGGTTTCAGTGTATTGAGTGCACACCTTTTGCTCTGCTAAAGAAAAATTGGTGTGTTTGTCTGACACTGTTTTCAATCTCCCAAAGCATTTGTAAGGTAAGTAATGATTTATTTAATTTAGATAGAGACTTGTTTGCTGTATGGAGAATATTTGGAAGCAGATAGTTAAGTTTTAGTAGTGAAATTGAATGCCTGAACATAGGTTCTGCGCAGTGTTTCTTAAATGTTATTCAAAAAACGATTTTGGGTGCAAATGAATGGTATTTTCATTTGGCCCTTATTTATGATTGCCTTGTGCAACCGGTGCATCACTTTATACATGGGAAATAAGTGACGCTCTTCTGGCGCAAGGTCTTCATAAATAAGGCTTTGAGTTTCTTTGCTCTTGGTTTGTGTTCTGCTTTTTGATAATGCTTGATATCAACATTTGCAAGGTAGAGGATTTGTATTTTGGGAAACAGTGAGGTTTTAAAAGTGAAATTCAGTGCTTGTACATATGTTCTGCCCTGTGTTTTTTAAATGTTAATCAAAAAACGATTTTGGGTGCCAATCATTGGTATTTATATTTGGGTCTTATTTATGAATGTCTTGTGGCGTAGGTATGTCACTTTTAACATGGGAAGAAAGTGACGCACTGGTGGCGCAAGGCTTTCATAAATAAGGCCCTGAGTTTCTTTGCTCTTGGTTTGTGTTCTGCTTTTTGATAATGCTTGATATCAACATTTGCAAAGTAGAGGATTTGTATTTTGGGAAACAGTGACGTTTCAAAAGTGATTTTGAGTGGTTATACATAGGTTCTGTGCAGTGTTTTTTAAATGTTATTCAAAAAACGATTTTCGGGGCAAATCAATGGTATTTTCATTTGGCCCTTATTTATGATTGCCTTGTGCAACCGGTGCATCACTTTATACATGGGAAATAAGTGACGCTCTTCTGGCGCAAGGTCTTCATAAATAAGGCCCTGAGTGTCTTTGCTCTTGGTTTGTGTTCTGCTTTTTGATAATTCTTGCTATCAACATTTGCAAGGTAGAGGATTTGTATTTTGGGAAACAGTGATGTTTCAAAAGTGAAATTCAGTGCTTGTACATAGGTTGTGCCCTGTGTTTTTTAAATGTTAATCAAAAAACGATTTTGGGGGCAAATTAATGGAATTTATATTTGGCTGGTATTTATGATTGTCTTGTGGCGCCAGTATGTCACTTTTAACATGGGAAGAAAGTGACGCACTGATGGCGCAAGGCTTTTGTAAATAAGGCCCTGGGTTTCTTTGCTCTTGGTTTGTGTTCTGCTTTTTGATAATGCTTGCTATCAACATTTGCAAGGTAGAGGATTTGTATTTTGGGAAACAGTGACGTTTCAAAAGTGATATTGAGTGCTTATACATAGGTTTTGCGCAGTGTTTTTTAAATGTTATTCAAAAAACGATTTTGGGGGCAAATCAATGGTATTTTCATTTGGCCCTTATTTATGATTGCCTTTGTGCATTTGAGAATGCAAGAAATTCTTAGAACAGAGCATGAAGAGTTATTTGGAGGAAAACACATTATTGTTTTTGGAGATTAATTGCAGTTGACTCCAGTAAAAGGACAACCAGTGTTTAAAATGCTCACACATGAAGATACTAGGAAGTCCCTTGGAAGCATTGGAAACGTTAATATATGGTTAAATTTTAAATATTCTGAACTGCTTCAAAATATGCGACAGGCAAAGGATGAAGATTATAAAAATATTCTACAAGATGTAAGAATTGGAAAAGTAAGTGAGCTTGGGAAAGAAGCTTTACATGATCGATTAATTTCAAATTTGTATCCAAACATTCTTCCAGAGAATATTTTTTTAAAAATGACTGAGAAGAAATCTGGGATATGTTTGATGCCAACTCTGCAAGAATGTTCCATCTTCCACAACAAAATGTTAGAGTTAGAAAATGAAGAGATTGTGAAACTGGAAGCAATAGATAAAATAGAGCATATGAGTGCAACAATTGTTTTGTCTGAAAATTTGAAAACTAAATTGGATTCATTAGAGAAAAGTATTTCTAAAACAGCTGGTTTTGAAAAGATTCTGAATGTGTGTTTAAATTGTTGTATCATTTTGAGAAGGAATTTAAATGTTGAAAGAGGTCTGGTAAATGGAGCAATGGGTTATGTTGTTGATTTTGTGAATTATAGAAATAGAGATGGAATTGAATTTTTAAAATAAAATTTGATGGCATTGAGCAAGTACAACAAATCAGTCTTTGTTCCCAGGGGATCGTCCCCAAGCAGCAACATTCCACAGTACAACAACCAGTTCAACAATTGACTTCACCTTCCTCTCTGGTAATTTGTTTCAAGTGACAACTGACTTCCATATCGGTTTACTTGATTACAGTGATCACTTACCACAAGAAGTGACTTTAGAGGCTTCTGCAACTTCAACCCCAGCATGCGCCATTGGGCATGAACTAGTTTATACAGCAAACGATAGGCGATTAAAGTGCAGAACAGATGACCCCATGGGCCTCCTGCTCTACGCAAAGCAAGCACTTGGTGAAGCCCAAAATGAAACAACAGATCTAATTGCCAGCTGGGAGAGATTTACAGAAACACTACGCAAAAACATGGGAAAAACACTGAGGAAAAACCAGCGTTACGGAGGGGGAAAGTCGGTTAATCCGACGCGTCATCCCAATCACGCTTTTACAAATAATGTTCATCTAAAACATCTAAAAACTCTTATCGGCCAAAAATTACGAAGGGTAAGGACAGACCCTGTTGTCAAGGATGAACTGAGGCTGTTAAAGCGTGATCGCGGGAGGCTGGTTTGGCGGCTTAAGCGAGAATCTGAAGAGCATCTGTGGGCAAAACTCCTATATGACGCCAAATCAAACAACAGCGCTCAATTCTGGAGAAAAATCAACAATTTGTCTACGGGGGGAATCAAGGCATTAATTCCTTCGTCCCTGAAGACGATTGGATAATATTTCTTAGCACTCACTTCAAGGGTACCGACACTAACACCCAAGGAACGTCCAAATTCATAAAAGACACAGAGGAACGTTTAACACTCAGCTGTGACCATAACGGTCCCCGGCAGCAAGACCAGACAATTGAAATTAAGTGCGCCTCGATCTGTTATCGAATATCAAAGGGAAGGCGTGAGGGGGCCCCGGGACCAAACGGGATCCCCCCCATATTATTTAAGCAAGACCCCGACTATTGGGCAGCTGCTCTCAGACCAATGTTTGTCAAGATTCTGCAGACATCATCAATCCTGTCATCATGGAGGGGAGCCATTATTTCCCCCATCTTTAAAAAGGGTGACAAAAGCGACCCAAAAAATTATCGGCTTGTGGCTCTGCTCGATAATGAAGCCAAATATTTCGCAGGTCTGCTTCTAGAGGAACTGTCATCCTGGGCAACTGAAGTTTCAGCAATCCCGTACAACCAAACAGGTTTCTGCAAAGGTATTGGAACTACCTCTAATATCTTAGCTCTTTCTTTATTAATCGACGCGGCCCAAGAAGCGAACCACCCACTCTACTTGTGCTATATTGACTATAGCTCGGCTTTTGACCACGGGACAGAAATCTTTTGTGGGAAAAACTACACAAGTTGAACATTCCCCCGGTGCTTCTAAACCAATTAATTCTCTTCCACAGCAAGACATGGGTGCAAGTTAGGCTCGGCACCGGTGATTTTCTAACAAAAAAGATTCCAACATATACAGGAGTAAAGCAGGGCTGTGTACTCGCCCCAATACTTTTTAATCTTTTTATGGGAGAATTATCTATACTACTAAATGAATGCAACTCGCACGCTCCAAAGTTAGGGGGCTCACAGATTTCAAATTTATTCTACGCAGACGACCTGTTACTCATCAGCCGGACTCCGGTCGGCCTTCAGCGGCTGTTGGACATCACCTCAAGATATTCCACTGCCAACAGGCTTACCATCAATCGTGAAAAATCCAAAATCATGTGTATTAACCTTTCTAAAAAGAAAGCAAAACAAAACTGGCTCTTGTCATCCAGAAAGCTAGAAAAGGTCAGCGAATATCGATATCTGGGGGTCATCATAGACCACAAGGGCAATTTCAAGCCGCAATGTGAAGCCATAAAAAGGAAAGGACTAATCACTGCAGCGGCGCTCAGAAATCTAAAAAACACAGTTTCGGGGCCAAGCTTGCTTTCTCTCATAAAAGGAATCCAGGCAAAATTACTTCCAGCAATCACTTAGGGCAGCGAAGCTATGAGGGGAAGGGACGCTCCCTTACTAGACAGAACAGTAGCAAAAGCATTGCTCATGATCTTCAGCCTTCCAAGGTATGCATCGCCTGCCCAAATGAGATTAGAGTTCGGATTACAAAAAGAAGAGCTGGCGCGCAAGGGAGCCTACATAAAAACCTGGCATAAAGTAAGCAGGGGAGACCCGAAGACCCAAAATAAAGAAACATGCCCGGCAAGGCGGTACTTGGAAGCAGCAATTGAGGACCTTGGCTTACAGCAACTTTGGGAACTTTCAGGCTCCACAGCTCTCTTCAAAAAGGTGGTCAATAAAATAGTACGGAAGGAATCATTGCTGCAGGACAAAGCTGCCCTAACAGAGCGGGCTCATGGTTGGCTTACAGTTCAATCATACAATATGCTCTTGCCTCAAACCTATCTGCAGATAGGATTCACTAAAAAAAAAAGAGAAATTCTTGAAATATCGCCTAGGTCTACTGCCGTCAGCGGCTCACCTTCCTCCATGGTTACGGCCAAATCTACCTTTAACATGCCGACTCTGTGGGATTGGCAAGGAAAATATAGTTCATCTGATCTTTACCTGCACCAAGCTCACCAAAGATCGCCGCCTCCTCCTGCGACCACTTTTCAACATCCGTAACATACGGACCTGCAGGCAAGCGGCGCTAGCCTGCTTCAAAGGAGATGACATTCAACTGAGTTGTCGAATGGTAAAATTTCTTTAAACAGCTGAGGCCCGCTTCTATTTTTTTTGAAGGAACGAACAACTCAAGTAGCACTGTAAAGGGCCATAATGATGAGCTAAATGTTACCTCAGAAGCCCATCCTCCAGAGTGACACCGTTGCCCTCCCTTAGACTGTCCAGTACTGATTAGTAATAGGGCTCCCCCGAACTGTTATCATAATTTAACTATCCTCTCCTCCTCCGTGGCATCTCTTTTATTTTTGTTTTGTTATCTCCCCTTGGCAGGCAAGGAGGAATAATCTATTCCTTAACTTTTTATTTTTTATTTTATTTTTCTGTTTTTAGGATAAATAGGCTGTCTAACATGATGTTAAGCTTCTTTTAATTCTGCTGCTGCTATCTCACTATGGAATCTTGTGTCTTGTCTTAAGGACAGAATCTCTGTTTTAACACGCTAAAATTTGATTTATGTTTTACTGAATCCTTTTTGATTTATATTGTAAAGGTTTTAAATAACCATGCACAATAAAGTATTCCATACTTACAGTCGTTGTTCTGCTAGATTTTTACTTGTAAAAGACTTATATGTTCGCCGAAAACAGTTTCCTGTTTGTTTGGCATATGCAGTAACAATTCATAAATCTCAAGGTTTAAGTGTAGATAATGCTTTAGTGAACATTGGAAGATCTGTGTTTAAAGAGGGTTTGTCATATGTGGTATTATCCAGAGTCAGAACTTTATCAGGATTGTACTTGATTGAGTGTGAAGAGAGAAAAATGTGTGCAGATCTAGATTGTGGTAAAGAATACAATAGGTTAAGAAGAGAGTATGCTCCACATTTGCCTCAATATCCTCTGTTTGAAAAACGTGTGGTAGGCCGAAAAAGAAGAAATGAGGATAATTGCAGTGAGGTAGTAGCAAAAAGACAAAAAGTAGACAAAACTGTAATTGAAAACAGGAAGAAAAAGAATTGTGAAGAAAATGTTGTTGGATTTCAGTTTGAAAATAGTTCTGGTGTCAACTGCTATGCTAATGTAGTGGTTAATGTTTTTTTTCTTAAAATTTTACAAGAACAGATTGTTGAAAATCGGGATCAAAGATTGTGTGGTTTATTGAATTCTGTGTTTCAGAAATGTAGCAGTGATAGAGCAAAAATAGAAAGTGTAACAGATATTTGAAATATTTTAGATATGTGTTCTGGTCAAGATAAATTTTCACACAACATTCAGCAGGATTGTCAGGAATTTTTAATGTATATGTTTGGTGTTTTGAAAGATGAAGATGTAGATATAAATAATCGTTTCAGCCTTTCTTATAAATGGCAGCATGACTGCCACAATTGTAGTTCATCAAGTACTACTAGAATAGACACTGAAAGATTTATATATTTGACTTTACCTGACTGTAAATCAGTGTCATTTAAAAATCTAGTTAAAGCAGCAGATCATAATATGGTGTGTACTCAATGTAAGTATCCAATGCTATCCACATTATTTATACAAAGTTATGGGCAGTATATCATTTTAGTTTTCCAACGATGTAGACCTGATGGAACTAAATTGACAACTTCTATCAAAAATGTTGTGGCTTCTCAGTTATCAATTTCAGGAAGAACCTTTACAACTGAAGCTATTATTTATCATGACGGTTCTTCGACAACCTCAGGACATTATACATGCTACTTAAAATGTGAAAAAGGATGGAGTTACTGCAATGATTCTCATTTGACTTATAAACAACGTTTGCCTTATGACTCTACAAATTCTTATCTAGTGTTTTTAAAACCAAAGTTTTAGTAAAGGAAATTGGCTTTTGAAGACGGGAATAGATAATAAAAGTTAGTTAGTTAGTTAGTTAGTTAATCTAATGTTTTAAATTATTTATCTCATATAGATACTTTAAGTGGATCTCAAAGTAAAAAATACTGATATATCTGACACAAATTGGCTGTGAGGAAAGTGTAAGGTATGATGTTCTTAGATCTTTTTTCATAGGAAGTCGATGAAATGGAAGTTATAGAGCACAGCAGACTTTTTTCCACCAAAAGGACCTTCACTATCTTCTATTTGGCCTCACGGAAAAGTAAGTGAATCAAAGATTATTGTACATATATGAGATGTATGTTTGAATGTTTTTTTTTAAACACAATCTTTTAGATTGTGTTTTTTTTTCCTGCTGTTATATGATGAAGACTTTGAACTCACTAATTTAAGTGAAATTCAATATATTCTGAGACCAGTAAAAAATAAATAATGTAACATATTGTAGAAGTTATTGTATAGTTTGCATTGTGTAATTTATATTGTATTCACATTGTCTCACACTCATTTTCCTTTTTCACCCTTATTTACCTCTCTTTACTCATTTACACTGCTTTTTTAACTTTGTTTCATCGCTGTTCCTTTACTGCACTTCATTCACAACTTGAACTGTCTGCATTTCCTATCTTCCTTCCATCACTTTTTATCTTTTTCACATTCTCTCAGTACCACTGCTTTAGTTTTCTTCCCCTCTTTCTTTCTTTTTCTCCATTTTTTTCTTTCACACTCATTGTACTGTAGTTCACTTAGTCCTTCCCTTTGTTTTTCTGTGTACTTACTCTCTCACTCCTGTTTCATCCATCGTTCTATATTAACCTCATTCCCTTCATCCCTTCACTCTGTAACTCCCCTTCACTCACTCTCAGTCATCTTCTATTCCTCTTTTTTATTAATAGTTCCTCATTCAGACTCCTCTCCTTTTCACTCATTTTCCTTTTACTTTATTATCTTTCCTGATTTCGTTTTGGTATCTCACATTCTTTTAGTATCTTACTTACCTTCAGTAATTTGTTCTCTTTCTATTTCTTATTCCTTCTTTTTTCTCTTTCTACATTACTTTATTTCTGTTTTTGTATCCTTTATTATTGCTTTATTTCTTAGTAAACTTTTTTAGATTTTTTAACCTCTTGAACTGTTTCTTCTATTTTAATATATATTTTTAACTAATTATAACGGGTTTTTTCTTTTGTCTTTCACAGATACAAGTTTTCATTAATTATATGGTAAGTGTGTTTACAAAATGTACTTTCTTATCACCCTTTGATTTAACCTCACTACTTTTCTCTCACTCTACCTCACCCCTGTTTCCTTACTTTGCTTCCCACACTTATTCTTATCCTCCATGTTTACTTCCTACCACATTCAACTTCTTTCATTACCTCTGCTTATCCACACTCCTTCACTTACCTTTTTTACTGGTTCACTTAGTCCCTTTGTGACACTCCTTCCTTTACTCTCTCTCTTCTTTCTCTCTGTCACTCCCCATGTCTTACCCTTATTCACTTATATCCACCCTCTTTCACTCCTCTTAACTTACACTCACTGCTATTTTCTTTCCCTCCGTCACTACTGTTTTTGTCTCTGGTTCCGTCACTATCTGTCATTCCCCATACTTAAGTCTCCTTCCTTTTACTTTCATCACCCATTCACATTTTCCCAGAACCTCTTCTTTAGTCTTCCTCCTCTTTCTTCTCTTCTTTTGCTCCCTTATTCATTTTCTTTTTCTCAGTTACTTCCTCTTACACCTTTTCTCTGTCTTACTATCTATTACACAGTCCTTCTGTGTTCCTCCCTCTAGCTCTCTTTGTCTTAACACCACTCTCTCTGTCCCCATTCCTCATGCTCACTCCTTCATTAATTTTTTTTTCTTTTTTTTTTTTGGTGCGCTAACGGGACGCGCACCGGTACGCGCACCGGGGCGTTCACCGGTACGCGCACCGGGAGCGCTCCAGAGTCAAATATAAAAAAAAAAGTAAAATACTATTTTAAAACAAAAATATTATCTTAATATACAATATAGAGTTCATTTATAGAAAAACATACCTTTCTCAGCTATAGAAATTTGCGAAAAAATAAGCTTAGAAATTCACTACAAAGTGCATAGGTATAAAGCCCTATAAAATTTAAAAATTAGCAGTTACAAAACCTATGAAATTCACAGAAAAAAACAAAGGTTTCACACCAGTTATAGTTAGAAATTAGCATTAAAAAAACCTATGAAATTCACTGAAAAAACCAGAGGTTTCACACCAGTTATAGTTAGGAATTAGCATTTAAAAAACCTATTAAATTCACTGAAAAAAACAGAGGTTTCACACCAGTTATAGTTAGCTGGAAATTTTACTGATATCAAACCATTGAAATTCCCATGTTATAGTTAGTTGGACTCACTATAACTTGCGCATCCAATGCACTGCTGATGACATGACATATTACATCACTCATGACATGGTCAGTGACATCACTCATGACATCACTGATGACACCATCCTTGTGACAGAGTGAGAGACCTCCTTTCAGTGTAATGTAAGCCTTGAAACACATATTCAAAAATAGAAACTAACATTTTCAAAAAGGTGGATATACCCATACCAGTTACAACAACCAATTCAGTAATTTCACCATCTATATACACATTCACACATTCACCAACAGTTTTATGTAGTCACTCATACATATACTCACTCATCATATGTAGTGATACCCCTATTCATCCTGTAACACACCGACAGTCATCAAAAAGTTACTCACACATATACTCACACATGCAAATAAACTAATAAACATCCATTTATTTGCATATACAGATTTACACACACTACCACCTTACTTCTAAGGAAACTTACACATATGTACTCTCTTAAACAATCACTTACAGAAACACATACTTATTTAAACAGGAACTCTTACAATCTCTCACTTTCACATATACTGACTTATATACATCAATACTCACATATACTAGATTAAAATATATCTTGTTACTGATAAGCACACTAGTGAGACAGGCATTCAATCAGTAACACACACATATACACACTCATCCACTCATACAGTCCTGCACATATGCTGTTTTCAAAAAACATACAAACAGTGTCAGTCATTGATACATCTATGTGCTAAGTAACACCCCCACCAAACTATACAGACACTCATACTGATACTAAAAAAACATATAATAACCCATATACACACACATGTAGCTACTCACCAACCCATACAGCCACTTATACACAAAGTGAAACACTGATACATATATTTAAATATTTAAATATTACTCGCCAATATATGTATTCACTAAGATACACTTAATAAGCCAGTTAACCAATCAATTTTTAAAAAAAAAACATTAATTAAGACAATAATTTAAACATTTATTCTTCCATCGACCTTTACATATACATATATAAAACATACTTATTTTTCAGAAAGACACACATTCACTGGATGGTGTCATCAGTGATGTCATGAGTGATGTCACTGACCATGTCATGAGTGATGTAATATGTGATGTCATCAGCAGTGCATTGCACGCGCAAGTTATAGTGAGTCCAACTAACTATAACATGGGAATTTCAATGGTTTTATATCAGTAAAATTTCCAGCTAACTATAACTGGTGTGAAACCTCTGGTTTTTTTCAGTGATTATATATAATCTGCATGAATTTTTCCCCCCAAAAATTAAATGTAGGTTCTGTGTGTTATAGAAAGCTTGGGGGTGATCTGTGTAGTGCAGACTGAGAAATAGAGGTGCAAAATAAGAGTGCTTTTGTAATGTTAATTCGCATAGGAAAAAGTTGTCAAACCTACAGCCCGAACTGCTGAATTACACTAAAGTTGGCAGAAAGTTAGATGTTGTTATGCAGATTATGCTTTTTGCTATTTATTGCAAATCTGTACAGTAGGTTTTGAGAAATCAAAGCCGAACAACATGGTAATATCTCTGGCCGCATACATTTCACAGCGATTTTGCGATGGTCTTGGATATTGTGCAACTATTTCACAGTAAATCATGAATGCGCGCATCAACTGGAATGCTCTAATTGGCGGGATGCAACCTGAACAGAAAGTTGTTGCTGCCATTTTATTGATTTGAAATGAATCCTGGAGCTTAAAATCTGTGAAAGCTAACTTAAGGGGTCAGGGTGGAGGTACTCTGACTCCATGTTTGAGAATTAGGGATGTTAGTGAGACAAGTTATGTGTCGTCCAAAATAGATTTTTTAATCACTCACAATATTTGCAACAATGCTATGACCAACAGCTCGCGCCTATGGACCATGGTGGAACATCACAGCCATCAATGTCATCATGAATATTGGTGGAAATATTTAAAAAATCAATGAATCATTAATATGCATTGTTTTAGAGATATTTGGGGATTGATAAATGTTTTTATAGAGGTATTTATATAGTGAGTTATCTACTGTGATGGTTAGAATTATTTATATAGTTAAAACATTTTAATGTGGTGGTGGTTATTGAATTCCTGCTTTTGCTTTCTGCTGGGGTCACAATTACTGACATCATCGCAATCTCCGGCCTCAATGCAAAAAATGAAAATAGGTTTAGAGATTGTTGTTCTAGAAATACAGTAGAAAAACTTGAATTTGAAGTGTACAGTAATAAACCCTCTTGTGTGTAAAATATTGTAATTTGTGTGCAGACATCTGTTTTACAATTTATGGAAAAGGCAAGATCATTGCGGTTAACAGTGTGGTAGTTATGCTCTCGATAAGGGTGAAAACAGAAAATGGGTTTTAAAGATGGTTTTTAAAGAAACTTAGTACCAAAACAAGAGTTTAATCATGTTTTTAAAAGAAGCATGTATATAGTAATATGTGGAGAGCAATGTTTAGAATGTATTATTTTAGTTATTATTTTTGAATGTTCTGGTGGCTGTTGAATGACTGCTTTAGTTTTGCAATTTTGCAAAGTATCCGAGACCATCGCAACACTGAAGTGAAGATTCTCAGCAATTAAAAAAGGATGTTTGTAAAAAGAAAATACAATATTTCGGGTACTATGGTGGTTCTGACAAGGGCCTTTATGTTGATTGTGTGTCTATGATAGGTACACTTAGACCGGATGCAGAGTTTCAGGTTACTTAGAAACACCATGTTGCCTTTGTCTGTAAAGTGCACTACACCATAAATTCCATGCATGTCAAAACGCAAGTTGTTGTTATAGATTGAGCCCATATTGTGGTCTCTGAGGAATGCAGATACTCTTGTGTTAACATGTTTCCTGGATTTATCAATCTGTGGACAGAATTGATTTGCCCACTTCCATTTCTTTCTTTCGCATATATTAGATTACACCAATAAATTGGGAGGGAAAAGCAACGTCAATTCAGCACAGGTATCCTTCATTAGGATTCCCAGCCCTATCCAAGTCAATGTGGCTAGGTGATTACCACCACAGTGCACAATCATGAAGTTAGAAGCTCAGCAATCCACAATGGTTTTAACCAATACAAGCAACTGATGAATCTTTAATGCTCTCCGGCCAAACCAAGTAATCTCCACATATGGCAACCCCAAGTCCTCGGCAATACGTCTCTTTTTTGTAGCCTCTTTAGCCCAATAGACGTAGCTGTGCCCAACAATTTACACTCTAAACATTTGAAAGTGAAAGAGCAATAGCATTTAGGAGAAGGCTGGAATGGAATGAAGTAGTTTTCCAAAAAAAAAGAAGTTAAAATGGAGGTGTTTTCTTTTTAAAAATATCTATATATTTCATTAGATGCAGTTAGCAAAGAAAGTGAATAAAATGTGGTAGTTTGTTGGATGCATTAGCAAGAAGTCCTACAATTGGCTGAAGTTTAAAAAAAGAAAAATAATACAGACATGAATATGCTTTTGAATTTAAACCACACCTGCTGTATATCATTTGGAATTAGCATGTTCCTTATAGAATGTGCATTGAGCATGTGACCTACTGGTTCCACTGGGTTGTGAGATACACTGAGCTAGGTGTTTATTCGGGGGAAAAGGATGTTAAAGAGACAGACACATTTTTTTTTAAAGTTGAGGTGTTAATGACAAACTGTAATTTCCAATTCTGCACTACCCAAAAAATGGTTCTGGAGTTTTTAAATTAAAAAAAACTGAAGCTAAACATAGATTTGGACTATTGTTTTTTCATGAGTACTCCATTATCATGGTGAAAATATCACAAACATGCAGAGACATGAATCTCGTTTTGAAAGAGAGGGAAGGGTTAACAGATGCTAACCATCCACAAGTGGAGATAGAGTAGTCTAAAATGAAAGACAAAAGTTCATTTGCTGAATTTCTCATTATCATAGAGTGAAAAGCTGAAGATGTTGCCATTTTACAATTGCTTTGTATGAGAGTGCTTAGTTTTTGCAACTCTTAACAGTGTCAGAATTATCCAGAAAGAGCTAAAACAACAATTTAATCCACAAACTCAATTCACTGGTAGGTACAAACGTTTTTAATTATTTTAAAAAATTACATTAGAAATAAAGATGTATATGGGAGTTTGATAAAACAAAAAAAGAATATCACAGTGATATATTAAGCAATATATCAGATGAACTGTATCTGGCAGAGGGTATGTGTTTAAGATGTTAGTACTGTTGAAAGTTACAATGAGTAATGCCTTTAAGAAATACACTGTTTAAATGTCTAAGCATCATGTGTAGACCAAACAGATCTATGTTATTTGCATTCTGATAATTTTAGTACTTTTAGTCACATTGTTAAACAGCAACAGTGGAGTCATAAATAAAAGTTAAGTAAATGTGCTGCACCTGTATCTGAATTATAAAGTAGTAATACTTGTTAGGTATGTAATAGGAAGTGTGTGTCAATGTGGTTTTGAACTTATATGACTGGTTTGCATATGTTTAGATGGTGAGATATGGTTTGTCTGATTTTAGATAGTACTACGTATTTTTGGAAGCATAGCCTGAAGGTGTATATTTTTTATGAAATCACATAAATGTTTATATGGTCATCTATGTTCTTTGAGGCTGTTGAAAAGGTCATGTTTGTGGTGAGGGTGGTGAATTTATTTGAACATGCTGTATTTAAAATTGAGGAAAGATATTAGTGCAGAATGTCTCTTAAGAGTTCTTGTGCTAGCTTCACTTGGTGTGTAACCTTGCTTTGAGAAATGCTAAGTATGTTTCACACACACAAAAAATATTTAAGAAATGGTGTAGGTGTGCCATTAGGAAAATGTTTTGTGCTTTTAAAAAGTGAGAATTGTTGTTTTCAGTTTTAGAAAGTCACTGATGCATGTGCATGCTGAGTAACAGAGCAATGTGTGCTCCTAGAGAGCCATTTAGCCATTTATATATCAAGTGTGATATCTAGACTTCAACCAAACATAGCTCACTAGAAGAGGATTCATTTACAAAAATCAGTATTTTACTACTGACAGAAGGACTGAAATAGTGAGTCACAGATAATCTAACAGTGTCCAACTGAGATGTCATTTGAGATGTCATGCGTGATGTCACTGAGCATGTCATGAGTGATGTAATATGTGAGGTCATAAGCATTGCAGGGGTGCGAGAGATAGTTTGCAGCAACTGCTGTATTTCTCTGATTTTGTATGAGTGCAATGTCAGCCTTTCTATAACGTCCATGTAACTTTGTTTTATCAGTCAATATATATATATATATATATATATATACATATATATATATATGTATATATATATATATATATATAAATATATATATTACCTACTGGCGGTCGCCAGTAGGTATATATAGTTAGGATTTTTTCCCTATGGGATTTCTGAAAATTCTATGCCTAATAACTTTTGCGTTTGTGGACGGAATTGGCTGAAATTTTCAGGAAAATGGCACATTTTGTTTCTGAGCAGACCTTGAAAATTTGGGGGGGTTTTGTGGAGGGGGGGCCGAGAAAAAAGGGGGGTCCCAAAACGCCTTTTTCCCATGTTAATTTCCATAGGGCGGTTGGACTCACTTTTAGCCCGAACGGCTGAATGGATTTTCACGAAACTTGGCAAAATTGTAGGGACTGTTAGCCTGATGTGCCTTTGCTAGGTCTCAATATATGTGCTTCAGTGGATTTTGAGAAATTAACGTTTAAATCAAGATATATATCTGTAACAGCGCTCCGGGCAGCTATCCGGTTAGCGAACCTTTCGCGTAACGGAACTTTGCGATGAGAAGCTGATTGGCCCTCCGGTGTCTGTCAACATTCTAAACAGTCCGGAGCGGCCGCCATCTTGTCTCTCGGTAGGATCGAGAGACAAGAGGAGGCCAAAACAAAGGGGGAAATTACCATAAGGGGGCATAGTAGATCCTCGTTGACCCCCTAGGTTTTATGTGGAGGTTTTAAAAGGGCCTAGGAGGGTCCAAAAAAAAAAATTTTTTTTTGCGTGGTAAGCGCCAAGTTCGCGAACCGGATAGCTTTCTGGGCAGCGAACTTTATGGATAAAAGAATGAAAGACTTTTCTAATACTGTATGTTAATTGTTTGTTGTTTTTCTTGTTTTTTTTTGTTTTCTTTATTTATTTTTTTTTTTTATTATGATTGTGTTTCATACTTTATTAAATTTTCTAACATTTCATTGTCAGAAATGTCATAATTTATTATAGGGTGTAATTGTTTTTCATTTTGAAGCAAGTTGTCTACTGCTTCAACACATTGTAGAAGTTCGTGGTCTCTACTGTCATCCATAAAGTCATCAAATTTGTCTTGGCTGCTCTCCTTCAGTTCAATCGAAAATGAAACTTGCTGCTCGCCTTCCATTTTGCCTGAAATTTGGATTAAAAAAATATATATTAGTAGAGATAGGGCACTGTTGGGATTAATTTTAGATAGGCAGTTTTTATCAGTGAATTTATCTTTTGGCAGTGTATAGTATGAGAGTGGAAATAGGACTAAAAAAAAGTGTATGTGATTTAACCAAGACAAGCCTTACTCCATTGATAACTATAACAGAGAAGTCTATCTAAATACATTACTACTACAGAGGGATAGTGTATATGTAGCAGAAAAAGTCTACTATATTAAGTCATAGTGCACAATATATTAAATTATAACTTACCTTCACAAAGAAGTTGAAGTTTTTTGAAGCTATTGAAATAGGAGGTACAACAAGAAGTAGTAGTCAAAATGGCTGTGTTTCCTTCTCTCCCTTTATATATATACAGGTATATAACCAATTAAATGTCAGGTAATAAAAGTAGAAAATGAAAGTAACATTTTCATTGGTTGTCAATTCCAACAATTCAGATGTGTTTTGTGAAGTAATTTACCTCACGGTACTTGGAGAGGTCTACAGGCTAAATGGCTAAATGGAATTTCAATGAAATTTGTGAGAATGGAAGGGATTGTTATGTAGTATGAGCTAATCTATATTTGGTGAGAGTGTCTCTAGTCGTTTTTCTGTAAATTACTTTCCCGCCTTTTTTTAGGACCGCTTTCCGGGAAGCTAAGAGAGAGTACTACTAAGGCAAAAGAGGGGAGGGGGGGGGGGCAGCGTTCAAAGCACATCAGCGTGCATAAATACGAAAATGTTTTTATCTATCACGTACTTGACATTTTAAAGCTTTTCATATTTGCTATTAAAAAACCAATGAAATTCACAGAAAAAACCATAGGTTATAGTGGATATATAGTTAGGAATTTGCATTTACAAAACCTTGAAAATTCAATGAAAAAACCATAGGTTATAGGCCATATATAGTTAGGAATTAGCATTTACAAAACCTTATTTTACTCGCATAAAACCATTGAAATTCCATATATAGTTAGCTAACTATAAGCGCTAACTATATATCGCGCACACGCAATCCACTGCTGATGATGTCACATATTACATCATTCATGACATGGTCAGTGACATCACTGATGACATCACTGATGACATCTCAAATGACATCACTGATGACAACTCAAATGATATCAATGATGACATCTCAAATGACATCACTGATGACAACTCAAATGACATCACTGATGACATCTCATTTGTCATCACTGATCACATCACTCATGTGATAATACAATGAACCTCTTCAGACTCTAATATAACCTTACATACACTCAGTATAAACAGACACTCACAGACTGTCACTCATCCATGGAGTTACTCACACACCTAGTCAGTCATGCAAAGAATCAATCACACCTCCATTTCCTCAACTATACAGTTATACACATCTTACTTATTCAAACATATAATAACACATATTTACTCTCTTATATAATCCCTGATACAAGCTCACAGTGATCGATACAGCCACTCACACATTCACTGGCTCTTATGTTCAGTTATTTATATATCTCAACTCTCACATGTATTGTGTTTTACATACGTACTTACTTGCACATGTAGCAATGAGAAATCCATTCACTCACCAACACACCCATGCACAGTCAACCGCCCATATAGCTGTTTCCACATGCACTCTTGAACTCATACTCCTAGTGAATCAACTGCTTACACATCTATGCACAGAGTCACGCACCTCCCAGCCACCCACACACACACTCAGCCTCCCATTCAAATATTTGGGCAACCAATCAATAACCCATATGGCCACTCTTATAGCTACTGATCAACACATGCAGCAGCTTACACAACATCAAACATACTGATGCACGAATTAAGACAATTTAGTCACTAACCCATGTACTCAGTGAGACACATTTAATCACTCACTCATACAGTCAGTCATGCACCTACTAAATTCTTCATCCAGACACTTATACATCCACTCATTCTTCAATATGTGAAACATATTTAAACTTTACAGACACATACAATCACTGGATGTTGTGATCAGTGATGTCATCAGTGATGTCACTGACCATGTCATGAATGATGTAATATGTGACATCATCAGCAGTGGATTGCGTGTGCGCGATATATAGTTAGCGCTTATAGTTAGCTAACTATATATGGAATTTCAATGGTTTTATGCGAGTAAAATAAGGTTTTGTAAATGCTAATTCCTAACTATATATGGCCTATAACCTATGGTTTTTTCATTGAATATATATATATATATTACCTACTGGCTATCGCCAGTAGGTATATATAGTTAGGATTAATTCCCTATGGGACTTTTGAAAATTCTATGTCTAATAACTTTGGCGTTTGTGGATGGAATCGGCTGAAATTTTCAGGAAAATGGCACATTTTGTTTCTGAGCAGCTCCTGAAAATTTGGTGGGGTTTCGTCAAGGGGGGGCTGAGAAAAAAGGGGGGTCCCAAAACGTGTTTTTCCCATTCATTTTTCCATAGGGCGGTTGGACTCACTTTTAGCTCGAACGGCTGAATGGATTTGCACGAAACTTGGCAAAATTGTAGGGACTGTTACCCCGATGTGCCTTTGCTAGGTCTCAATATATGTGCTCCAGTAGTTTTTGAGAAATTAACGTTTAAATCAAGATATATATCTGTAACAGCGCTCTGGGCAGCGATCCGGTCCGCTTACTTTTCGCTTATCGGAACTTTGCGCGCAGAAAGCTGATTGGCTCTCCGGTGTCTGTCAACATTCTAAACAGTCCGGAGCGGCCGCCATCTTGTCTCTCGGTAGGATCGAGAGAGAAGAAGAGGTGAAAAACGAAGGGTGAATTTAATGAAAGGGGGCAAGGTATCCCCCTCTTGACCCCCTAGGAATGCTGTTGGGGTTATTAAAGGGACCCGTGGGGAAAAGAAAAAAAAAATGATTTTTCACGGTAGAAGCGCTTCACGGGCCGCGAACTGGGCCGCAAACTGGTAGCGAAACGGGAATTCGCCATTTTGTGCTTCGTAAATTAAATTACTAGTTATAAGTGGGTACGGGAGACGTATCCTAATCCCCTATGTTTCCTGAGGGTGGGTGAGGAGGCTGATATATGTTGATACATCTCTTCCAGCGGCTGTGCGTGAGCTTTTTTTTTTTTTTTGCTGCGTGACAGTCCGGAGCGGCCGCCATCTTGTCTCTCGGTAGGATCGAGAGAGAAGAAAAGGTGAAAAACTAAGGGGGAATTTAATGAAAGGGGGCAAGGTATCCCCCTCTTGACCCCCTAGGAATGTTGTTGGGGTTATTAAAGGGTCCCGTGGGGAAAAGAAAAAAAAAATGATTTTTCACGGTAGAAGCGCTTCACGGGCCGCGAACTGGGCCGCAAACTGGTAGCGAAACGGGAATTCGCCATTTTGTGCTTCGTAAATTAAATTACTAGGTATAAGGGGGTGCGGGAGACGTATCCTAATCCCCTATGTTTCCTGAGGGTGGCTGAGGAGGCTGATATATGTTGATACATCTCTTCCAGCGGCTGCGCCATCTTGCCTTTTTTCGAATGCCACAATTTTGTCGTGCACGGCAGCCATTTTAGATGCCAGGCTGGTCCCAGGCTATCACCTACCCCTGCGGATGTAGTTTATGGCCCCAGCTGTAGAGAATTCAGACATGCCAATCCTCCTGATTCAGGCGTGTGAGTACTGATTTCAGTGCTAGTCTCCCGCCTCCCGATTTCTGCAAGCAAAAACCCGGGGGCATATTACGAACAACTAGCGATAATTTTTGTCTATAACTTGTTTAGAGACAAAAATTATCGCCGCACATCGGCGATTTTTATCGCAGATAAACCTTGCTATTATCGCAGAAAAGTCAGCGATATTCATGTATTATCGACCTAATGCTCTTAGCCATGTTATCCACCTCCCATTGGATAACATGGCTAAAACCTGCTCAGGGCAGGTGTTAGCTTTTGGAGATATTCGCGCTTAGTGCGAATATCTCCAAAAGTTGGTAATAGAAGGTAGCGATGTTAGGGACTGTTTCCAGTCGCTAACATCTTGGCACGCCACTTTGCATGTCATTAGTGATAAGTATCACTGACATGCAAAGCCGGGCCCAAGATGGTCGCTATCTCCTTTTAGGTGTCACTAACTGGTGTTAGCGACAGCTTGATAATAGGGAAATAATTTTATCTCCGCTTTCATGGTTTTTAAAGCCAAAAAAGGGGAGATAAACCCCCTTGCTAATATGCCCCACGATTCCTTGGGGGTTTCAGCTGATAGGGCTTGGTATTGTGTTACATGGTAATTTTTCCATGAAACGTCAGAGGGTCGATGTAGGGGTTCTAGAAGAGGTGATAAACCATTTAAGCCTCATGAACAAGCGCATGGTCTTTTAAAGATTTCTGAAGTACTCGGGGCGGCGGTGTGTGTGTGCCCTCTTTCAGGAGCGGGCGGGGGGGGCACTGCCAGCAACTTGCCAGGTCAGGTAGTGTTCAACACGTGCATCACCCTTTCTCTGCCTGCTATTGCGCTCCATGCTTCGGAAAGGTAAGAAAAAGAACGTGCATTTGAGTTTGAAATGTCCGATCCTGCAGCAGCACACTTCCAAAGCCCACACATGACAATAACCCGATTCAAGGCCCCATTCACCCGTTTTTCAAAAAATAGATAACACTCCAACAAATTAAGGTTATAAAACTTTATTAACTTTTAACGATAATGAACAGAACAAAAACTAAAAACATTTAAACATTTATTAACACAAAAAGCAACAATGGTTAGAAGCTGTCTTTTGTGCGAATAGTCCCAAGGCAGCACAACGTGCAGAGTTCTGGACGGCACCCAGGTGATGTCGCCTGGGTGCCGCACTGGTTTAGGGATCCTACAATGCTGCTCCGAAAATTGGCGTGGGGCGTCCCGGGTGGGGCGGGGGGAGGCCTCGTCAGTAGCGGTCTGCTGTGCGAATAGTCCCAAGGCAGCACAACGTGCAGAGTTCTGGACGGCACCCAGGTGATGTCGCCTGGGTGCCGCACTGGTTTAGGGATCCTACAATGCAGCACAGAAAAACAGCGTGGGGCGTCCCGGGTGGTGCGGGGGGAGGCCTCGTCAGTAGCGGTCTGTGTCCAGTGTCACATGGCTGACACAACATGTACGACAGGCACCCAGGTGATGTCCAGTAAACTGCCGCACTGGTTTTGGTATCCTACGATGCTGCTCCGAAAATTGGCGTGCGGCGGCCCGGGGGGGGGGGGGGGGAGGCGGCGTGAACGGGCCTCCCCAGGTGGCGGCCATCCAGCTGAGTTGCGCCCGCTCTTGCGGCTACAGCGTCTCGCTCACCATGTTGTTGAGTTGCTCCCACTCTTGCAGTGCAGTGATAGGCGGCTGCCACATGGCTGTCAAAATGGCGGACGGCTCTTCGGTTTTGGGCCTGGTCCACTGAAATGGCCCTGGGACACCTTGGAAGTCGGACGCTTGCCTGCTAGGGCTTGGGCTCCATTCTCGAAAAGCGTCCCCTCAGCCGTGAAGATTGTATAAAAGTCTTGGGGGCCCCCGACTCCCGCAGGCTTCCGGTGGGGAGCGGCTGCCATGATTGCTCGCGGAATGACCACGACGGAGCCACGAGATGGTGGTGCTCTCATGCTGACGCCAGCTTCAGTCTGAATGATCCAGAAACAAGGTGGGGCTTTCATCGTTTGGGAAAAAAAAATGTTCTAAACCAATGAAAAGTGTTATTTTTAGGTCATATGACCAAGCCTTCCATCTTTAGGAAACCAAAAGTAAAATGAACCAATGAAAAGTTTTATAAACAAGTCACATGACCTGTTATGCGACATAGGGCTACAAAAAGCGTAGAAAATCCGTTGGCACGTGAGGCGGCGTCAGTAGCGGACCGATGTGCGAATAGGCCGAAGGCAGCACAACGCGCCGAGATCCGGATGGCACCGAGGTGGTGTCCAGCAAATTGCCGCACTGGTGTGGCCATCCTACAATGCTGCGCCGAAAGACGGCGTGTTCAGCTGAGTTCCGGTTACTCTTCCGGCACAGTGACTCGAACGCGCTGAGATCCGGATGGCACCGAGGTGGTGTCCAGCAAGTGGCTGCACTGGTGTGGCCATCCTACAATGCTGCGCCGAAAGATGGCGTGGGGTGCCCCGTTGGCTTATGAGGTGATGTCAGTAGTGGACTGATGTGTGAATAGGTCGGAACCAGCACAAGGCGCCAAGATCCGAATGGCAAGTCCTGGATGTTGAGTGCCTCAGTTGAGATTTCTGAGAAGTGCTTGTAGAACTGTCTGAAGCTTATTTGCACCTGCTGCAGCTTCACTAGGTCCGGCGGAACTTGTTGCCTTTTCCTTTGTGCTTCTTTTCCTACAATGCGTTTCTTCTGAAGACACGACCAGGTCCCTGAATGTGTGCAGGGGGACGCTATTGAATGAATGAACGCGCCGAGATCTGGATGGCACCGAGGTGGTGTCCAGCAAATTGCCGCACTGGTGTGGCCATCCTACAATGCTGCGCCGAAAGTCGGCGTGGGGTGCCCCGTTGGTTTATGAGGTGATGTCAGTAGCGGACCGATGTGTGAATAGGTCGGAACCAGCACAAGGCGCCCTGCACTGTTGAGCCTTTTTCAATGTCTGTTTTTTGTTCTTTCCCCTCCATCAAAAACAAAACAAAAATACAAGGCGCCAAGATCCGAATGGCAAGTCCTGGATGTTGAGTGCCTCAGTTGAGAGTCCTGAGCAGTGCTTGTAAGACTGTCTGAAGCTTATTTGCACCTGCTGCAGCTTCACTAGGTCCGGCGGAACTTTTTTCCTTTTCCTTTCTGCATCTTTTCCTACAATGCGTTTCATCTGAAGACACGACCAGGTCCCTGAATGTGTGCAGGGGGACGCTATTGATTGAATGAAAATGGCGGCTTGACACAAAGCTGACTCAAGCGTTACTGTTGGTGCTATACAGACAAAAATTGGTTTTCAGTTTGTACATTCTTCAGGTTTTTTTTTCCATCCAAGTCTGATTGAGAGTTTGTAGAAAAATGGCTTCAGATTTTCCACATACTACTCTTCAACATTCTTCCTAAATGT
This sequence comes from Lissotriton vulgaris, assembly GCF_964263255.1. Classification (NCBI taxonomy): domain Eukaryota; kingdom Metazoa; phylum Chordata; class Amphibia; order Caudata; family Salamandridae; genus Lissotriton; species Lissotriton vulgaris. The sequence continues at coordinate 670,277,301 of NC_141694.1, forward strand.
AACAATGTGAGACTCACTAGGAGAACGGCTGTTTATCTTTCCTTTCAAAATGCTGCCAACAATATTTTCTGAATGGAAGACACCATCTTGTAACATAAAGGGCCGAAAGGGGTTCTGGTCTGGCCGATGGTTGGTGGAGACATTTTGACTATATCTTGGACCTGCCCGGCCTCGCCCAAAATGGCGCCGGTATAAATGGGACTCGTAACTCTTTGCCCGCAAATGTATATCTAGAAAATGTTATTGTAAGTGGCCCTGTCGTATTTTAATTACAAAATGTACGTCCACCGATTCCGCAACTGTTAGACACCTTTGTTCTTGTCACCTAATGGCCCGCTCGTTACGTTCTTCTACAGTGTAAATGTCTCCTCATCATATACGATTTGAGTTTGCTCCGTGGCCGGCCCACGTGGTTATAGGCCCGTATTTGTATACTGACATTTTCACAATAAAGGTTTTTAAAACAAAACACGGTAGTAGTATTTTCATTTGTAAAGTTTTTACTTTTAGTGACTGTTTTCGAATCAGTAAAAGGCAAGTGAAATAAAGCAGTCCAATTACATGACGGATAAAAGGTATAATATGTAGGAACGCAGTAAAGATAAATGGTCAAGGGCAGTTGTGTTTTTCATGTCTGCAACATAAAGTGATCGATAAGAATCTGATAATCAGGCGTATCGGCGACTAAGACAGCAGGCCGAATCTCTTTTACTCAACGGCTCCGTCATGGAAGGAAGAAACGCCCTTTTTCTCGAAAAAGGAATATATTTTACTTGCAAGACAGTTGTAAATTTTCCGGGAAAGTACATTAGCTTGGAATATTATAACATATGTTTGAAAAAAAAATATTGTTCGAAAATAATAAAAAGCGTAATTTTTAGGTCATATGACCAAGCTTTTCATCATTAAATTAACAAAAGTAAAATGAACCAATGAAAAGTTTTATTAACAAGTCACATGACCTGTTATGCTTACGTTACGCGCCGCGCCTCGGATCACTTCCGGGTGCGCTAACGCGGCGTGTCATAAAACGCATTACGCGACAACGTAGGTCAAGAATATAGTCTAAATGTCTCCACCAACCAGCGTTCAGAACACAACCCCTTTCAGCAGTCCAAAAAGTTCTGTTAAATGACAACAGAGGGGACAGGCAACAAGAACCATCAGTCAAAGAGGGGAGGGCAAGTTCTTCTCTTCCGGGTCATGTTGGGGCGCTACCGGAACTGATCGAATTGGTAGTCTACAGTGTTTCTGGATGTTTCAGACTAAAGCTGGCGTCAGCATGAGACCACTACCATCTCGTAGCTCCGTCGTGGCCATTCCACGAGCAATCATGGCAGCCGCTCCCCACCAGAAGCCTGCGGGAGTCGGAGGCCCCCAAGACTTTTGTAGAATCTTCACGGCTGAGGGGACGCTTTTCGAGAATGGGACCCAAGCCCTAGCAGACAAGCGTCCGAGTTCCAAGGTGTCCCAGGGCCATTTTAGTGGACCAGGCCCAAAACCGAAGAGACGGCCGCCATTTTGAGAGTCCTGTGGCAGCCGCCTATCGCTGCACCGCAAGAGCGGGCGCATCTCAACTACATGGTGAGCGAGACGCTGTAGTCGCAAGAGCGGGCGGAAAACAGCTGAATGGCGGAAGAGGCACAGTGTAGCAAAAGCGGGCGGAATGGCAACTAAAACGATAAAGGGGCGCCCCACTACAGCTTGTCTTCAGGTCAAACGGATTGTGGGACAAGGTCCAGAATTGAAGAGTCAACAAAAGGCAAAAAGTACCGCCGGACCCCGGGAGCCGGCCGCCTATGTCGGGGGCGATCTCAGGCTACACCAGTGCTATAAGACTTGGGGAGGGTGTCGGAGCCAAGCGTCTTCTCCGAGTCCATGGCCATCACAGCGCCCCTCAGGGGCCTCCGTCAAGCTGTTTAGGAAGGTAACATATCACATTGTTTTCTAATGCAGTCAGGTCCACAAACGACACTCACTTACTTTGAGAATAGTGAAGCTGCAGTAGGTGGAAATAAGCTTCAGACAGTGTTACAAGCGCTGCTCCGAACTCTTAACTATGGCACCCAATATCTAGAACTTATGCTATTTGAGAATGGTAGTGACATCGAAGCATCTCAGGGACCAAAACCATTAACGTACTTTCACGTATGAAAATCTTACTTGGGGAGGGAGCAGGAGCGAAGCGCCCCCTCCCAGTCAGCGCCACCACACCGTATGTTGAAAATCTGAAGCCATCGTTCTACAAAGTCAACCAAACTTGGATTGAAAAATCTAGAAAAATGTACAAACTGAAAACCAGTTTTGGTCTGCATAGCATCAGTAGCAACGCTTGAGTCAGCTTTGTGTCAAGCCGCCATTTTGATTCAACAAAGCACAGGCATTGATAAAGGCTGAAATTCAGAACTCTAAACTATGGCACCCAACATCCAGGAGCTTGCTATCTGGATCTTGGAGCCTTGTGCTGTTTTCGATCTATTCACACATCGGTCCACTACTGACATCATCTTATAAACCAACGTTATGTAAATAGTTTTTTAATAAAATGTTTTACCCTGTTTCTTTGCTGGTGTGTTGTTTATATTTTTAATATTTGCATAGGGTTTGTCATTATTTTGTGCGGGATGGGTGATGGAGCCGAGCTGTCTTGCAGCCCTCATGGTGTGGAGCTCAGTTCATCACACTATTTTCGTATTTCTCAAGAAGGGTTGTTCCTAATATTTCTATTTTAGCGAGGTCAAAAAGAGATCCAATTAGTGGCCTACTGATTTTGCTCGATTACTTTTATTTTTTTACACGATTTTTCACTATCTGCAAAGACTAAACAGAGTATTGCGACTTTGTGCTTGTTTGTAAATAGAGAATGATCCAAAGAGAACCAATTCTAAAACAGTAAATGCTTGGACAACAATCAATCAAATGGAGAGACAAGGAGGTACGACGGATTACAACGGGGGTAAAGGCCTGCGTTAACTACCCTTCTGTATCTGCAAAGAGAGAGTACTACTAAGGCAAAAGAGGGGAGGGGGGGGGCAGCGTTCAAAGCACATCAGCGTGCATAAATACGAAAATGTTTTTATCTATCACGTACTTGACATTTTAAAGCTTTTCATATTTGCTATTAAAAAACCAATGAAATTCACAGAAAAAACCATAGGTTATAGTGGATATATAGTTAGGAATTTGCATTTACAAAACCTTGAAAATTCAATGAAAAAACCATAGGTTATAGGCCATATATAGTTAGGAATTAGCATTTACAAAACCTTATTTTACTCGCATAAAACCATTGAAATTCCATATATAGTTAGCTAACTATAAGCGCTAACTATATATCGCGCACCCGCAATCCACTGCTGATGATGTCACATATTACATCATTCATGACATGGTCAGTGACATCACTGATGACATCACTGATGACATCTCAAATGACATCACTGATGACAACTCAAATGATATCAATGATGACATCTCAAATGACATCACTGATGACAACTCAAATGACATCACTGATGACATCTCATTTGTCATCACTGATCACATCACTCATGTGATAATACAATGAATCTCTTCAGACTCTAATATAACCTTACATACACTCAGTATAAACAGACACTCACAGACTATCACTCATCCATGGAGTTACTCACACACCTAGTCAGTCATGCAAAGAATCAATCACACCTCCATTACCTCAACTATACAGTTATACACATCTTACTTATTCAAACATATAATAACACATATTTACTCTCTTATATAATCCCTGATACAAGCTCACAGTGATCGATACAGCCACTCACACATTCACTGGCTCTTATGTTCAGTTATTTATATATCTCAACTCTCACATGTATTGTGTTTTACATACGTACTTACTTGCACATGTAGCAATGAGAAATCCATTCACTCACCAACACACCCATGCACAGTCAACCGCCCATATAGCTGTTTCCACATGCACTCTTGAACTCATACTCCTAGTGAATCAACTGCTTACACATCTATGCACAGAGTCACGCACCTCCCAGCCACCCACACACACACTCAGCCTCCCATTCAAATATTTGGGCAACCAATCAATAACCCATATGGCCACTCTTATAGCTACTGATCAACACATGCAGCAGCTTACACAACATCAAACATACTGATGCACGAATTAAGACAGTTTAGTCACTAACCCATGTACTCAGTGAGACACATTTAATCACTCACTCATACAGTCAGTCATGCACCTACTAAATTCTTCATCCAGACACTTATACATCCACTCATTCTTCAATATGTGAAACATATTTAAACTTTACAGACACATACAATCACTGGATGTTGTGATCAGTGATGTCATCAGTGATGTCACTGACCATGTCATGAATGATGTAATATGTGACATCATCAGCAGTGGATTGCGGGTGCGCGATATATAGTTAGCGCTTATAGTTAGCTAACTATATATGGAATTTCAATGGTTTTATGCGAGTAAAATAAGGTTTTGTAAATGCTAATTCCTAACTATATATGGCCTATAACCTATGGTTTTTTCATTGAATATATATATATATATATATATATATATATATATATATATATTGCAATAGCAAAGCAGCCACGACACAGAAAATAGAGCACGGACCAAAATTCGGTTTTTCTTCAATGTTTTATTTTGCTTGTTGCCTCATGACGTTTCGGCTCCCTTGAGCCTTGCTCACATGTATATATACATGTAGGAAAATAACACTTCCCACTGCAATCCACTACTCGAGGATACATATGGGCACGGACTCCACTGTATCTGGTGCTTTATATTATTTATTGCTTGTTACATGTCATGATGCGTTTCGGTCACCAATCACCAACCTGACTTTGATCACATGAAAATCGTTCGGTGACAGTAATTCATTTTTAAATGAAACCTCTATTTTACTACTTGATACTTAGAACGCTAGGCATTGAAGACAGACTATAGACAGGACACACTTTAATACTTGGGTCATTCTTATCATAAAATTAGCTGCAAAAAATGTTAAATATGATATTGACATAAATATAATTACACTGGTTACAATTGGACTAACTTTACTACAATTGATATCTTAAAGTACTGAACGATCAATTAACATTTTATATTAATAGCCAAAGAGCCCTTATTGTCAATGCAATGGGTTGTACTAAAGTGCTAATAGTGAATAAATATTGACTATTAAAATGCAATGTGCTTCCAAAGTGCTGAGTGAAAATACATTATTAATAACAAAGGGAGGGTATAATGGCAGACTATGGAAGCTGATATTGATAGCTGAGTCTTATTGTATTGATATATCTCAAACTGATACTAAAGTTATACTCGAAATGTTGTTATCATTTCATTACGACCCAGTGTATTAGGACCAACTCATTCATATACTACAATTCTTTGATTGACATATAATAAATAGTGATTATCAACAATATCATTAAATACATAGCTATATAGGTAGGTCAGTAGTTAGTTATAGTTAGGACCTTGTTTTTATTCAAAAAGCGTTTATTCTTTTGCCAATATCTTTGGAGCCGCTTGATGAATGTTTCACTCTGATCAACTCCAGTTTTGAAAGGGGGTTGTTTGTCAAGCGGGGATCCCAAAACTTGTTTTCCCCATGTTCATTTCCATTTCATTACTTTATTCGACAATTAAGTCATAAAAGCATCACAAAACATACATTTGTCACAATATGAAATCCTTTAAAAAAATACATTTACATAAATATTTAAAATATTAAGAAAAGATTAAACTCCACAAGACTAATGTCGAATATTGCTTAAAAATAGGGGATGGAAGGAAAATGTACAATAAGTATAAACATCAAGTTAATCCTCTCAGCTCAGTCAATCATAACAGTGGCTTCCCCTTCATTAAATGTTTTACAACTAGCTTTACTATTGTCAATTCATTTTTGATCGAATGACCCACCGCCATTTCAGAACCTTTGCCATTGCTATGGCGATTGGGTGGCTGGGATCAGTACATGAAATTCTTATCGCCTCATCATGTTTTCGGGAACCAATTAATCGACATATTGGTTTTATCCATTTATCCTGCGGGGCTGTATATAAGGGGAAAAAAAACAGAAAGTGACTAGTGGATTCTTTTTTGTCCCTACACTTAGGGCATTTATCATCATTTATCCCAGCCCACCTTGCGGTAAACGACCTTATGGGGAGGGTGCCTGCCCTAAATTGAAAATAGAGCTAATGAGCTAAGGGATTCTCGATAGCGTCCCAATATGGATCCAGCGCTGGGCACGCCTTGAACTCAAGAAATCGCTCTGTGAGATGGGATGAGATCCCCTTGGCACATTTCTCTGTAGTGACCATCTCCCAGTCATATCTCTTTTAAATGGTAACATAGCACTTTCTGTGTCATCCCACAGTTTACTCAAACCCATTCTAACTAGCAAAGATCTAATTGATTTCAGCCAGCTAATATTGTGAAAGCGATCCTTCCCAATAATTTCCTTAAGTCCCCGAGCATAATGATATAATTCCTCTGTTGTCCATATTCTGCGCCAATATAATACAGGTCGCAGGGTGGCCAGATCTTGCACTGCTCTTTTACCAAGATCCCAAAACAGAGGAATTAAAGAGGTACTTTGGGGGACATAAGTAGCTTTTCTCAAGAATTCATCTTCTACTGATGTTAAGTTCTTTAAATGTGCGAACCCCCATAGTTCGGAGTCATAGATGACAGAACGTAAGACTTTCATCCCATAGATCTCAAGGAGTGGTCTTACAGGTTTAGTAAGAGATGTTTTAAATCTTTTAAGGAGCGACCATTGTGCCTTACCTAGGCTGGGTCGCCCCCACGCTCCTCCTGCTGCTGCTGCCACAGTTAGTGCCGCCTACTTCCTGTTGGTGTACTTTTCCGCCGCTGCAGGCGACCCAGCCGCCGCTGAGCCGCCCGCACTCATCAAGGATGTCCTTGGGGGACAAACACCCCTCGTGTTACCTCCAGTAAGTCCTGCACAGCACTATTGCTAAGACATCTTTCTCCACCACTCTGCAAAAGCACCTCCTGGTAGACTACAGGATGGGGAATGAAGTTTACTTTACTCCTGAGGGACTTTGGGGGCCAGGAAGTCCTCTTGGTACCTCCTGTAAGCTCTACACAGTGAAATTCCAGAGCTCTGGTCGGAAGCCCAGCATTCTTTCCCCACCACTCTTCAAATGCAACTACTAGTTCAAGAAGCATTTGCAATGTAATAGATTTTGTATTTGCGAGAGTTAGAACTATTGGTGTTGTAAATGTAAAAGTTTTTTACTAATGTTTTTTGGTGTAGAGAGGATGTACGTTGTGTGCAGTGGAATTATGTGGTATTCTGCGCAATGAAATTATGTGAATAGAAAATATGTGGTATTTCGTGTATAGGAATTATCTGGAGTGGGATTATGTGTTTTGGAGAGTATTATGTGGTATTGTAGTCTGTGTTCTGGAATGGTAACCTCAGGTTTAGTCTTTCTCGTTTCCATAGAAGCTAAAATATAAAGTCAATGAGTCACAAAAAAAAGAAGGAACCACTGAGGACCACTTCCGGACCTAGTTAGAGGTATGAGCAGGGCACTGGAATTATGTGACTGTTCGGCTGCACCAATTGTCACATAATTAAACATTTTCCGCATTTTCCAAATATTCCATCATCTGCTGCCTGATCTGCAGCTTTGAACAAAAAACCTTGTTACTTGCTCAAATGGTGGAAGGCCCTTTGCAAAGCTGGAATTATCACATGTTACTTATTGCTAAATGTGGGTGTTAAATTGGAATACATGATGCACAAACATCTCTTCTTTCTGTGCCTCTCATGTCTCTTTCTGCATATCTCCTGCATCATTCTGCACCTTTCTTCCTCTTGCTGCACCTCACTATCTTCTTTCTGCACTTTACTTGCCTCTTTTTGCAATTCTCTTGCCCTTTCTGCACCCCTCTTGTCTCTTTTTAGATGTCTGTTTGTTTTTTGCACCCCTTTTGCCTGGATCTGCACCTCTCTTGCCTCTTTCTGTAGTTGTCTTGCCTCCTTCTGCATCTCACTTGACTCTTTCAGCACTTCCATTGCCTCTTTCTGCACCTCTCTTGCCTCTTTTTGAACCTCACTCTCTTCTTTCTGTACCCCTATTCCCTCTTTCTACACCGCTCTTGTCTCTCTCTGCACACCTGTTCCCTCTTTCTGCATCCATTTTGCCTGTTTCTGCAACTCTCTTGCCTCTTTCTGTGTTTTTTTGCCACCTTCTGCACCTAACTTGCCTTTTTCTGTGCTTATCTTACTTACTTCTGCACCTCTCCTGCTTCTTTCTGCACCCTTCTTCCCTCGTTTGCATCACTCTTGCCTCTTTCTGCTGTTCTCCTGTCATTTTCTGTACCTCTCTTGCCTCTTTCTATACCTCACTTGCCTCTTTCTACGCTTCGCTTGCTTGTTTCTGCAGCTCTCTTGCATCTTTCTGCACCTCTGTTGCCTCTTTCTGCACCTCTTTTGCGTCAATCTGCATCCCTGATCCCTCTTTCTGCACCTTTCCTGCCTGTTTCTGCACCTCGTTTGCCTCTTTCTGTACCTTTGTTCTTCTTTCTTCACTTCTGTTGCTCTTTCTGCACCCATTGCACCTCTTTCAGCACCTGTTGCTTCTTTCTGCATTTCTTCAATTTCTTTCTGTACCCTTCCTGCATCTTTGTGCACCTCTACTACCTTCTTCTGCACCCCTCTTGCCTCTTTTTGCACCTATGTTGGGTCTTTCTGCACTGCTCTTGCTTCTTTCTGCACCTCACTTTCCTCTTTCTGCACTTCTCTTACTTCTTTCTATACCGCTGTTGCTTCTTTCAGCAATTCTCTTGCCCCTTTCTGGACTTCTCTTGGTTTTTTCTATACTTCTCTTGGATCTTTCTGCACCTCTATTGACTCTTTTTGTACCTCACTTGCTTCTTTCTGCACCCTCTTGCCTCTTTCTTTACCCCTCTTCACTCTTTCTGCACATCTCTTGCCTCGTTTTCACCCTTGTTCCCTCTTTCTGCACCTTTCCTTTCTGTAAATCTATTGCTTCTGTCTGCACTTCTCTTGTCTCTTTCTGCACCTCTCCTGACTCTTTCTGTACCTCTCTTTCCAATTTGTGCATCTCACCTACCTTTTTCTGCACCCTCTTACCTCTTTTTTGACAACTGGTAGTTCTTTCTGCACCTCTTTTGTAAATGTCTGCATTCCTCATGCATCTTTCTGCACCCCACTTCCCTATTTCTCCATCTTTCTTGCCTCTTTCTGCACCCCTGTTTCCTCTTTCTGTAACTTTCTTGCCTGTTTCTGGACCTCTCTTGCCCCTTTCAGCACCTCTGATTTTTCTTTCTGCACTTCTCTTGCTTCTTTCTGTACCTCACTTGCCTCTTTCTGCACTTCTCTTGCTTCTTTCTATAACCCTGTTGCTTCTTTCCGCAAGTCTCTTGCCTCTTGCTGTACCCCTCTTGCTTTTTTCTGCACCTCTGACTTAAAGGTAGTTTTAATCTCCCTGCCTTAATATGTACTAGGGCCTTACAGGGCAGGTCAAGCAAATCACTGGGGTACCCCAAACCCATAGTGTACCCTAGTGTATGTAGGTGTTTTCACTATATTCTAAGTATCATTTAGCATAGCACTGGCTCCGGTCCTGGTTAGTCAGAGTCAATTACCTCCAGTACCAGTCAGCACTAAATTGGGGGCATAGGATGACATTGTAACAAGACCTCTTTCTGCACCTCTGTTGGTTCTTTCTGCATATCTCTTGCTTCTTTTTGTACCTTTCTTTGTTTTTTTGGACTTTTGTTTCCTCTTTCTGCATTTCTGTTGCTTCTTTATGTGCCTTTCTTCCTCTTTCTCCATATGTCTTACCTATGTATGCATTGGTAGAAATTATCATTTAAAAAACATTAGAAATTCACTGAAAAAATCACAGGTTTCAGGGAAGTTATAGTTAGAAATTAGCATTTAAAAAACCTTTGAAATTCACTGACAAAAAAGATAGGTTTTCGGGTCATTATAGTGAGAAATTAACATTTAAAAAACCTTTGAAATTCACAAAAAAAGAGCATAGGTTTTAGGGTCATTATAGTGAGAAATTGAATTTTAAAAAACCTTTGAAATTCACAAAAAAAACATAGGTTTCATGGACATTATGTATAGGTGTGAGTGCTTATGATAGCGTTCTATTGACGAGTGACTGGATGTATGAGTGGTTGTATGGGTGAATGAGTGGATGTGTGTAGACCTAGGAGTCAGTGCGGGAGTATGTAGTAACTGGTAATACATCCACCCCTGAGTTATGGTGCAAGGGTGCCTGGTTACTAGTAGACAATATTTTTTTTCTTTAGGAAGGAACACCTTCCTGTACAAAAACAATAGATAGTTCTCCTTGTCACTAGGGAGGCATATCCTTTTGATGCACTCGCAGCTCTACCACAAATGGTAAATATGGAAATACACCTAACTCTATGGGTCAATGCTAAGAATTTTGCGAATCTGGCGTTAGCGAATTTGCGTATTTGCGAACTCGCAATCCGCAAAATCCGCAAATTCTTGCGAATTTGCGGATTTTTTTTTGTGTTCGCAAGGGTTTCTGCCAGTTCGCGAGGGTTTTGTACCAGTTCGCAATTGCGAACTCACTTGCCGGCTCGCAACGGTTGCGACTATGTTGTTTCTACGTCTGGTTCATCATCACAGGTTCACAGCACCCTCTGTTTCACCACTGCCACCCTCTGTTTCACCCATGCCACCCTCTGGTACATCAATGCCACCCTCTGGTTCATCATCACTGTAGATTATGGGGGGAAAAGCAAGCACACCTGCCCTGCTTCAACTGACATGAATTAATTTGGGGTTGATTTATTAATGTGTCACTGTTTTAAAATTCCAGTCTGGCACCTGCTTCCTTATCTGTAATTTGCTTTCTGTTGCAGTCAAATTTTTTTTTCCAGGACCTTTGTGGCCTACTTGTAGCTATTCTATGAGCCTGCTGTGAGGGTCAGAGCAGGGTCATACAATTGTTGCAACTAGCAACTGAACTCTGGAGGGGCCCCAGTCAGGAAGCACTACAGGGAATGGTTACTAATGATGAGTTTGAACTTTTGCACCTGCTGAGTGCTTTCAGTTTTGCAAAACTCGTTTTTCTGCAATTTCGCGTGATTCCCGGGGCGCGAACGTGCGCGAGATCGAATTCGGAAGCCGCGAATTCGTGCAAATATGCAATTTGTTTTTTTGCGGCGGGTTAGTTAGCAAGGTTTTGTGCGTTTTAGCGAGCCGCTTGTAGCGCAACGGCGCAAAGATACCCTCACGGTCGTTCACGGGCGCGGCCATCTTGTTTGCATGACGTATTTCTGCTTCCGGGCGCGATGTGTATTCTCGCAAAGTGTGCGGCTCGCTAGTACAATTTCGCGTGTGTTCGCGAGGAAAATCTCGCGCGAACTTACCCACGCGGTCGTGAACGGGCGTGGCCATCTTTTTTCTCATTCATTGCTATTGTTCTGGCCATGCTTTTTCTATCCTCTCTGAATCTCTGCCATCCTTTGCTTGTTTGAAGTTTTTTTTAATCTATTTTACTTAGTATCTATCCCTCTATTTTTCTAGCTCTATATTTTTGTGTTTTCTGCTACTTTTGGTTAATTTTAAACTACTTTTTTAAACTCTTTTCTTTTCTTATCCTACCTATTCTATTTTCTTTATTATTTAGCTTCCTTTCTGCCCAGACCATGGTAAAGGGAGCCGGGAAGCATCCCGAGAAGGTAGAGGGTCCCGCACCCCGTGCCCGGCTCCCATGCGGGCGTTTGAGGGGGGAGCAGGTCACACCCTGGGAGATCTTCAGCCCGGAGGAGGTGGCCGCACTAGTTTATTATGTTCAGCGCCGCCTCCCCAGGACCATCATGGCAGGCGGCAGGATCGCTAGCGGGTACGGGATCCAGGAGCGCCGGAAGCGGTGGGAGAAGGTGTGCCGGGCCATGTACCAACACTCTCGGGTCCGGCGCCCCTACAACCAGGCCACCCACCGTTGGACGGATCTCCTGGACCGGGAACGCGATCTGCTCGACCTGCTCGGCCTTGAGATCCGCTGGCTTGGTGAGTAGTAGTAGCTATTTAGTAGCTATTTCTTTACTATGTTTTCTCCTGCTCTGTGTGTTATTATCTTGCAAATTTTTGTTTTTTACCAAGAGCAATAATGCTGCTGATTACATTGTAGGTAAATTATATTTCAAAATCTTCTGTGCATTTCAGGTGCACTGCTCTCCTTTTCAGTAGCGCTGCTACTATGCTTATTTGTTTTCGATTTTGTGTTCATTTCATTGGCCTGTGAAATTATGCATGAGTGTAGTTTAAAGAACTGCGTAATGCTAGACACTAAGGGTCAGATTTTTAATTACCGGCGCATCCCTGCAAAGTAGCAGGGATGCGCCAGTAATTGTGTGCCACGCCACCACCACCCATGGTGCGCCGTATTTACAATGCGGCGCACCATGGGCCCAAAACGTCACCAAAGCGTTACGCATCTGTGCCGTAAAGGCGGCGCATTGCTGGAGTTGCGTCGCAACGATGGCGCAGATCCAGCAATGCCTTGGGCTGCCCTATCTCCCCAATGCTGCGTCAAGCCGTACGTCTGCTTCAAGCAGGCGCAGGGTTTGAGTCACGCATCATTGTCCTCAAAGTGACTGATTGAAATCTTGTAGATTTCCCTCAGCCACTTTTAGGATGCGTTCCTGCGCAGGAACGCCCTCCCTTGCGCCGGAAAGCCCCCTGATGGCGCAGGGCGTTACAACGTGATGCATCTCCCATATGCGTCACGTTGTTAATATACGCCGCACCATTGCGCCTCTTTTGTTCTGCCGCTGCGTCACAAAAGTCACGCAACAATGGAGCAAAAGAGCCGCAAGGGGCTTCTAAATCAGCCCCTACAGACTCAAGTCCAGTCCTTCCTTTGTACACATGGCGATAAGAAGAAATAGTGGTGGTGGATTGATAGTTTGAGTATTTTAATGACTGGTTAATGTAGTAGGAAACTTTAGTGTTGTCACTGATCTGATCACGATTGACTTTGTCTGTCACTTCGCGTGCTGCGGACTGCTGCCTGCCAGTCCTAGGCAAACCTTTTTAGTACTTTGTTTAGTGAGTTACATAAGAACTTTCCAAGTTGACAGTCCGCAAATCAAGCAATACTAATAACATAGTAGACCACATGAGATCGGTCAATATATCCCGTGGAATAGTTCTCTATTTGCTATTTCGCCAAAATATTTTGTTATTGTTCTTTTGAAATGTTTGATTTGGTTGACAAATATCATCCATGTTTTCTGGTCTTTCTTTCTTTCATGTTGTACATCAGCTCCCCCCAGGGGCAAGAGGACACAGGAGGAGGAGGGTGCTGTTCAACAGGATGCAGGCCAGGATCGGGCAGGCGAGGGCTCCTTTGCTGGCCCCGGTAAGTTTTAATTTTAATATAGAGTACCTATTTTTTCCTAGCGTTCCTCATTCGATTTTTTCTAAATCGTCTTTGATCTTCTTGTAGACTGGATCTAAATTCTTATCCTGCCTCGACTATGACTCCCTGTGGTATTACTAGATTATTCTTATTAGTCTGTCTGTGTAGCTAACTAAGATTGCACATTTGGTAATTCCATTGGACTCTCATTCTAGTCAGCAATAGCTCTATGCACTGAGTGCAGTTCTCTGGGATTGTCCATACTGTCTTTTCAAGTCTTCTAAATGTTTATGCTTTGACAATTGCCAACAATAAAAAGGTGAATGACCACCAAGAAATAATAAGATACTACTTTACTTTTGGTTTGGATAGGAGGACAATCCATTCTACTACTGTTGCAGGGACAAATCTGCACAAACAGAACTATGGGCACTAAATAATGCATTGCTTAGCTTATCAATTATAATAGGCGCTGTTAGACTTTCCACATACCTCAGTGATAACAGACTTTGTAGTTGAACCCCCAATCTCCTTACTGACTAGATAGTGTGGCAGTGTCATTTAGCTCCCAAGGTCACCGATGATTGATCCCCAATGATGATTAGATTATCCAATGCAGGACAAGAGTACGGAGTCAGAGTCAAGAAGTGTCAGAGGCACGGACTCATGCTTGCAAAAATTCCAAAACCTTTAGCTCAGCCACTCTATTCTGGAGGACCAAAAACCACAGAGTCTATTTAAGTTTAAAAGCTTTATTAAAAGTAAACACATTTATTAAAATCAAGTTTGTCATAAAACTAAACGGTTAACTGAAAATGGAAAAGTGCTTAGTGCTGACGATTAATTGGACACATTTCTTGTGGTCGAGCCGAGCTCTCACCTGGTTTGAACTTGATCTTGCTCGTGTTCTTAGAAGTCAAGCTTCTGTCTGTTAGGAGAATAAGTGGTGTGTGTTAAAAATAAAAAGCAAGCATTCATTAATTGTGCCAAAAAGTGCAGCAAGACAACAGCCTTCCCTGGAAAAAGGGACATTTTTACTTTAGAGTAGACAGTCACAAATTATTACATTGTTTTCTGTTTTTTTAATATTTCTTTATTCCCCCTAGACCAAATATTATATAGTAGTGAGTGGTGTATTCTAACATTCTTAAATGTACTTTGTAGGTGGAACATCTGGTGGCGGGGCCAGCGCGGAGGTGGTGGTGGTAGATGAGGGGAACACTTCTGGGGAGGATGCGGTGCAAGTGCCGGACGACACCAATGTGCCTGTGAGGGTTCACACGGTGGTGGCGGGCAGAGGTAAGCTATATATTCCTTACTTATTGAGATTGAAGACTGCAGAGTGTGCTTTCTGCACGGGTGTATTATAAATCAACCAGGTAGTAGCCTCCTCTAAACGTACTTCGACTTAGCTGTGAAGTTTTTGGCGAGAAGAATCCCAATCAGATCTGAGATGAACTTGATGGATGGGATGAACAAAAAGCGAAAGAAGGGTGTAAGTAAGTGTGGAAGGACGAGAAATGTAATGATGACTGGCAAAGAAGAATGATATGTGTTTGCTTGGTCCCCGAGGTAGCTGGGAAGGAAAGAATATGGTATGGTGCATGGCTGGGTGAATGATGAAGCAAGGATGGGTGGAAGGAGAACAGCCTGCGTGGGTGAAACAGAAACTGTATGTGTGCATATACTTTGAATGGATGGATGCCTGGATCATGGTACTATCTGACTCTTAGATAGCATATACTCTTAGATAGCATATGTGTATGTAGAGAGAGTAGACGGTCACTGGATGAACTAAGTGTTACTTTCAAGAGCATGTAACACCGCACCCGCACGTCCGTTCCAGTTTATGAAAGGCAAGGAAAAGAAGTTGTAATTTTGTCCAAATACTACAATGAATAGTAGCAGTAGTTTGTATTGCAACTGCAAGCACAGCATATATCCGGTTCTTACGGTGGACACTCCCTACCTCTCTTAATAACTTTAGTTTAGTAGTAGTACGTCATTCATGTGTGGGTGTATCACTGTTCACTCAATATTAAGCAAAGCACCTAAAGTCATCCCATATGTAATCAAATAAATCCCATGTGAAGTGATAGATAATCAGATTATTTAGCTTCTTCATTTTCCTTTTCTAGTACTCATTTGCACTGTAGGGTGAAAGCTAAATTAATTAATCAGTAGCCCTTTTAACAGAGTATACTCAGTGCCACCCATAATAGAAAAGTAAGAGCTTCACCACCTGCATGTACTGGACCGGTACAGTAACGCAAGTCTGTCTCACTCATCATGGTGTGCGTCTGTTTTTCTGAGGTGCAAGTTCACTGCGCTGGCATTATGCCGGCTTGCATAAGATAACGTACCAATTTTCCTAAACAAGAGAGAAGAAGAAGAATAAGACCAGTGTACTGTCATAGTGGACTGTAATGGAAGTCCATAGTGCTCGTAGAATTTGTTCCTTAAACTCCCACTAATGTTAGAGCAAGGATGAAGAAGTGGGAGGTTAGATAGATACTGTCCTCAAAAGTTATGTACTGTGCTTTCAATTTGCTACTTGTACTGTGGCACAACTTTCTGCTCCATCATTTTGTGTTAATCTTAAGGAGCATTGGTTACAGACTATGTCTTTCTTTCTTCATATAGTTGCTCCTTCCAAATCAAACAGACCATCAAGGATGGAGCTGGCTCGAATGGCCCGGCAACGGAGGCTGGATGCCACTGTCGCCAAATATCGGCGGCTGGTGGCCCTGGAGGAGGAGGACACGCAGTCTATCGGTACAACATCCACTGGGACAGCTGCATCCTCCTCCGGGCCCCCACGGGCTGCCAGCCAGCGCAGTCCTCCAGCGGTACGGAGCCGGGCTACCAAAGCCAACCGCCACCGCCGAGCAGCAAAGACAGCAGCTGCCCCCCACAGGAGTTGCAAGGCACGCCAGCACCGCTTATGCCTCAGAGTGTCCTACCTGGAGCAGGAGGTCCTAACGTATAAGACCTTGGTGGAGGGCCTCCGCTCCGACCATGCCACCCTCCGCAAGGAGTATGATGCCCTGGCCGCAAAAGTGAACAGCATCCTGCCGTAGTGTCCCTTGCCCCTTTTTTAGAGACTTTTGGGGGGTGGGAATTGGGAGTTGGGTTGTTTTGGGGACTTTTGAAGGACAATCGTTGGGGTTAGGGAGGGTCTGGCGGGAGATTATTTTGTTAGGGATACAAAAATATACTTTTTGAAACTTTATCTGAGCATACCTGTTTTTTACTGCTTTTGAGTCTGGTGGGTGGGGGTTTAACAGAAAGTTTGTGTTCCTGAAACTTAAGTCTGTGTAATTTTCTTCCTTTAAGCGTAAATGGCTAAATGTTTTCAACACTAAGCGCCTCTCACAGAGTAAGTGAATTCAAGAGTGCTAGGACTTTAGTAGTACTACCGTCAATCTCTCGTCTCTCCTAATACTCCATTATACTACCTCCCACCAAACGCTTATCTTACCTGTAATTTGTGTTTGAAAGTAGGGCTAGGCCCAGGGCTGACTCCACGGGAAATGGCGATTAAGGTTGGCAATCCTGGGCGGATGAAATGTCCTCATTGCGGTGGTACTAGTGGTGTGACACAGTGGCAGTTGCATACCTATGGAAAAAAAGAAAATGAATCCTGGTTTGTCCTTACTGTATCATTACAACGGTACGATAGAGAATATAGCAGGCGACAGTACACTAGAACAGTGCCACAATGTAGCCTAACAAATGGTAAAGTATTGAAAGTATAACTAGTACTTGCGTTGAATTTCTTTGACAGTGGCCACTACTACAAGAAATAGTACTGAAGCTGAGTAAGTCTAGAATATATCCTCGGATTCCTTCACCAGCCTGTTGCTTTGACCTTATCCTCCCCAGCAAGTGTGTGGAAATATTGATGTCATTTAGTCACACATCAATCAAAACCACACAGCGTGGGGGAAGAGGGTTAGGGTTTGGAAAATGGATGGGAATGGGGGTTTCTTTTTGGGTAGGTTTTGTTGAGAGAAGAAAAAAAAAGCACAGCATGGACAAACAATAATTGAAGATAAAGAAATCTTTGGGTACAAAGCTAACCATAAATCTTTTACGTGACATAAAGGAAGTGCATGCACTACTGTATGCATTGTTACTGAAAAGTAAGTAGTACTTTCGACAACCGTGAATGACAGAATACGACAGTACAGGGCTGCAGCGTTTTCACTTGCCTATCTCTGCACTCAGAGAAACACTTCTTACAATAAATTAGGCTTATAAAATAGCCGAAGTGAAACCTATAGAATGGCTGTAAGGATCAATTTAGAAGCAGAGAGAGATCCAAGAAATGCAGTCACACTCATAGAAGAAACAATGGATACTGTATCTGTATGTTGTTGTAGTTGTCCTGTTTGGTAAGTAAGTTGCACGCATCAAACAAACGCTTCGTCCATCAATGTTGGTGACCAGAAGTCACCCTGTCCACTGCCTGCCTGGCGGATGCTGAATTGCGGCTCGCTAATGTGAAGCCTGACTCCATCCTTTTTTTCCCATTGCACAGACTGAAACCCGGCCTGTAATTATTGACGGAAAAACAGGAAGTTATATTAGAACACCACTGATAAATAAATATAAGGTATGTACGCTGTGTAGTGCAAAAAGTCACACTTTGAGTGTCCTAATAGACAGTACAATATTTTTGAAAGTGCATACTCTGTCTGAGTCTCCTTTTAAAGGATAAATAAGTATGGGCAAATTAATTTAGCGGATCTTTCCCCTCAAGCTAGGTGTACTGTAAACTGTGTTTTAGAACAAAATTAGACCTTCCCAGCAGTGCTCCCACCCAGACCCTTACTAAAGCCAGTCGCAAAAATGTAGAAGACCCCCAATCAGATCTCAAAAAATGAGGCTTAGTAGAAAACTGGTGACAAAACGTACTTTGAAAGTAAAAGTAGGCCCAAATACCCCCTTACCCACCGTGGATTGTATCCAAACCACTTGCAAGCAAGCAAAAGTATCCATACCCAGCATCGCTCCAAGACTCGCAAACCCCCCCACCCAAACACATGCAATACAAATATTGCTAGTGCTAACCCTAACAAGCCCTAAGTTAAGAATAGTGGCAAAGGCTTTCTTTAACTATGCCAAATCCCCCCTTTCCCACCATGGATTTTCTTCAAATCACTTGCAACCAAAATTACAAATTCCCACGAGTGCTCTAAGACCCCAGAACTCAGTTGCAAAAATCTAGAACACCCCGAAACACATGCAATCCTGCTGCTAGGGCTAACCCTAACAAACCCTAAGTTACAAAAAGTGCCAAACCACTTCTATCCGGTATTAGACCCTCCCAGGAATGCCCCAAGACCCGCCAACCCACCCGCAAAAAAGCACAACACCCCCAAACAGCCAAAAAGGAAAATCTCATACTTACAATATTTATCGGCCTTCGGTCCAAACGCGCTGTGCAGCCAAGTCATAACTCCTGTTTTCCACCACGGATTTCCTGAAAAGCAAATGCAATCAAAATTAGACTGTCCCAGCAGTGCTCCCAGACCCCACAACTCACCCACAAACACCCGGAACCCCCCAAAGAGCACCTCAAAGGCAAGCAAGTCAGCAAAAACGCAAAAGAAATTTCGCCTCCGATTTGGTCCAAACCACTTTTATCCGGTATTAGAGCTTCCCAGCAATGGCCCAAGACCCGTCAACCCACCCGCAAAAAAGCACAACACCCCCAAACAGCCAAAAAGGAAAATCTCATACTTACAATATTTATCGGCCTTCGGTCCAAACGCGCTGTGCAGCTAGGTCATAACTCCCGTTTTCCACCACGGATTTCCTGAAAAGCAAATGCAATCAAAATTAGACTGTCTCAGCAGTGCTCCCAGACCCCAAAACCCACCCACAAACACCCGGAACCCCCCAAAGAGCACCTCAAAGGCAAGCAAGTCAGCAAAAACGCAAAAAAAAATTCGCCTCCGATTTGGTCCAAACCACTTTTATCCGGTATTAGAGCTTCCCAGCAATGGCCCCAGAGCCGTCAACTCACCCGCAAAGAAGTAGAACACCCCCACAAGTGCAGAGCCTTTCTTCATTGGGCATAATCCAGACCTCAGCTTTGAGGGAAATAGGAGTCTGGAGGAGGAGGATAGAGGAGCATGTTCTTGTGAACTTGTGAACCTGAGGAATGCAGACTGCGGCACCTTCAAATCAATAAGCAAACAAGTGAAGACAGTTCTGCTGATGGGCTTGTTTTTGTGATTAGGTGATTAAAGTTTGAATTATATTAACTGTGCAAAACAAAGAAAGACAGACACACAGGAATAAAAGTTAATAAGGACGAAAAAGAAAGTTATTGATTCATTGTCTCATTTTCAGGGCTCGGTGTCAGGGAATAAGAATAAGGGTTCGTCATCATACTCTGCGAATTCAGGCAGGATGAGGTCAGTGTCACCTAACAGAGAAGAAATTCCCTCATCTACGTTGCTGTCCTCCTCGTCTTCATCCGGCGTGCTTTCTCGTACTTTGTAATCTGGTGGTATGAGGTGCTGATTCATTTTGATCATTGTTAACCTCTCCACATTTTAGGGCATGAGGCGGCTCCGTTTGGAAGTTACAATGCCACCAGCAGCACTGAAAACACGTTCAGAAGACACGCGTGCGAGTGGGCAAGACAAGTAGTTTATAGCCAGGTTGGAGAGCTGTGCCCACAATTCTTTTTTTCCATGCCAATACGCCAATGGGTCAGCATTAACATAGACCTCTGTTGAGTCATTCAGATAGTCCTGCACCATCGACTCAAGGTCCTCCAAGGTTCCTCCACTTTGCTTACTTTTTGCTGTGACCTTTTGAGAACTAAACCCAAGCCGAGTTAGCCAATCCTCTTCTGCATCCAATGTTACTGTTGTGTCTGGTGCAGATGATCCGGTTGCCGGTGTCTTTAATGGCTGAGAGGTCACTTGTGCCACAGCCACAGGTGCAGAAGTGGATTCTTTGGACTGGGGATGGCCTGCTGATGCTGATGTACTGCCTTTTCCTTCAATTTGCTGCCGTTCTCTTTCAAACCTCTTGGCTGACAAGGCTAGCCAACGTTTGTACGTTGCAACATCTTCATCACCAAAAGGAAAGAATGCTTGGCCTGCCAGCGCCTTTTTGTAGCGTGGATCCAGAATAGTAGCACAAATGTAATGCTGTTCTGAGTGGATCATTTTAAGATGTTCATCACCACGTAGGCGCTCTAATAATTTCTCTGCCAAAACAAAAGCGTCTTGCTTTTTTTCATCTTTTTGAAACATAGAAGACACCGCCTTCAGTTGGTGCTCCAGCATGCGCAACAATGGGATAGCTTTTCCCAAATTACAGTCCTCCTTGCTGACTGCACGCGTGAAGACCTCAAAAGGACGAAGCATGTCTGTCAGGCTTTTAACTAGGTTCCATTGCGCCGCATCTAGCCTCAGGTCCTTCTGAGCTGTACCCAGTGTTAAGAAATAGTAATCGAGTACCGTATACTGCTCATACAGACGCTCAAGCATGTAGATGGTTGAGTTCCAACGTGTTGGCACCTCCTGGATGAGTGCTTACACTGGCATTCGACGTTCATGTAGCAGGCTCCTCAGATGCTTCCGGGCCTTAAAAGAATGGCTGAAATGGTTGCACATTCTTCGGCAGGTGGCCACTAACTCGCACGCTGGACTGTCTTCATCACTCAAGAATTTTTTAACAACCAGGTTTATACAGTGCGCCAAACACGGCACTCTGAAATACTGACCCAGCTCCATGGCCTTAACTACATTGGCGCCATTATCCGTGGAAACATAACCAATCTGGCCTTTTTTGGGGGACAGCCAGTGAAAGACCTTTGTGTTAAACTCATTGAAAATGTTTTCTGCTGTGTGACGTTTCTCCAAGCCAAACATGGCTAGTGTTGCATGTTTCCGAGCAGCTTTAAAAACTTGGTCCGGGTCAACACCTGCGTTTAGCTTTGCTTTAACCCCTGAAAAAGAGACCCAGTGTGCAGTGATGCACATGTAATCAGCGCCTGTGCCACTGGTCCACATGTCTGTTGTCAGATGTATAGTGTGAACAGCACTCTTCTGCAAAGCTGCCCCAATCACCTCCAGCACATCTTCATGTAGTGCTGGAACCGCAACTCTCGCAAAATAGAACCGGCTAGGAACCTTCCATTTAGGGCAGAGCGCTGCCACTAATTCTAGAAAACCAACCCCTTCTACAAAAGAAAAAGGGAGAAGGTCCAGAGCTAGCATTTTAGCCAGCTTAGTGTTATACAGACGCGTCAGTGGGTGGTTGCGTTCAAATGGCGCGTCTGAAACCAACATGGTTCTGATGTTGCCCTGGACCAAGCATTTACGGGATGATGATGATGACTTCTTTGACCCAGTTACGCTCGCTGATGAACTTTTTCGCATTGGTGTCTCACTCTCTCCCACACTCTTAGTGTGGCTCACATGGGGTGTGCTGCTGACAGGGGTACTGGGTGTAAGTGAAGTGTTTGACACGTCTTCTTCCTCCTTGTCATCATCAGATGAAACATCAACGTTTTCATGACTTGTAATTCGGGCTTCCTTGATCTGTCTCCTAAGATGACCTCTCTGGCCTCCGGTACCATAGTTGGTACCAAACTTACCACGACTAACTGCAAGCTTACAAATGCTACAAATGGCGAAGTTTTCCTTTTTTGGGCAAACACTAAAGAAGTCCCAAACTGGGGACTTGAAATGTCTGTGGGGGCCGGAGGAGGCGGCGATACTGGTGGTGGTGGTCATGCTGCTAGTGCCAGATGAAGTGGAGGATGTGGATTGCCGAACTTTAGTACGTTGTGCACTTTCACCACCACTAATTGAGGTCGAGGTGGATGGAGGTCCCTTCTGGGGAGGAAGAAATATTGAAGCGGTACGTGTTGGTGTACTAGTTAACTCCAATGATTGTGGTGTTTCCATTGCCTCCTCGTCGACAACATCATCATCACGCTCAGCAGCTTCTCGGGCTAGGGTCAAAATGTCTGTTTGCTGCATGCCCCCTGGGGCTGCAGTGACCTTTATGATGACTGGGTCGTCATCGTGAGAGTCTTCATCAGCAGCAGTATCCGCCACTTCTTGTTGAGCCTCATCACACTCCATAACTATGAGACTTTGGACGAGCTTCCTTTTACGCTTAACTACCTTTGTCAGATCATGGTGTGCCTCACTCTCAGACGGCAGTGGTGCTGGTTCCCAATGTTGATCCGTATCATCAGAAGGAGGTGTGCTTGAAGAAGATGTAGACACCACCCTTGATCTCTTCCTTGCTAGGGGTGTGGAAGACAATGAATGATCATCAAGAGGAGTGGCTTCCTCAAATGATACCTCGCCTTGATTGTCGATTTCCTGATGTGCCCCTACTTCGGGAGGAACAACTATTGTGGGCGGCACTTGTGACCCTCCATGCACCTCTGCTTGCACATCTCCTTGCGCTGCCTCTCCTTCCACTTGTACTTGCCCATGTGGTTGTTGTTGCGGCTGTGGTTGTTCAACACTCGTCAGATGAGTTAGAACAACCTGTGTTGATTGAGGGACATTGCTGCTACTTTCTTGCGATGAACCAACATCACTGGTCGATGGTGATTGAACAACTAGACTAAGTGCCTCTGCAACACTCAAGGGCTTGGACTTAAGTTGGCGTGGTGGTGGTGGTGGCACTGAGCCCAATGGAGCAGGGGTGCTGCTCCCAGCTTGGTCCCCAGCAGATCCCGCTGCTGCTGCAGGTGTACTTTTTTTTTTACTCCCCAAAAATGTGGCGGGCGGCACACCAGTCTCCTTGGTAACTTGCTTCTTCTTACTGGCAACTTTCTTGCTAGAGGAGCTACAGGGAACTTTTTTTGGGGCCATCTTCTTCTTCAGAGGTCAGAACAGCAGGCCGCAGTTGCACGAGTTGCAGAGTTGTCTGTGGCCAGACGTGACATCGCGTGACGTTATGCTGCACACACACACCGCTGCAGGACTTCTTCCTGGCACTGGTGGTTCTCTTGAGTCTTGTGCACCTAAAAGCAATGGCAGACAGAGGAACATCAGTTCAGTTATACACCCCAAAAAATCGAAAAACACAGAAAACTCAGCACAATCCCATGCCATCCAGGCCCTCCATGATGTTTAAATTCAAGACACCCCACAGAAAGACTAGGCCCATGCACCACTCACTACCCCTGGTGAAAAGGCCACAACAACAGCCCAAAAAAACAAAAATCACACTAGAATCAGCACAATCCCATGCCATCCAGGCCCTCCATGATGTTTAAATCCAAGACACCCCACAGAAAGACTAGGCCCATGCACCACTCACTACCCCTGGTGAAAAGGCCACAACAACAACCCAAAAAAACGAAAATCACAGAAAAATCAGCACAATTCCAAGCCCTCCATGATGTTTAAATTCAAGACACCCCACAGAAAGACTAGGCCCATGCACCACTCACTACCCCTGGGCATAAAGGTTGAAAGCTAGGCAAAATGGTTGCAGACCCTTGAACACTGCCTGCATTCAAAATGGCACCCTGCCTCCCAGCACATGGCTAGGGCCTGCCTGTAGCAGCACTCAAAATGGCCCCCACCCACATGGCCTGTCCCCATGAACACCCCAAAAAAATAAAAAAACACAGAAAAATCAGCACAATCCCATGCCATCCAGGCCCTCCATGATGTTTAAATTCAAGACACCCCACAGAAAGACTAGCCCCATGCACCACTCACTACCCCTTGGCATAAAGGTTGAAAGCTAGGCAAAATGGTTGCAGACCTAAGAACACTGCCTGCATTCAAAATGGCCCCCTGCCTCCCAGCACATGGCCAGGGCCTGCCTGTAGGAGCACTCAAAATGGCCCCCACTCACATGGCCTGTCCCCATGAACACCCCCAAAAAATCGAAAAATCAGCACAATCCCATGTAAGGGTGAGCGTAAAATCCGTTTCGCGGGCGAATTTGCGGATTGTCCGCGATTTCGCGATCCGCGAATCTCGCGAAATCGCGGTAAAATCCACGAATCAGCGGGGACGAATTTTCAGCCAAGCAAGGGTTACAGCAGCAGGTGCAAAAGTTGAACCTAATTTCTTTGTAACCTTTTACAAAAGGGTTACAAACAAATTAACTTCAACTTGGACACCTGCTGCTAATTGCTTCTTGGCGCCTCCTTGCCTACTTGCAACTATTCTCTGACCCTGCTCTGACCCTTGAAGCAGGGTCAGAGAATAGTTACAAGTAGGCAACGAGGCACCTGTCCAAGGAATTAAACCTCATCAGGAAGCACTTACAGATATAAAAAACAGGAAGAAGGGGGGGGATGGCAAATACACCCATTTTGAGCTGTCAAGAGGGGTTAAACTAAAAGAGACCTTTACAGCACAATTTTCATATTCATTTTGATAAAAATAAAAAGCTGTATGTTCTGTAGGGGCAACTCAGGAATCTGGCCCTTCAGAGATACGGCCTCTCTTTCTTTCTCTCGTTCTCTCTCTCCCTCTCTCTTTCCCTCTCTTTCTCTCTCTTTCTATCTATCTATCTATCTATCTATCTATCTATCTATCTATCTATCTATCTATCTATCTATCTCTCTCTCTCTCCCTCTCCCATAAACGACTGCATGGGTAACTTCGCTATGCAAGCGGCTCGCGAAGACGCAAAAAGCCTCGCGAACACGCAAAAAAACAAAAATCCGCAAATTCGCACAAATTCGCGAATTTTGCGGATCGCGAAATGCTTAATCCCATGCCATCCAGGCCCTCCATGATGTTTAAATTCAAGACACCCCACAGAAAGACTAGGCACATGCACCACTCACTACCCCTGGTGAAAAGGCCACAACAACTGCCCAAAAAAACGAAAATCACAGAAAAATCAGCACAATCCCATGCCATCCAGGCCCTCCATGATGTTTACATTCAAGACACCTCACAGAAAGACTAGGCCCATGCACCACTCACTACCCCTGGTGAAAAGGCCACAACAACAGCCCAAAAAAACGAAAATCACAGAAACATCAGCACAATCCCAAGCCATCCAGGCCCTCCATGATGTTTTTATTAAAGAGACCCCACAGAAATACTCAGTCCACCCACCACTGAGTACCCCTGGGCAAAAGGCCCCAACAACAGCCCAAAAATCGAAAATTCCAAAATTGTAGTTGCAGCAACTGTAATGCCCCAAACAAACTTACCTGATGAAATTACTAATCCAAAAGTGATCCAAAGAAAGTCAAAAAGGCCTCAAATCCAAATATCCAGCAGCATCCACAAAAAGTAATCCTTCCAGGTGAAGAATCCGAATGAAAGTGACCAGCATACGAAGAAAGCACTGGGAGGAGCCTGCTGGACAGGAACAGGAAGTTGGAGACTGTGGGGCACTTCCTTCCCCCCCCCCCCAAAATGAAGTTCTTGCAAAAAAAAGTGCAGGCAAATGTCAACCTGAGGAGTTATTCTGATAAAAATCATCATTTCCAGAAGGTTTATGCTGCTTGCTGGTGGATTTCTTGTGCAGAATTTCAAATTTTGTAATTTCACGCGTGCAAGATTGTTGCTGCTCGTCGCATCTACGTGTTCGCAATTGCGAACTCCCGCGATGCGTGCTGTGCAAGGTGGCAAGCCGCAATTACGTAATCGCGGTTGCCAAACTCCAGCGGGATCCCGCAGCAAGATCCAAAATGGCGCAGCACTCGCAAAATATCGAGAAAACCAACTCGGCAAACGCTGAATGACGGTAAGTGAACGCCGCACGCCACAAAATTGTATCACCAAGAAAAAAAAATCCACTGCGTGCGAATTTGCGGATTTTGCGGGAAATTCGCGAATCTCGCGGATTTTGAATTTACCGAAAATCCGCAAAATCCGCGAGCGGAACGGATTTTCCGCCCATGCTTAGTCAATGCATGGGAACATCCACGCTCCACCTTTTGATCTCATCCCTGGGGCAGAGCAACGTAAGGCAGCATTTTGTGCTGCCTTGCTCTACTCCTGATTTGTCAAGCTATATAGGGCCATGCACTGTGGTCTTGCTTGGCTTGAAAAACCTCACTTAGGTTTTGTATCTCTCTAGCGCCATCTTGAGTGGTGTAAGGGTGATGCAATACCTTGAACATTTTCTGGCCCTTAATATTTGGATGAGTTACAAAAAGGGGGGTTCACCCAATATCGTCACTGGGACCTGGGTATGTATATTGCTGAGAGAAAGGGGTCCCAGTAATCACACAGAAAATTATTTGCAAACAATCAAGAAGAATCAATTATAAAGACAAAAAAGTCAATCTGCTAACATTGTTTTTAATTACAATGAAGCTAAGCCAATTATTAGGGCAAACATTCTTGATATAACACTTACAAATTCAGTATAGTGCCCTGGAAAGGGGAGAGGGGAAATGTGCAGTGAGTGTAGGAATGGGTAAGTGACATAAAAACAAAGCCGAAAGGCTACAATTAATCAAAGACAGGTAAACTGATTCAGATTGTCAATGACCATAGGTTCAAGTATAATACTACAAAATAACATGCTTCATAAATATACTTAATAGCCTAATTATTGGGATGAAGCTGAAAACACAAAGAACAGTCGACGTTTCGACCCCTGTTATAAAGGCAGGCTGAAATTGATCCCTTGCAATGGGGTCTTCATCAGGACGGGAGACAGGGACACAAACCAGGGATGCTTGTTTTCAAGGGCGGAGAGGGAACTATTACTCCCACTAGACAGGCTTAATGGAGCCTAGGCTGAAGCGCCAACCTCTGATGTCGAACACGAGTAAGGGATGGTTACATTTGAAGAAGCGTCATTAATGAGCACCACTTGTAATTCCCAGATGAATTAGGTTGAGTCGGGAACACCAAAAACCGTATGATTCAGAAAAGGCCTCAGGGTTACATCAATTCCTGAGTCTGCAAAAGGAGGTCTCAGTTAAGTGTTGCATGAAGAAATCACCGAGCTCGTTTACTGCACTCTGCAGATTCTCACTGGGGGTCGCGTACCTGGTTAATCAAACCGGCATCTGTCGATGACAGAAAACAGAGGTCTCCATTAAATTTATTCGGAGATAGTAAAGCCAGTATGTAGGTGAATTGCTGAGTCTGCGAAAGAAGATCTCAGTTACGAGTTGCATGAAGAAATCACCGAGCTTACATACTGCACTCTGCAGAATCTCGCTGGGGGTCGCGTAACTGGTTATTCAAACCGGCATCTGATGTGCAAGGAGTTAATCCGAGTATCAACAGCAGCCGCCGTTTGATTAACCAGGTACGCGACTCCCAGCGAGAATCTGCAGAGTGCAGTAAACAAAAATATCGAGAAAAAAAATCGATATCCAAAATATCGTTATTAAAAATATTGTTATTTTAGTGAAAAAATGTAAAATAAACTAAATAACACTTATAAATAAAATAAACATAGTTAAAAAATGTGTATCATGTTTACACTTAATAAGTAATATATATATAATTTTATAAAACATTAATTAAAAAAATACATATAATATATACTTACTTAATCAGTTTTAATAATTATTTTAATAACTTATAAATTATTACAACACATTATAAATTACAAATACATCTATACACATAAACAATAACATAAATACACGTTAAATAATTATGTATCATACATTTTAAAAAATTACTTTTAATATTTTTGAAATTAATTATATACTACATTAATTAAAATATTACAAAAAATATTAAATAGCAGAGGGAAAAAAGCTAACATTCCAACTACAAAAAAAACCTTAAGGAAAATGTTGGATAGCGTAGGGCATAAAATTACTATTCCCACTCCGGAGAGTGCAACAGTAGGGAAAACGTAGGATAGCGTAAGGGTAAAAATGACTATTCCCACTCCAGAGAGTGCAAAAGTAGGGAAAGCGTTGGATAGCAAAGGGATAAAAATACTATTCCAACTCCAGAGAGTGCAACAGTAGGGAAAGTGTTAGTTAGCATAGGGGTAAACATTACTCTTCCCACTCCAGAGAGTGCAATAGTAGGGAAAGCATTGGAAGCGTAGGGGTTAAAAATTACTATTCCAACTCCAGACGGTGCAAGAGTAGGGAAAGTGTTGGATAGTGTAGAATTTAAAAATAACATGCTTAAAAATTAAATAAATGTAAAAATATCCAATTGATTATTCATTAAATAACTCTAAAGTATTTACAAATACCAATAAATAGTTATAAAAATCATAATTACCAATGAATAAAGAATGAACAATACATTATTATTAAATACCAATACATAATAATTAATAAATATTAATGACCAATTAGCAAATAATGAGCACTCAAATGATTTTTTATACCAACAATATTAATTATTAAACATCAATTGCAATTAATATTTACTTATTAATATATCAATTACATTCATCAATAAATAATATTTAATAATATGTAATTACAAATGAATGATAAAACAATAATAAGTTAATGTTCAAAACCTGAACATTGTATTTTAAAATAATTAACAATTAATAATTAATTATCAATACCCAACAATACATTTCATAATTACTTAATTAGATTTCAATTATTTCCAGCGCAATTCCCCTACAATGCTCAACACTTGACATAATTATCAGTTAATCAATTAAAAAAAATCAATTACCAATTAATAAATATGAATTTTCAATTATTAATTAATTAACAATAATATAATTATCAATACCAATTATTTAAAATAAATTATTACTTAATTACAAATAAATTATACGGTCCATTACGAATTGTTGATGGACCGGTTACAGGAAATTGGAGTCCATGGCAGTGCCTGGAGATTACTAGAATCCTTCCTTTCAAATAGAACGCAAACTATCTCTCTAGGTGAATTCTCATCCAAATCCATCTCATTTGCTTGTGGAGTCCCTCAGGGTTTGTCCCTGAGCTCAACACTTTTTAACATTTATGTGTCTCAACTCGCACCCCTGATAGAATTATTTGGATTCAGCCTGACCTCATATGCTGACAACACCCAAATTGTGGTGTTCTTAAGACCAGGAAGGGTAACAGAAACCGGGGTAAAGATGGAGGACTGTATGATATCCGTGGGAACTTGGATGACTTAAAACTGCCTCAAGCTTAATGCCGGAAAAACTGAGGTGGTGGTGTTTGGGAAAGACCTCAGCTTTTGGGTTCCGGCTTGGTGTCCGAATTCATTGGCCAACTTTCAACTTCCAGTAAAAAGGTAAAAAATCTGGGAGTCTGGATAGACATCAAACTAAGCTTCAGAGACCATGCAAATACCGTGGCTTCATCCTCTTCATACATTCTTAAAACTAATTCCTGCCCAAAGACACTCAAAGAACGGTGATTAAGGCATTAGTCATGTCCAAATTAGACTATTGCAATGGCCTCTTCATCAATCTTCAAGAAGGACTTATGAATAGACTGAAACTTGTGCAGAATGCTCCCGCTAGTCTGCGTACGGGCATACTAAAACATGCATCAGTATTGGCGGAGATCGGTAAACTCCACTGGTTGCCCGTAAGGAAAGGGGTCCAATTCAAAGCGCTATGCATGGTTTATAAAGCCGTGTAAGAAGCTGGACCCGAATATCTTAAACAACATTTTCACTGGTACATCCCAAAGAGAACACTGCGCTCTAAGGAGGCAAAGTTGGTATCAGTATCATTCATAAGAAAAGCCATTTCAGAAGGAAGAAGGTTTGTTGTCAGCACGACTAAGGCCGGGAATGACCTCCTGTTACATCTTAGAGGCATAACAAACCTCCTGGCATTTAGAAAAGGACTAAAAACATGGCTATTTTCAACCTAGTTCAGAAACTCTACTCCATGCCTTATGCCTTTCTTTAGGTCTTCCAACAGCGCCAGGAGACCTTCAGGTAACAGTCACACTCTACAAATATCCATAACATAACATTACATAACTCCACAAAAGGTCCTATCAATTACAAATTATATACAATTGCAATTCTTTGGTGGGTAATCACAATTTTTATTGTGTCTAAATAGTGTATACTTGCAAACTACTATGGACAATCAAATCACATAATTTAAACAGTATGAATTAGATATTTTGCAACTTAATTCAACTATTTCAGAAAGCCCAGAGAGAGTATATATTAAGGGCCTGATACTGATGCGGGTTGGAAAGCTTCCCGACCAAACCGTTTTGGAAATGGTTTCTGACCCACTTGGATCGGGAGAGTCCGGCTGACAGAGTACGATGCATCCGGATGCTTCCAGATACGATTTGGTTGGACTCCCATTGACTTCAATGGGAGCATATGTTCCTAACTGCATCATACTTGAGCCTCGGGTTGGAAAGGCACGTTCCCAATCCTGGAAGGAGCAAATGCCATTAGGAGGCCTTCCTAACCGCATCAGAATCAGGCCCTATGTGGGAATGCTTTCATAAATGCATCAGAATCTGGCCCTTAGTGTAGATGCACACATTGTGCCAAACAAACTATATATATATAGTGATTTACCACAAAAAAAACTGAAAAAGAAGACAGGGTAGCTTGTCGGAAACGTGTGACTTATCTTATTGTTGAAAATAGATATGATGTGTGTGCTGATCAAATGCATGTTATTATTGCTTTGAAAACCTGGACCACAACGTTATGTCATCACTTCCCAGTACCTTCAGAATTACAAAATGCAAATTGATATGAATATTTATTATTTCTAGCTCTACATCCACAATTATTACAATGCATCCTAAATCAGACAAAGTTCAGTCACAAGCATTAGCCGGTATACTAAAAGGGAAGGTTCTTTTTACGACAATATATCTTTTTTTATAAATCATTGAAACTGTAGGAGTACAGCTCAAATTTGAACAACTTTTGTTGTAATAATTAATAGATACAAAATGTGGCAAGATTTAATAGCCATTTGAAAAATACAAGATGCTATTTTGTAACTCTTATGAAATAACATACAGTACAAAAATATGGATCTTGATGAATCCATAGATACCACTGAACTACTATTTACAGATGAAAGTGACATTGGGCAGTTTGAGAAAATTATTAAACACTCCAAATAAATATATGAGCACTACAGTATACACCCACGGCATTCTAAAGATATAATGGGTGATGCATAAGAACTGTATCAAATGAGAGAGGCTACAGGAGATCCAGTTAATACCTGGGAAAAAAAACTTTAGAGGCTAGATGTTATCTAATTTTATTTCCAAAAGGAAAAGGAGGGCAATACAATGATCATCCTATTCAAATTTCTGTATTGTAATATCGCTTCTCAAAACTATTTTCAGAGGACCCACGTTTTAGACAAAACTTCTCTTATATTTTCACTCGATTATAAGGTGAGCTATCTGTGACCTCTTATGCTGTTGCACATATGATGCGAACTGGAACATGATTTAATAACTTAACAGCTAAACATTTCCAAAATAAGGTGGAAAGCATGACAAAAACCTCAAATCAAACTTAGTAGATATTATGACATATCAGCGAGGTACAAATGAAAACTGATTCCAAAGATATGGAGAACTAAGAAGTATGTTGAGGAATTTGGGACCACCTACTTAGTTTCTCACTTTGAGCTCTGCAGAATACCTATGGGATGATTTATACAGTTTCGGACTTAAAGCTAACAATAATTTAACAAACGTTGCATTTAAGACAACTAGTGAATAATGTTCCTTAGATCCAGCAAATGTTTGCTGATTTTTTTTAATTACAAATTTTAAACTTTACTTCAGTTCTTAACAAATACAAATAAAAATCCCCTAGGAGGGGTATTGATTTCTTTTGCAAAAAAGAGTACTAAGCAAGAGAAGGAAACTTCATCGAATCCAATAACATCTTGGACATCTACCAATCGGATTCCCCAGTAACCACAGCACTGAGACCGGCCTTTCTCGCAGCCACCGATGACATCCGCGCCCTCCTCGACCAGGGCCAAATGGCAGCCCTCATCCTCCTTGACCTCTCAGCTGCCTTCAAACACCATTTCCCACTGCACACTAGCCACCATACTCCACGACGCGGCATCCTGGACACGTTCATTTCTCGCAGGCAGAACTCAGCAAGATAGATTCCAATCCTACCTCTCAGAACCGGCAGACAACAGATGTGGAATACAGCAGGGATCCTCCCTCAGCCCTACCCTCTTCAACATCTACATGGCCCTCCTGGCAACCATTTTCAGAAACCATGGGCTCAACATCACTACACCAATGGCACCCAGCTCATTTTTTCCCTCACCAAGTAACCCAACATCACCAGGCACAACTTACAAGAAGGGATGAAAGCCATTGGCACCGGGTTGAAGAAGAGCTGCCTCTTACTCAACTCCAAGAAAACAGAAGTCCTCATCCTGGGCTCCATGGACTCAGCATGTGATGACACCTGGTGGCCCCCTGTCCTCACAATACTCCTCACCCTGACAGACCATGCATGAAACCTCGGCATCATACTGGACTCATTACTCACTATGAACTGCCAGATCAATACTGTATCCTCGGCCTCCTTCAACACCTAATCCAGTCCAATATGACATGGGATGCAAAAGAATGAGGGGTTTTGGGTGGGAGAGTGCATTAATATCCCTGTATTATTTGTAATACCTGGATATTATTCAGTTTTGATTTTAATAATACTTTTAGTAATTTTAAAATAATTAAAATGTATAATTATGATTGTGTAACACCCACCCTCTGGCCCTGGTTGCAAGGAAATTAGGGGTTTTGGGTGGGGGAGTGCATTCATACCCAGGTAGTAATCAGTTTTGATTTTGATATTAACTTTATTAAATTAAAAATAATTACTCTTAATAATTATGAGGGTGTAACACCTAACCTCTAGCCCGGCATGCAAGGGAATTATGGGGGGTTGGGCAGGGTAATGCATTAATACCTGGGTATTAATCAGTTTACATTTTAATATTCATTATAATTATATAAGTGCGAAAAATACGTGCATATTGTATCCGGAACAGCAGGACGCAACGTCCGTAAGTAAATAAGCAGCATTTTCTGGCCCAGCAAGTATTATTCGTCTCTGCGACACTCCGTATGACCCTATTTCTATGGGAGCTCAAAAGATCCGTAAAAGCAGAGTCCAACACGAACAGTATCCTCGGTACGCGACATACACACCATGAACCCCATCGTCCGTGTCATCCCAGTCCTATACGCCTACAACCTGGTGCACAGAAACCGATGACGGCGCATACGGTGAGAACAACGTACTGCAACAACAGAAGTGTACTTGTACGGTGTGTCTTACACGCTCGCGTATGGCACCATTGCAATAGTCATACGATGCACACACACGTCAGGAATGTTGGGGTATGGTGTGTTTCACGTGCTCCCGTACGGCACTATTACAATAGTGATACGATGCGCACACATGCCAGGGTTGTTGGGGTACGGTGCGTTTCACATGCTCGCGTATGGCACCATTACAATAATGATATTATGCGCACACACGCCATGAATGTTGGTGTACGGTACGTTTCACAAGTTCACGTATGGCACCATTACAATAGTGATGCGAGGCCCACACATGCCAGTGATGTAGGGGTATGGTGCGTATCACGTGCTCATGTATGGCACCATTACAATAGTGATACGAGGCACACACACGCCATCAACCCCATCGTCCATGTCAGCTCAGTCCTGTACGCCTAGGACCTGGTGCGAGAACAACAACCAGGGCCTGGGGAGGTGAGGGGCGAGAAACATCACCCATACCAAAGTACCACCCCATAATCTGTATGCCATACATCACCACCAATTTCCAGTTACCTGGGGGGCGTGTCAGGCAACCCCTGCGTACAGCACAAACGGAAGAGTACACGTCGATCTGGCCCTGCATATTACCTTCACATTGGTATGTGCAGGTCTGGGCAAGCAGTGTCCAGCTCCAAGGGGGGGTGGGTGTACATCACTGCCACCAGTGGCCAGTCATATGCGGGTGGGTGCATAGGACTCCCAGTAGTGGTCAGATATATGAGGGGTGGGTGCATAGGACTCCCAGCAGTGGTCAACATTATCGGGGTGGGTGGATATGACTCCCAGCAGTGGCCAACAGTATGGGGTGGGTGCACAGGACTCCCAGCAGTGGCCAGACATATGAGGGGTGGGTACATAGGACTCCCAGCAGTGGCCAACAGTGTGAAGGTGGGTGGATATGACTCCCAGCAGTGGCCAACAGTATGGGGGAGGGTGCACAGGACTCACAGCAGTGGCCACACATATTAGGGGTGGGTAGATATGACTCGCAGCAGTGCTCAGATATAGGGGGTACATCATCATCACCATACCACAACTACATGGGGGTATGTGCACATCCCTAACTTGTGACTATAATGATAGTGCCATAGCAATACATCACTTACAGCAGTGACACACTCCCTGGAGGATGGATTACTTTCACACACTGCATGACACACCACATGTGGGTGTGATGCCAAATTCCACATGCATACCCGCCCATGGAGGATGCAGGCGAAATCCACACCATACCATCATGACACAATAGTGTATAGTGATGTTACAGCCTACCAAACAAAGAGAGCGAAAGGGAACACACACTGTCACGCACATCTCAGGACTGATATGAATGTCCAGGTGGTAGTCAGACCACCAAGATGTAGTCTCTCGTGGAAGGAATAGGGTTGAAACCCCTTAGATACAATGCACAAAATTGTGAGTCATGTGCCCAAATACTCTGCATAACAATTTCCAACATAGGAGTAGGCTGTGATTACACACATGCATAGTGGTGAAAAGGTTGAAGGAGTCCATGAAGGCATTTGTACATACTCAAAACACAAGTACAGTGATTTGCAAGCATGGCACAGACGAATGAGCAGTAGACATCTGTGAGCAGGCATGGCCATTGTTGAAGGGAACCGTCACCAAAAAAGGAAATGTGCACACATGTCAGCACAACAATTGTGCAACTGTCTGCAGTGAATATGTCAGGTGCCACAGAGGAAGGAACACTCCTTGGGACAATGTCTCTAGCCGAACTGAACACACACAACCAATTATTAATTGCAGAGACATTGTAATGGCACACAGATACCATGGTCCACCTCATGACCATCAACAAAAAACATTTTTCAGAAGCCCAAAACATTACCATGACACCAACTCCAGGTCCCTCATCATCAACACCAAGTACCTGAAATGCAATAGTGTTGAACGTAAAATAAAAGGCTTTATTCAGCAGGAACAAAAAATGTGTGCAAAACTGAGCCTCTGCTCCAATAAGGCCAATGGCCAGTCCGGACAAATGTCCTTGTAGGGGGATAATGGGTAGGCCATCTACCCCAACTTTCCTGCACATGGAGTAGTTAATGGGATGTGGACCCTTGGGGGGCATCATCGGGGGCAGGACCAGGCACCTCAGGGACAGGAGTGGTAAGGGTAGGTGTGGTGGGTGCAGGGGTGGACGTATCCTCCTCAGTAGTGTGTGCAGCGCCGAAGGTGGACTCATACTGTGCGCTGCACACTGCAGCCAGTTTGGCCAGCCCAACCCCTACACCCGAGGACACAATTGGAGTGGAGGCAGAGGGCTGTGAGAGTTGCACACTGTGACTCTGGCTGCGTGTATGCGGTCTAAGCCCAGTCCCTGTGGGTGTGCCTGCAGCACCCTGAGTGTGTGTGCCAGGAGGTGTGCGCTTCGCCATATGTGGGGGTGTGCTGTCTGTGTCTATTGGGGTGCGTGATGTTGTCTTCCTGCGTGTGCGTGGGACAGGTATGGGAGAGGGGAGTGTGGATGGGTCCAAAGGAGTGGGGGACTGACCTCTGCAGGAGGGAAACTGCTGCCGTCAGTCATGAGTCCATGAACTGCATAATCCGACGTTGGCCAGACATCGTTGATGACATGCCCTCCATGAAAGACAACAACTATGGCAGGATTTGAGTGTTGGCATGGAGGACATTCAGCATCGATGTCTGACCAACTGTAACTGGCAGAGTAAGTCCACAGACTCCACACTGAGGGCAGCAGGGGTGACAGGGGCAGGGGCTGCGGTGCTGGGGCTGAAGGAGACATGGGGGGCTGCACAGACAGAAGGGATGGGAGCAACTGGGAGGTTGGAGATGGTGCCGGAGGGGGTGGGTACAGACTCGGTGCTGCTGCTCGGTGTTTCTTGCAAATTCCCCTTCCTCATGGGAGTCAGAATCGGATCCATCGGCGTGGTAAGATGTGTCGCCTTCCAACAGGTCCGCAACTGACTCCCCTCACCCTCCGTGCCACTGGCTCCCTCAGACTCCTCCCCGCTGTTGGCATTGTGGCTGGGTCCCTCCTCCTGGTCCATGCAGCTGTCTCCTCCAGTTTCGGATGATGATGCTGTGGGCAAGGTGAAGAAACAGAAATGCATCAGTCACCTGTACACATCTGACACATGAGCACAAAATCACTAGGTCACACTGCAAATCATGACATTGATCATGAGTAACAGCCAGATAACTCTACACATATTTGAGCCTTGTACTGGCCAGTTGCTATAGACACAATGCTACTTGGACACAAGGATCCAAAAAACACACCAGGCCACAACTTGAATGAGAAATACACAGAGAAGCTAGTGTTTATTTACAGGAGAGGAGATCAATACAATGAAGTGATGCCACCTCAAGTTCACAAGGAAAGAAGCAGCAGTGGTGCCCCTCAGGGCTAACTAACCCACCGAACTCCCCAAGGTGTCACCACACTCATAGCCCTGAAAGTACATTGGGCAAAAAATAATTTTAAATAAATGTTGGTACCTTGGGACTCGCAATACTTTACACAATCGACATGTATTAAATGTGCTAAATTGCCATTTTGTGAAAAGAACACTTATGTGCCTGCATGAAAGATGTCTCACAAGGAAATGCAGACTAAAAACACATTTACACATTCATTGAAAAAACTGGCACCCTTCAAAATAAAACACCGTTAGAAACAAATGGCGTTGCAGATTGTCCATATACATGGTGCAATGGAGGTCCTGATGTCTTGACACTCATTAGTTTGTATAATTGACAACAAAGGAGTTTCAAGACCTCAAGACAACTGTGGGGACATTTATATGGAGATCAAGGCACACCATTAATCTCTAACAATGGCCTCTTTGAAAAGGTGCCTGCGTCGTACATGAAAGTGGAGTGTCGTTTTGTGTGCACTACCTTGTGAGACATCTATCATGCAGGCACATAAGTGTCATTTACACAGTTCGTCATATTAACACATTCTAAACATGAACAACTTTTAACAAGTGTTGTGAGTGCCAAGGTACAATCATTTATGTGACACAACTTGAAACATGTCAGTACTCACATGGGCATCCATTCCCTGATGACACAGTTGCTTGCACATAAAACCTACTGGCTGTCATGTGGAGTAGCACACATGTCCCAACTCTGGACAATGCTTAAGCTAATGGGCCTGCAATTGTGATGAACAAAATCATTGCTGCATTTGGGAAAACACCGTTATCCCCAAGCAAAATGTCAACACAGAAGTGTGCACACTAAGACAAAACAGCGTTGCATCTGAACTACATACATGTGGCAAAAATGTATGATCCTGAATCATATCTGGAACAAAATGACATAGGCTGCCAAGCCCCCACTGAAATCACTGGCCACCATCACAGGGGCAGTGCATGGTGAATCATTGTTAAGCCAATTCAAACCCACAGGTCAGACCCGGCAAGGCTATATCAGGCAGGCCCCATACCTCAGTCAATGTGATTGACACAGCTCAAGAAGTCAGACCTCTGAATCGGGGTAACAAAAAATGTGCAGCAACAATTCCAAAAGTAACCCAACCGCACCTTGTGGGGCTGGCAATACATATTTGTGACAAACAACCATCAACAGATTGTTGTGAATAGGCACACAGGCACTGCCTAGTGTGAGTACTCACAAGCCAAATGTTGTATCCCTGTCCAGTGGACACATGTAGCAGACACAGGAAAAATACTAACTATGCCAGGGACCAATGCCACCGAGGCAGACCCATGCTGAATCCACATAGAATGGGCACAGTGTTGGATGACACACATGATTAGGAGGCCAGGGTGTCTCAGGGGACTGTAGTGGGCACACTGATCAGTGGGTCTGGAATGAGCTGACTGTACCATGAGCAACCGTCATGGCACTATGCATATCTCCCACTGATGTACATCATGTCTGAGGACACAACATAGGTCATGCATGCTGCAAGGGTGTGCAGTTGAAACCTCACACTCCTATGTTGAGACTCATCATCAGTGCCAACAAATATGAAGCCCAAACACAGTGTACAGGTCATGGCACAGGCAAGGTCCCAACACATGTCACAGACCACCCTCCTACATGATGCGTAAATCAATGTGCAGTGTGAATTTCTTGCACCCTAGATGAACATGTGCAAATGTGATTACACACAGACCAGGGGACACATGTTAAGGAGGGGAAGGGATGAAAATGAGCACCAGGTGACTATGGGGAGCCGAAAAGGCACTGCATATATAACCTGTCTGAGCCAACACCCCAACTGTCGGAGTGTAGCCAGGCTTCAGAGCACTTCAAATGGCAGGTGACACACAACACAACAAACAGCCATGTACCTACCCCCTTCTTGCTGCTGTCTCTCCTGCAACTGCCCAACCAGGTCTGGGAACACCACAGCCAGGACACGGAGCATGTGGGGGGGCAGGTGACAGCGTCCACCATGCCTGCGTGGAGGTGACAACTTCAGCTGGACCCCGATACGCCGGGCCCAGCGCCGGATGTCTTGCCACCAATTCTGCACATTACGTAGGCGCCGGCGAGGGCCCCGCGCAGACCTGATGGCCCTCATGATGTCCCGCCAGATTTTCCCCTTCTCGTATGGTGTTACCTGTCAGGAAGACACAGTGAGACAACATCACTACACCTGCTCCATGTCCCAGGGACACCAGTTGCACATCTTTGATAATGTGAACAGGGCATAGGATGATGACAGTACTTGCATCATTGTCCATGTGAATTTGGCCGGTGTGCAAGCCCCAATGTACTACATAGCATTTAAGGCCAACAGATGGTGTAAGGGGTGTAACACACTCACTGATCATGGCACACACTGGGCAGCACATGCAACTGCAGGGTGTGGGACAGCACGTGCCAAGCAGTCACATATCCCACTCCACTGAAGAACCCTCAGCAGACCATACAGATACACCCTGGCACAGATCACTCGCCTGTCACTGACAACAGCGGATACAACCCTCACTTTGCACATGTGCCACTTGCTTGTGGGGTGTCACAGGTGTCGTCCTAGCTTTGCAAGTCACGAACACAGCACTGCTTACTTGTCACATCAGATGGGGAGAGTTGCTGCATACGCCATGCAGCAGTGGTGCCACACATCACATACACACTCACCCACATGACAAGGCACATTCACACACACAAATGTCCATGAGGTTGTAAACATCATTTGGACAATCTCCCCACAGTTCCCCTCAACTCATAAACATCTGTGAGTACAGTCACCTGTCACTCCACCCTGGGAAATTTTAAATGAAGACACCATGGTCTGGCACGGCTTGATGTGTCATTCACTATGCATGAGAGAAATCAGCATGTACACCCCCTGGGACTCACTCCAAACCACATTGCATGTCTGTCCCACCGGGACACAATGCCTGTTGTGACACTCACACAACAGGTGCACAGTCAAAGGTAGTGGAGTCAGCACTCATCTGCTCCTCTGGTCTCCCATACAGCTTCGGGTACTGTGGGAGGAGGCTGTCCAGCAGGGGCAGGTTCTCCTCCTCAGTGAATGCTGGGGCCCTCTCCACAGTACGTGCCATTGCAGGAGACAAAGGATGCAGAGACAGCAGTAGTGTGGTCCACTCCAATGGTGTGCAGGCAAGTGCCCTCTCAGGGGTTCATGCTGCCTTAAATCAGTGCTGCTGAGGGGCATTCAGTATGAGGAGTACAGAGTGATAGGTCAGATTTGTTCGCATTGTACGTTTCCTCTATCCCTTCAAACATACGGCTCTGACAGCATTCGCATGGTTCAAAATTTGAGCTTCAGCTAAACAATAATTTTGCAACATTGTATTTTTTGGGCCAACTGACATTTGCAGGACACCTGCTGGACACATAGCTACTCAAAACTCAGTATCCATGACACCCAGGATGCATTCAGGACCTACTACTCGTCCCCTATGTGTCCCCTTATTAATTTTGAAATCCACACACGTGTACGGTGCGTTTCACGCGCTCACGTATGGCATCATTACAATAGGGATACGATGCGCACACACGCCCGGAAAGTAGGGGTAGGGTGCGTTTCACACGCTGATTCAAATGCAGGGGTACGGTGCGTTTCACATACTGATGCGAATGCAGGGGTACGGTGCGTTTCACACACTGATGCAAAGTATCTTCGATCAAATGTCATTCCGGTTGGCCTCCAAATAAGGAATGAGCCTGCCATTTTTCTAGAAAATCCTAAATTTAAGGAGAACTTTAGCTTCATTTCTAACAACTGTAGCCGTCATTGGATGGTACTCGGCATAGAGACAGCCGTAGAGGAAGCACAGCGCCTAATCCAAGAAATTGCAAACCTTAAAAAGGAAATAATTGAGGATAAGGCCCTCACAAATGCAAAAGAGGCATTAGACAGACTTGCGAAAACCATTCAAGAATTCGAAATACATACTCAATCATTCAAACTAGAGAAATTAGCAAAAGACGTGAATCAGTACGATAAGAAAGTAACATACCCCTACCTCGAGGAGGGCTACTATACAAAGGAACCACAGGGCACCTACTCCAGTAGAGGGAGAAGAGGGTACAGGAGATACAACACCTTCTCCAATTCATCTCTGAGTAGCAATTCAGAAAGTGAGACTGATAGACCGGGCCCTAGCAGTGCCATCTCCAGTACAGCTAACACCAACACAGAACACACCCCTTTTTTAACGGAGGGACAATGGTGGGACAATCGAGGACGAGGCCAACCCTGGGGCAGACCCAGGGCGGCGAGAGAGTCCAACTGAAACAGGGGGGCACGTGGACGACAGAGGAAGTCAGTTCACTTTCAACAAGACTACCGGGGGGATATCCAGAACCGCAGACAACATTACAGGTGGTGAGATTTCAGACAGTTAATCCAGTGGTGAATTTATCAGACTATACCCTCATGCCTGATGAACAAAAAATTCTTGAAAAAGGACTATCTTTTGTCCCTACAGCTAGACCTAACCAATTCAACCTAAAAGTGGAACTTCATCAGTTCTTTAGAAAGATCAGACTAAAACACTATTTCCAGAATATTCCCACCCAACCCACTTTTTCAGCCAGTGGTCTAAGGCCACCATCAAAATGTAATCCCCCGACACATACAATGACACATAGAATTTTGGCCTATAAACAAGTTGTCATGCGTGATGTGAATCAAATTTTGGGACAGCAGAAATTCTTAAGGTATAATACATCTAAGTCAGAAAAATTGGCCTTAGACACTCTCAGGAAAAACAGGGAAATAGTCATAAAACCCGCCGATAAAGGCGGGGCAATAGTAGTCCAAAATACAGGTGACTATAAGAATGAAATTCTATCACAACTCAACACTGAGGGCAACTATGTAAAACTAAGAGGTGACCCGACAAACGAAATTAGTGATAATATAAGGAACATCACAAAAAGAGGTCTAGAGATTGGCTATATCACTAAACAGGAATAAGACTATCTTAATATTAGCCATCCTAGAACACCCACTATATATACCTTGACAAAAATCCATAAACGAATGCAAAACCCACCCGGTAGACCCATAATATCTGGTTGTGGGTCTCTAATTAAGCCTTTCTGCAAGTACATCGACGTGTTCCTCAGGCCTTTGGCGGAGAGCACTGCCACATATCTGAGGGACACAACGCATACCATTCAGCTGATTGGTGAACAACCATATAATCTCAATACTAATCTTTTGGCCACTATGGACATCTCAGCATTATATACCAACATTCCTCAAGAACAAGCCCTGAAATGTATGTATGATGTATTAAACAAACGTCCACGACCACACCATGTACCTACAGGATTTCTCATTGCACTGCTAGATATTGCTATGACCAGAAACTTTTTTATTTTTCAGGGAATTTACTACCTCCAGACCAAGGGCGTAGCCATGGGGGCAAGCTTTGCCCCCAACCTAGCGATATTGTTTATGGATGAATATGAGCAGACCCATGTCCTGTGTGAAAGCAATCCCCACAGGGACAATATAGAACTCTGGCGTCGATATATCGACGATGTCCTCATTATCTGGAAGGGTAGTGAGGACCAATTAAAAGCCTTTCATTCTTGGCTTAATACACGGTCACCTGATATTCAATTCACCTTGGAATTTAACATCTCCAGCATCAATTTCCTAGACATAACTATAAATGAGGAGCATGGAAAGTTATACACTAGCCTATACAGGAAATCTAGTGATAGGAACACCTTACTTAGATATACTAGCCATCACCCACGCAATCTCAGGGACAATCTGCCTTTTGGGCAGTTCCTGAGATTGCGTAGGAATTGTGCTAAAAAGGAAGATTTTTTTGAAGAATCTTGTGATCTCATGAATCGTCTAAAGGCCAGAGGGTATCCGAACAGGCTACTCAAGAGGGCATGAAAACGTGCATGGTTCAATCCCAGAGAATGCCTGCTCATGCCAAAAACAAAACAACAGGATGAAAAAGAATGCATGGTTTGCGTCACAACTTTTTCTACAAAAAGTAACACCATTAAAAAAGTAATTAATCGTCATTGGCACTTGGTTCAAGAGGATGTAGGGGGATTACCACCACCCCTACATGCTTTCAAAAAGGCAAAAAACATAAGAGAACATGTGGTAAAATCATTACTCCCATATACCACCACACCACAAGTGAATATCCTTTGGGGTCTCCCTCCCATCAAGGGCCACCATACATGTGGACAATGTAGGGCATGCCCACTAACTAGGGAGTGCAAAGATTTCACCCATAATGGTTTCACCCACTGCATGAAAGAACATAGCAATTGTAACACCACTGGGGTTATTTATGTAATCAGGTGCCCTTGCAATTTCATGTACGTGGGACAAACAATACAAAAGGTGAAGACCAGAATTCTCCAGCATTGCAGCCGCATCCGGTGCAAGGTCCAGGGAGCCCCATTAGTGGAACATTTTATTAGATTTGACTACGATCCCGAAAGTCTAAAATGGTGGGTTATCGAAAAAGTAACACCTAACCCAAGGGGAGGGGATTTTGCCAACACCCTCAATGTTAGAGAAAGCAGATGGATACACCTCCTTGACACAGTGGCCAGGGGACGGAATGAGACAGAGGAGATAGGGAGACAAATATCTATACTGAGTAACAACTAATCCTCTCTAGACCACAGTCCGTGCCCATAGCGGAAGGGCCCTTCCGCTCTCAACACCCCCCCCCCTTGACTATATAACATGCATCACTTAGCTGAAATTTCGATAGTGATATGTATGTAACAATGTACGTCATGGCTTTTTGTCATTTTTAAAATTAGTTTGTATTATGTGATGTATCAATTGTGTGTCTAACCATTTACAATTGTTGTGGTAATGGTTTTTTCGTAAATACATTCCGATTGTAAACACATGAAATTTGATTGGCCGAGAATTGCTGGGTTTGCCTTAGAATATAACATGTCTCTTAAATGTCTAAAAACATGCTGGATTAATTGTTGGCTTGTAACAGGAAATCAACAATACTCTATTAAAACAACGCTTTAGCCTCTTGAATAACAAGCTTTAGTCGGCATGCCAAATGTAAGAATTGAAGACACCGCAGCACAAC
The DNA here is from genome assembly GCF_964263255.1 of Lissotriton vulgaris. Classification (NCBI taxonomy): domain Eukaryota; kingdom Metazoa; phylum Chordata; class Amphibia; order Caudata; family Salamandridae; genus Lissotriton; species Lissotriton vulgaris. The sequence continues at coordinate 670,321,542 of NC_141694.1, forward strand.
CGCAATTACGGTAGTCTTTTCTCCCTCGCCATACTGACGCGTTATGCGTGAGGTCAGCAGACGTGCTGTAGTAGGCTGATGCCGGATTCCATCGCTGTCTCCGCTTGCCGGACTACACGCCGAGAGCACCAGGTGAGCGTTCGCCTCCCTTACATGTTCCATTGTTGCTGGAACCCAGTACCGTGGCTTGAACGAACTTCCTACTGGAAGTCAATGAGTAATACCATGCGCCACGGTTATCTATCTAGAATACCCCGTTTTTTTCAGACACACTTACTCGATAGATAGCGGCCATTACAGCCCCTGTGTAAACAATTACCTGACCATGGTATCAACTTTCAAACATGGTACACCACGATGGTTCTTTATTCGTTGCATGTAGTTCATTGTCTGCATTGTGTTGTGAACAATATAAATAGATCACGATGTGACTATTGTTATTAATTTTTCAGAATTATCCGCAATTAAGTTGCTACAGCGGTTTGACCCTGGATGGGCCTCCGCCTTCATATCCATGAGCCCAGAAGCTAGGCATTATCCGCACTCGGTTGAGAGCGGGTAAGAATCTTAATTAGATGTGCAAGTCCGAAAACTTAGGGTTATCTATCATGAACTATGCCCTGATAGCATTTCCCCTTTTCTCACCAGATTTAAATACTTTATAACAGGGGTTGGTTGCCCCCTACAACACCCCAGCCCCCCACCTATCTCGTCCTGAGGAAGACTCGCAGGCAAGGTTAAAACTCCCTACATGCCACAAGACGAGTCGAAACGTCGACAACACTTTATGTACCTGAACCCCTTTTCTTCCTGTTACGTGCCACAGATGAATGCAATCCGTGATTGTATTTAATATTGTAAATAGACCATGTAAAATAGCCTTTGGGACAGGACAGTAAGATTGATATATATGATCAATCCGACAAACAATCTCAATTTTGTTTATCTACCCTTCACTGTTGGGAAGTATTCCCTCACTTACCTCATTTCTAGCACCACTCCTTTTGCACATTCTTTCCTTTCCCTCCCTTACTCTTGTAGCAACCAAAAAATGTATATAAAAAATGTATAATATATTTTTTAAGAACATCAGTTATGTAAATAAAAGTTGGTATATATGAAGTTGTTTTCTTGCACATCTCTCTTCTTTTGAGAAATTGGTTCCAATTGTCTTTTGTCAATTGGACAGTGAGAATTTGGTTGTTCCACAAAGAATTATGAACTTGTGAAGATGGCGATCTGGCCGTAGATCGCGTTAGCAGCGTTTACCTGAGCTCCGTGAAACGTAATTGCAAGGAGCAGCTAAAATGGAGAAAGCGAAACTGAACAAGCGAGAAATAGAAAAGGATTAAATGCGGTAATATAAAACCGCTAGAACAAAGATTTCTGTCCGCTTGAAAAAGAAAAAGGAAAAAATATTAAAAGGAAAGATTATCGAGCGGTTGAATTGGCTACGGAGGAAAAGCGAAAAAATATTATGGGCTCGCACACAACTATCTTACCCTCTTCCCTTGTGTTTGGAAGTGAATCACCGGCGCTTGATGAGACGACCCGCAGAGAGCTGCTGATCCTTCTGGGCTGGGCTGCCACAAAGGTAACGCCAATCTATCGGCAGATGAGGCTGTGCTTGAGGGAGCGGCTGCATTGGGAGGCTGACTCCGCTGACTCCGCAGAGCACAGGGCGGAGTTCACAGCAGAGCTCACAGCAGCGGACATCTCAACGGAGCAAAACGGAGAGGGGGAGTGGGAGACCTGTATCGAAGACACATTGAGGAAACCAACGCTGCATGTAGAGCTTGTAGATTTGCACAAAGTCAGTTTTGGCTGTAATAACAAGGAATCCTGCATCAGTAATTTCTGCTTACAGCTGGGTGAGCTAATTGCAGAACTAGCAGAAGTGACCTCCCTGTTACTGACTGATCGTTGTTTTCAATTGAGCTCTGCCGGGGAAATGCCTTCCAAATCAGCTTCATCAGCGGCAGCAAGGGCAAGACTTGCGAAGGCAGCGAGAGCACTACGAGAGGCGGAGATGGAGGAGCAGCAGCTACAACAGTCTGTCAGCAGTCCGAGTGGTGAAATATCCATGGTACCTAAAAGCAGTGTTCGTACAAGAAAACAAAACCAGAAGACGCCAACTACATGTTTGCCACGCCAGGAGGTCGTAGCCACCAAACGGAGGATTAATAACACTCATGAGATGGCGAGCCCAGGCAATACAGTTATCGACCTGCTTAGACGAAAACAAACAGCTTCAGCGAACCTGGACACAGAGGACATCCAAGTGCAGTCGCTGTGCTCACCGGACACAAGAGGGACCCCTGAGATATTACCGCCTTCACAGCAGCCTTCACAGCAACCAGAGATAAATGGTTCTATCCCTGCCCAGGTCACATCGAGTCTGGAGATTAGCCAGGAGGGGGAGAATGCAACTGTGAGTACCGTGAGCACCATAAGATTAACTAAAGAGGGTATTGATACCGGTACTAGTAATAGTAACTTTATAGATACTACTATCACCCTAATCGCTTCTCCCCCCCCAACAACTTACCTACTGTCTCTCCTAATTCACAAATAGATACAACTGATAAACCGTCAATGTCATTCTGTGGATCTGGTGAAAACATAGTGGGGGTAGTTGAAGATACGCTACCTAAGAACCGTTTGACTGAAAGCCTCTCTTTAATAAACTCAATGAACGTGATGGAGGAAATATCTCTAAGAGATCACTTCTTAACTCATGGCCAAGTGAACGCTGACCCCCAGCCATTGATAGACAGTAATATACCGGACAGGGGGGAGCTGAAAACTCAAGAATCCTCCCTTCCTGAAAAAGAAGGGAATGTATTTTACTCCTTTTCGGATGAAACAGGAGCAGAGGCAGAGATTGAGGATGACGAATTAGATTCTGATAATTCTAGCAATGAATGTGATGAGAGTGATATGGAATACAACGAAAATGGCAAGTCCCTTCTGTTTACAACCTCACAAGTATAGAGGAAGAAGGTCAATCAAATACAGTTAAATCTAAACCTAAACATGTATCCAGGGATAAACAAAGAGATCCTTACACTCCAGACCCACGGAGACAAGACCCGCTGAGACAAGACACAATCCCCTCTACTGCAGTAGAAGCAATTTTACAGGCCATCGCAGCCCATAGAGAACAGACAGAGGCGGACAGCAAAAGATCAAGGCTAGCTTTAACCAAGATACAAGGGGTGGTAAAAAATTTGACTAAAACCTGTAAATCAATTGCTGAAAGGGTTTCTGAAATGGAGGCAAGAGTGATGACCACTGAAAATGAGACTCAAGCTAATGAAGAAAAGATCAAACTTCAGGAAGCCGAATTGATGGATATGAAATGGAAATTGGAGGATTTTGAAAATAGACAGCGTCGAAACAATCTACGCCTATTGGGAGTACCAGAAAAAATTGAGGGAGAGAATGTACGGGCATTTGTGATCAAACTGTTCAAGGACTCTATGCCAGACTTAAAAGATTGGAACTGGGAACTTGAGATCCAGCGAGCCCATAGGATGCCATTCAACCCTCCTGCTAAACCTGGCCCATATCCTCGGGCTATTCTTGTTTACTTTGGAAACTTCCTATTGAGACAGTCAGTGGCCGAAAAGGCTAGACTTGATCATAAAATCACTTGTAATGAGGTTTCTTTTTTTACCAGGCCTGATTTTTGCCATGCTACAGTGGAGAGGCGCTGGCGGCTAAGGTCTTTAATTAAACCCTTTCAAGAGAAAGGAGCCCAGGCGTACCTAAACAATCCTGCAAAGCTAAAGGTGGTATGGGCAGGTCAGGCGAAATTTTTTACCTCTGAAATTAAAGCGAAGGTTTATCTTGAGGAGATTAGCAAATAGCGGCTTATAATGCTGTATAATGATATGGAATTCAGAGCCTTTTGTATAACTGATATAACTGATATCATTGATTGATTATTAGTACCTGACAATGTCTGATACTTATGTTTTCTCTGATCTATTTTTTTTTTTCTTTTTTTTCTTTTTTTTTCTTTCTCCATTTCGGGTGCAACACTGCTAGCATCACTAGGACTCTGGTAGAGTCCGATTGCCCACTAAGGGTGGGGGGGTCCCGAGAGGGGGAGGGACCTGCTGGGGTGGGTGGGGCTTCGGGGGGAGGGGTGGGGGGGAAAAAACCAAAAGAAAAAAAAACTTGATCCAAAAGGTAACATTTTTTGTGTGAAGTCCAAATACTGTAAGATTAAAGGAAGTAGAGGTGCGACTAAGGAGATAAAAATCATTGACAAGTATAATGAGAGAATTAAAGAGTTTCTTATATATGTTGACACAGTAGCTAATGGCTAGACTTAAAATTCAAACATGGAATATTGGGGGTTTATTAAATGGGAAAAACAACGCCGCTTGTGCGGATTAATCAAAGTTAATCCAGTAGACATTTTATGTCTACAAGAGACACACATACCATGGATAAAAAGATCGCAACTGAGGATAAGAGGATATAATCTGATAGCCGCTTCTACCCAGATATCAAATATAAGAGGGGTAGCAATACTCGCAAAAACCTATCTTGGTCAACCTATTCGCGTCGCCTCGGATCCACATGGCAGATGGGCAATGGCAAAATTAGCAAATGGTTTGGTTATCTCTTCAATCTATGGCTCCAATCAAGATGATCCTACTATATTTTCACTACTGGAAGTTGAGCTTGCAACCTGGCAAGGTTTGTTAGTACTGTGTGGAGACTTTAATATTTCTTTAAAAACACACTTATTTAATGGTCAAAATAATTATAATCAGCAGAATTATGTAGGACGTAAACCTAAAGTATATAAGGCTATTAGGAATTTAACAAACAGTCATGGACTAGTGGATATATGGGGTGTAAAAAATCAACAAGATTCAGGCTGTACATACTTTTCCCCATCCACACCAAAAGCATGTCCGGATAGATTACTTTTTTGTAACAAGAGATTTAGTGGCTAATGCAGCAATAACGAAATATCCCAAGATCATATCGGATCATAATCCCCTTGTTCTTACAGTAATAGCTGGCGAAAGAAAACAACATAGACAATGGTCATTTGATCGAAAACTATTGGTTGACAATGAATATATTAGCTACATTAAGAAATGGACGGAGGAATATTTTGACATTAATCGCTTTAGTGCCCCCAGAAACACTGTATGGGACTCTTATAAATCAGCTCTTAGGGGTGAGACTATTAGCTATCAAGCAAGAGTAAGAGAGCTAAATAAGAACGAGTTTAATATTAGGGTATCAGCCTTGGGTAAGGCAGAGGAGGAACATACCACAGCTATTTCTCAGGGGATAGATGCTACCCAGCTAATGAGTTACTTTATTAAGAAATGAGCTAAACAACAACCTTAGCCAAAAAGCAGCTCAAACGTATACTGCTCATAGAAGAGATACTTATGAGAATGGAGAAAAAGTGGGGAGACAGTTGGCACTATACACCTGACAAAGGAATGTTTCTAACCAGATAAAATCAATAATGGTGAATGGTAAATCGCATACACAATCAGACGAGATCATTACTCTATTCCATCAGTATTACCAAAATCTCTATACAGAGGACTCTACCCCCTCAACAAGTACAGAATATGAGTTTTTGAACAACTTTATTAATAATACCGAAGGTCAAAAAAAATTAGACGATACTACACGTCAGGATCTGGAAGGTGAGATCACTTTAGATGAAGTTATATTATCACTAACCGCACTAGCTTCAGGTAAAGCAGCAGGCCCTGACAAATTACCTATAGACCTTTATAAAATTCTAAGCTTCCAATTGGGTCCAATACTGCATGATCTCTTTTTAGGTATCCAGTGGAACGGGATAACCCCGGATTCCTGGAATAACACTAATATAATTGTCTTTCCAAAAAAAGGAAAATCACCAGAACAATTAACATCATATCGACCCATATCGTTAATCAATGCGGACTCCAAATTGTATGCCAAGGTGTTAGCCATGAGACTTAGCAGGGTCATTGAGCAAATCGTCTCCCCGTGGCAGCATGGCTTTGTACCTGGTAAAGGAACAACAGATCATACCTCCAGGGCAATAGCCTTGTTTGATGCCATGACTGTCACGGGGGGGGCGAATGTCAATGATACTACTAGATGCCGAAAAGGCGTTCGATCGCGTCTCGTGGAAATTCCTGTGGGCAACTATGAAGCTCAATAATTTCGGCCCCAAATTTATTAAAGCAATACGATCTATCTATCTGTCTCCTAAAGCTAAAATACAATTGATGGGCTCTGAATCTGATAATATTAATATAACTAGAGGCACGAGGCAAGGTTGTCCATGTTCCCCCCTATTATTTGCTCTATATATCAACTCCTTGATTTTAAAAATAATTGAGAGCCCCTCTATCACTCCAATTGTCCTTGGCTCTTACTCCACCAAGGTACTAGCATATGCTGATGATATCGCGGTTGTAACATCAAACCCGGTTGAAGCTATGGGGGAAATTGAAGCTATAACCACAGAATTTGGCATCTATTCTGGATATTCCTTGAATAAGACAAAGACAATTGTACTATGTACGGATAACATTGACTATAATGATCAAAGAAAAGCAGTAAGTGCTACATGCTTAGGAATTGTTATCACTCCCGCTATTAGATCTCTAATTAACTACAACTATATACCCTTTAATTCAAAGTATAAAAAAATATCTGGATAGAGTAAATGGACTTCATTTGACCATTATAGGACGAGCTAATTTTGTAAAGATGAATATACTCCCTAAATGCCTCTACTTGTTTAGAGCAATTCCATTGGCTATTGACCCTAAGATTCTGAAAACTCTTGAATCCCTTATGATTAAATTTACCTGGCAACATAGAAAAATTCGAAGGTCTTATAAATTAATGTCTCTTCCTAGTGAAAGGGGCGGGATGGCAATACCCAATATTAGTATGTATTATTGGGCAGCACGCCTTAAACAAATGACCCCACTGATCAGCTTTAATTTACAAACAACACCCTTTATGAATAATAATACTCCACCCTCAATTTATGAATTACTATTGGGAAATGTGGCCAATGGATTGCTTTTACAACAGAAGGAGGCACAAGGTTATTCACATGATCGGAAATATGAAGTTATAAACGGTGCAATTAAGGTTTGGGGCAAAGTTGCTAAACATTTGCATATTAGTAATGTGAATAGGTACACCTCCTTATGGCATATGAAAGCGTTCTCAGCATTTTCGTACGATACCATAGCAAGAAAATGGCAGAGACTCGGGATTCTGCGTGTCAAAGACTTCTTGATACATGGCTTAGAAACCACTTTTTCACATGTAAAGGATAAATATCATCTTTCCAATGGGGACTATATTAAGTATATTCAATTATATACAAACCTTAAGGCGAAAAGATCTACCCTAGGCTAGGAAAAATAGACTTGTTGGAGGTCATTAATAGGCCTAGCACACGAATTGGGGTTATATATAACCTTCTTCTTGTAAATCTGCAAGATGATCTGGAAAAGACTGAAACTAACTGGGCTATTAAATTTAGCAATCCGAATGTTGACATCTATAAGAGTATCGAGCTGAGCCAACGACTGTTCAGGGCCAGTAACCTTAAAGCTCAAACATACAAAACTATTTTTGACCTCTACTATACACCCGCTAAATTATACTCCTGGGGTAAAAGAGAGAATAATTTCTGTCCAAGATGTTCACAAGGACCAGCCAATTTAATACATATGCTAAGCAGTTGCCCCAAGCTTAGTCAAATTAAACAAATGATTGCTAATTTTTGGGAGGTGTTGTTCGGCCATAATCTTCCAGAGACAGATTCATTGTTTATTTTAGGATATGATTCTTCAATCGCCCTATCAAAAAGTGAGCAAAATCTATTATTTATAGGCACTGCGGTGCTTAGAATCATTTTGTCGGCTCGATGGAAAGAAGTTGAACCACCAAGCTTCCAGATGTGGTTAGCTCGGTTTTTAGCTGTTTTCAGTTTTGAAAGAGCCATATACTCAACAAGAGGAAGTAAATGGAAAAAGCTGGGTGAATCAATCTGGTCTCCAGTTCTGAGGTGGAAATCAGGATTAAATCCACCCATTTAGATTTTCTCGGAAGGGGTGGAAGATAGTAAATAGTTTAATTATGTATTGAATCCTGATTTATTGCTTCTTCTTCTTTCTTATTGACTGGGAAAAAAACTTTTTTATTGTTTTGAATATGTTAAATTCCTTTGATCATGAGTACTGTGTCTTAAAATTTTGAATTTATGTATTTTATTCATCATGTTTTTGTTCCTATGATCAGTCTGTAATACTATTGTGCTATGTACCTGTTTGGATTGAGTTCAATAAAAAAAAAAAAAAAAAAAAAAAGAATTATGAACTTGTGATTAATTCAGATACTGTGAAAGTCTTTGGTTTGAGGACCATTGTTCTTCTATATTAGTCTAACCATGGGTACCACTCTGTGACTCTGGGCAATAGCTTGCTTAATCTCCACAACGGCCCCAGCAGTGCTTGAATGCCTGGCTTCACCTTGGGGGTGCCCAGGAGTGGATATTTCACAGGAAAGTCCGGAAGGGTTCCACAGCGGTGTGAATACAGCGCTATGAGACCTCAGGGTAGAAGTGCGCTATATAAATACAAACACATATACATTTACATTGAACTGCTGTCTGAAAGTGCCATCATAATCCCAAAGGTGGAAACACCATCCGTTAAGGATTATGAGGCCATTTCGACTGGCCAACGGGCTCCTTCACTCCGTCGGAACCTCGTTGGCACCAAGCCGGCTTCCCTGGCCGGTTAAACTTAAACCCCCTTTATTGTAAGATGGTGGTCGGAGTTCAAACCTAAGATGCCTGTTGGTAAGCCTCCAACCGGTTTTCCAATGGACATCGAAATCAGACCCCCCAAAAAATAGGCTGCATTTTTTAAGTATCTACTTGAACAAATGTTAATATTATATTTAACTGACTTTGGTTTCTTATTTTACAAAAAAATTATTAGCAAAAAAATACAAAATGCAAATGATATTGCTTCATTATACGTACCTATATAACAGAACTTACCATTTTCTTGCCTTCATTTTTACAGTTGTTTCCTATATAATATTTACTGCTCCTGTATGGAAAAATGTTACGATAACAAGGAGCTCTTTATTGTAATGAAAATGAAAATAGTTCTGAACTTTTTTTTCAATTTTTTTGTTTTGTTAATTTTTTCAGTAATGTTTTTAACTACAGGTCAACCGGACCAATAACACCAGAAAAAACTGTGCACCTAACTGTGCAGAAAAATACATTCTGCAATAAAAAGTCTAGGGATTTTCGGGTGGGCAGGGTTGACCTATTACTAGCTCAACCATTCGTCAAACACATTTTACTAAGGAAATGGAATGTGCCTTATCACTAAATTTGCAGGCATATCAGGAAAGCACATATTGCGCAGCACTAGACTGCATATGATATTTACTTTTAAAATGCTCTCGGCCAGTTTCACCAAAGCACCCGATGCCTCTTTAGTATGCTTGCTCTCACTGACTGTACTACAAGAGAAGAACAACATTAACATGGCTTAAAAAGAATGTAAGCACAACCAGTGCATAGTACTTGTGTGTGTACGTTATGGTTCATAGGCATCATTTTTGCAGAAGGCAGGCAAAACAAAGGGCTGAGCAAGGAATTTCAAACACTTTTCTAAAAAAACTAGGATGGGACAAGGATTACCCATGGAGTGGTTGGTCAATGCCAGGCAATTAGAAGAAAGTACACCACCCAAAAAGCAGCAAACCCAATTGAAGGTGCGCTGATTTTTTTGGGGTGTTATTTCGATATTTTAAACCTTCATGCAAACCGAGAACACTACACAGAGAACAATCTTGTTAGACTCCGAAATAAATAGGGATGCAGGAGAACCTACTGTCTCATAACGAAGAGAGAGGGTGCACCCTAATCACTGTGTTTTCTGTATCTTGTGGCAACAATGTGGATGGAACTATACGCCATAGACCTTCATATGGCTATATGTTTAGGTTCTTATGTCTGCATGTGCTCAATAAATATTGCCGGGTTCATAGATACGACACACCATGACAATTCATTCTATTTATATATAGTAACATAATTTCAGGATAATGATCTTTCATTACTTTTTCTTTGGTCCCAGAAATACGCTTGTTATACATACCACACTGTGTTGACAAGTGCATCATGGTCTGGTATGTGATGAACAACATTGCTATATATGATTCACCACATTCTGATCTCAATATTGATATCTATCCATGGCTACAGATACAAATAGAGCAGTCTTGTTGATAACATTTTCATCTTCGGTTACTATTTATGTACTTGTGTTCATTATTATTATTTATACAGATATTTATTTCCCTTTTACTTGATGTACCTTGCATTACTGTAAAATTGATTCCAAACACATTTTGAAGGGTGTTTTGGCAGTATATGATGATAACATCGACATAGTAAATAATTTTAGAACATTCATTAGCACTCCAATCATGGATGCACCAGTTGAACTCACCATGTCCATTGTTTAGATTCAAATGGATTATAATTATTTGTTTTTATGATGCAAATACATGTAATTACAGAATAGAAATGCGATTTAAGGTTGAAAATGTGTCACCCAGGTTGGATTAAAAATCTATGGATTTTTATCATTGTGTAAGGACCCACATGTCTAATTAAGGAACCACAAGGAGATGATGGATGGTGTGCTGAAACTTTTCAGACTCTCACCGCCAGTCGCAGATCTCGGTTGAATCCATCTTCGTTCATTAGCTCACTTCGCCACCCCAGTTGAGACCCAGCCATATGCAAATCAGCCTTGACTCTGTTCCCTTAGTGGAACAGTCCAGCTCAAACTGCTAAGCCAGGTCTTCCCTGGACGGGGAACAAGCACACTGGGATCGGTTTCAGGGTAACACCCCTCATCAGCCAGGCTAGCTTTAAATGCAGTGGCAAAGTGAATAAGGCACCCACGTCTAGGCATGCTCTGCCAACTTAGGGTAAACAAAGCAAACACAAGTAGATGATGGAACGATCAATGAATGTTTCTGACTATTGTCATATAGTATATAAATTCTAAAAGGGGAGGGAGGGAGAGGAGGAAGTGGATTCGATCTCCCCCAACAATTCGATTAAACAAAATAGAATCCACTCTGAGGGTGGTAGTGATCCCTTCAGTGGTGGGGAGCACACAGTGTTGTTTGAATACCCCTCACACACCAACAGGCCCCTTGGTGTCATGCTTCATCATCGGGGCGTTCGCACCCCTCTACGGGATGCGGCATGCTGCGACTCACGAATACGTAGGAGCACTGATATTGAACTATGTGTTTGTGTGTGTGAGAGGGAGAGTGAGTGGTGAGGTGAAAAGTGAAGGTTAAAAAATACCTGGCTCGTAGGAAAAAATATTTATTACGTCCTCGGCTGGTATTATTAAAAGGGGTGCAAGATGAGGTTGTCAGTTATACGTATTAGGGTATATCAACCTCGGAAGTGCGTCGACATGTTTCGGAGTATAGGAACTCCTTCTTCAGGACGAGGATATGCACAACTATCCTCACCTTACTCACATGGGGTTTGAATGTAAAAGTGTATTCTACAAAAAGCACAAGGTGAGATTTACCTATAGGTGTTATTATTTGAATAAGCTCTGTTGCGCCCAATTGGCGTTGAAGATACAGAATCTGTAGGATAAACAAAAGCATATTAAACATCACAGTCGGATGTCCTGGATCAGGAAAAAATAATTCCGTACAAGGGAGGGTAAAGATGAACCAAAAATAAGGTTCAAGGACCCTGTGGAAAAAATAAGAAAAAGAAGGACACACAATAGACACAGACATACACTAATGGAAGAAACGCCAACTTTCTTCCCAGACATGGACTAAGGAGGAAGCAAAAGATATTCATAGATGTGGCTTACTTGTGGACCAAGGTTAGCTGACCTCATGAGCCTTAGCGTAGTATTGGGGGTTCTTTCCTCACTGCTCAAATTAGCAACCTATAAGATGTTAAAGGTTGGTTTTAGGGTCATGAATATACAGTAACCCTGGATATCCTAGTGGGTACCCCTTGTTTGACCAACAAAACTCACGGTTACTGCACGACCTAGTAGGCTGCCTTCCCCTCAACGCGGCTTTGACGATGTGTCGAGTCGTGCTGGCCTTTCTCCTTATATACCGCCAAAACTGCTTCAATTAGGTAGTAATTAGAAGCGGAATGATGCCCAAAGAAGGACAGAGTCCCTCCACAAGGTCCGGTATTGCGCGCTGGACAGGGGCGTATTGGCGGTGATAAGGCGCATGCGCTTAAAGTAAGTGTTCCGAATTGCGCAGTTGCCTAAAACCAATGTCACCCGTACGTATGCGGTGAAGCTCGTGGAGCTGACTAGGAGGTTCCGCACACGTTTCCCAGGCGCATGCGTATGAAGCCAGTTTAGAAGTCTGCGAGCCTATGTGGAGACGCTAGTCGTTCGCGCATGCGCATTAAGAAAATGGGAGCTGTTGCGATCTTATCAGCTACCCGGGCAGTTGGAACTATGCAGAATCTGCACATGCAGGGCTCGATAGTTTGTTGATGTACTCAGATGGACATGGTGGTGCTCATATGGTTAGAGCTGTTGGAACCTTAATAACCGTCCAAAAGGGGTTAACTAAACATAATCTGCACACACAGATTGGCTCATATCAAACACTCAATATTTGTCTGATGACATCAAACAACCAATAAAGAGGTGTTCATGTGGTTGGAGGTTGTGCCTAGGTTTTAGTTCAGCTTATACACAAAGAGCCAAAAAAGGGTGGTGTGCATTTTAAAGAAGAGCCCAATAGGTTAAGGTGTATCAGCGCAATTGGCTCCAAGGAATAGAGTCGTACAGTCCAGCGGTGTCCGTACCCAGACGGAACACCCACCTCTGCTCTTTTTCGAGTAGACCAACATCCGTTGGTAATTGTTCAATCACTGTCCACTGTAATTCTTTCACACAGTGTTGATACTCCAGGAAATGAGCTGCCATTTTTGTCGTTGATTTCTTACATCTTATGTTGCTCTTATGTTCATTAATCCTGATTTTGACAGCCCTTGTGGTCATGCCCACGTATTCCTTGTTACAAGGGCATGTGATTAGATAAACAACGTTCTTACTATTACAGTTAGTGAACGTTCGTTGTTCCCAGTGGATGTATGACGTTACAACGCATACTTTTACAACGCCTACCTTTACAACGCGGTTTTTACCACGCATACCACTACAACGCATAATGCTTTTAGGCGCTGGATAGTGAATAGTTTAATTTACTATTCCAACTCCAGTCCCCGTGGATAGTAGGGAAGGTTATTGGATAGTAAATTAACCTATTCCCTATCCTGGAGCGCCCCCCAGAGCAATGCGTTGTAATAGTTTGCGTGGTAAAAGTTGCGTTGTAATGGTAGGTCGTTGTAAAAGTTTCGTTGTAAAGGTTGTATTCCCATCTAGTGCCATTCATGAAAGTAAGGGTCTGACTTTTTTTAGTTAGATGACAGCTGTTGCAGTTCCCACAGGGATGGTGTCCATGTAGCCCCTGCAACCTTGTTTGTTGTTTTTCTGTGGTTGGTGGTCTTGTGTGAACAAGAATGTCTTTTAAAATCTTGCCCCGCCTGTGGGCAAACAAAGGTTTCTCCAAATCGAGCGAACCGCTCGTCAAAATGCGCCAGTGTTTATTTACCAGTTTTGAGACTTGGTTCGAAACTGAACTGTACGTTGTGACACAGACTGTTCTACTGGGTGTGGTTTTCTCTGGCAGGTTTTTCTTCAAGGAGAGCCTCTCGGTTGTTATTTCTTGCCCTTTTCATTGCTTTTTGAATGACCTTGTCTGGGTACCGTCTTTGTTTCAATTTTTCACTCAGATCTCGGGCTTGGGTCTTGTATTTGGCTATGTCGCTGCAATTGCGGCGTAGGCGTAGGAACTGTCCGTATGGTAAATTCTCCCTCAGGTGACATGGGTGGAAACTATCAAACCTGATAGTCATATAGTCACTAGTCCTTGCAATGCATTCTGGGTGTAGGATGACAAGCCATGGTCTTGACAGCATTCAATCTTAAAAAAAAGGAAACTCCCCTACCTTACTGGTTGGGTTTTTTGAAACAGAAGAATGCAATTGAACATATAATCATGGGACCACTGCCTGACAACCAAAACCTCAACATATATTATAGAGAGGTCTGGCCAGTTATACCACAAATCTGCCTTGTTTGAATGGGGGGCAGCTTTCTTTCCTTCAAGGCGGCCAAGGCGAGGCATACCCTCCCATATGAACTGCGACACAAACAGGATCTCAGGATGTTTAAAAAGCAACTAAAAACATAGCCCTCTGTCCACATTTCTTCTGTTTTCTGCAGTTGGCTCCCATGCCCGGACAATCCTGAGTATCTGTGCGTGCTACAAGTGCTGATAAACATAACATACCAGGTTTGTTACAGCAAAGGAAACATCTACATCAATGCTGACCTGTAATGACCCAACTGAAGAGCTTTCTGAACATGGATCGAGCTGCTAATATTTTCCTTAAGGCTAGAATTAAACCAGACTTGATGCTGTGTTGAATCTCTTCTTTTATGCGCTTCTGTTCACTTACAGTTTTTCCAGTGCTCATTTACCTGCATCGGATCACAATTCAATCACCATTGTCAGTGTACTGGGTGAGAGAAATGTTTTCACTTGGGTGTCCTTTCGCCCTATTACACTGCACCAGGTCCTGTTTCTGGCTAGCTTACATACTAAGCAGATCCATTAGATTGAAGAGGTCCTTAGGGTATGCCCTTTAGGGATAGACCTATACTGCAGTTTCCTGAGAAGGTGAGATCCCTGCCTGCCCTATTCTGTACTATGAGCTGCCCACCCTGGAAGTAGAGCAAATGACCCAATTCTGCTATGCTGCCGTGATTTGGCCATAAGATATTCAATTTTAAAGATGAAGTTCATACATAGCCCTTAATATGGAAATATGGCAGGTATGTCTGCTCAAATAACTATTAAAAAGGACATTGAGACCTCACTTATTGCCAAAATGGCATTATAAGATTCTGAATTCAAAGCAAGTCTGGAAGGGCCATGGCGATTGGGTGCGAGATATAGAAGAATATGCTGCTAATTTGGAGTAAGCAGGGAAAGCACACATCACCAGGTATCAGAAGAGGTGGTGGTAGCACCAGCACCATAAAAGTGGCTTAGTGAAAGACGAAGGGATAGCACAGAAGGGGAGCAGAAGGGGAAAGATACCATAGTTAAAATTCTGTAGAGTGCTGGATGAAACTCAATTACTCTCGCTACATGTGCAACCTAATCGACATTAAGTAATATAATTTGTTTAGCTATCTAAATAACACTGCATTAAAAGTACATTTTAATAGCATTGTATTTGTGTTGTTAGAAGTGGGGATCTTTGAATCCAAACACATTTATATAATACAAAACCAACCTCACATCTCCAAAACATCCTTTATTTGTAATCGTCACTGAGGTCTACTTCACCTCTACATCACAGTTTTTGTAGCTCTTGTTCATATTTATTGATGATCCTGATGGTCCACCAGAAGTTTCTTCAAATCTCATGAGAATACTGTTAAGTATTAGTAAGTAAAGCTTGTGCACTTCCTTCTTTTCCCTCTTTTTCATGCTTATATCACCTTCCTCAAAACTAAACGACAAACTATACTAACCATTAATATATCTACATATAAAGTCCTCAATACCCAATGTCAGAAAGATTTAACTTGGCATCTTTCATACTTTTAACTCGATTGGGTCCAGTTCTTTGCAAGCAATCACATTCCTCTAATAGTCAATCATATTGTATTGGAAATGCTGTCAATATTTGGTATCCTACTACACTTCCCTTATGGATTTATCCCTATCTCATTGCCCCTGCTGGATTTGTCTTTCATTTCCAACAAAGCAATAGAAATGTAAATACTCTCCCCTTTTGTTGTGTCTCTTCATTTAACTGTTCAAGGCCCTCTTCTTCGTCATGACTAGGGCTTGAAAAACCACTAGTTTTCTCACTTATCATTATCTCCTGGTGGTTCGATCTCCTCAGAGTTGCGGTCTCTAACCATAAATAACTAGTGGCCAGATGAACAAGCATGAGGAATACTGGTATTCCTAATGTATGAAATACTTTTACTCCCTTATCGCGATTCCTCATTAGTCACAATTCGACCGGCATCAAGAATATTATTGCTGTAGGTCACAATTTATGACCCATTAGGAAGGGCCCCTTTCCATTTGTGAATGGGTTACCACCACTTATAAACTGGTGGTAAAGTGTTACTGTTTTGCGACCGTAAAACAGTAATACATACCATACCCATGCAGATTTTAGAAGGGACGCCCAATATACCCCCTTCCAAATACCGAATCTCAAATGAAAACTGAAATTTAGTACAAGTTACTGAATCACACTTTGCAGTTTGTACATTTGAAAAATCCTTTTTGCTGTCGCAAACGTCCTAATTTGGTGAATCAGGACTTTGTGACTGAAATGGTGCTTAATACAACTGAAGCCCAGGTCCTTCTGCCAGCGTCTTTGTCTTGCCCATTATCTGCACACTTGTTAAAGTACTTGATACTTTTGCTTGCAGCCTCCCTGTTGATCTGTTCTGCTGCCTATTTTCTTGTCTTTTTGTGTCCTCATAATCCATGTTTTCCCAAAACTGTCTCCATTTGGTTCTTTCTGGCTGCGTTCCCAAATTCTCTATTGTCTATTCTCTATTGTTTATTGGTCCTCGTTTCATGTACATATGGTTCATTGTTTGCTCTTACTCCTCTTACTATTTACCTTTTCCCTGCCTTACCTTTTTTGTCAGCTCTGCTTTACCCCTTTTCTTCCTCTCTTTCCACTTTCTATGTTGCTTTTGGTGCTCCACATGCACTTGTGGAAAGTAAGGTAAGTGTTCAACTTTGTCTCAGTTTGTTTCTTTTGCTGATATATTCTATGAAAGATGCATTGGAATCTGGCACTGATATTGCTAACTAGCTTAAAATATTGGATGCCATCAAAACATTATAACGAGGAGGAGGAAAACATCAATCTACAATCTTCTTCCAAAAAACGCTGTATTGCAGCATAATCTACAAAAGAGCATTCAACATTTTGCAGACTAAGGGGCTCATTATGATCGCGGACGGACTTGCGTCCGTCCGCGAGCCCTGAGTAGGAGGGAACATCCGCATGTGCTGCGGCGTTCCCTCCTGTGCAATTAGGATGTGACCGCCATCCTGGCGGTCACATCCTCTATATTTAACAATGCGGCAGGTGCGGCTTGAAGCTGCACCCACCACAATTTTACAAATGCATACATTGCATTTGTATGCAGAAAGCGGCAGGCACCGTGCGGTGCCTGTCGATTTCTGCATACAAATGCAGGAGGGTACCATGGGTACCCCCCATGTGCACCCACCACCCCCCTTCACCCAGGGGGCCCGCTACGGGAACCGAGGTGAAGATCCACATGCTTTTCCTCGGCGGAGAAGCCGCAGCAGAAAAGCATCTTTTCACAGCCATCCTAATATGTCTGGCGGTGTCTGAGAGACACCGCCACCATATTAGGCCTTTTCCACCACGGTTGTAAGCCAACTGCGGCAGAAAAGCGGCTGACTGAAACCAGGACCCTGCAGCCATCCTAATGTGGCGGTGGGTCTTTGGTGGGTCCGCAGAGGATTTCCGCATGCGGAAAATCCTCCATCATAATCAGCCTCATGGTTTGTAAATGTAATATAACATTGTTACTGTTAGATCAGTATGTAATCTATTATTAATTTATCCCTCTTCTAACTTACTATTCTTAACATTACATCGTATTTTGAAGGTATAGCCTAGGTGATAATTGTGGGTACAGTATTTTTCTTGATCAATATTTTGACTGCATTGTGGTGACACTCCAACAATATTCAGGAGGAGAACATGGAAACTGAAATACCATGAAAATAATTAAACAAAGAGTTGTGAAAGACGTCACTGAGCACCTTTCACTGAGCACATTCAGCAATTTTTTTTGTTATCAAATAAAGGATGGTTAATCTTCATCTTCCTCCTTTTTAATCAAGAGATGCCACCCTAACTGGTAGTAGTCCTATCACCCATAATCAAATTCCCGGGGCATGGTGGTACCCTGAAAAACATGTTGTACCATGTTGTGCACCAAAGGTTTACTCTAATGTCCCTGAAACAATAAACATTGACTCCCTCCTCCCCAGTTTTGCCACACAGGATTCTGCTCTACGCATTCTATTGACAAGAAGGGAGAGGTATTCCTTCATAAAAAATAGACTGCGCTAACATATGCCCTGTGAGCAAAGAGCAAATAACTATGACCCCAGCACCATGCAATCACCCATATAAAGATTTCTAGCCATAATTCCTACACTTGAATATGAAAAAGGCTACACTTTATTTCTGGACTTCATTGAAAAACAAATGTAGTTCTGCTTTCTTCGAAAGATATGTGCCATGTCTCTTGATTCTTTCTTAACTGTAGTTGTTCACCAACAATTGTTAATCTACACCTAGAGGGTTAACTCTGTCAGGAGGCACATGCTGCTGAAACCCCAATCCTGCCAAAAAAACTTTCTGGACCATTAAGCAACAAGCCTCAGATCCAAAATCATAATCTTGGTATTGTCTGGCGAGCAGCCATTCTCACTATCCCTGTGCAAGGTATCTCCTTTGGAGCAGCTCTAGTGCTGCAGGCAGAATTAAGCATAAAGAATTAATATAAATGCCAAATTAATTTTTAATGTGATCTATTAAGAATATAGACACGATTTTGCATTCTTCACACCAAGACTTTACTTCCTTCACACCACACCTGAGGGTCAAATGAAGCATGACTCTAATAGATGTACATATTATGCATACAAAAGTAGTGTTCTTTAGAACATATGTGTGAGTCCTGGCAAGGTAGAATCAGCATTGTGTCCTTTTAAGGGGGCATACAAGAGTAAATAGGGAAAACATAACGTATTATTTACAGTGCTTAGAAATTACAAGATGTGCCATTATTTTAAGGATCGGTCCCTTGGGTGTGGTATCCAGAAACTACCCAAAAATCTGTGTTCCATATGTGGAATATTGGACTCAGGTACTATCCATCATATTCCTTGTACTGAAGATATCTGTGCAATTCTGACTTATGATTACATTCAAATGATGGAAACACCATGCCCTTCACCATGCCGATTCTACATCATATCCCTGGTTCTGAAAATAACTCTACACTTCTGACTTTTATTAAACTTCAAAAGAGTTCAAGACCATGCTCTTCACCATGAATATTGGGATTCCTCACTGTGGATGCTTATGTTTAGATTTACAGTCAGTACAACTATATTTTTCGAGATGTTTTACTCCTGACAGGCATCTCAAGTTCAGTGGAGATACCCCACTTGTCATGTCCTGCCAAACGCACCTGCCTGAACTGCATCCTGCCAAACGAGCCTGCCTAGACTACATGGACCAGAAGGCCGAGCGTGTGGGAGAAGCCCGCAAAGCTACTTAGGGAGGAAATGCCTGCACGCACGCTGTACGTGATTCCCATTCCGAACCTGTGCTTGGATTTCCTGATTTCCCTTTACTGCTGTCCCTGTGTCACATTCTCGGACGAGTGTGTGATGAGAAGCGTTCGCCGGCTGCCTTACGCGAGTTCCAGCTGACCTTGTCCTTTTCAATCTGCGGTGACGAAATTGCTATCTCCGCTCGCGTTCTCGGCTGAGACGCGGAGCGTGTTGTGCGTTCCACAAACAATGGCCTGGAAGTGCTTGCGGCTGCTGGTGTTCCGGATTGCCGTCATTCTGCCGTTGCCCAGAGTCCAGGAGGTAACGGACATTTCCTTCCTGCTCGCGTTCTCGGCTGAGACGCGAGGCAGGATTTGTTTCAGAGCGCACTGTGAAGGCATCAATGTTTGGTGTTCCTGTCGTCACCGGACCCCATCCGTCAGCGGCTGCTACGGATTACCAAATGCCACTGCGGTGGGCGTGAGTACTATACGTCGCTTTAAGGAGATACTGTTGGATATGCTCCTTGAATATTTAACTCTCAAGTTACTTTGCTTGCAGGAACTGTTCTGTCTTGCTGGTGGTGTTAACCAGCAGGAATTTGTGTGAGTCCGAACTTATTGGGGATTAAGTTGACTTGGCTTTTGTTATTTACTGGAACTACTTATTGGATTTGGTCAAACTTCAGTTCTGGAAGTCTGCTCATATAAGACTTTCCATTCCTTGACATCTTTCTAAAGCCATTATTTGGAGAGAGATCTATTGTTACTTGAAATCTACTGGGGAAGGCTGGAAGGTATGAGTGAGTTTAGTGTTTTGGTTATTGGAATTGATTCCATGTTGGTAGTCTGATTAAGTAATAATGTATGCTTCTGTGTTGTAGGAAAACCAGGTGTATATACAGAGAGAAGACTCTACTATTCTTTTGAGGGAAGGAGAACAGATTAAGTAAGCAATCCTTGGTGGTCGTTCCTTCTAGTGAGACTCCATGAGGGTAGTTAGCATGTGATGTACTTACCTTTGTGTTTTTTCTTTCTTCTCATTTCAGCCTCCCTTTCCCGTTCCAGACCCTTCCCTACCTTTTCACTCGCCTGATCCCCTCTATGCTCTGTGTATGTTACATCATTCAGAGTGTAGGGAGATTTGGAGGTGGACACCTTTAAGTAACGACTCTGATCCTGAGGAGGCGCAGCTCGTGACACCACTAGCTGTCTTTACCAAGGTATCCTTCTTCATCTCTATCTGGATGACTGATTAGCCAATGATATTGCACACCCTCTGATTCTAATGGATATGGAGGTCTAGGCAGTATTGTCATATAGCTACTTCTTTTCTACATACTGTGTTAAGTTAGCATGAGTTTATTAAATGCTTGAATGCCTTTTTCATTCTTGCTTCACTTTTGCACACGACACATAATTGTTGTTTTAGCTTTCAACCCAGAAGAGCTTCGTGATTTACTTGATGAATAATATGTTATTGCTCTGATATCCGTTTTGTTCTGCACTCTGTCTGCACAGTGAGTGCTGAAGGCTACACGGATAAATTAACCCAGTGTTGTTGTAAGGTCTGATCTTCGCACCCCTATAGACATAACACACATGCTGCTGCCAAAATCTGGCTCTAGGCGAGTTTTATATTGTTGTGCTGAAAGCACAAAAACACACTTGATGTGCTTCACATGCAGAGAGCTGGTGGAAGATGATGTGATCCTCCTGCCACTGAGATTTTGAGGTATGGGCCCGCCCTGCTAAAACCCAAATGAGACCTTCATAGACATAAAATATTATGCTAAATAGGGAAGGGTGAGAATTAGGTATTGTAAATTCCTATTCATTACAGCATCTTAGTATGCTGTCACCGTTTGCTTTCTATGGACTAGTGACTATGCTAATAACTTTGTTTTTTATAATATGTTTGCTAGTGTTATATAAGATACTGCGTTTGAGAACTCTGCATTAGTAAATAAATATTTCAAATATGCACGTGTCCTCATTTACTCCGCATTCTGGTTTTGAAATGATTATATAACGAAAGAGTGTTCATGTGTTCCACGATACCTGAGGTATTTCAAAATCATGTTCTGGTCTGTCTAAACATTGGGAGTTTGTTATGACCAATGAGACACTGTAGCTAGCTCGGTAAGGGTATTTTGGGTACTGAAGTGAGTTTTGGGCCATCCTAAGTCACCGAGGTTCCAGGTCTCTATGCACAGTTCTGTAGGAGAACGGAATTCCCGCTACAGTATCCTTTAGGATTTTGAGTTGATCCAAAACAACTGTACATGGATGCTAGTATAAACTGAGATTTGGTGATCTATGCGGGGTTTTACACATTAGATCTAAAAGGTTCACTTCCTCTTCATTGAATATGGAATCAAATTCATAAGTCCACTTCTCTAATCTTTTGATACAACAATTCAACGTGCGGAGAATTAAGGCATACTAAGCATGCCCTGTCTTATTCCTTGGTCAGAATTCACCTGCTCAGATATGCCCTTTCACAAATGTATGTGCAACTGGTTCTAGTTCTCAACATGAACCATCAGTTGTGACTAATCCCAGATAATGTCACCAGGGTTCCGGAATATGAATTTCTCTTTGGTCATGGCAATAGATGCATGCATAACAGATTGGGAAGCAAATCAGTGTCATCCATCTGGAAAGAAATATCAGCCATCATTTTCTCCAGTTCTAATGGGACAGTCTGTTATGGAATGGAAAGATACTTGTATTGCTTAGATCTTTATTAACTATTGGGGGGAGCTCCAAATGTTTGCTGCTTTGGACAGCGACAATCGTTCTTCAGCAAAGCTCTTGTGGTAGCTAACAAAAGTAGTAAACACCTTCGAAAATATATTAGAAGCTGAAAAACTTCACACTAAGATTACCACTCAAATTGGCACGCTTTATTGTAAGAGTAATCAGTGGGGACACCTCAGTATTGAGTGCCAAGATTCAGTTTGGGGATTATAAACCAAGTATGTCACAAGTCATTGGCATCCATCCATCTTCGGACATATTTTCGCTCCCTTACCTTGTCTTCATTAGAGGACTCAGAGTAAGCACCAACTTGCTACAGTGAATTTAAGACATGAGGAAAGGCTGCTTTGGCTGCTTTGCTCTACCCATTTGTACAATAATTGTGGGTATGGCTTTGTCGCAAAAGATAAAGAACGGTTTGTTTCAGAAAAATGAAAAGGCATGCAGTACTGACGAGATGCACTGCAGCGAGTTCAGCAGAGATAAATCTTTGCCTGATGGAAATATTAGACATGTTCAAGAATCGGCACTAATTTAACCCCTTGCGTGCGGGGCGTATTTTCCGCCTGTGCTGACTCCGCCTTGCACGGGCGGAGTCATGACGGAACGGTTCCGTCATCAGCACAGCTCACCCGTAGCTGATGACGGAACCGTTCTGTCATCAGCACGCAAGGGGTTAAAGCATGAAATAATCCTGACAACAGTTGCCCATAGACATCCTTTTGACATGTTTGGTTGTTTCAAATGCACACATTTCTTGTCGATTTTAAAAAAGTTGAAAAGTTCAAAGCAAGACTGTGCCTGTGATTCCAAACTATAGGAAGTCAATACTCATATGAATTTTTTTCAAGGTAAAGGTTGTGAAGTTGTTTTTCCGCACACTGATATTCATTTAGAGCGACATGTATGAAGCATTTTTGCAGTCGAAAACGGCAACAAAAATGCTTTAACAAAACAAAAGTGTTATTCGTTCCCCCTTTCCCTTTGGAGAATGAAAAACAAATGTTTTTTAGGAGCAGGCATGGGTCCCAAGGACCACTGCCTACTCATAAGAAAATGAAACTGCAAACCTCGTTTTTTTCTTTTTAAACACATCCCGTTTTTTTTCACGGAAAATGGGCTTCATTAATAAAAGTAAAAGATTGCTTTATCAAAAAAGCAATTACAGGCATCATGGTCTGTAACACCTCATCAGACCACTAGCCCTGTGATTGCTGTGATTTCTATTGGGTCGCAAATTGTGACCTCTCTCATTAATATGCATGAGGTGGGTCTATTTGCGACCCACTAGGAATTGCTAATGAAACTAAAAAGAGTATCATACTTTAGGAATACTGATGTCCTAATTGCGTTTCAGAGAGAATCGCGATTTGGAAATTGACATTCCCAATGTTTGTACATCATTAAGTGAAGAATCAAAGTTATTCTTGCTGATCTGGGTTTGAAATGCAAACTTTGAGTCTAAATTGAAGTCTCTTCTCACTATGGGCCATATGTATCAACATGACCATTTACGATTTCTAAATAGCGATTTTTAAGGAATCGCTATTTAGAAATCGCAAAATGGTATGTATGTAGGAAATCGCTTCTTTTTAGCGATTCCTTAACATTCCTAAATTTCCCATTCATTTCTATGGGCCAGGAGGCCCATAGGAATGAAGGGGTAATTTGCGATTAGCAATTTGCTAATCGCAATTTAGGAATATTTTCAAGGGTGCAGGGGTGTCACAAGAACACCCTGCTGCACCCCTGAAAATGACATATGTGGGCATATGGCGCACATACATGCCCTAAGGGCATGTATGAGCGTCATATGGCACCTTTGGATTTTGAATAGATTGCTTTTGTTAAGGAATTCGCAACTTACCACCAACTAGAAGTTGGTGGTAATTTGCGAATCCTTATGGGCATTTTTGAATTAATTTTCCTTTGATACATTGCATTTAAGGAATCGCACAATTTGCGATTCATAAGTGCAATCGCAAAATAAGGAATGGCAAATTTTGCGATTCCTTATTTTGCTGCCGAAAAGTTTCATACATACCATTTAGCAAATTAGCATTCGCAAAGGCTGAAATTCTGCGAATTTCGGCCTTTGCGAATGCTAATTTGCTTGATACATATGGCCCTATGTGCATTAAGATTTCAGATGTCAACATGGTGTTGTGATCTGTATTCCTGTGCATAATGCTCTAATTTTACTTCCTCGTTTCCTGATCATATTTTTCCTGGGTCCTGCAACTGACATCAATTTTGAACAAGTGATGATGTGTCAGACAGAAGGCTAAGTTCCAATGTATTTAACAACCAGTTATGGAAGTAGACAATATCTAGACACTCTCAATATTGCACAGTGGACGACCATCACTAACAAAATGCCAATCACGACTCTGTGTATACAGCGTCCATTCTGGAAGGGAACACTAGCTAGCAGATACTGTTGGGAGGGTTCTCCTTTCATCCTCCTGGTATGCATCCTTGTTGCTCAGTCTATTTCCTGAAAGGTGCAAGTCTCTCGTTCTGGACCTATTTATTTCCCATGCTACATTTGTTATCCCCTCCTTCTTCTCTTGGGTTAGCTGGCATTGCACGTTGGCTGTACATATGCTACCGAAGTCCCACCTCCTGATATTTCTGTATACCTTTCCTTCACTTCCTCTGATCCCAAGGTTTCTGGTGAAGATCAGAAGAGGGGAGCATGCATTCCAGGAATTCTGTTTTGGTCACTAAAACATTAACTATCACTTCTTCACTAGATGTCATCTGTCTCAGAGTGGATTTTCCACTTTTCCCACCATCTCATAGCTAATCTAGTCTGTCGCCATTTAATGTTTGTTTAGTGATGCCAGATAGTCTGCAGAAATCCGGACCTATTTGTAGCCCCCCCTTCTTTTTGCCCCCATTTTGACTACTTGGTGCTAGTTTTTATTACTCTGATTGTGCCCTAGGCTCTGCTAACCAGACCCAGGGCTTGTGCTCTGATTAAAATTTCATGGTAATTTGGTATAATTACAAGTGGTACTGACAACCTATCAGTAGGTCCCTAGTATATGGTCGAGCATATAGGTTTAGAAGCCCAGTAGATTTAATGCACTTAAGTGTGCACTTCAGTGCTGCCTGCTGTCATTTTAAAGGCAACCCTGCTTTGCAGGCTGATTTTACAAGTAAATTGTATTCAAATTCATCTTTGGAATTAAACGTAATTCCAAAGTCTGAAACTACCTTATTTTTACATAGCTTCACCCCTACGGTCTGCCCTGGGTGCCCCTTAAGCAGGGACTTTATAAAAGATGTTTTATGTGCCCTGGTGAGGAAAAAACGACCAATTACATTTTTACCTATTGTAGCTAATGGTTCCATAGGCTAACATGGGAATACTTAAATACAGTATACTTATTGAAAAAAGGAGCTTAAAATATATTCAAAGTATCAAAATGATAAGTAAAATAAATCCATAAACTTGCCACTGTTTTATTATATTTATCACAGAGAATACGTTATATAACTTGCTTTTCTGATGAGCCAAAATCCAGCCTTCCAGCAGCCCTTCTCTGATTGGTCAGCCTCTGCCAGGCTGAGCCAAGCTGTGTTAGTGAGGTTTGAAGTGGCCTGGGCTGAGACAATGGAAGCCCCTGGTGGGAGGGGAACTGCAGCTGCAGAGAAAAAGGCAGGGTGGGCAGTACAGTAGCCAAACTGGCCTTCAAAGAGGGAATGACAGTTGGGACATGATACAGGCTCCTTCCCACATCTTGTCAATGCAGCCCAGCAGGTGCCTCAGTTATTAGATTAGCAGAAGGGCTGGGCGAGTGTTAGGAAAACTAAACCATGTCAGAGAGATGTCCTAGCCAGATCTTAACCTCCAGGAGAGAGTTTCTCCATTTTGGGTTTTGGTAGAATAGTGATTTCTGGGTGAAGAATATGTCACACTTTGGAGGAAGTGGTCAAACCTGAGGGTAGCATCCTTCACCCAAGAAAGTCTGCCCTGCTGGGACCCTGGTTGGCACCCCAAAGGACTGCACTCTGAATGACTGCACCTGCTGCGCACTGTGGAACTACAGCCCTAAAGACTTTGCCTTGCCTCAAGAAGTGAAAAAGTGGAGTCCCTGAAAGCAACAAGTTAAAAGAGCTCCACCTGTATCCACTGCACCAAAATTATTCTAGCTGTTTGGTGTCCAGGGGACTTTTAAGGAGTTGGCCTGGTGCATTCTGGGAATGTAGTCCCAACATCGCAAGGACCATAGCAGAGCTTCTAGACCCTAAAATTGGTGTTTTGGACACTGTTAGAACTGGGGGTCTCTAGTTGGCAGAGGTAGGTACCACTGTCCAAATAGGGACCCTTGCTTCTAGTCAGGGCAAGGAGATAACCCTCCTAGATAACCCCTGCTCGCCCTCAAGGTAGCTTGGCCTGAGCAGTCTAGGCTAACCAGAGGCAATGCGTAAAGTATTTGTACCAACACTCACAGTAACACAGTGAAAACACCACAAACTGATTCCACAACAGTTTAGGAAAATAAAGATATTTATTCTAAACTACACAAGACTAAAACGGCAAAAATCCAACATACGCAATGCAAGGTTATGGTTTCAAATGAGTTCTTCAGGTTGTAATCAAAGTTCTTTAAGTTGCGTTAAAATAATCCACAGATGTGTGAAAAGTTCACGGTTGCGTCACGTTGACTCACAGTACCTTTTAGATGCAACAAAGTTCCACAAGCAGGAAGCTGGTGCAGTGGAAAACAAGCGATGCGTTACTCCTGAGACCCTGGGGAGGCGATGCCACAGCCCCGCTGCAGCAGCGGGCGTGTTGCGACGAATCCGGTCTGTATGGGGAGGAAGGCCGCTTGCGTGGATTCCGGTGCGTAGGTTCCGTAGGAAGTCTGTTCTCGCAAAGGCACGATGCGATGATCTCGTAGGGGCTGCGACGATCTCCGGGGCGACGATGCGCGGTCCAGCGGTGACCCGCTCTCTCGCAGCTCCTTGATGAGATGTTTCTGCGACGATGCTCGCAGCGACGTGATGCGGTCCGCAAGCAAGCGGTGCGGCGATCTCACCCAGCGACGACAGGCTCTGCGACGACACTCGCAGCGATGTTCGATTCTCCCGCACCGGTCTGGTGCGTCCCACAAACGACGGGTGCGAAGGCTTCAGCAGCGGCGTCAGGCGCTGCGCCGTTCTCGACCTTCGTAGTGGCGGGAAACTTCTCGCACTGTCAGGGATGCGCTCCGCAAGCGAGCGATGCGACACTTTTCAGCTTCAAAAGTCTCTCAGCTTAGTTTCAAGCTTCCCAGCTCAGGTTCAACTTCTAGAGGCCCCACAACTGGATCAAGCACTCTAAGAAGGACAGAACTCTCTCAGCAGAGTTCAGGGAGACTGGGGATGAAGTCCTTTTGTTCCTGGGACTTCGGAAACAGGGAGCCAGCTCTTCTCAGGCCCTTGGAGATTCCTTACAAGACAGGGGACACAGCTCACAGCAAAGTCCTTCCCCTCTCCTTGGCAGCAAAGCAACAGCAGGTCAGTCCAGAAGAGCAACAGCAGGACAGTCTTCCTTCTTCAGGGTCAGCTTTCTCCTTGGCAGAGGTTCTTCTTGATTTCCAGGATGATCTAATTTTCTGTTGTCAGGGGTCCTGTACTTATACCCCTAAAGTCTTTGTTCTCTCTGTGCATGTGGGCCCTGAGCCCGGTCTGAACCAGTTCTGGGTGGATCCTGAGCACTTTGTTTTGCAGGCTGCATCTTTCCTTTCAGAGTGAGGGGCAGGGTCCTCAGCCGCCCCGCAGGAGGTGGAGCCAGCATTGTGGCAGGCAGGCACAGCCCTATTCAGCCCAGGTGCTAACTCCGCCCACCACTCAGATAGCAATTGCTCCATTCAGCCTAGTGCTGACTCATCCAGCCTCTGGGGGAATTCCCCAGCCCCTGTCACTCACAAACCAGACAGTCAATACACAAACAGGCCCAGGCACGCAGAAGGGTCAGACAAGAGAACAGCAACTTTCTAAAAGTGCTGTTCTCAAACACAGGATCTAAAAACCACCTTTCCTAAAAGATGTGTTATTAAATTATATAAAGTTCAGGGATACTAGATACTTATGTCCTATCTTGTTCCTATGGGAAGAAATGCCGTTAACCACTGTAGCCAGCATCCCCCATGTTAACCTATGGAACAAGATAGCCTTACAATAGTGAAAAACGAAAATGGCTGTAATTCACTACCAGAGCATGTCACCTGCACTAGTACATGCTCTACCTTTCACATACACGGCACCCTGCCCAGGGGGGTACCTTGGGCCTTCCATAGGGGTGACTGATGTGCACGAAAAGGGAAGGTTTAGGCCTGGTCAGCGGGTACGCGGACCAGGAGGACATGGCAGTTCTAAACTGCCCGTAGGCGCTGCAGTGGCAGGCCCGAGACACCATTTTAGAGCTACTCCTGTGGGTGGCACAATCAGTGCTGCAGGCCCACTAGTAGCATTCGTCATCACCGGCCCTGGCACACCCTGTGCACTTTACTAGGCACTTCATGGTGATACAAATATGCCAAACATGGATATCCAATCATGATAACAATTTACAGAGGGAGCACTTACACTCTGGCACTGATCAGCAGTGGCAGAGGGTTCAAAGCATCTAAACCAGCAAAAACGAATCCAGCACAGCATCGAAAAATACAGGAGGCAGAGGCAAAAAGATAGGGGTAATCACGCCAAAGATGTCAGGTCTAACAGACACTCTTAACCCACAAGAAAAACTGTAAGAAGAAGTTCCAGAAATTTGGAGCAACTTTTGCAAAATCTGTGCAAAGTGACCAACCCGTTGATGAGAGTCAAACCTCTGCGGTCAAACTGCGACCTGGACTGGATTTCAGGTTTGTCCTGCTTATAGCTTCAGAGCTCAAGACTTCCAGGATTTCACTGAGGCCTAGCGCTGAATAAAGCCGCCATCACAGACTCGAAACCCAGCCTGAAGAGGAGCCTCGCTCAACGTCAAGTGAGAAAGCTACAGAAAAACCGCTAAGCGCTAAGGCAAACAGTTGAACGGAGCATCAGGCCTTGTGTATCTAACCCAGGATCCATCACAGTCATTCTCAAACTTTGACTCTGTCCCCGTTAAGTGTGAACATCTGTGGCATTTTGGGCTTTTTGGCACTAGAAAGTAGTTATTCATTAAAAATGCCTATCTTCAGTTCCTAACATTGGATTTTAATAATTTTGGTGTAATTTTAGGCATGACAATATTTCCTATTGTTATAAATTGGTGTTGGATTTTTATAGTGTTTCATGTCTTACTTATTTTATGTATTAGTGTTTTTAAATGATTTACACACCTGTCTCCTAAGTTAAGCTTGATCTGCTCATTGCCGGTAACCAAAGGTTGAGCAAAGGAATAATTAATTGAGACCTTGGCTGGACCTTATCTTGTGATTGTGGCATTATTACCAATGGTAGGTCCCTACCTACACCTGCTGATAAACCACTTTCCAACATAATCATGGCAATGAAATGGCCAGG
This sequence comes from Lissotriton vulgaris, assembly GCF_964263255.1. NCBI lineage: Eukaryota > Metazoa > Chordata > Amphibia > Caudata > Salamandridae > Lissotriton > Lissotriton vulgaris. Next base: position 670,351,370 of record NC_141694.1, read on the forward strand.
GCAATCCAGAAACTTGCTGGCCTTTTAAATATTAATTAACCCCTAAAATAAAAATCATGTAGCAGGTCCTGATGTAACAAACATCTCTGACTTCCATTTCCTGTGATCGCATAAGGTTTCTAAATTTTAAAGTAGAGGGGGTTACTGTGGGTCTCGTAAAGTCCTCTTTTTGTGTCCAGCTGCCATTATAGTTTTCAGAGAACCGTGTTGTTGGATGTTTAACATGTTTTACATTACTTTTTCCTCACTGCTTCCTGGTTCAGGCCCATAGTTCTTTCTTGGGAGCTGTGTCTGGTCCTCATAGCTCTTATGTGCCTCCGTTTGACCCTTTGGGCAATGTTTCTATCAGCTAAAGTTCTGCTTTTGATGGACATCACCTCTGCTCATCTGATTGGTGAGCAAGTCCCCTGTTATGTAGGGAATGTTGCTTTGGGTCCCTTCTGGAGGCATCTGTACTACACCCAACTCATTTTTTGAACCCAAAGTCATGAAAGTCTTGCACCATAACCGAGACATCAGTTTTTAAAGGGGCCCGCCAACACCACACTCCACTACAGGATGGTCCCAGAGTGAACTCATCATGAAGAGATCAGTAAGAGACATTCACCCACATGCATCAAAGTCCGGTTTTGCGATTCCTAATTTGCGATTTTTACCGAATCGCAAATAAGGAATCGCAAAACGGGATGCATGATTGAAAGTGCATACAATTTGCGAATCGGTAAAAATCGCAAATTTTACCGATTCGCAAATATTATGCGAATTCCAATTTGAGATTTCACAATTCCCATTGATTCCTATGGGCCAGGCCCATAGGAATCAATGGGAATTGCGAATTCGCAAATTAGAATTCCCAAATGTTGATGCATTCAATGGGTGCAGGGGGGGTCCTTTGGACCCTCCCCCCTGCACCCCTGAAATGTATTTTGAAGTGCATGTTTCAAACACACATGTCCTAAGGACATGTGTGTCTGTAACATGACAGTGTTTTGAAATGCAAATTAGAGCATTTTAACACATTTTCGCAAATTACCACGAGGTTCAACGTCGTGGTAATTTGCACCCCAGATTTGCAAATTCGCAATTTTAAAATTAATCATGCATTGCTTTTAAGGAATCGCAAATTTGCGATTCCTTAAAAGCAATCGCATTTTTGGAATTCGCTAAAAATAGCGATTTCACCAAAAATGCTTGATGCATCCCAAAAACCTATTTAGGAATCGCAAACGGCCGAATTTTGTGATTCGCACCGTTTGCACTTCCTAAATAGGTTGATGCATGTGGGCCTTAGTGCCTGTCATCTCTGAGTGGGTAGCCGACACCCTTGACCTGGAAGCAGCACAGGACAAGAGAATAGCAACTAATGAGCAGGAAAACAAAAAAAGAAACACTCAGGAATCGGAGTTGCGACTAGGAGAGGATGTGGTAATCAAAGACAGACATTTATGAGATTTTGTCTGCTAAGCAGACCAGGTCATCATGGAATATGTTTAGCAGACTTTATGAACCGTAACAATGGTGTCATGTGGTTTTTAGTTCGTGCTTACAGTTTATTTCCTCATTTAAGACTTTGCCATGATCGTTCCCCAGGTTAGGATGGATGTAGTGAGCGAACCGGTCACTACTATACACAGTGCTTTAAATGGGCCGGTACTGACTGGCACTTCTTTTTTTCCCCCTCAAGAGTACCGGCACTTCTCCGTTACTAAATAGAGTACCGGTACTCACTGTCACACAGTCATGTGAGCATGCATCGCATTTCTACATTGCGGCGCATGCTCACATATTGGTGATTTCACAAGGAGGGCAGTAACACAATGGCGCCAAGGCAGAGCAACGTGTGACCCAGGTGCGCAACGTTGTGATCAAAGGACTTCAGCCCCCCCCCCCCATCCTCATGTGTGTCAGCCCGGCCGAGACAACCTTCCCGGGCAGACATACACACTGCACCAGAGTACTTCACAGGTCTTTAAAAGGGTTGTATGACATTACAACGCATGCTTTTACTACGCATGCCTTTACATCGCAAGTTTTACAATGTATGCTGTTACAACGCATAGTGTTGAGGGGTGCTGGATAGTGAATAGTTTAATTTACTATTCCAACTCCAGTCCCCGTGGATAGTAGGGAAGGTGTTGGATAGTAAATTAAATCTATTCCCTATCCTAGAGCGCCCCCCAGCGCAATGCGTTGTAATGACATGCGTTGTAAAACTTGCGATGTAAAGGCATGCGTCGTAAAAGTTGCGTTGAAAAGGATGTTCCCCCTTTAAAAGACCTTTAGCCTGTTAATGAGGCATTGAAGTTTTTCACCCCTTCTTAGAGCCCCTGTTGCTCAACTTTGCCTTTTGCCTGTAGAATCAGGCCCGCCCCCCCCTTTCTGAAATTTGACACGCAGGAAGAAAGGGAAGCTCTTTAAAAAGCAGAATTTGCTCTGGCTTTCCCTTTCTTCTATGCAAAAAAGACGGAAAGGATAGCACATCAGCTGACGGATAAGAAAGGGGACAACTGAGGAGAGCTTGTATAATCACAGTCAGCTGAAGAAGAAGAAAGGGGCAAGCAAACGATATTAGAGAATACACTGCGGGCGCGGGGCAGTGGGTTTAAAAAAAAGCAGCTGATGGATGATGAGAGTCGGGGTGGGTAGGTGTCCCAAGAAAGAGCCAAGGCTTTCGAGAATGACACAGGTCTTTGGAAGGGGCCTGTTGAGTGAGGACAGAGCGACAGATGCAGTGGCAGATTGGTATTTTAAGTGGGGGAGGGGTATCCTAGAAAAAGCAAGATAAGGAATTTGATGAGAGGAACGAGGGGACATTTAAGATGAAAGGTGGTCTGAACACCAGAAAAAAAGAGAAAATGTAAAGAGACACATGGGGCATCGGAGGGGCCATGGGGCTAGTAAGTAAGGGCTTGGGACATTAGAGGGTAGAGATAGGGAGAATCTCGTCATCCAAAAAAGTGTTATCTAAAGGGGCAGCAGCAGCTGAATAGAAAAATTATTTTGTGGAGAGGGTGGAATTTTTGAGTCATGTGTTTTTTTTTATCAGCTAATATAAAGTTTACTATAATGTGACTCCTTTTTTTGTGAAGAAGTTAAACAATGAAAGGCCCAACAAACAATCATAAGAATTCAGATTGCATACTTGGAGTTAGAATGGATTTATCAAAATACTTAAACACAGTATAGACCTTACTGTGGCACAGTGGAAGGGGAAGAATGATGTGCATGGAGTTGAAAATGCACATTTACCAGAAAACACTGAACATAGCTAACAATATAAGCATTCAAACACGACCAAGACATGACGTCACATGGCTTTGTGAATGTTTCTCATTAATTTCTATGATGTTAGATCACACTTTAAATTGCTTCCAGAATGCTTGTGTCTGATATCAAGCATTTCTCAGAAACTAGGCCAATTCAAGATTGCCAAGTATGCTTTTTTGCTGTCATACACATGCTCAGTCAAATTATTTGGTATTTCTTTGTTCTATGAACCTGATAAGTGCTACTCTCTAAACAAAAGCGCTTCAACACCCCATCAGGGGTAACAAGCGCTATATAAATGCAAACCTTTTCCCCTCTTCGATCTCTCCACTATCCTTCTGAATCCAAACAACTGACTAACCTATCCACCACTCAAATTACTTACACATTTTCACTATACTAATTCAACACTAATCTTTCTTAGGTTCCGGAGTAGCGTGCTACTCGCTGAAAAAGCACTTTGACGCCTCGTCAGGGGTAGTAAGGGCTATATAAATGCAATTACAATACAATACAATTCAATATAAAATCTTCAGTGTGGGTGGATTTGGCCAACTTCTACAAGCCAATGATGGGAAGTGTTACAGTGGTTAAGGTGCTTTCATGGGTGTCTGAATATTGTTAACGAGGCTAATAGGCAGAGAGTTGCCTCCATTTAGGTGGGTGAGGACCAGGGCTTCGACTAACACAGACATCTGGAAGGAAGGATGTCTGGAGGAAGAGCTCTTACCATAATAGGACAGGCCCATACCCAGTTACCTGCCACAGTTGCAGAAATGACTAGATTCCCCAAACAGTGAATGTTACTGACATCCTACATTAATCACAAACGGGTAAATTCAGATGTATTTCTGCATGTCAAAGATTGTCTGCCTTGGGGAAGGGACACTTACAGCCAGCCCTTAACCTCCTTTTATAGCAAATTGATGCAAATTCACATTACTCTCTGAGGAAAATAACTGCAGTTTTCAGCTAAATAAAGTAAAACCATCTATTTTAGGGGTGGTTTATCTTTCATTTGCTGCCTTCTTCTGGATGCACAACCAACAATCCAGCTTGGGAGTTCTACACCCACAGAGTTCCACTACTGTGTTGTGACAAAAGTATAATATGAACATGGATTTCAATCGATGTAAAATTAGTGAATTGGCAAAGTTGTACATAGACTACTGTATAAGCATGGGCAGAAAATCCGTTCCGCTCGCGGATTTCGCGGATTTTCGGTAAATTCGCAATCCACGAGCTTCGCGAATTTCCCGCAAAATCCGCGAACGGAAATCCGCGAACGGGGATTGGGTCAATAGTTCAAGCTGACTTTTGTAGCTCTTTTAGAATGGCGCCAGCAAGCTGCCAGAGCGATTCTAAAATAGTTACTAAAGTCAGCTTCAACAGGAAGCTCTAATAGATAAAGTAAAGCAGGTGCTGCTCAAATTCAGTTATACAATCATTAATCACCCCCAAACTTGGGGTGATTAATGATTGTGTAACTTAATTTCACCTTCAACTGGAGCACCTGCTTTACTTTATCTATTAGTGCTTCCTGTTGAAGCTATTTCTAGCTATTTTAGAATGGCGCTGGCAGCTTGCCGGTGCCATTCTAAGTGGGGCTGAGGGCAGAAGGGCACAAAAGTGGGACAGAGGGCAGAAGGGGACAAAAAATGAGTGGGGCAGAGGAAAGAAGGGCACAGAAACAAGTGGTACAGAGGGCAGAAGGCATAAAAACAAGAGGGTGGCAGTTATTAAGCAGGCAAAAAAAAAACAGCGAAATTGCAAAGCACCTCGTGAACACCCGCGAACACGCAAAGTGCCTCGCGAACACGCAAAAATAAAAAAATCTGCAAATTTGCGCGAATTCGCAAATTTTGCGGATTGCCAATTCGCAAATCCGCAAATTCGCGAATTGCCAATTCGCAAAATTCGCCCATGCTTACTACTATAAATATTGTCCCAAGAATGTAGTTTTTATTTCAGATGTAGCCAGAGGGCTAGACCCCTCCCGCCAGGGAGCTTAAGAACCACCAACACCACTACAGGCCAGGACACATATCCCCGCACTTGAAGGAGAGAGCAGGCAGAGAAGTCAAAAGAAGGAAGGATCATGGTTAGCGGGGAATCGCAGGTATGTCTTTCCAGGACAATGCTGTGGAGGCATCCATAAGTGTGCGGCTGTGAGCAGTACAGAGATATGAATGGGAAGTGCCAAATGTCTGCCCCTCCGAATGCCCCACCCAATTTCCACTATAGCAGCTTAGAAATCTGTAGGGTTCCAATGCACTATTAGGTGCACCAGATTCGTCATCACCAGTTGACACAACAGCTGGCTGTATCTGGTATTCATGAAAAAAGTGAGCCACACAATAGGAGTGGGAGCACCAGGGAACCCAAAGCACCCAAGGGAGGAAGTCAAAGCTTGGACTTGAGGAGAAGGAGCTGGCCTAAGGGAAGCTTTGAGCATCAAACCCATGTGGGTACAGGGTTCCTCCCAGATCAGAAACAGTGACTACAGCAGGCCTGCTGACTACCCTCATCAGTGACGCCGTGCTCAGATGTGCATGGTTATATGTGCCTCCATCCCTTTACTAGCCCCCCAGATTTTTGGACTAGGTTTTGCTTGGTGGCACAGTATCTGAAAGTGAATGAAAGGGTGAAATATTATTGCTCTATTGTGAAACCCCAGATAACTTTCTTCTCTCAGGATCACTAGCATGACAACTGATGGCTTCCTCCCACCCGATGCGGGTCAGAGATGCATTTTAGGATTTAGTCTTTTTTTCCTTTAATTAATTTTCAGTAAAACAAGTTTCTGCACCTTTCAATGTTTTGCTTAATATACAGGTGCCTCTGACAAAAAGGGAAACCTGATGTTAGACTTGGCTGTCTCTAGTTGGCAGAGGTACACACTTCTGTGTGTGATCCCCTTGCCCTGACTCACCTCCTCTAGTCAGGGCAAGGGGATCACACACTTAGATAACCCCTGCTCCCCCCCTTAGTAGCTTGGCAAAGCAGACAGGCTTATCTCAGAGGCAGTGCGTTAAGCATTTATGACCACATACAGTAATAAAGTGAATACACTACAAATGGACATGACGCAGTAGTATTATAAAAATAAGGATGTTTATATAAGGCTTAGCACAAGACCAAATACCGACAAAAATATACCACAATCTTATAAATACTCTTGGAAGGAAAAATAATAGTTCAAGTGTAGTTTCTTCTTAGCACAAAGTCTTTAGTAACAAAAGCAACTCTTCTTATTTAAATCACAGTTCTTGGCAACAATGTAACCCACACGGGAGTCACACGACGTCGAGGCAAAGTTAATCCAAAGGTTCGGCGTCGACCGCGAGGAGCGCTACGTCGAGCCCGGAGTCGCACAGACCCCCACAACACAGTACCTTGGAAAAGTGAAGCACACGATGATCAGCTGCGTCGCGTCTTCGGCGTCGATCGGGCCTCGGAGTCTGGGCGACCTGCAGCGGCGTCGACAGATGTCAGGCAGGAGCAGCGCTCACGAGGCGAAGCAGGATACGGCGTCGTCGTCGATGTCGATGATGATGTTGCAAGAGTGAGCAGCGCTCACGGCGTCGAGAGGGCTCGGGTCGATGCGATCAGCGGCGGCGTCGACACGGGGTCACTTGGAGCTGGAGCCGAACTCGCTACTCACTGGCGTCGCTGCTGGCATCGATCGGGCCCGGCGGCCGGCGTCGAAGATGCGGGACACGGGAGCTGCACTCACGATGTCGAGCTGGATTTGGCGGCGTCCGTCGGCGTCGAGATTGCTGGATTCTTCAGAGGTGCTGGATTTTCAGGTTCCAGCAACAAGCACCTTTAGCAAATAAATGAAGTCCTTTGACCCTGTGACTTCAACAGGAGGCTGGCACTCTTCCAACCCTGGAGATTTTCCTTAGCAAAGCTTGAGAGTACACACACAGTTCCTCTCTCCCGGTTCCTTGGCAAAAATAAAGAAGTGACTGCAGGATTCCCCCCAGCAAACAGCACACTGGCAGAAGGGGTAGGCAAGTCCTTGGATCAGCAGGCTTCTTGTCCTTGGTTCAGGTTTCCTTGTCAGAAGTGATCTAAATTCTTGGTTCAGGGGTCCTTCTCTTATACCACTTTTCTGCTTTGATCCCTTTGTACATGCAGGGGAATTCCCCTCATCCTGGGTGTGTTGTGGGTGTAGCCAGGTCAAGGCACCTGGCCTATTCACTGTGCAGGGCAGGGTCCTCAGACGCCCAGCAGGAGGTGGAGCCAGTATTGTCACTGGCAGGAGCAGAGCCATCAGTCGCCCGGCAGGAGGTGGAGCCAGCATTGTGTCAGGCAGGGCAGGCTATCAGGAGCTACTATTCCCCTACTCTCAATGCAAATGCCTCACTCACCCCACACTGACTCATTCAGAACTCTGGAGCCACCCAGCCCCTGCCACACACACACCAAACCAGCAGAAACCGGTAATAGTTAGACAAGAAAATAGCCACTTTCTAAAAGTATTTTCAAACCCAGAGTCCAAAAACCATCCACCCAAACGGATGCGTTATTAAACCCTGAGTTCAGGGATACCAAACTCGACATTGTACCATGCTCCCCGAGCCCGCTAGGATTATACCATTAATAATCCTGGCAGCCCATTCTAACTTATGGAGAGCAGGTAACCTTGCAAGAGTGAAAAACGAATATGGGTGTAATTCACTATTAGGACATGCCAACCTAGTCAGGCTTGTCCTACCTTATGCTTACAATGCACCCTGCCCTTGCTCCTACCATAGGGGTGACTAACATGAAGTTAAGGGAAGGTTTAGGGACTGGCAAGTAGGTGTACTTGCGCAGTCTGCATGACAGTACCAGACTGCACATAGGTCTAGCAATGGCAGACCTTTAGACATACTTATACTAGGCCGCTCTTGTGGGTGGCACAACATGTGCTGCAGGCCCACGAGCAGCATTTGTATTTACAAGCCCTGGCACTCCTGGTGCACTAGACTAGGGACTGACAGCAAACCAAATAGCCAAACATGGAATTCAGTCAATACAGTAATTTCACATAGGGAGCACTTGCACTGATCAGCAGTGGCACAGTGCCCAAAGCAATATACCAGCAAAAACATTGTAAACAGAGGAGGCAAACAGAAAAAAATGGAGGAGAGACTCAGGCCAATGATGTCAGGTCTAACACCTGATAGTTACCTTTCAACAGTCTGTCAACTAGTACAACTTAATACATACAAAGGCATCAACAATAAATTGCAGAAGGAAGCAATTTATCATCATTCTCAACCGAAAAAAATTCTCGCACCTTTCAAATGTTTTTCATTAGGCCCACCCTTAGTCCCATCTCTAGCCCCGTCTCCTTGTCACTGAGGTTCTGTGATTTCAGATTTCGTCCCGTATCTAGCCCCCATTTTGTGTCCTGTCGTCATTTGTGTTGCCCTCACTCAGGCGGCACGGCGAACGCAATGTTTTTGCTTTTCCAGCTGCTACGTGTCCTTTCAGTTACAAAGTAACTCTATTGTCCTTGTTCATGAAACCCGATGTCAGGGTCTGGCCGAGTTCGTTAATCCATGTCTGGTTCGATTGATCCCTGTCTCAGCCGACTATTTACCCTCTCCTATTCTTCTCTTATACTATCTTATCCGATTGGCCTTCGCCATTCCCTCCTTGTATGCTCCTATTACACAACTATCCTTTGAGACACACTATCATGTCCTGCCACCTGCCACCATGAAATACCGCTTTAAGAAACTTATGGTTAGTCCATGTGGGATAACCTTATGTATTTTGATATGCTTATGTACTCTATTAGCGTGTGAAAGCTGGATTGTTTATGTCTTACAGCCGTTACCTGTTCCTACTTCTGTCCCCGTATCTTTTTCTACTACTGCCTCCCCACACCGGTTCTATACACTTTCACCACACGAACAGATTAGGAGGACCGAATATTTCAACAATTTGTTCATTCAGTTATTACACCAACACCAGTTAGTAATGAATACTACTGATTGTTGGGTCTGTGGGCTCATGCCTCATAATACAGAAAGAGGCATGCCATACCTTGTTTTTCCATTCTCTAATGAAGGTTCCGCCTTCAGTTGCGATATCCTCCTTGCAGTCCATATGGTGGTGGAGCAGACTTTAGTCATAGTACTTTGATTAAGGGAATTGTGACTATGGCTAAGATTGCTCAGATTAGTAAGATTCCTGTAGATGAGAAGAGAGCATATGATGGATGGAACATAACACGATATGTCACCAGCCTTACAGAAAAGGCTAAACTAAGGAGCTCTCCACCAATCTGGACTGTGCCTCATCGAGGTAATTTCTGCTTACAAATCAATGGCAGAATGTCAAGAATCAGCCAGAGAGAAGTATCTGTTCTTATACCTATGTCTATACACCTCAGATTCCCTCACCGTTAGTGCCATCACACGGCACATATTTCATCTGTCATGATAGAACCTATACATGGCTTCCTACTTACTTCTCGGGAACATGTTATGTGGGTTTTCTTCTTCCCCCAACATATATCGCTCCTTCAAGTCATCACAAAAAGAAGCATGGTATAGGAGTCTTTGACCAGAAGGACACAGCAGGACAGGAGGCAGCTCACTTTATCAAAGGGTTGCTTCCTTTCTGGGGCCCAATGGCAAATAGCAGAGACATCAGACACCTAGCTCGTGTTGTTGAGGCTACCATAAACGAAACTTCCGGAGCCTTGAGTAATGTAACAGCCGAGCTTCAGGCGGATCGTCTTATGACTTTACAAAATCGGATAGTTTTAGATATTATCCTTGCAGATAGGGGTGGAGTCTGTAAATTGATTGGGTGTAGTTGCTGTGTTTACATTCCTGATAATGCCCCTACAGTATACCAAGCTATCTCTAAGTTACATACCATCTCCGAGTCTATACATCGGGACACAGGAGATTGGTCTGTGATGGGATGGTTTTGGGGACTACTGTCCACATGGGGATGGAAGATATTAACTTTCCTTGGATTGATTTTTGCTATCATCTTCTCTTGTTGCCTTTGTGTGCAGGGTGGACATGTAATATGAAAACAGAAAAACAGAGAACATAAGAATGATGCTACAACAACAGCTCGAGGACCTCATGGCCATTGATATCGATTCAGATTCACTTGAGTCCTTGGCGTATTGCCTGAGTAATGGCAAAAGGAGGGACTGAGGTTCTGCAATTTCAGATTTCGTCCCGTATCTAGCCACCATTTTGTGTCCTGTCGCCATTTTGTGTATCCCTCACTCAGGCGGCACGGCGAACGCGATGTTTTTGCTTTCCCAACTGCTACGTGTCCTTTCAGTTAAAAAGTAACTCTATTGTCCTTGTTCATGAAACCCGATATCAGGGTCTGGCCGAGTTCGTTAATCCATGTCTGGTTCGATTGATCCCTGTCTCAGCCGACTATTTACCCTCTCCTATTCTTCTCTTATACTATCTTATCCGATTGGCCTTCGCCATTCTCTCCTTGTATGCTCCTATTACACAACTATCCTTTGGGACACACCATCATGTCCTGCCACCTGCAAGAGGGGATTGTGAACACCATCACTGATTAATTTGTTGGGAGGGGTGACACACGGGGTCCGAGAAAGAGGCATATACTGGGATATCTGATAACTTGTTTTTCAACTTTTCCTATTGGTTCGTTTTGTGTGTGCGGGGAGTGGGATATTGTAAATGTGTTTAGTATAAGAGATTGTACGCCACGGATTGAAGTGGCAGTCTCCTCAGAACTTACACTCTGCATGTACATCTAGGACAACTGTGCTTAGCTGCAGCTAATAAACCTGGCTTCCACGCTCAACGGAGTGCCTCTTGTCTCTGTTAGTAACAAGACAGGTGAGCCCGGGGATTAAGGCGTGCCCTGCACCGCCCGGCCCATAAGGCCCGGTTTTCCATCACGCCCCCCAGCTCGATCCGATGAGTACCTGCACTTTTTTCCCCCCATTTAAAGCACTGACTATACATTGTAACAACATGTACCCGAGGGGCCAGGCGCGACTTCTAGGCTATAAATATATGGTGCTCAGAATCGCTCGGGATTCCTGCACGTGACCATACTGATGTCTTGTGTTTGATGCACCTGCAGTCGTTACAGGTAAGTGTGGAAGGGCGGGACATTGCGCAGCAGTGCGTAACCCCACAGATGACGGAGTAGGTATTATTTATTTAATTATATCTATCCCATCATCTGTTAACTATCCCCCCCTCCCACCCCGCCCCTGCGCCAACCCGCCGCGTTTACCTGTGCTGGCTGCCGCTGGTGTGAGTCCTGTATGCCCACATTTGTCTAGGCCTACACCACGGTAGGCTAACGCTGCAGTACTCTGTATGGGGCGCACAATTGTAATGTAACAATTGTATTAGCTACCGCTGGGTAAACAGAGGAGTTCATAAAAAATATATATGTATTTTAAAGTCAACCAGATATTTATCTCATAGTGTGATAAACCCGATTACAATTTTTTTTGTAAATTATTAAAATTATACATTAATTATGACGTTATCTAAAACACAGTTTTCTCACAATTTGTTTACTATATTGAAAAACAATATTCCATTGCAGCTCGAGTAGTAGAACATACATGTCTTTTGGTGAAACACATTTAACACAAAAGAATGCACATGCAGTATTAGAGATGATACGTCATTCTTTAAAAAACATGAAAGAACAAGATTTTCTCAATTGAAAGTCACCACCTAATGAAGTCCTTGAAAATCACATTTTATTCAGTTTTCAAACACAATTAAATTTAATCATTTGAGTCAGTACAATCCTTGTCATTTGTTTTCTCTGCCACATAAATATATTGTCTTCATGAGATCTAAATGGAAGCTGGCTTCTTGATGCAGCTGGGGAAACATAATTATTTTTCTTAAAGCGTTACCAGGGAATGAGTAGAAATATTTCGTGCATGTAACTTGATGAGCCTTCGTGGTTAGTAGGAAAACATTCCCATTGTAAAACGATGTTATAAACAGCCATTTAATCAACTGCAAGTGACAGAAGGGTTAATTTAAACTAGAACCCTCAGAATATTGGGGAATTATGGTACATTGGAAATTAGGAATATTCTCCTGGAAAAAAAATATAAAAACTGTATCAACACTTCTTTTTATTTGCTTCCACTTGGTCCTTTTTTTACAGCAGTTATTTTATCGGTCATGTTTTTCTCCTGTTTGTCTTTACTCGTTGAGTGGTACCCGAAGATTCATGCCGGTGCATTCAAGAAATCGCCAAGTGCTGTGCTGGTGATTTGATAATTTGCAGTCACAGTACTCATCCCATAAAGTAGAAACAATCAATGGCAAAGGTAAGAGGTCTCACTATTTTAAAAAAATGTTCTCAATGCGAATTGAGAGGCATTGCTGTGTGTTGTAATATTAATAAAATGCATACATATCCCTAACAAGAGGTCGTGAAGAACTCCAATTTGTATTGGATTCCAGGCACTCTGTTGAAGTGCTTTTGTTTTTATGGTGTTGAATGTACCCTAATTCATACATCGTTTGACCCTTCTGCCTAACTTAATGAATGGAGAGTGGGTGCTGCCATGAGTTGCATCACTGAAGTCATAAGGGTTGTAAAAAATCAAACACCACACAAAGAACAAGTGTAGCAAATGCGCCACGCCCATTCATCAGGAGAGTGGGAAGTGTGTGCTATGTAGTAGGTAGTACATTCAGCCACGGGTTAGTGATTTAACACCAGTCTTTGGGTTATACTAAGGTCTTCCAAGTTACTAAACTCTATCTTTGAATAACATGATGTTAATTGTACCTAAAGTTCAACCTGTGACCATTTCCAGAAACACTAGTTTTCATAGAGCGCAAGTCTTTCTGAAAGTGATCAAGTGCACCCAAACTTAAGTGAAATGGACATAATGTAAAATAGGGATCCGTGTCCCTGACTTTTCAAAATTTCTGAAAGCTGTTGTGCAATGTAGAGCAAGGCTACTACGAACCCTAATGAAAGTAAGGAAAATAACTTTGCACCCCTTGTCTGGGATATAAAGGACAACCATAATTTCGGTCCAGTGGGCCACTCACACCACCTGGCCCCATTGCACCTCCTGCACTAATGCTAGTTGTGCCTCCTGTGCTATGCCATAATCAGCCCTGGACGGAGCTCATGGAGTTTCACTCCGCGGTGTGCTGCAAAAGCTCAGTGGAATTCCACGGACTTCCGCCAGCGGGCGGAGTTCCCCTTTAACTACAATTCTAAGAATACATTTGGTGGTGAAGAATGAAGGTCCATAAAAGTGCACTGCGACCTTAGTGACACGAGATAGTCTAGCAACCTTACTGTAGACAAGGATTAGACAACTGACTGTATGTCACCGCTGCACTATAGAAAGTCATGTTACATGTATCTGATAACATCACACTCAGTGGCGGCTGGTGACATTTGAAAGTGGTGTGGCGTAAAATTATTGGCATCAGTGCCAGGGACAATGACGGGTTTTTGGGAGTGTGAATTTGCGACTGAAAAGTACCTGATGCTAACACCACGTGCCTCTGTGCTCCATGAATCAGTCACAATGAAGGCTGTGTAGAGCATACTTCTCTGTGTGTCTTCTAGAGGAGCTCTCATTACTGCCTTGTTTCGCTCTCTCTCAGGCACAGTGGGATAACAAATAATTACTGGCACAAATAGCATTAGACAGCTATCTTTCTGTTTGTGATCTGCAGCTTCCTACCTGTACACAGAATTGTCAACTCACCCAATGTCATCATCACAACCACTTTACATGCATATGCATCCACATACTGAGACTTATAGAATAGGCTGCTATTTATAAAGGAGAAGTGAAAGTCCAAGAATCTGAAATTCTGTAGGTTAATCGCTCAGATTATCTATAGGTGCTAACCCACAAACAGCAACTATGTACATTTGGTAGCCATCGGATTTTGGGGCTGGAAGGTGTAGGCTATGGATGGGGCACATGGCTCTCAGCAGCACAACTCGGAGTTCAATAAAACATTTGACTTACGTACATGCTGTCATCGGGGAACCTTTTATTCTTTAGAATCAGGAAACTTGACCAGACGTAGCGAGGCGTACACAGCGACAACAGAGCAAGTAACACGCTGAACTACAGAGGCTTTTCTTCTCTGCGTCCACCACCAGTTCCTTAAATACATTCTTACCTACCCCCAGTCTTCGCATGTGCCACCAATTCCCATAGCAGTGCATGGATCCTTGGGGTGGCAGCAATAACATTAAAGAACAGCAGCATGCAAGCATGCTCACTCCCTGGCCTGTGTGCAGCAGCACTGGATAAAACACTATTGAAAACGATCAAAATAGTAAAGTTTAATAACGAAATATAACTCTGGCATATGTGTGCACCCCCATGGTGTCATGTGTGTATATTTGTGTACATGCATGCATTTGTGATTATTTGTGTGGTGCCATGTAGGCATACGTGGCCATTTGCATATTATGTTATCCTCCCCATTTGCAAAACGCAGAGATGCCATTGCAGTGGCCATGTAGGGCTAGAATATGTGTTCTTGGCGTGCGCGATCGTTTTTTCTCCGTGACAATCTGACATACTGGATTCACGTTCCAAAAATAATATTCATACCTGAAGCGATGACGTGGCATCCCGTCATTTTTGAAAGTTTTAATCCCATAAAGTCCGACATCATTTACTGTTGTGCTAGGCAGGCCAAAGCGTTGGGAAGCATCACCCAATATTAAGAACTACGATGACCAGAATGCTCTAGTCTAGTGTTTGAGTCTAAGGCTTGCTTGCATTAGAGGCCGGGGCACACGTCCCATGCTACAGAGGGGCCAACGAAAGAGAAGGGGCAATTAAAGCCAAGACTAGCCCTGAAAGTTCTTAAGTTTGATTTAAAGGAGTGTACTAATAGTATGTGTCTAGGGTGGGCACTGGCTTCGGGGCCATACTTTGGACTGATGACAACTTGTAGGAAAAAGACACGAAGGTTTGTCCACACACCACAGTTTACTTAAGAACTTACCTTAGCTTCCGAAGTTCCCGCTTTTCTTAAATCCCGACTCCCGAGATTGCAGACTCCCACCGTCCTGGATTCCGAATTCGCCTGAGGGGGCTCTCGTCAACAGGAAGGCTGCAGGCAGCCTCCTTCCCCTTCACCGCAGCCAGCGCTATGATTGGTTCGGCCGGCTGCCCGAACCACGTCATTTCTCTCTGTATGCTGCAGCAAGCAGCATACAGAGAACACAGGGAGAGTGGGAGGTGGCAGAGGGGAGCGGCTTGCCCACTGTTGGTAATACTGTCTGTTTGGGCAGCCTCTGAGGCTGTCCAAAAAGACAGTATTAACAATAGTGGGCAAGCCGCTCCCCCCTGTCCTCGAGTAACACCGCCAACTCTAACTTCTGCTTTCTCACCGTGCGAGAAGGCAGAAACAAATGGTAGTTATTACGGTAATAACTACCATTTGTTTCTGCCTTCTCGCATGGCGAGAAAGCAGTGGGGCGGCGCCCAAACGCCCCCATGGACGAGCCGTCCCTGATCACACTTGCGACCTACGCAATGTGTGATGCCACGGAACCACTCGCTTACCTTTTCATATGCATTTACATCTTTATCATCATCGTCCAGTGCTCCCCTGGCAGCCGGAGAATGGTGTGTGGTGGACAGGGCTGCAGAGTATTAGCAGGTGGCGGCGGGAGTAAGAAGGGAGTGGAGCCCCACCCCTCAGGAGCTCAGAAGTCACATCAATCTTGTGCAGCCCAAACGCAGTGCCACGAATGCTAGTGACTTATAAAGGAACAAGGGTCCCTAGTATATCTAGGATCAAAAATTGGGATAAAACATAGGCCACAAATGGAACTATGGGGCATATTATCAAGGGTGTTTATCTCTGCTTTTTTGGTTTTAAAAGCCAAGAAAGCGGAGATAAAATTATCTCCCTATTACCTAGCTGTCGCTAACACCAGTTAGCGACAGCTAGTAGGAGATAGCGACCATCTTGGGCCCCGCTTTGCATGTCAGTGATATTTATCACTAATGACATGCAAAGTGGGCGTGCCAAAATGTTAGCGACTGGAAACAGTCGCTAACATTGCTATCTCCTATTACCAACTTTTGGAGATATTCGCGCTAAGCGCGAATATCTCCAAAAGCTAACACCTGCCCTGAGCAGTTCTTAGCCATGCTATCCAATGGGAGGTGGATAACATGGCTAAGAGCATTAGCTCGGTAATGCATGAATACCGCTGACTTTTCAGCGATATTCATGCATTGCGGCCGTTTTTTATCGCATTTGCGATAAACCTTGGTAATACCAAGTTTTATCTGCGATAAAAATCGCCGCAGGTCAGCGATAAATTTTTGTCTCTAACCAAGCAATAGCGATAATTATCGCTATTGCTTGGTAATATGCCCCTATATTTGTCCACTGTCCAGCCGGACAGGGTATTTTATTTTTCATCAATTGAAAACACATAAAGGAGTGTAGGTAAGGCACAATCCTGTACCATACTGGGGACACACAGGGAAGGGAATTTTTCAGGCAAGGGAGACCATTATTGGCCACTTGTAATTCAGTGCTGGTTTTAAGTAATGCCAAAAAAGTGCTAGACACAACATGAATCAAACATAATAGTCGGGTTGTGAAAACACTTATAAACAGGTCAACGTTTCGATCCCTTATGCTCTAATATGTGGGATCATCATCAGGACTGATAATTTGAACATTTGCCTGCCTGGTATAGTCATTATACAACCGCCTGTTAGGGAGGAAAAGGGAAGGAAGAAGAGAAAACAGCAGATAGCTGAATTATACTCTGAAAATCATTGGCGCAGCATTTTATTCGGAACCGACTTAGCGTGAGCTCTATGTTGTGAAAGTTGTGTTATAAACAGAATTTAAACAAGAAGTGCCGTGTTGTGTCGTGACATCAAGTTGAATATATTCAGGTTCCATGCAAAAATTATCAGAAGATAATACCAGTTGATATTCACAGGGAGCCGTTAATTTTTAGCGCTTTTTTTTAAAAAAGGAAAGGAACTTGGTTTAAAACCTGTCAACTCTTGCAGTGAGTACATTCGTGATCATTCATTCAGTGCTTTTGTGAATAATGGGCAGTTTCGTTATGTTATCTTACCCTGGTCAGCGAGTAAAAGCCCAGGGGTAATCTAGGTTCTTAGCTGAGACAATCTTTGGTATGGTTGCCTCCTGTTAAGGTGAGGAGAGAACACGGGATTGGTTGGTCGGATATGGGGCCAGGGGAAGTGCTCTTAATGGAAAAGATCGTAACAAGCAGCATAGTTACCTGCAATGAATCTAGGTAATCGTGATAGATTTGTGGCGGTCTCTGAGCGATTACTACCTGGCTGTGGGAAGGCAAAGGAAGGGGTATCAGAGGGGTTGATAATGTAGACAAGACTTCTAAGGTGTGATTACGCCGGGATTGCTTACCTTACGGAGTAAAATTAACTCCGTAAGGTAAGCAATCCCGGCGTAATCACACCTGACTGTCATAGAAATGCACAAACTATTCCCTTTTTGTTGGTTTGTGTAGCGCAATTGGCTATTATTTGAGTTGGCTGGAAGCCCAACTCAGGCAACAAGCACAATTATTGTCAGGGTGAACCACAAAAGTTACTAAGTTACCCTGTGCTTAATCCTCTTGTAGCTTGGCACAAAGGCAGTGAAGCTTTAAGGCAGTGAAGCCTAACATAGAAGCAATGTGTGAAATATATATACAGCACAGAAACAGTAATAAAGTGAAAACACAGCACAAGAAAAACCTCAAATGAATTTAGAAAAATAGAGTAAGTAATAGTACATAAAATGATACCAGAGTGGCAAAAATCCAATCACTAGAACCAGCGCAAATTGTCGCTTATAAGCACAAAGAGCTACTTTTGAGCATCTGGTTGCCCTAGTCTGGGTAAAAGTTATACTTTCAAGCTGACCACTATGGAACATGGGTCCAATACTTGGACTATGTTAGTCCCTCTGAAATGTCACCTTCTGAGTCTTGTGCAAGGAGTTTTGTTTATGTTCAAAGACGCCGCAAAGAGCAGATAGAGCATCCCAGAGGGTTATTACTGTGGTAAGAGAAGCAAGCCAGGCATCATAGGCTATCGTCACTTAGGTGCAAAGCCGGGTCAGTCATAGCAGATGGTTGCTGCTGTAGCTTCTCATTGGTGGTCACAGCGGCCTGTTGTTACTTTAGCATGAAGTGTGGCTCATGTATTGTCTGTTGTCACTGGCAGTCACTATAGCGCAAAGACCAGGAGCCACCAGAGCTTCATGTTTACGGTTGCCACAGGTGGCAGAGTTTAGGCTCGAACGGGCTCAGTCATGAAGTGCCCAAACTTCAGGATTTCACCTTGTCTTGCAGAGGTGTACTCTCTGATGCAAGCAAGGTTCCAGGACCTCGGAAGGCATCTCTTTATTTTAAACTTCTGTTTATTGGTTTTTCTGTTACATTTATGAATTGCATTACACGTTTACAAGAACCTGGTTGCAAAGCATATAGGCTACTACCAGCCAGAAACAAATGTGTGTGTGTCTCTGCTCCCTCTGGTAGACATACTTTCAGGCATTTCCCACTAATCATTTAGCTTGGGGTTGTTGGGCAAAGTGTCTGATTGACATAGGTATGGTATTCACGTCTCTGTTGCATTATCTCATACCCAAACAATATGCTACGCATGTAGCCAACAGTATGTAGTCTAGATCAATAAAAGTTCTGAACATTAACAAGGGTAACGATTGAGCAAAGCAAATATTAGTCTCTCCTAGAATACAATCACCCGCCCCGGCTTCTCCCTCAATGTTTGATGTTTGT
Source organism: Lissotriton vulgaris (assembly GCF_964263255.1). Taxonomy (NCBI): domain Eukaryota; kingdom Metazoa; phylum Chordata; class Amphibia; order Caudata; family Salamandridae; genus Lissotriton; species Lissotriton vulgaris. The sequence continues at coordinate 670,370,444 of NC_141694.1, forward strand.
GCCCACTTTTGTTTATAAAGCTATTCATACTTTTGAACATTTATTTATTTATGTACTCGTTAGCACCCCATGTCTATTGAACTAGCTAGCCTTGCCTAAAAGTGTTCAGCAGCCCATTCCTTCATATGTTTCCGGCCACCTCCACCAGTTAGGATGCTGATGTATTATGGTTCAGATGGAAATCAAGTAGTGAGGGTTAGTAGAAGGTGGGCCAAGCAACCTGGAAATGGCATCAATCGCTTGTGGGGATTCATTCCGCTGTACAGCTACCGGGCACTTAATGCGCCAAAGTGAGTTAAATAATGATGACCAGGGGTGGTCTAGGTGTCATTCATGTTCGCCCTGTGGAAGTCATGTATAATGGCTTCCCATTGTGCAATAATAGGTTCCTTGAAAAGCCTCCGGGAATCCTCAGTTCGCAGTGCCGCTTCCTCCGCCCTAGCCCACAGAAGGAAACACTGCCTCCAGGCCAGCAGCGTCAGTGGATCAAGCCTCTTCTACCTCCTTGTTACCAGGCACTTGGCCATCAGCATGCCCTGGTCTAGAAAGGGGGAGGTGACTGTTCTCTTTTACCTCAAGAGTAGAGATTGAGTATGCATTTTTCCTACGTACATGTGATGGTGCAGCCAGTGTATGCCTATAATGCGTTGTTGACCTGCTGCCAGTAATTGCTCAGTGATGGGCAGGCCCAAAGCATATGGAAGAGGTCAGCATCTAGCAGTTGGCACCTGGGGCACTCTGAGTCCATTTGCTTGTATATTGTGTTGATTTTTGCTGAGGTGAGGTATGCTCTCTAAAACATATAATGTTGCATGAGTTTGAAGCCTTCATTGCGATTAATATAGGATTGGCTGCCTACTATCTCAGTCCGTTCCCAATCCTTGAAAGGACAACCTCTGTCCAATTCCCACCGCTGCCTAAGTGATGCAAGGGACACCCCTGTGTGATGGTGTAGTGAGTCAGTGAGGCATTTGGTAAGGCGCCTACCCCGTCCCATGACATGCAGGTATTGGACGCTCAGGTGTGTAGGCATTTATGTGGACATGTCCCTCCATTTGTCCCTGAGGGTTGCTAGGAGTGAGCAATGCAGGAGGAAGCTGCCAGACGGCAGGTCATTCAGTTCTGCGAATGGTTTATACTACAGGAGCGTATCATCCTGGTAAAGGTCCCCCAAAGTCTGAACCCCTTACTCCAGCCACATTGATAGCTCTGTGGCAGAAGCAACACCCTCTCCCCATGGAGTGCCCCCCAGCGGCAGTGCTGGTGCATAAATCAACACTGTATGTGTAATGTACAGACTTCTGCAAAAGCATTCATGTGCAACTTTTAGGAGTAGCTGCCCAGGCGTTCTATGCTTAACGCAAGGGTAGAACAAATGTAGAGTGCATCCAAGCGGCCTAGGTGGGTCAACCGCAGCAGTGTCATCCAGTTGTAGTCCTGCTAGCCATCTTGCCATCCATGGTAACTGTGAAGCCAGGTAGCACTGCTCCACGCTGGAGACTGCTAGTCCTCCACTGTCCGTTGGGAGGTAAAGTTTGGATAGAGCTACTCTGCTTCTGGAGTTACTCCAAATAAACTCTCTCATCTGCCGCTCTACCAACCCGAATGGGAGGGTGGGATGTAGTGGGGCAAATTGGTGAAATGATAAAGCAGACTGGGCAGCGCTATTATTTTCAGCAACGCTATCAGACCCATCACCGACAGAGGAAGTGTACGCCAGCAAGTAATTTGTGATCTCAGCGCTGTGATCGCCCTTCCCAGGTTGCTCTTCAGTAGGTCCTCTTGGCGGTGATAGATTCCGACACCCAGGTAGCGAAAGGTGTCAGCCTGCTAACTGATGTTGTTCCCACTTCCGATGGATCCATCGCCAGCACAAAGAGGAGCGGTTACAGTGGGCAACCCTGTCGGGTGCCATGGCATATAGGATTGGGGGCAGAGTCGTGCGGCCCATCCTTACTCGCGCTGTTGGTTCTCTATACAGCAGTCAGATCAGTCTGATGAAATGGCCCATGATGCCATATTTGGCTACTATCAAAAGAGATACCCCAGGTTTTCTCCAGGTCCATCACCAGCCACCCTGAGTGTGGCCTTTGCTGCAGTGAGGAGGTGGGTACTCTGAAGAAGGTTCACTGAAGTGTTACCAGATGGGACATATCCCTTCTGGTCATGATGAACTAGCACTGGCACCAGTGGGGCCAGTCCTTCGGTCAGTATTTTAGCTAGGATTTTATAGCTCATATTTGGTAAGGCCAGTGGGCGGTATGAACCAGAGTCAACCGGATCTTTGTCGGGCTTGGGTAGGGAGATGAGCAGTACTTCCCGGAGAGAGGCAGGGAGTAGTTTGGCTTCAGGTGCCTTGGCATATAGCAAATTTAGGCGCGGAGTGACTGTGAGTGCATAGGTTTTGTAATATTCAGACGGGAGGCCATTGGTGCCCACAGTCCTGCACATGGTCAGTGATCTAGTGGCCTCTCCTATTTCGTCTAGTGAGATGGGCACTTCTAATATGCCAGTTGTGCTCGATCCAATGTGAGATGCCTTATTTGAGAGAGGAAAGCGCAAAGTTGCCCACCCCTTAGGGTCTGATTTAAATGCGTGCAGGGTTTGGTAGTAGCTGGTCAGTTCCACATATATTTCCCTTTGAATATACAAAAGGTAACCGCTCCACTTCTGAGTGTGTGGATGGGGTGCGCTCCCTGCTCCTGCCGTATGAGCCATACCAGAAGATTGCCCGCGCGGTCGGATTTGCAGGCATGCGGGCTAAATGCGCTGCATAATTGATGCATCTGATGCTCTCCATTAAGTCCTAGCTCCCGCGCTTCGCCTCAAGTCTCGTGCGCTTGCTGGACGTGCCACCAGCTCCGCCTCCAGTTGCATCAAGTCATGTTCTATCTTCCCTATTTCTGTACCGAGATGCTTGTGTATGCTCCAATTAATTCCCATGACAGTCACCTTGAACACCTCCCATTCAATCTGCTTATTTCCTGCCGTCCACTCATTCAGTTCAAAGTATTTGGCCATGGCAGACCCCACTGCCTCTCGAAATGGCACATCTCCCAGGGCAGAGGGTTGGAGCCACCACAAGGGTATGGCCTGCTGCAGCTGCCTCCATTGCAGACGTAAGCATTGTGGATTGAGATCAGAGTGTGTGCAGCCTAGATACTCTATACGGTCACCTTGGGGTGTAGTGTCTGTGACCCTATGTGGTTGATGCAAACATGCAGTCCATGAGGCGCTGAGTAATGGAAATGTACAATTAAGTCTGGGTTCCGGGTGCACCACTCGTCCTACAAGGACCAGCGATTCATATATTCCACCAGTACTCGAGCTTTGGACGTAGAGTGTGTGCTTGACAGAGGGTGAAAAGAGCGGTCCAGCGCTGTGCCAATGACAGCATTAAAGTCGCCTCCCAGCAGCAATGGGATTCCCCTCCATTTTGCTAGTCTGGGTGAAAGGGAGTGGTGAAGGGACACCTGCTCTGAGCTAGGGGTGTATATAATTCCAATCACTTACTGCAAGCCATTGAGTCTGGCTTTTATATTTGGAGCCTATCTTTGCCTTCTCCGCAACTAAGGGGGTCCCTGCCTGTTAAAGATTGCAGGGATTTGTTAGCATGAGCTGAAAGCCATTTTGCATTTCTGACAGCCATCTTGTTTGCCATGTGCTCGCCATGTTCTCCGTCCTCCCTCAGTGTTGACTACTCGTGTAATCTGCCTAGAAACAAACTATATTTAGCATCTTCCACCTTCGCACATGCTCAGAAGGGCCTAGCTAGTAGAATGCACCTGCTCATCTTGTAGAACTGTCAGGCTATTTTTGCTGCTATATGGAGAAGTAGCTCTCCTCCCACTTTGTTGAGCAAGCAGATCTTGCATGCCCATATTAGGCATTTTGCATGCTTATATGTGCCAGGACTGCCCCTTGGTCTTATGCTGACTATGTAACCCTAAGCATATATAAGGCCCCTGTTTTCTGTACTCCTGAGACTGCCTCATTCAGTTGCTAAGGCTTCTGTGGGACGTAGTCTCCCTCATCTGAAGTGAATAAATGCATTATTTTTATATTTCAGCTTCTGTGCCAATTTCATCTTTGTTGGTTTAAAAGGACCAGGTATCAGTGACACCCCTGAGAAGGTTTCTATTTTCTACAAATGGCGCACAACATGGGGCTCATCAGAGAAGTGGCTATCTAAGGGAGTGATCTTGTCAGGAGACAGAACTCAACTGAGGAGGACAGGATAGGACTCTATTAAGGAAGTACTCTGTGCACGGAGATTCTGGGGATTCTCTGTCTCTGCAGCCCAGTATATTTCTGATTGTCCTGATTTTGATTCTCCACATGATGTTAACCACTCCTGACTGAGAACCTTTTTGGCATGAGTTTTCTAAAATGAAAACGATAGTTAGGTCATGCAGAACTTGGCAGATAAAATGTGGACACCATTTGATTGGTAGGAGTTGTTCCGCGGCACTTGCTGTTGGTTTTTGATGCCTTGGATTGGTAAGTTAGTTTAGTAACACTTACTGTGGTTTTGGATTTGTATGATTGGCCAATATTTGTATTTGTATGTATGTAATATATAAATTGCAATTTATGTAGGCAGGTAATGAGGAGACTTTTCTCTGTTTTGAATTGATTTGAACGGCACACATTACAAGAGTACCTTAAGTGCTACTTTGATTATAATATTTGCATATGTTGCAATATTTGAGCATGCCTGTTTCAAGCACACATCTAAGAATGTGTTGCTTTTTGGAGGTACCATAATGAGATGTGAAGTGAATTAGCCAGCTCCCCTGAAGGAATACCTAAATAGGTTTAGGTATAAAAAACATAGGGGCATATTACCAAGCAATAGCGATAATTATCGCTATTGCTTGGTTAGAGACAAAAATTTACCGCTGAGCTGCGGCGATTTTTATCGCAAATAAACCTTGGTATTACCAAGGTTTATCGCAAATGCGATAAAAATCGGCCGCAATGCATGAATATCGCTGAAAAGTCAGCGATATTCATGCATTACCGAGCTAATGCTCTTAGCCATGTTATCCACCTCCCATTGGATAACATGGCTAAGAACTGCTCAGGGCAGGTGTTAGCTTTTGGAGATATTCACGCTTAGCGCGAATATCTCTAAAAGTTGGTAATAGGAGATAGCGATGTTAGCGACTGTTTCCAGTCGCTAACATCTTGGCACGCCCACTTTGCATGTCATTAGTGATAAATATCACTGACTTGCAAAGTGGGGCCCAAGATGGTCGCTATCTCCTACTAGCTGTCGCTAACTGGTGTTAGCGACAGCTAGGTAATAGGGAGATAATTTTATCTCCGCTTTCTTGGCTTTTAAAGCCAAAAAAGCGGAGATAAACTCCCGTGATAATATGCCCCATATTTCTTCCTTGGTGATTCTGTATCCCCATGGAATTAAAATATGACAATAATACAAACAAGGATCCTTTTCTGCGCACTTTTATAAATGGAGATATGCAGAGCAATTTTTTTGGTGTTTTGCCAGCCAAAGCTAGTGAATTGAGTGTATTTTGGCTACTTGAAAATGAAACAGTCTGTTGGGATGTTTTTTGCAGTCTTTTGGAATACTATTGAGAAGGTCTTCTTTTAAATATGACTTACAACTAGTATTTACAAATGGTTTAAGTTAAAGTACAGTCTGTGAGCTGTCCTTTATTTCTGTCCTAAGTGTTGATATGTGGGTTAATTATGTGTTTAAATGTCTATTTGGTTTGTGGTTTTCCTATTAGTGATACTTCTGTGAGTAAATAGCGATTGCGCTCTTTGTGTAAGGATTGCTAGCCTTAAGCGCGCTGTATCATGTGTTCTGAGTGTATGACCCCTTCTGTATATGTCTGGAATGAGCTCACTGTATTTGTTTTTTGTTCTTGCTGTCATCTGTCTGTTATGCAAAATGTCATTTAATTAATATTAAATAATAATCCAGAAATGAGCCATATGATATGCTAAATAACTGCATGTTACTATTAAATGTATAGAGCAAGCAACTATGCACATGCACAAACTGCCAATGCTTAAAAGATAACATTAGAATTCACATTGAATAGGAATAAAATATGCCTCAAAAACAAAATTGTGTGTTTTGCAATAAATAAACAATTATAAAATGTTACAACATTTTCCATAGATACATTGTATTAGATATTAACAGGCAAACCCATCATCTGAGTACATTTTGCCGGAACAAAACACATTTTAGAACTTGAAATGCCTCAGTTTTAAATAGAGTGTCCCCATCCTTACATTTCAACACTAAATAAGCTTTCCAACAGCTGTGTTTTAACTGCCTCTAAGCAGCAGGTGTTGTTTTGATTATAGGACACGGAGAGACAGGGCTGTTGACTCAGCTAACTGGAAACATGGTGTAAAACCCTGCTTTTCAGACTGCTGTTTTAAAAAGTTACAAAAATCTTTTGGATAACAGGAAAACATTTAGTGTAAGGATTTCCTTTCTTAAAGCCTTTTTTATAAGCATATTTGTGGTTCTGATGGTAAATAATTGTCCTTTTAAAAAGTGGCGCAAAATGTTTCATCTTTCAAGTTAGGCTTCTGTGCTTAGGCTTATGAATGAATGTGTCTAAATATGATAGGCAAGGGATGAGGCTTGCTTTACATATGTGGAATTATCAAAAATTATTGGTTTTATAAAAAAAACTTTATGAAAAAATTATTTAAAAAATAAGTGCATTTAAATTCGTTTTTTAATATTTATAAAGCTTAATACTCATGCTGTGACCTCATAGCATCACAATTTAATTTAAGTTGCGTTGTAACTCATAATGAGGATATTTGCATATGAAATATCACTCTGCTCAGGCGTAAAAAACTCATTTTTATAAGGGTTTATATGATATATTTCTACTTTCGCATTCCTGGGCTATGTAGAGAACATTCTGAGGATGACTATTATGCAACAAAATTATAGGATATTCATTTTTAAGTGCCCCAAATATCAAAGTCGAAATTGGGCAAAATTCACTAATTTAAAAACAAATTCTGCCATTCTGAGCAGTTTTTAAACTGCCTTAGGCTTCAATAAATGCATACATTTAGGTATAAATGATGGAGACGAGCAAGCCGGTGGCAGAGGCAGACTCTATCTGCTTGTGTGCTGTAAGCATTGCACTGTGGGCGCTGATTTAGAGCGTTTTTTAATTTAATAGTGATTGTAATGCTGTTTTAAAATACATAGTGTGAGCGAGTACTGCTAGCAGGTTCCTACGATTTGCACTGCATTTGAGCTGACATTTGTTTTAATAATAACGTGCACTCTACTTTTGGGCTGATTAAGAGTTCGGGGGGGGTCACTCACCTACTGCACTCCCGCCCCGGTCCGCCGCGTCCATTGTGGGCGTTTGATGCGGAGGGTGAGGAGGAGCCCAGCACTTCCGGGCACATTGCAGTCAGGTCAGCGCTCTAGTTGCGCTGTACACAATCTCAATAAAGAGTGGAGAGGAACCCGGACACGCTGTGGAGACGAGCAAGCCGGTGGCAGAGGCAGACTCCATCCGCTTGTGTGCTGCAAGCATTGCACTGTGGGTGCTAACTTAGAGCGTTTTTTAATTTAATAGCGATTGTAATGCAGGTTCCTACGATTTGCACTGCATTTGAGCTGACATTTGTTTTAAAAATAACGTGCACTCTACTTTTGGGCTGATTAAGAGTTCGGGGGTGTTACTCACCTACTGCACTCCCACCCCGGTCCACCGCGTCTATTGTGGGCGTTTGATGCGGAGGGTGAGGGAGAGCCCAGCACTTCCGGGCACATTGCAGTCAGGTCAGCGCTCTAGTTGCCCCTCTCCCCGCCCTACTTCCTATTTATGTGTGAAGTTGCGCCAAAGTTAAGCCTGTCTGCGCCCGTCCGCGGCCGGACGGGGCCTGGGGCCATGACCCCTGTCCATGTTAAGCGGATTCCCATTCACTATGGGAGACAGGAACTGCTACGTCTACGTCCACCCATGGCGGAGCCATGTTGACACTCCATGGAGGCATTAACACTCCGAGAGTGCTTACATTGCTCCTTTAAGGGCAGGAGGGAGCCAGCTAGTGGGATAGGCACTAAGAGATTCCAGGGAAGCTTGCTGAATTGTAGATCGCTCAGCAAACACAATAATCAGATTTGGGATCTCCTTCTGGCTGAGAAACTGGAAGTACTCTTCCTAACGGAGACTTGGTTGGGGGAGAACTCTGACCCGACATTATAGAAGCTATCCCGCCAAGCTGCACCATAGCCAGAATAGATAGGCGCGGGGGGAGGGCTGGGGGGATTGCCATAGTTATCAAGGCTCGGCTTAAATGAACTCTAGAGCCCCTAAAAATAGATAGCTGCAAAGCAGGACATTTTAACCTGAAATTAGGCCCTCAGTATTCTGTTTCTGGGATCCTTGTATATGACCCCCAGGAGGGCTTAGAGATTTTAGAACAAGTCTGATGGAGGGTATTGCTCATTTAGCTATCAGGAGGTGCAGGCTTCTGGTGTTAGGAGACCTTAACATACAGCTTGAGGATGAACGGCTCAAGGAGGCCATAGATTTAAGGCAAGAGCTGCAGGCATTGCAATTGGCATTGAAAAATACTACTCCTACCCATAAGCATGGCCATCTACTGGATCCGATATTTGAAAGTAGGGACGGAGTGGTGGCGGATACTCCCCTTCCTGTGCCTTGGTCGGATCACTATTTAATTCCCTTTAATGTAAACATCTTAGCGGTAGACACACAAAGAGGGGAGAATAAGAGCTACCCCCGTCGCAAATGGAAGCACTTTTCACAAGTCACCTTTAGCAAACTGCTGCAGCAAGGGGGCCCGCCGGGGGGGGGGCTGACAGTGAATGTGCGAATGAAAAGCTAGAGGTACGCATTCTTAGTGCCCTCAACGCAGTGGCCCCGATGTGTTTATCTAAGGCCGGTAGCAGAGGCAATAAGTCAGCTCCTTGGTTTACGCCCGATCTGCAGACTGCAAAATCTGACTGCAAGAGAATTGAGCGTAGATGGCGAGTAGACTTCTGCCCACAAATGGAGAGAAACTATAGGGAGGCACAGAGGAAGTACCAAGCTCTGGTGCGAGGAGCTAAAGCCACCCATTATAAAAATCGTATTGGGGAGGTAGAGAACACCTCGAAAGAACTCTTTAAGATTTTCAAAGAGATTTCTTTGGTGGCGAGGTCTAATGCCCCAGATAATGACTCGGTGGCGGAGTGCAACAGAGTAGCAGAATACTTTGCAGGGAAGGTCAGGGATATTTACGCTTCCTTTTAAAAAAAAACAGAAAGTGGGTTATGTTTTGAGGAAGTGACCGGGGTAAGCAATACGGAAAGCTGCCTGGAGTACTTTATGGTCCCGCCCCCGGTGGAGCTACGTAGTATCTGTCTCGGTGTAAAGTCTGGTTCCCCTCGGGACCCGGCACCCCCTAGGGTGCTGGGAGAAAGCCTGCTGGTTCTGGAACCTTACATCAGGCATGTACTTCAGACTTCGTTTGTCTCCCAAACGCTTCTGGGAGACTGGAAGAAAGCAGTAGTTCTTCCTATAAAGAAGAAACCTAATGTCAGCCATGAAGTACTTGAGAACCTTAGGCCAATCTCTCTACTACCATACTTAGCCAAGGTGGCTGAGAAAGTGGCAAACTCTCAACTGATGGCACACTTAGAGAAGGCTAACATCCTGCACTCCTCCAATTCGGGTTTCCGGTCAGGATTCTCGACTGAGACGGCCCTTCTGAGAGCTACTGAGACACTAAGACGAGGGGCGGATGCCGGACACACCATGGCGCTGGTGATGTTAGACCTCAGTGCGGCGTTTGACACTGTAGCTCATTCCTTCTTGCTGCAGTGTTTAAACAGTGGTGGTGTCACAGGTTCCGCACTGGGGTGGCTGAAATCCTTCCTTACGGGCCGAAGCTTTCAGGTTCAACTGGGTTCTTTCGATCCACAGGGGTGGCGTTGGAACAGGGGGTGCCTCAGGGCTCTGCCCTGAGTCCAACTCTATTTAATTTATACATGGCCCCCCTGGCCGAAGTGGTGCAAGCGTATGGAGTGGAGTTAGTATCCTACACCAATGACATCCAACTGCTGATCTCCCTGTGTCAAGCACCTCCAACTGCGGCATCCAACTTTAAGGCCTGCATGCAGGCCTTGGCCTCATAGATGAACTCGCACTGTTTGAAGTTAAATGGCGCCAAGACCGAAGTGCTGGTGGTTGGTGGGGTTAACCTCAGCTGGACAGCGGATTGGTGGCCACCATGCTTGGGTCCCACTCCCACTCCCTGTAAGGAGGCAAAGAATCTGGGGATATGGGCTGATCCCACACTATCCTATTAGGGCCATATTCGTCGCCTAGTGGGAAAGCATTTTGGGGTGCTAAAAACACTTAATCACACCGTAGATCTACTTCCTCTTGAAGCTAGACGCACCATGACCCAGGCACTTGTGACGTCCTGTATGGATAACAGGAATGTCCAGTTTTTAGGTGCTACAAAAAAAAGTCTGGGACGTCTGCAAGTTCTTCAAAATGCGGCCGCTCGACTAGTCCTGAGACTCCCAAAAAGAGCAACCTCTAAGCTTGCTCTTGCGGCTTTACACTGGTTTACCAGTCAAGAAGAGGGTCATGTATAAATCTCTCCTAATATGCCATCGGATATTATGGCATAAAGCTCCATCCTATCTCCAAGACCTGATACATAGGTATGAGTCGAGTAGAGCTTTACGCTCAGAAGGGACGGGCCAGCTGACGATTCCCAGTGTAAAAAGAGCTAAAATGGGAGGTCGATCTTTTGGAGTCGTAGCGGCTCTAAGCTGGAACAGACTCCCGATGTGCCTCAGACTAGAAAGATCGGAGGCCAAGTTCAGAAGTCTTCTCAAAACTCACCTGTACAACTTATAAAGCTAAGGTGTGGGCGGGGGAGGTGTTAATGTTGCCTGCGGTTTCTCTCCACAGCGCGGGGACACGCTGGGATGGCGTAACCAGGCGCTTTATAAGCTACTTTATTATTATTATTATTATAATACAAACAGCTGACTTCTATATTGTTAGAAAAGTATACTGCACACTGCTTACAATTGAAAATATGTATCAAAAAGTAGCAGAAGTTATTTTCTTAACTCTAAACTGACAAACAGAGGAATGGGGCTGCATTCACGGACAGAATAGGACAGCTGGGAAGGGTTAAAAGTCAGTTCGATATTTAGGAGCCAGGCAGGGCTCCCAGAACTAGGTCTGCTTTGACATTTTGACCTATGAAACTTTTTGAAAGACGATAGGGGAGAGAAGGAGAAGTTTTACTTTTTTTGGCAAAAGCAAGCACTTTATGTACTCATATGGGTGAGACACGTAGAAACAACATACGCAGACAAGGAAGAAAGCATTAAATTCGCAAGCGCTATGGTGTATACAGAGACCACAAACATAAACAAAGAGGCGGAACCCACAAATTCCACAAACCTAGCCATCCTCAAAGACCAGGGCATCACAGCTGTTGAAAAAGTGATTAAAAAGATGAGGAAAGATGGGGCACTAGAACCTAACAGTCTCTCAGCCGCAATGTTTAGGGAAGATCCAAATTACTGGGGGATAGTTCTATTCGGCCTATAGACCGAATGCCGATTATAGGGCAAAGTGCCAGACTCGTGGCGCGGGCCAATCCTACAGCCCATATTTAAGAAGGGCGACAACACACAACCAGAAAACTATAGACTAATTGCCCTGCTGGATATCAAAGGGAAAGCCTACGCAAACACCTTGCTGACAGAATAACCAGATGGGTTGAAGACAATGAAATCCTCCTTTTCTACCAAACAGGTTTTCGCAAAGGCTGCTCGACTAGTGACAACATTATGGCAATATCTTATTTAGGTCAGCAAGCCAATAGCAGGGAAAATAAACCAGTCTATGCTTGCTTCATAGATCATTCAGCAGCGTTTGACGGAGTGCCGCGTGAAAAGCTTTGGTCCAAATTGCACAACTGGCAAATTCCTTCTGGCCTACTTAATGCAATTATTTCAATATATCGTAATACTTGGATCAGAGTTAAACTGGCAAACAACATCACAACAAAAAAGTGTTTTACAAATAGGGGTTTAAAACAGGGATGCGTACTTGCCCCAACACTTTTTAATTTATACACTGCGGATCTGGGAAGGTCATACAAAGCGCAAACCTAGCAGTCCCGAAAATAGGTGTCAGCAAAATTCAAATCTTACAATATGCAGATGACCTTATTGTGATGGATCCTACGAAAATAGGCTTACAAAAGGTCCTCAGTGCTCTAGATTTCTATAATCTGTGCAATGAATTAAAGATAAATCCAGAAAAGATCAAAGTTCTTATCTTTGGTAATTGTAAAAGAAAAACATTCCTAAAATGGCACCTGTGAAAGGAGAGAACAACTGTATCAAAGTTCTACAACTACCTTGGGTGCTGGTTGAGCGACTCAGGAAAAGCCAATATGCACTTACATAAAATGGAATTGAAGGCTGAATCAACAATATACGCTTTGTGCAAACTACAAGAAAAAATGCAGAGCCCCACAACCTTTCCAATCAGAAAAGTAGTACACGCAAAAGTAAGGGCAGTTGTGGGATACGCCCAGCAGGCCTTCCCAGGCAAAATGAGTACTATGATGGATAAAGCACAGTGTTGGGCATATAAACGTATTTTCAAATTACCAAAATACCCATGCAAAAGCGTGATCCGCCTGGAATTTGGCCTGGTGCAGAAGAGCAAAGATTGCCTAGGCGCACATGCAAAATACTATTATTCAATACTTGAAGCGCCGGACGGGGCTTGAAGAGCAGATTAAAAACCATCTATGATGGCCCAACAAGTCCATGTCAGGCTTATTTGCAGGAAGCAGTGGAAGTTTTAGGCTTGGCAATTCAAAATTGGAGCCAGGGAAGCCTAGCCTATCCGATTATCAAAAGCGCAATAAACAAACAGTTCTGTCGATTGTCAAGAGAAATCAATTTAACAAATCTGGAAAAAGGAAGAGGCCAACCTGGGGTGATAACAACCTACAAGTAATACAAACTCCAGCCCTATCTTGATCAAACACTTGGGAGAAAGGCCCTAAGAAACATCCAGTGGGCCATACTTGTACCTCTCCCTATCATGAAAAGTAGAATGCAGGGAAGATACCCATGTGATCCTTAGCAAAAAAATATTTTGAAGGAAATGTTGTTTTATAGATAAGAAACTCCAGTTAAATTAGCAGTTTTAGATTTTCCTGCTGCTCCTATAACATGAGAGCATGGTCCTAAGTGTACAATGTAGGTGCTTTTATTAAGAAGAATCATTTTAGAAGTGTCTGCAGTCCTGTACAAGTAATGTAAAGTTTATGAGCAAAAGTGTAGAACATTTCCCTTTTTGAGGGTTTTCAGATTAGTACACAGGAATACACCAGTGTGAAGATTTAGGGTATGTCTGTGTTGTTTTTCTCTTTTCCTCTGAGTTTAGAAAATTAATACAGACTTCCTTGGCTGCTTGGGATTGGGTGATGTATTACTCTTGTCAGTTCACCAAAGAGTTCCTTTTATATTTGTCAATAGGTCTAGGCTGTTTTTTTTTACTCTCACATAGATAGATGGAAGTGGTTCTTGGGTGCCTTGCTAATATATGGGGCGTCCCAAAACTAGGAAGTATTCTAAGACTATCCTCTCTGTTGATCGACTGTTTCTGTGCCTTGTCTCAAGACCTTTTGTGCTGTCCACCAATAGATATTTGCTGCCTTAAAGCCATTGACAGAGGGGCCCGGACATCAGATTCAGGCTGGAGAGTAGGCACCAGTCCAGCTTGAAACCAAAGTGAAGGTAACCAGCACAGGCATTGCTGGCAACTAGGACCTCAATGAAGGCGAAAGCCCTGTAATAAGGTGTGTACCCCTGTCACTGTCTTGGGCGAAAGATGGGGTCAGAAACCAGAAAGGAGAAATTTGATGCCAAGCTGAGAGTCACAGACCGACCAGAATGGCGAGGAGGCTTTGCTTGAGGTGACCCCTTTTGAAACAAGGGTTGCTTCAGAGATCCTAGCATCAGGCCTCTGAATCCTGGTCCTAAAGTGAATGCAAGTTTGCTCCTTTATTTGTTGGTCAAGTGATACCTGGGTACGTACACTGGATGCAATGTGTGGCCCCAACGAATAAGCAGTGTGCCAGCAGAGCAATACAGGAGTTAGGGAAGGACTTGAGTTTAGGGTACAGGTGCTGTGTCTCTGGTGCCTGTTAGATTGAAGTGAAGGAAACTGGTGCACTGCCTGAGACACTGGACAGGATCGCTAGAAGCATTGCCCTGGTGGGTGACTGCCCTATCCTGAAAGAAGAGACTTTTTTCCTTGACACTGGGCTGTGATTCTTGAGTTGCGAGTTGTGCGGTTCCACCGTGGAAACAACAAGGGCCTGCCTGTGAGGCTCAAAACGGACACAGGGAGAAGACTCCCCTCTGGGTTGGCTGTACAGCGGCTTGGATTTCCCCAAGGACTTCTTCTTTTTGTCAATAATGTACCCCTTTGGATGTCCCATTTTTAAGGAGGAGCAGCCCTTTGCAGCTCTTCTTTCTAATTCCTATGGCCCTGTGTGGTCCTGCTGGTCCCAAATATAATTGATGTTCTAGCCCTCATAAAAGGAAAACGTAAAAGTCAATTGGAAAATGTTTTTATTAGAGATGTCCTGTTAGATATTCTGAAACTGAAATGGATGGAAACTGAAATGCATAGGGGCCCTGAAAATGTTTAATAGATGATTTTAGGATTCGCTTTTACTCAGGACTAGAAAAATGATAATTCTGTTTGTAATAGTGGTCATTACTCTCTCCTGCAATCTGAATCTTAATTATGACCCAATGCTCTGTTCTCTTTGTATTCCTGCTTATACCTTACATATACCGGCTTAATGAAATGTTTAGAATGAAAAATGCCCACCTAGCAATGAATTAGGATATTGATAAATTTATGAAAATTAATGTGGAAATATTTTCTGTGTTCCTATTGGATCATAGGAATGTCTTTAGCTCATGCTAAAAGGACTATCTGTTAAAGATTGCAAGGATTTGTTAGCATGAGCTGAAAGCCATTTTGTATTTCTGGCAGCCATCTTGTTTGCCATGTGCTGCCACGTGCTCGCCATGTGCTCTCTTCTCCCTCAGTGTTGACTGCTCTTGTAATCTGCCTAGAAACTAACTATATTTACCATCTTCCACCTTCGCACATGCTCAGAAGGGCCTAGCTAGTAGAAATCACCTGCTCATTTTGCATGCTTAGATGTGCCAGGACCGCCCCTTGGTCTTATGCTGACTATGTAACCCTAAGCACATATAAGGCCCCAGTTTTATGTACTCCTGAGACTGCCTCATTTAGTTGCTAAGGCTTCTGTGTGACATAGTCTCCCTCATCTGAGGTGAATAAATGCATTCTTTCTATATTTCAGCTTCTGTGCCAATGTATTCTTTGTTGGTTTAAAAGGACCAATTATCAGTAGGAACCCTTAGAAGGTTTCTATTTTCTACATGCCCATACCCAAATTAGTGTCCCTCTAGCATAGGACAAGTATCCCTTGCCAAACACCAGCAGCTTTGCAGCCTGTATATCTCCTGGGAGGTCAGGTGGGTCTCCTGTAGGAGTGCTATATGGGTGGCCCTGCTGTTTAGGTAGGTGCATATTGAATAGCGACCGGCAGGGGTGTGCATGCCCCACACATTCCATGTTAATATGTTTGTGTGGGCAATTGCAGTTGTATTGCTTTGTGTTGGACGTATTCCTGTGTCACCTGTAGTTGGCGGCCCATTTTTCTACTGTATGTGTAGGGCAGGTTGAAAGCCAGGGGCAATGGGATAATGCCATTTGTTAAGAAGTGAATAAGAAAAACACCCAACTAGGTAGAACATGTAAAACATTAGCAGAGCACATATGTAGCAGGGATTCACACAAACTGATATGTCAGAGTCTGATAACAAATAAAACCTTTGATCATGGTAGGGGATGGATGCGCCATTTACAGTACAGTGAGTCAGGCCTGTGTTCCCTGCACCCTTGTGCCTGTGGGCTGAGTGTGCCAGCCACGATGTACTTGTGGTCAGTGGGTCAGAGTCAGTGCAGCCCTCAATTGGACCTGCCAGACCCATACCCGCCAAATGTTGCTCATCATCAACATCTGCAGTGTTGTGTTATGTGAGGTATCATTGGCTCGGGAGGAGACTCTGGCTGAACCGCACCCCAATCACATAATATCATCTGCTACATGCGATGTCATGTCTGGCAGCTTCAGTGTCTCTGTCCCCAAGGGAAACAACCTTTACAATGCAATCATCACATCGCACAACATTTATAACAGAGTCATCACATCGCAATGCATGTCACTACAAGACAACCATTACATTGCATGTCACTGCAATGCATGACATTACAACGCATTACTCTACAACGCAGGAATTCCATTGCATGTCATTACAACGCATACCATTACAACGCATAGTACCCCTACACTATCGAACACTTACCCTACTGTTGCACCCCCTGGAGTTAGATTAGTAATTTTTACCCCTACACTATCCAACACTTACCCTACAGTTGCACCCCCTGGAGTTAAAATATTAATTTTAACCCCTACACTTACTTTAAATGCAATGTAATGTTATGTATTGTAATGGTATGCATTTTAAAGGTATAATGCAATGTAATGGAAAGCATTGTGAATTTAGTTTAAGTAGCTTTAAAAAATGTGTTGTAATGGCATGCATTTTAAGAGATGTTGCGGTGTAAAAACTGCGTTGTAAAGGCATGTGTTGTAAATTTATGCACTGTAACATCATACATTAATCCCCGATATTGGCCCAGTCGAGGAGTCATCATCACTGGTCCACATGGCAGTTTTGTTTTTGGGGTCCGAGGTGTGGGTTTGTGCGTGTAGTGCAGCTGCGGTCTGTAATGCATTCCTCCGCTCTGAAAACTTAGGCACCACTACGGGTGATCTGGAACGGCCTGTTTGTCACCTCCATCCACATTGGCAACCACCAGCATTCCTGGGTTTCTTTCAGTGACTGTAGGGCAGGATGCCTCTGTCGCGTGGCCTGCCGTTTCCATCCAGTCCCAGGCTTCCAGTACCAGGCATCTTTCCGGATTGCCAAAGAAGCGTGTCATAGTGTCATAGTGTTGTCCACCAGACACAGGCAGGCTGGAAGAGAGGCGAATATTGTATGTTCAGTTCACTCAGTCTGCGTTTGACAGCTAGGAAGTAGTGTCTATTCTTTTGTGCAGTAGGTGTGTAGTAGGGTAACAGCATAATCGTGGCATTGTTCACCTTGATCTCTTTTAGACAGCAGGCTTCAAGGAGGACTCTGTCACAACCTCTGTAGTTAAGGAGCCTAAAAAGGAATGGCCTTGGGCCAGCACGTGGTGGGGGCATCTCCTATGCAATAGGACTCAACTGTGAATTCTGTGGATAGGTCTGCTGAAGACATAATTTCCCTTATCAAGGCTCTGTGTACACCACTGCCCCATGGCTCTCCCCACCATCCGGGAGCCCGACCACTCGGATGTTATTCTGCCATGCCCTTCGCCTCTGTATTTTCGACACAGTCCTCCAGTGTGGCTACCCAGTCCAGCAGTGCTTGTAATATTGTTGAGTTTTCTTGGGTGACTGGCTGCAATTCCTCTAGTTGTTGCTCAGTCTTACGCTGCTTGTCCGTAACTTTGTGCTGGTCAGCCCTCAGCAGGTTGAAGTCCCTTGTAATCCTATCTATTTTGCCCTCAAGGGAGTTCCTTGGGCTTTCAAGTACCGCACCAATACTCTCCAATGCCGACAGCACACTGTCTAACTTGTCACTCAGCGCTGCATCAGTGCGTGTCGCCACTGAATGCGCAACTTCTGTCTGTTTTTCCATCATGTCTGAGGCCAGTCTCGCTGGGGTGGTGGGGCCACTGAGCACAAGCTTGCCTTCACTGGTTGCTTGGTGGTGGGCAATCACCTAGGTCACAGTAGGTGGGCGGATGGGGTGAAGGGGCATCCCGCCCCTTCACCCCATCCTCCTGTCAGATTTACAAGGACTCCTACCTGTAGGATGCTTGTTAGATGATTTCGCAGAGACATTATAGACAAACTTCCCTTTGCTCTAAATAACACCCAGTGATGTATTTATTTAACACTAAGGTTATTAAATAGAATCTAGGGAGGAGGGCCGGATCAGGGATGCTACATGTTCCTTGATTGTCGACCTGCGAAGCAATACGGAAGAATATTGTAACTTCAACTCATTTTGGCTGTTAAGTTGTAATCCCATACTAAAAGTGGTACTCCTTTCATCTAAACTCAAAGAGGAGCCTACCTGCGACTTCTGAAGTTAGGCATTGCGTCCGTGTTGTCATTGTGAAGTAAGATGTTGAAGGTGTTGATAGTCTTCCTGGAGATCAAAGGGGCAGTCTTGTGGAGAAGTTTGTATTCCTACATGAAGATGTAAATAATTTAGCATAAGTTACTAATTTTTCTATACCAAGAAACTTCAACTTTGAAACTGTAGATTTGAACATTCTAGTCTCTATGTCACTTACTCTTTTTAACCCTCTCGATCTCGTTCTTCCCAACCTATATGTTTTGTAGGAAAATTATAAAATAGAAATAACAAACTCTAAAGGTAACAAAAGTTTAAATACACAAGTATTCTTTAAATCACTAAAGCGTTCATTGGTTAAAGTCTTTAAAGTCTTAAATCTTTCTCTTTCAGGAAACAAGAATGTTCTTAGCCAAGATTCAAATGATAGTCTTGGAATTATGCCAGGTAAGTATATTTCTTTGATTGCTGCTTGCTTGCAGTGGGTGCCTGCTTTAAGGTAGAAAAATGTACACTTAGCTTTTGAAATGTTTGACCTTCTTTTGTTGCAGCTTAAAGAAGGTCTCTGTGGTTTTCGTGTGTTCTAGGGCATTGCCTCGTCGAAGGATTCCTCAGGATAGCAGGACAGGTGAGTCTTCTTGAGCGTGCAAGAAGGCAAAGCGTCTTGATAACGTCGGGTGTGGCTATTTATACATGTGGCACACCCGAGCGGCTGCTGATGCATCACGCACATTTTCCTGCATCCGTATGCGTTTCTTTAACTGTTCTTTTCTTTGCCGGTAATTCTGACGAGAGCGAAGCAAGCTCTCTCGCCCCTGCGAAATAAACCCAGCGACAGCTAATAAACCTCCCAACAAACCATGAATTCTTTCTGCATAAATACAAGGCCGATAAGTTACAGACATTTCAAATAACAATAACGGTACAAAACCAGCATGTAAAATACCACATACAATCAATGGTATGCCGGATGCACGGGACAGGGGGGGGTTTTACTGTGGGATAAGCTCCTTTAGAAGCACTGTGCCAAACCCTTGGATGGCGTTACAGGTGTGAGTGACCCAAGCATTGGCAATCTGAGCAGAAGGACGGTCGGGGTCGCTGGGGGTTTATGCCCCACATCCCGCCCTCCCACCACCCAGATCCACTTTATATCACCCCCGGACTGTTCACCTATGAGAATAACTGCCCCAGCCTAGTAACTGGGTTGATGACAGCTCATGAAGGTTGGTGGTTCACCCCCTGCAACGAGGGCCACCCCTGGTCCCCCTTCCTTTCTCTATACTCCTGTTGACAAGTAACATTAAGCACCTCTCTGCACAGTTCATTGGTTCATTGATTGTGGTTCAGTTCAAGAAGTCTGCGAGTTGGCCAAGGCCGCTCGTACCTAATAGAGCTGCTGATGCTGTGTACTGCGCCTGCCATCCATTCCGACCCTGCAGCGGGGCAGCACTGTCCATGAGTCAGGCCACTCCTGTGGCGCGCAGGCAGAGTGAGCAGTGCCCACAGGCAATGTCCACGGCAGCCCAGTCCCCACAAGTACAGGCAGGCAGTTGCACTACTCTCTTCCCCCACCACAGCTCATGATCTAGGCCCGTCCAGCCCCCGGTGAAACATGTGTTGCCCGGTGCCACATGCGTTGGGTAGGCTGCCAGGGGATAAGGCAAAGGAAGAAGAAGGCAGCATATGTGGATGTATGACGGTACCACTCGTACTTTTACAACGCGTACCGTTACCACGCTACTTTTACCACGCAAGTCGTTACAACGACTTGCGTGGAGGGGCGCTGGATAGTAAATTATTTAATTTACTATTCCAACTCCAGTCCCGTGGACTCTAGGGAAAGGAGTTGGATAGTAAATTAAAGTATTTCTTATCCTGGAGCGCCCCCCAGCGCATTTCGTTGTAGTGACCTGCGTGGTAAAAGTAGCGTGCTAACGGTACCGCGTTGTAAAAAATGCGTGGTAACCGTTGCATACCAGCATATGTTCACCTCTTAATGCCCTCAACTCCACCTAGTCCACAGGTCTCAAGGCGGCAGGGCCTCCCCTCCACTATGTGCACGGGGAAGGCCCGATGATGTCCGATGCACTGTTTACCACTCTGGGTAAGTCCTCTCTCGTACTCCAGGCCTCCCCCGCATCTCAGGAGGCAAAGGCAATCAGCAGCTGCCGGTCCGACTCTGCCCCTGACCTCCCCACTGCGCTCTGTGTCCAGTGGCCTCAGTTGGGTATACTCAGGTCCTTCTTCTGTAGAGATGAGCTTCATCTTTCCTGCCTCCCCTGCCTCTGCAGTCCACGGTCTAGGCCAAATCCGGCCCCCAGGACAATGCATGCTGAGCTAGGTTCTGGGGAGGAGGTGCAGGTGGGTAGAGTAAGAGAAAGTGCGTATCCACCCATCAACAGTCATCTAAAGTCTTTAAACCTCAAGCTGGCCTGCCTGGGTAAGGGCACCCAACCGACTGCTCCTGGTAGATCTCTTTGTCCACAGCCAGTGGTCACCCTTGTTCCAGGAGGCGAGGACAACCAGCTGCCAGAGGCCCGACTGCAGTCCATATTGTTGCGCCTCACTCCCCGAGGCCCAGAGGCCTAGGCCGCTAATAAGATCTCCGGGATTCCAGGTCCACTCCGTCCGGATTGGTGTCAGTACAACGCGATGTATTACAACGCGTTCCGTTACAACGCGTTTTTTACATCGCAAATACCATTACAATGCATGCCATTACAACGCATGGCATTACATAGCAGATACTTTTACAACGCATGGCATTACATCGTAAGTATAGGTAAGTATATCTTTTTTTTAAAAAATGTAATAAAGTTAATTAAATTAATTTAAAATAATAAAAATAATATAACATTTTTAAAACCGTAATTAATTTAATTATAGTAATTTAATTAATATTAAAATTGATATTAATTTAATATATTTAAAATAATATAATTAATGATATATAAAAAATTTATAAATAGAAAATAATATAATGTAATTAATAACAATAAATATAATTATAATTTAATTAAGTTATAAATAATACATAATATAATTATATTTAATAAAATTAAAAGAATTTAATTAATTAAACATTTTTTAATAATATAATTTAATAATAATCGTTTATTAATACAATTAAATTAATAATTGTAAATATAGTTATTATTTTAATTAAATTAAATAAAATTAATTTAATTAATTTAATTTATATAAAGTCGTAATACCCCTGTACCCCAAAAAACAAACCCTGCCCTAAAACCTAAAAACACCCCTGTACCCCAAAACCCAAACCCTGCCCTAAAACCTAAAAACACCCCTGTACCCCAAAACCCAAACCCTGCCCTAAAACCTAAAAACACCCCTGTACCCCAAAACCCAAACCCAGCCCTAAAACCTAAAAACACCCCTGTACCCCAAAACCCAAACCCAGCCCTAAAACCTAAAAACACCCCTGTACCCCAAAACCCAAACCCAGCCCTAAAACCTAAAAACACCCCTGTACCCCAAAACCCAAACCCAGCCCTAAAACCTAAAAACACCCCTGTACCCCAAAACCCAAACCCAGCCCTAAAACCTAAAAACACCCCTGTACCCCAAAACCCAAACCCTGCCCTAAAACCTAAAAACACCCCTGTACCCCAAAACCCAAACCCTGCCCTAAAACCTAAAAACACCCCTGTACCCCAAAACCCAAACACTGCCCTAAAACCTAAAAACACCCCTGTACCCCAAAACCCAAACACTGCCCTAAAACCTAAAAACACCCCTGTACCCCAAAACCCAAACACTGCCCTAAAACCTAAAAACACCCCTGTACCCCAAAACCCAAACACTGCCCTAAAACCTAAAAACACCCCTGTACCCCAAAAACCTAAAAATACCCATACACCCCAAAACATATACATCCGTACCCCAAAACATATACTCCTATACTCATACTTATTTTAAAAAATACTTAAATTAATATATTTAATTTATAATATTTAAAAACGAAATAAATATTTTTAAATAATTAATAATAATTAAATCAATTATAAAATATTAAATAAAATAAAATAAAAAATTAAATACTTACCAATACTTACGATGTAATGCCATGCGTTGTAATAGCATCTGCTATGTAATGCCATGCGTTGTAATGGCATGCATTGTAATGGTATTTGCGATGTAAAAATCGCGTTGTAACGGAACGCGTTGTAAAAGATGCGTTGTAGCGGTAACACACCCTCCGTCCAGCCTCCAGAGTTGCAGCAGCTGGCTGACAGATTATTAGGCCAGGGACTCAGAGCCTCAGTGACATGCGTACACCATTTTAGGCTGCTGGCAATGCCTCTCTGGCAAGGCACCTCTTGGTATCAGAGACATACTCCAACAAAAGCCAGCAGAGCTCAAGCAGGCCCAATTTTAGAAGATCAGGTGGGCAGTGGCAGGATGGCCTCTAAAGCTTGCTGTGTCTCTTTATTTCACCCAGAAGGTCAGCCAACTGATCCTTGGAGTCACTCTGGTTTAGTCTGGGATGAAGCTATGCAGGTCCAGTGTGAGAAATTGGGTTGTTGTTTGAGTGGGTTTTTAACCCTGCTCAAGCAACAGCTGCAATCCCTTCCATGGTGAACCGCAAACGTCACTAAATTAAACTGTGCTTAGCCATCTGGTAGCTTGGCACAAACGCAATCAGTCTTAATTTAGAGGCAATGTGTAAAGTAGTTATGTATAGCACAAACAGCAATAAAGGGAAAGCACAACAAAAGAAAATTCTACACCAATTTAGAAAAATAACCAAGATCCCATTAGTAGGACCAGTGGTATGAATTTTTAACCTTTAAGGTAAAAACTAGAGCCTAAAAGATCAAGATTATTTTACAAGGGTGAAAATACGAAAGTGCCAGCCATGGACATATATTAGTGTGAGCCTGGGTCAAAGTTGATAAATATTTCTCAGAATTTCAATGGGGCAAGGTGTTGCCCAATGAAAAGGTATCACCATCAGGGAGACACTGGATGAAGTTGCTGTGAAAATTTCTGTTTGGATTTAATCTCTTGTTTTGAATGCCGCTAATCTCCGGTGGGATGCAGCTGGAGGCTGAAGCCAATCAGAGTTTCCCCTTGGCAAAGGACTGTGGAACAGGATTTTCTGCCACAGAGAAGAAAATAGTGGGAGCATACTGAAAAGTCAGGCAGATGGTTGACGAACCTAGGAGGGTTAGATGGGCAGGTTGGTCCTTGGTCTGAGCAATTTTTTGCCAATAATCTACTAGGAACCACTGTGACTTTTTGTTACAATAATTGTACATGTCGAAAGTTTTGGATTTTGGCTATTTGGGCACCTTTAGCACCACCACCAACGGCTCCGGGCTGGAGGGGCACCACAAGGAGAGGGTTAGGGCTCACTCAATCTTGGTCTAGATGTGGATTGAAGATGGTTGGAACCTTTTCTTTCCTTGAGGCTCTGGTCAGAAGACCAATCAAATATCCCTTGAAGTCACGCAGGTAGTCCTGGGTTCAGCAGTGGAAAAGGACTCAAGAAGAAGGGTAGGCCTCTAAGGGTTTAAGGCAGACTTCAAGCAGCAGAGCAGTCCTTCCAGGTGTAGCAACGCAGTCTTATGAAGAACTCAGCAAGCCACTGCAGCAGGCTATCCTCTGGGATTCATTCTGCAGGTCCAGAAAGTAAAATTAAGAGTGGTATGAGGTTCCTATTCGTATACTAAGTACCTTCATTGAAGTAGGAGAAGGTTCTTGAAAATTCACTTTGAAGTGCTTAAGGTTTCCTGCCCTTGCTCTAAGCAGGTTGCATTAACAATGCAGTGATGACAAGTCTTTTGTGTGAATGCAGGGCACACCCTTTCAGTTGTTAGTGGGGCTGTGCCCAGCTCCACTTCATGAAGTACCTCTCTGTCCTGACATCAGCTTGTCTGGTGTCTCACAACAGCAATGTCAAACCCTATATGAAAGTGATCTGGCAGAAGCTTTCTAATGTGTGAGGCAGATGCCAGCTCCTCCTCCTAGTTAACTCAGAGTTGCCCATCCTGCCATCACCTATTTTCCCTGTCTCTCACTGACTGGGAGGAATAAACAGTCCTGATGGACTATCTTAATTTGTTGACCCGCACCTCTAGCCCATTGTACAGGAACTTCCATCCTTACTTTTTAAATTCTTGGTTCTTGAACTAACCTTCCACTCACCTCTCACTCATCCCTACTTAGAGCCACACCTACAAACAAGCTTCAGCTCCTGTATGCCCTATTTGGTGACAGGGCACACTCTTCAAAATCAGATTAATTCACATAAAATAACATCTGAAATTACGCTATTGAAAACAACCCAGTGCCTTGCGAGGGCATGAGTTTTGTGTGTCTTGGGGTTTGAGCTCTAGGTATTTGAGATAACTATAACGGGTGAATTTAAATTGTTTTCTTATTTTAAAAAGTTTTGTTTTAAGAGACAATTTCGTCTAACTATAACATCCGTTCAACTTTTGGACAATACCCTTTCAGGCTTCAAGTGCTACATACATTGTGCAGGAAAGGAAGCAGGGAACTCTAAGTAGTTCCTAAGATTAGGTGGAGAGCAACTAAGATGGACCCCTAGTATTTGAAGAACAGTGTCAGAACCTCACATGTTTAAACATTGTTTTGACTGTTCAAGGAATCATATCCACATACAGAACAATCAGTCTGTAGTCAAAAAGTTGGATGATAAGTTGTGATATGACTGCAAAATGTACAGAAACTGGCAGATGCAGGACCAATTAATGTCCAGTTCATCTATATATATATTCACTGAAAAAACCATAGGTTATAGACCATATATAGTTAGGGATTAGCATTTACAAAACCTTAATTTACTCGCACAAAACCATAGAAATTCGCATATATAGTTAGTTGCAATAACTATATATCGCGCACCCGCAATCCACTGCTGATGATGTCACATATTACATCATTCATGACATGGTGCGCGATATATAGTTATTGCAACTAACTATATATGCGAATTTCTATGGTTTTGTGCGAGTAAATTAAGGTTTTGTAAATGCTAATCCCTAACTATATATGGTCTATAACCTATGGTTTTTTCATTGAATTTCAATGTTTTTTTAATAGCAAATATGAAAAGCTTTAAAATGTCAAGTACGTGGTAGGTAAAAACATTTTCGTGTCTATGCACGCTGATGTGCTTTGAACGCTGCCCCCCCCTTTTTTTCTTTTAGGAGTATTCTCTCTTTGCAGATAGTGAAGGGTAGGTAACGCAGGTCTTTGCCCCCGTTGTAATCCGTCGTGCCTGCTTCTCTCTCCATTTGATTGATTGTTATCCAAGCATTTACTGTTTTAGAATTGGTTCTCTTTGGTTCATTCTCTATTTACAAACAAGCACAGAGTCGCAATACTCTGTTTAGTCTTTGCAGATAGTGAAAAATCGTTTAAAAAAAGAAAAGGAATCGAGCAAAATCAGTAGGCCACTAATGGGATCTCTTTTTGACCTCGCTAAAATAGAAACATTAGGAACAACCCCTCATGAGAAATACGAAACTAGTGAGATGAACTGAGCTCGACGCCATGATGGCTGCAAGACAGCTCGGCTCCGCCCAAATTCGATCAGTTCCGGTGGAGCCCCAACGTGAACAGGTAGAGAATAACTTGCCCTCCCCTCTTTGACTGAAGGTTCTTGTTGCCTGTCCCTTCTGTTGTCATTTAACAGAACTTTTTTGACTACTGAAAGGGGTTGTGTTCCGACCGCTGGTTGGTGGAGACATTTTGACTATATTCTGGACCTGCGTAGTCGCGTAATGCGTCATATGACGCGCCGCGTTAGCGCACCCGGAAGTACTCCGGTGTGCGAGGCACAGCTTCCCGGAAGCGATCCAGAGCACGGCGCGCAGCGCGTAACGTAAGCATAACAGGTCATGTGACTTGTTAATAAAACTTTTTATTGGTTCATTTTACTTTTGTTATTCTAATGATGAAAGGCTTGGTCATTTGACCTAAAAATAACGCTTTTCATTGCTTTCGAACATTTTTTTTTCTTAAACATATATGTTATAATGTTCCAGGCTAATGTATTTTCCCGGAAAATTTACAACTGTCCTGCAAGTAAATTATATTCCTTTTTCGAGAAAAAGGGAGTTTCTTCGTCCCATGAGGGAGCCGTTGAGCAAAAGAGGCTCGGCCTGCTGTCTTAATCGCCGATAGGCCTGAATATCAGATTCTTATCGATCACTTTATGTTGCAGGAGTAGAAAACACAACAGCCCTTGACCATTTATCTTTACTGCGTTCCTGCGTATTATACCTTTTAACTGTCATGTAATTGGACTGCTTTATTTCACTTGCCTTTTACTGATTCGAAAACAGTGGCTATTATTCAAAACTTTTCCAATGTAAGTACTACTACCATGTTTTGTTTTAAAAACCTTTATTGTGAAAATGTTAGTATACAAATACGGGCCTATAACCACGTGGGCCGGCCACGGAGCAAACAGGAATCGTATATGATGAGGGGACATTTACACTGTAGAACAACGTAACGGGCGACCCATTAGGTTGCAAGAACTAAGGTGTATAACATTTGCGGAATCGGTGGACGTACATTTTATAATTAAAGTACGACAGGGCCAGTTACAATAAAATTATCTAGATATACATTTGCGGGCAAGTACCATGAGTGACGTTAAATCGAACTTTCAATAGTACAGTAATCAATAACACATCAGAACTTAATATCAATAGGGATGTCCAAATGTTCAATCAGTACTCGTCCCCGCCCGCCATGTGCTTCAAAACTGCATACGTATCTTGTGATATCAAGGTTGGGCAACCAGTACACAACAAGGAGTTACGAGTCCCATTTATACCGGCGCCATTTTGGGCGAGGCCGGGCAGGTCCAGGATGTAGTCAAAATGTCTCCACCAACCAGCGACTATGATGATGTTCATAAGCTCTATTGATTAGAATAACACTCCTCTCTCCATATGAAATTAATTTGCCGCAAGTTAAACATGTCATTTTCATTTGTCCAAAGTTCTTCTGAAGATTTAGAACCGCTTCCCTTGCCTCTGATTCTGTCACTGCCACTTCATTGGTGGATGTACTGGCAGGTCGGGGATTATCCACCAAATCAAAATGTCTCCACCAACCAGCGGTCGGACCAGAACCCCTTTCGGCAGTCCAAAAACGTTCCGTAAAATGACAACAGACGAGATAGGCAACAAGAACAATCAGTCAAAAGAGGGGACGCTTACGTGAATGGGGCCCATGCCCTAGCAGGCAAGCGTCCGAGTTCCAAGGTGTCCCAGGGCCATTTTAGTGGACCAGGCCCAAATCCAAAGAACAGGCCGCCATTTTGAGAGTCCTGTTACAGCCGCCTATCGCTGCACCACAAGAGTAGCCGCAATTCAGCTAGATGGCGGGTGAGTCACTGTACCGCAAAAGCGGGCGGAACTCAGCTGGATGGCTGGTGAGTCACTGTACCGCAAGAGTGGGCGGAACTCAGCTGGATGGCGGGCGAGTCGCTGTACCGCAAGAGCGGGCGGAACTCAGCTGGATGGAGGGTGAGGCACTGTGCCGCAAGAGCGGGCAGAACTCTGCTGAAAGACAAGTGAAACGCTAAGAGGCGCCCCACTGCAGATGAAATGCCTTCACCTGGGGAGGCGTAAGAGGTCCGTTTACGCCGCCTCTCCCCCCCCCCGGGCACCCCACGCCGTCTTTCGGCGCAGCATTGTAGGATGGCCACACCAGTGCGGCAACTTGCTGGACACCACCTCGGTGCCATCCGGATCTCGGCGCGTTCGAGTCACTGTACCGCAAGAGCGGGAGAAACTCAGCTGGACACGCCGTCTTTCGGCGCAGCATTGTAGGATGGCCACACCAGTGCGGCAACTTGCTGGACACCACCTCGGTGCCATCCGGATCTCGGCGCGTTGTGCTGCCTTCGGCCTATTTGCACATCGGTCCGCTACTGACGCCGCCTCATGGGCCAACGGATTTTGTACACTTTTTATAGACCAAAGCCGCATAACAGGTCATGTGACTTGTTTATAAAACTTTTCATTGGTTCATTTTACTTTTGGTTTCCTAATGATGGAAGGCTTGATCATATGACCTAAAAATAACACTTTTTATTGGATTAAAACATTTTTTTTTCCCAAACGATGAAAGACCCACCTTTTTTTTTCTCACTCGGCAATCAAAAAAGGTTCCGTTAGATGACAACAGAGGGGAGAGGCAACAAGAACCATCACTCAAAAAAGGGGAGGGCAAGTTCTTCCCTACCGGGTCACGTTGGGGCTCCACCGGAAGTCATCGAATTGATAGTCTACATTGTTTCTGGATGTTTCAGACTGAAGCTGGCGTCCGCATGAGAGCACCACCATCTCGTAGCTCCGTCGTGGCCATTCCGCAAGCAATCATGGCAGCCGCTCCCCACCGGAAGCCTGCGGGAGTCGGGGGCCCCCAAGACTTTTTGTAGAATCTTCAAGGCTGAGGGGACGCTTTCGAGAATGGGGCGCCCCACGCCGTTTTTCGGAGCAGCATTGTAGGATGCCAAAACCAGTGCGGCAACTTACTGGACATCACCTGGGTGCCGTCCAGATCTCAGCGCGTTCTGCTGCCTTGGGACTATTCGCACAACAGACCGCTACTGACGAGGCACAGTGCAGCAAAAGCGGGCGGAAAACCGCTGAATGGCAAGTGAAACGCTAAAGGGGCGCCCCACTGCAGCAGACGAGCCTCCACCTGGGGAGGCCCGTTCACGCCGCCTCCCCCCCCCCCCCCCCGGGGCGCCCCACGCCGTTTTTCGGAGCAGCATTGTAGGATACCAAAACCAGTGCGGCACCCAGGTGACATCACCTGGGTGCCGTCCAGAACTCATCACGTTGTGCTGCCTTCGGACTATTCGCACAACGGACCGCTACTGACCATTTTTGCTTTTGTTTAAAAAAAATTTTTTTAACGTGTTTACTGTTTTTGTTGCGTTGTATATATTTATAAGTTATTAAAGTGTTATAATCCTACTACTTTGTTGGAGTGCTATATATTTTTAATGTGACACATAATAGTGAAGACTTTGATGTACAAAAAGGCATCCCTGGAATCTTCCGCTTCAGGCTCGGTCCCACACACCCTCACAGTGAGAATCCCCTCCCCAATCACAATACACGATAGTTATCAGATAGTAGGAACGCGTGTGGTGTGACGGATCTCATCGGGTGGGGGCCTTGATCTATTGTAACTCCTTTGAAGAGGGGTGATTCTTTACAGTTGAGGCCATAAACTACATCCGCAGGGCTAGGTGATAGCCTGGGTCCGGCCTGGACACTCAGACACAAAGGGAGAGGAATGTCAGAGGGTGCGGTAGTGAATAGGGTGAAAGGGTGGTATCGGGCGGGCACAGGGTGTGATTCTCATGGATGTGCAGCGCAGATGGGGGGAGGTTTATGGCCCATGCATAAGACAGAGAGCGGGGGTGACCAGTGCGTGGGGGAGATGCTTGCGAGGGTGGGGAGCCATGCTGAGGATCGGCGGCGTGCAGAGAGTGGGTCTGGTCAAGGCATCTAAAATGGCTGCCATGCACGACAAAAGTGTGGCATTGAAAAAAAGCAAGATGGCGCAGACAATGTTTAACAATACGAATTAATTTATAACAATTATTTTTAACAATATATTTACTCGCAGTGTCAAAATGGCGGTCAACACTTCCTGATTTCCTTCGAATCGAACGTTAACAGACGTCACGATCGGCGGCGTGCAGAGAGTGGGTCTGGTCAAGGCATCTAAAATGGCTGCCGTGCACGACAAAAGTGTGCCATTGGAAAAAAAGCAAGATGGCGCAGACAATGTTTATCAATACGGATTAATTTATAACAATTATTTTTAACAAAATATTTACTCGCAGTGTCAAAATGGCGGTCAACACTTCCTGATTTCCTTCGAATCGAACGTTAACAGACGTCACGCAGCAAAAAAAAAACCAAAAAAAAAACGCTCACGCGCAGCCGCTGGAAGACAAGTATCAACGTATATGAGCATCCTCAGTCACCCTCAGAAAACATAGGGGGTCGGGATACGTCTCCCGTACCCCCTTATACCCATTTCTCACATTGTTTTTCCTCCATCTTGTAATTTAATTAAATCGAAACCCAAAATGGCGAATTCCCGTTTTGCGTCCCGGTTCACTACTAGTTTCCTGAAACGCTATCCGGAACGCTACCCGGTTCGCGTACCAGGTAGCGCTTCTACCGCAAAAAATCAATATTTTTTTATTTGCCCCACGGGACCCTTTAAAAACCCCAACATCATTCCTAGGGGGTCAAGAAGGGTCTACCTTGCCCCCTTTCATTAAATTCCCCCTTCGTTTTTCTCCTCCTCTTGTCTCTCGATCCTACCGAGAAACAAGATGGCGGCCGCTCCGGACTGTTTAGAATGTTGACAGACACCGGAGAGCCAATCAGCTTCGCTACGCAAAGTTCCGTTATGCGAAAAGTTCGCGAACCGGAGCGCTATCCGGGACGCTGTCACAGATATATCTGTTTTTTAAAACGTTAATTTCTCAAAATCCACTGGAGCACATATATTGAGACCCAGCAAAGGCACATCGGGCTAACAGTCCCTACAATTTTGCCACGTTTCGTGCAAATCCATTCAGCCGTTCGAGCTAAAAGTGAGGCCAAACGCCCTACGGAAAACTCAATGTTAAAAATGCGTTTTGGGACCCCCCTTTTTTCTCGGCCCCCCCTTAACGAAACCCCCCCAAATTTTCAGGGGCTGCTCAGAAACAAAATATGCCATTTTCCTGAGAATTTCAGCCGATTCCGTCCACAAACGCCAAAGTTATTAGACATAGAATTTTCAAAAGTTCCATAGAGAAAAAATCCTAACTATATATACCTACTGGCTATCGCCAGTAGGTAATTTATATATATATATATATATATATATATATATATATATATATATATATATATTACCTACTGGCGGTCGCCAGTAGGTATATATAGTTAGGATTTTTTCTCTATGGGACTTTTGAAAATTCTATGCCTAATAACTTTGGCGTTTGTGGACGGAATTGGCTGAAATTTTCAGGAAAATGGCACATTTTGTTTCTGAGCAGCTCCTGGAAATTTGGGGGGGGTTCGTCAAGGGGGGGCCGAGAAAAAAGGGGGGTCCCAAAACGCGTTTTTCCCATGTTATTTTCCATAGGGCGGTTGGACTCACTTTTAGCCCGAACGGCTGAATGGATTTTCACGAAATTTGGCAAAATTGTAGGGACTGTTAGCCCGATGTGCCTTTGCTAGGTCTCAATATATGTGCTTCAATGGATTTTGAGAAATTAACGTTTAAATCAAGATATATATCTGTAACAGCGCTCCGGGCAGCTATCCGGTTAGCGAACCTTTCGCGTAACGGAACTTTGCGATGAGAAGCTGATTGGCCCTCCGGTGTCTGTCAACATTCTAAACAGTCCGGAGCGGCCGCCATCTTGTCTCTCGGTAGGATCGAGAGACAAGAGGAGGCCAAAACAAAGGGGGAAATTACCATAAGGGGGCATAGTAGATCCTCGTTGACCCCCTAGGTTTTATGTGGAGGTTTTAAAAGGGCCTAGAGGGTCCAAAAAAAAAAAATTTTTTTTTGCGTGGTAA
Organism: Lissotriton vulgaris; assembly: GCF_964263255.1. Classification (NCBI taxonomy): domain Eukaryota; kingdom Metazoa; phylum Chordata; class Amphibia; order Caudata; family Salamandridae; genus Lissotriton; species Lissotriton vulgaris. Next base: position 670,402,403 of record NC_141694.1, read on the forward strand.
GCGCCAAGTTCGCGAACCGGATAGCTTTCTGGGCAGCGAACTTTATGGATAAAAGAATGAAAGACTTTTCTAATACTGTATGTTAATTGTTTGTTGTTTTTCTTGTTTTTTTTTGTTTTCTTTGTTTATTTATTTTTTTTATTATGATTGTGTTTCATACTTTATTAAATTTTCTAACATTTCATTGTCAGAAATGTCATAATTTATTATAGGGTGTAATTGTTTTTCATTTTGAAGCAAGTTGTCTACTGCTTCAACACATTGTAGAAGTTCGTGGTCTCTACTGTCATCCATAAAGTCATCAAGTTTGTCTTGGCTGTTCTCCTTCAGTTCAATCGAAAATGAAACTTGTTGTTCGCCTTCCATTTTGCCTGAAATTTTGAATAAGAAAATATATATTAGTAGAGATAGGGCACTGTTGGGATTAATTTTAGATAGGCAGTTTTTATCAGTGAATTTATCTTTTGGCAGTGTATAGTATGAGAGTGGAAATAGGACTATAAAAAAGTGTATGTGATTTAACCAAGACAAGCCTTACTCCATTGATAACTATAACAGAGAAGTCTATCTAAATACATTACTACTACAGAGGGATAGTGTATATCTAGCAGAAAAAGTCTACTATATTAAGTCATAGTGCACAATATATTAAATTATAACTTACCTTCACAAAGAAGTTGAAGTTTTTTGAAGCTTTTGAAATAGGAGGTACAACAAGAAGTAGTAGTCAAAATGGCTGTGTTTCCTTCTCTCCCTTTATATATATACAGGTATATAACCAATCAAATGTCAGGTAATAAAAGTAGAAAATGAAAGTAACATTTTCATTGGTTGTCAATTCCAACAATTCAGATGTGTTTTGTGAAGTAATTTACCTCACGGTACTTGGAGAGGTCTACAGGCTAAATGGCTAAATGGAATTTCAATGAAATTTGTGAGAATGGAAGGGATTGTTATGTAGTATGAGCTAATCTATATTTGGTGAGAGTGTCTCTAGTCGTTTTTCTGTAAATTACTTTCCCGCCTTTTTTTAGGACCGCTTTCCGGGAAGCTGCCCGGTTAGCGAACCTTAAGCGTCACGGGAGTCCACCATTTTGTGTTTCGTTCGCATTAAGATACAAGATGGAGGGCAAATAATGTTTAGAATGGGTAGAAGGGGTCATGGTAGACTTATCTTGACCCCCTAGGTTTTCTGAGCGTGGCTGAGGAGGCTTATATATGCGGGAAAAAAAAATTTTTTTTTAAAAATTCCGCGAGGTTAGCTTTCGGTTAGCGAACCGGGTAGCGCTCCGGGGAGCGAATTTTGTGGAAAATTAGTGAAAAAAGTTAGAGAAAAATAATAATTGTGAGTGATCAGATGTAGGGTAGCTCTGAGAAGAGCTTTTGGGTTTATGGTACATTTAGGTACTTATAAGTAGGTACCAATGCACAGTCTTAAATTCAGAATGAAAATTCTGTTGCCCTCATCTGAGAAGTGAACTCCATCTCCTCTGTAGATATCTTGCATGTAGTAACGCAAGTTGTTGTTGTACAGAGAGCCCATTCCATGGTCTCTCATGTAAGCTGAAACAGATTTGTTTACATGCTTCCTCGCTTTCTCAATTTGTGGACAAAATTGGTTGGACCACCTCCATTTCTGTCTTTGGCATATATTGGAATATACCAAGGCAGTTTGAGGAAAAAGTGCCATTAATTGCTCCAAGGTGTCCTTTAAAAGCATTTCCAGACCTACCCCTGTCAAAGTGCCCAAATCATTACCTCCACAGTGCACTATTAACAGGTCAGGTTTTGGCAAATGCATAAAGGTTTTCACCAATGGAATCAATTGGTGACATTTTAATCCTCTTTGGCCCAACCAGTTAATTTCCACATCTTGTAAATTGAGGTTGTGTAAATTTCTGCTCTCAGCATACCTTTGAGCCCAGTGGATGTAACTATGTCCAACAATCCAGACGTTAAACATGGTGGAAGAAGGTTGTTCTGCAGTCAGATGAAGTGTGGTAATGAAAGGGCAGTTGAAACAGTAGGAGTTTCTAAAGAAAAAAAACTGTGGTTTTACTATGCTAATGATTCATTAGCAGTGATTGGTGCATTTCCATTTCTGAAAACAGAAAGTTAGGGTGCATGGATGTGTTCTTTGAAAGATGTAATTTGAATGGTCAAGGAAGAAACAATTAATGAAAGATTGCACTGGATACGCAGGTGCACTGAGAGTTCAGAGTTCAATTGAAACATTGTTTTGTGAATTTGGAAACATGAGAGGTCTTCCAGGAGGCGGTTGCTATGGAAACAAGGCAGACAGGGCAGAGGGGGGAAGGGTTTTGATTTGAAAAAAGTGAGGGAAGAGGTATGATTGGCTAATATGAGAGATATGTGAAAAGAATATCTGTATTTCTGTGCTTTCAATAGCTGCAGCCTTTGGAGTGCATCCTTTTTCTTCTGCTGAAGACAATTTGGTGTATTTCTGAGACTGTTTTCAAAACTCAAAAAATATTTGCTAAGGTGAGAAAAGATTTATTTAATTTAGATAGAGAATAGTATGATTTAAGGAGAAAATGATGAAGAAAGCTGTGTTTTTAAAATGTGGTTTTGTCTCTAGTGATATACTAATAGAATTAGTTTCATAGAGAAATTATAATTGCATATTTGGTGTAACATTCTGGCATGCAGTAACACAAGATATTGTAATACATGGAGGCCATTTCATGGTCTGTTATGTAAGCTGAAACAGATATGTTGCTTTTAAAAACGATTTAAGAAATCAATTACATTTCTGGATATGTACTGCTAGAGCTTTATAGGTTGTTTTGGGCCATATTTATAAGGTATTTGAGTGTCTAAGATGTTGTGTTCGCCTTTCAAAATGTAAAGTGTTCCTCATGGGACAAGTGTCTTGTAAATACGCTCCCACTTGTGCTTCGCAAATTTAGATTTTGATTATGGGAGTTACCTAGCCATGTTAATAGTGTCCCAAAAATGGTGCTAGGGCATTCCAGAAAACACTTTCATGTGTCTCAAGGATATTTTTAGTTATTTCTTCATGAATGCAGGTATACAATTGATTTATATGCTGTGTTTAAAAACGAATTTTGAAATGAATTAAATTTCAGGATATGTACTGTTAGAGCTTCATAGGTTGTTTGGGGTCATATTTAGAAGGCATTTTAGTGTCTTTGAAGTTATTTTTCCCTTTTTAAATGGAAAGCGTTCCTCATGGGGCCCTGAGTAGTTCTTAGCCATGTTATTTAATAGGAAGTGGATAACATGGCTAATAGCATTTGCTGGAAAATGCATGAATATCGCTGATTTTTCTGCTATATTCTTGCATTGTGGCCGTTTTTTTTCACATTGCTTCATAGGTTGTTTGGGTTCATATTTAGAAGGCATTTTAGTGTCTTTGATGTTATTTTTCCCTTTTTAAATGGAAAGCGTTCCTCATGGGGCCCTGAGCCGTTCTTAGCCATGTTATTTAATAGGAAGTGGATAACATGGCTAAGAGCATTTGCTGGAAAATGCATGAATATCGCTGATTTTTTTGCTATATTCATGCATTGTGGCCGTTTTTTTTCACATTGCTTCATAGGTTGTTTGGGTTCATATTTAGGAGGCATTTTAGTGTCTTTGATGTTATTTTTCCCTTTTTAAATGGAAAGCGTTCCTCATGGTGCCCTGAGCAGTTCTTAGCCATGTTATTTAATAGGAAGTGGATAACATGGCTAAGAGCATTTGCTGGAAAATGCATGAATGTCGCTGATTTTTCTGCTATATTCATGCATTGCGGCAGTTTTTTCCACATTGCTTCATAGGTTGTTTGGGTTCATATTTAGAAGGCATTTTAGTGTCTTTGATGTTATTTTTAGGAAGTGGATAACATGGCTAAGAGCATTTGCAGTGCTGGTGGAAAATATTTGCTATGTTAAATAATTAGTACGGCATTAAGTTTTAGATGACTGTTATTTATTTACTGTTTGGTAATAGTGGTTAATAACATTTTATATTATATTTTTTCACAGATTCAACTGCAGATTCTTTCATAGTTTGGAAAATGCCTTCCAGAAGTCGAATACGAAAGGCTAGAAAACGTCAAAGACAGCAGGATGATGTTTTATTGCAGCAGTCCTCTTCCCCAAATACTTGTCAAAACACAAAGAAAGGGCCGGGTAAGAGCACGAAATCATTCTTAAGAAATATTTGTAGTAAAAAAAATTTTGCACAAAAAAATGTCTGTTCACAAAAAAAAACGTAATTTAAATGGAAAGGAGAGACACATCACAAATGTTACTGGTAGAGGAAGAGATAACTCTGTGCATGATAGTAGAAGGAAACAACAGTTTAGGGACATTCGACAACGAATGTTCCGTAATAGGATATTAGTTAATTTATTGAAAAATATTAAAAAGAAAGGCCAACAGAAAGCGGCATTTTATAGGAAGAAGAAAAATGTAGAGAAAATTATTGATCATGCTTTTGAAATCAAGCGAAAGTTGTTTATTTTGGTAATCAATAGAATTAGGAAACTAAGCAAGGTAATTTCTGATTTCAAAACAAAAAGTAGATGGAAGAGAGTAGTAAATCGTACTAACTTTTGTGAAGTTTTTTCTGGAGAATGGATGCATAGTTCAAGTTCTGAGGCATTTTTTAATGAAGAGACTTATTTTCAGGATAATGATTTGGTGCATGCAGTTGACATCAATGGTCGAGCTTATGAAGTGAAGGATGGTTGTCCAGTTGAAAAAGAACAACTTGTGACAACAGAGACAGAAGAGGCGCTAAGTGATGAGGTTTTAGGAAGACGTCCTAAGGGTCCTGTGTACATTTGGAAGTGTAGTTCTATTTGCAGTGTGCGACAGGTTTCCATCAATTTGCTTTGTGATTTTATACGGACATTTAATAAGAAAAGTTTGAAGCAGAAAATGAAGTTGTTGCAAGATTTAGATCCTTGCAGAGTGAGACAAATGACAGGTTTGCGTGGTCATTCACTGGCTTGTCTTTCCAGGAGAGTATGCCAGAGTGTTTTTCATCATTTCAGGATGCTAGCAGTGCATCATAATAAAGTGAGAAAATTAGTGAGAATGTTGTATTATGCTAAGAGTCCAGCAATTATGCTTAAACAGTTATGTGCTGCTCTTTTGCATGGTTCTGAAATAGATGTGAAAAATATTTGTGAAGAAATTGAGTTTTGTTACTTTGGTAGTAAAGATGAGAATGTTCAAATTGACCCTGAAGTAGAGGGTAATGTGGAAGATAATGTACAGGTTTCCAGTACAGATAATTTTCAGAAGGAAATTGCCACGTTTCAGATGAAATCAAGTGAGAGGCCTAATTTCACTTGTGTATGTTGTCGACGCACTTATTATAAGAATCAGACTAAGGTAGTGGATTTATATGCAAAAAGTGAAAGGGAAAATAATAGTGAATGGAAGGATTTAGCCACATACTTGATGGTAGAAAATTATTTTGATTTGGGATCGGATCAACGTGTGTGTACTTATTGTTGTAATAAATTAAACCAAAACCAGATGCCTGCTAGGGCAGTTCATAATAATCTGGAATTGGTTGAGATTCCTTCTGAATTGAAGGATTTAAATACTTATGAATCTATTTTGATTCAAAGTATCCATCCCTTTCAGGCTATTGTAAGAATGGAGCCAAAGACAGGGAAGTTGCCTCCAGCAGATTTACAGAGAGGATTAAAGGGAAGAGTTGTTTATTTGCCTCTAGATTTGAACAAAAACATTAACACAATTGGAATAGAAAAAGTGGAAGAGGAACCTCTGGTTATCTTGGTTAATGGGGTTCCGACAAAGAATAAGAAAATATGGCAAGATTTAGTGGATGTTAGGAAAGTCAAAAAGGCAACAGTGTATTTGAAGAAAAATAATAAGTACTATAAGAATGTATATGTTGCAGAAGAGGAAGTAAGTGATGAAGAGGATAGCGATTTGTGTGCTGGCCAAATTGAGAAACTAGAGGCCTCTAAAAGTGAAGAAATATATGAACATTATAGTGTTCATCCTTTGCATTCCAAGGAAGTCATGGGGAATGCTATTGAGTTGTTTCAAATGAAACAAGCCAAAGGGAGTCCCATTAGTGTTTGGGAGGAAAGTTTGGAAGCTCGGTGTTTCCCACAGCTATTTCCCATAGGTCAAGGAGGAAGATATGATGAGCGACCTCGTGAAATTCCTGCGTCTGAATACCGGACTTTACGATTGTATGCAGAAGATCCTAGGTTTCGGCAATGCATTCCCTATTTGTTTCATCTCCTGTTTGAAAGCGATCTGTCTGGACTGTCATATGCAGTGAACCACATCTTAAAAAGTGGTATACAGATGCGAAACATCTCGGCAAGTGACTTTATGCATAAAGTCAATGTCCAAGACAGTATTTTGGATTCTCACTTAATTAATCTCATGGCGTGTCAGCGTGGTACTAATGAGTACTGGTACCGTCGTCATGGTGACTTAAAATGTATGCTGAGGAACTTAGGAACTCCGACATGGTTCCTCACTCTGAGCTGTGCCGAGTATGGCTGGGATGACTTACTTGAATTTCTACGAGAGGCAAATGGAAAAATTGAAAATATTGAATTCAAGACACCTGGAGAACTGTGTTCTTTGGATCCTGTGAATGTATGCAGGTACTTCAATCATAGATTTGAAGCTATGATGTCTTTCATCACAAATAAAAAGAATCCACCTCTTGGAGAGGTGTTGGATTTCTTCTGGAGAAAGGAGTACCAAGCAAGAGGTGCCCCTCATATACATATGTTGCTGTGGATCAAGGATGCACCTAAATTTGGAACAGATCCGGATGACTTAGTGATGAATTTCATCGAACAGTATTCTACGTGTGCTGTTCCAAACGCAACGGAGAAGAAAAGTCTAAGAGAACAAGTTCTACGTTTCCAAAGCCATCGTTGTGGAAAGTACTGTCGTCGTAAATTCAGAAACAAGGACAAGTTCTACACCAAATGTCGTTTCAACTTTCCACGACCGGTGATTTCTAAAGGAAGAGTGAACAGTTTGATGTCTTCGCTGCGACATAATGTGACGAGGAAATCACCCAAGAATACATACAATTTGAAAAGGAACGAAGAGTCCAAGTACATCAATGACTACAACCCAGTGATTTTGTCCATGTGGAATGCCAACATGGATATACAGTTTGTGGCTGACAACTGTATGGCTGTGGCTCGGTATGTGACATCTTACATCACCAAAAAAGAAAAGACTGAACTGAAGGATATGTGGGAGGACATTTCCCATGAAAAGAGCCTCAGCAAGAAGTTGTACAGTTTCAGTCTGAAGATGTTGTCGCATCGAGAAATCGGAGCTTACGAATGTTCTGATCGATTGTCTTCAGCAAGTCTCTATGCCAAATCCAGGAGTCTCGTTTGGGCGAGTCTTGGTCTTGCTGCAACGCGAAATCGAGTTCTAAAACCTGTTCGGGAAATTGAGTATTTGGCAGAAAAGGAACCAAACAGTACCGACATTTTGAAGACCAACATGTTGGATACATATTATCCAAATCGAAGCAGTCACCTTGAGAATGTTTGTCTATATGAGGTTCTCCAAAATTATATATTCAAGAGGAACATCAAAGAAGATATTGAGAAAGGAGTGTATGCTGTAATTGGAAGTGAGGGATGCCTGGTCAAGCAAAGAAAATGCCAATTAGTAAACCATCGAAAATTAAGTGGCGAATCTCCAGAAAAAAAGGAGTTTTTCTATTTAGCACTTTTGCAACTTTTCAAGCCTTGGCGTGCAGAAGAGGAACTGCTTGGAGATTTCCTCTGTTACGAAGACTCTTTCAATGCAGCCAAGGAGTCCATAGAATGTCCTGCTTTTTCTAAATATCAAGAAATGCTAACTTTGGAAATTGAGCAGGAAGCAACGATTGCAGCTGAGATTGCCAGAGACAGTTCTAAGGACAGTCAGAGTTCTGTTTCATTGAGTCAAGATCCACTTGGAGGACCTATTATCGAAAATGAAGCTGCCACTGCTATGAATGAAGTAGAAAGAGCCATGGCACATGCTCAGGAGGATTCAGTTAACTTACAAGACTTGGAAAAACAACTCAACGTTGAGCAGAGGAAAATATATGATGAAGTTACCAAGGAAATTGAGCACGGATTAAGTCATGAGAAGAAAGAGTGCTCGTGTACGTCGTTGAAGCCTGTCCGACTGTACGTGAGTGGAGAAGCGGGAACTGGAAAAAGTTTCCTCATTAAAGCAATCTCTTGTTATTTGCAGGAAAGGACTGAGTCATCGCTGTCTTGTGTTGTCACCGCTCCTACTGGACTGGCAGCACATAATATTAAAGGTATTACTTTGCATCGTCTATTGATGCTGCCGGTGGAGCATGACAACAAATTACAATACAACAAGTTATCTGGAGATGCTTGCTGTGAAGTTTCAAGAGTTTTGAGGAAAATGAAACTACTTATCATTGACGAAGTAAGCATGGTTTCCAATGTCATGCTTGCCTTTGTGCATTTGAGAATGCAAGAAGTACTTAAAACTGAATATGATGTCTTATTTGGTGGGAAACACATTATTGTTTTCGGAGATCTTCTACAGCTGACACCAGTAAAAGGTCAACCTGTGTTCAAAATACTCACGCATGAAGATACCAGGAAGTGCCTAGGGAGCATTGGCAACGTCAATATATGGTTAAACTTCAATTATGCAGAACTGCATCAAAATATGCGTCAGGCAAAGGATGAAGATTACAAGAATATTCTACAAGATATTAGAATTGGAAAAGTGACCGAGTATGGGAAAGAAGCTTTAAATGCACGGTTACTGTCAAATTTGTATCCCAAACAAGAGATTGTGCCTGAGAATATTTTTCAGAAAATTACTGAGAAGAAATCCGGGATATGTCTCATGCCAACTCTTGCAGAATGTGCCATCTTCAACAACAAAATGTTGAATTTAGAAAAGCAAGAGATTGTGAAACTTGAAGCTATCGACAAATTAGAGCATATGGGATCAACAATTATTTTGTCAGATAATTTGAAATCAAAATTGGATTCATTAGAGAAGACTATATCTAAGACAGCGGGTTTTGAAAAGACTCTGAATGTGTGTTTAAATTGCCGAATCATTTTGAGACGGAATTTACATGTAGAAAGAGGTCTGGTAAATGGATCAATGGGTAATGTTGTTGATTTTGAGAAATACAGAAATAGAGATGGAATAGAATTTTTAAGAATTAAATTTGATGGTATTGAGGAAGTACAGAAAATTGCTCGTTGTTCTGCTAGGTTTTTGCTTGTTAAAGACTTATATGTTCGCCGTAAACAGTTTCCTGTTTGCTTGGCATATGCGGTGACAATCCATAAATCGCAAGGTTTAAGTGTAGACTGTGCATTGGTGAATATTGGCAGTTCAGTGTTCAAGGAGGGTATGGCATATGTGGCATTGTCGCGAGTTAGAACTTTATCGGGATTGTACTTGATTGACTGTGATGTCACAAACATTTGTGCGGATCTAGATTGTGTTAAGGAATACAATAGGTTAAGAAGAGAGTATGCGCCACATTTGCCTCAATATCCTTTGTTTGAGAAACGTGTGGTAGGCCGGAAACGTAGAAATAGTAGTAATAGTAGGGAAGTTGTTGCAAAAAGACTAAAAGTCAATGAACCGAAAGTTGTTAGCAGAAATAAAGTGGATTCTGTTGAAGATGTTGTCGGTTTTCAATTTGAAAACAGTTCTGGTGTCAACTGCTATGCAAATGTAGTGGTTAATGTTCTCTTTTCACTAGAGAGTTTAAAAGAACAGATTCTGTTGAATTCTGAACAAATTTTATGCTGTTTGTTGAATTCTGTTTTCGAGAAATGTAGCACTGATCGAACAAAAGTAGAAAGTGTGTCTGAAGTTCGTTATCTGTTAGATGAATGTTCAGGTCAAACAGACTTCTCTGAAAATAATCAGCAAGATTGTCAGGAGTTTTTAATGTATATGCTTGATATATTGCAAGTTGAGGGTGTAGATGTAGATCACCTGTTTGGGCTTTCTTATCAATGGCAGCATGACTGCGAGAACTGTATGGTATCAAGTACTACTAGTGTAGACTCAGAAAGATTTATATATTTAACTTTGCCAGACAGTAAATCAGTCTCCTTTAATAAGCTAGTAAATGCAGCGGATCACAACATGGAGTGTAGTCAATGTAAATGTGATATGATGTCAACATTATTTATACGTAGATATGGCCAGTATGTCATTTTAATGATGCAACGATGTAGGCCTGATGGAACAAAATTGTCAACTTTAATAAAAAATTTTGTGGCTTCTCAGCTGTCAATATCAGGGAGGACTTTTGTTACTGTAGCAATTATCTATCACGATGGTTCATCAACTACATCAGGACATTATACAGCTTACTTAAAGTCTGGAAACGGCTGGTCATTCTGTAATGATTCTGTTGTAACGTTCAAAAAAAAATTGCCGTTTGACCTTAAAAATTCTTACCTGGTGTTTTTAAAACCAAAATTTTAAGTAGAGGGAATGTAAGTCTGCAATGCTGTCTCGATTAAAAATTCAACTATATAAACCTGATGCAAGTAAGTCTGCTTCATAGTAAGCAGTATCAGTGTCATAGGAAAAGGAGAACATGAGTGACAAAGAAGAGTAAGATATTAGTAGTCCAGGATTGTGAAAATAATCTCAAATATTTTATTTTTGAAAGTTGCGAAAATAGAAAATGTCGGGATTTGATTGGAAGAATTACAAGATTTGCGAATCGCGGCAACATGATTTGGCCTAGTGGAAACATGTGATATAATGAGAGAAGTTTTTTTTCTATGTAACATATTTCACGTATCGATGGAGGTTTTCTTTCAGAAAGTGGCGGGCTGAAAATATTTAAAGCACAACAGAGTGGATGCTGTTTATAGGAGATCCTTCGACGTCATTGAAAGTAAGTTAATTTTAAGAAGTTTTGAAATCAGATTTCTTAGGTTGTATGGGTTTTTTAAACACAGTCATTTTGATTGTGTTTTTTTTTCCCCGCTGTTACATGATGAATACCTTCAAGTCACTGATTTAAGTGAAATTTGATACATTCTGAGAACAGCAAAAATAAACCATTTAACATGTATAATTAATGTTATGCTTTTTGTCCTTATGATATACATTTAGAAATGTGTGGTACATATGGGTAAGCTGAGTTCTGTAAATATCAATTTTAATGCTTAGAGTGCTGTACTTCTGGGTAGTGTTTTTTTTTTTATAAAAAAAAGAGGCCTCACCTCAAAGAAAGCTCTTGAAAGCACACATCTTATTTGCATCCTAAAACAATCATTTACAATGTTAGACACAATTTTTTTATGGCTTTACATCTTTTTTGCGCTGCTATTGCATCACTATTGTGAGACATTAGCAGTGCAAGAAAAACATCATGTTCCAAAATAGGCCTCAGTTCAGCAACATCAAGATACAGTTTCTTTCGAATATATATCTTTAGGATTGTGTAGTGAACGTAGAGAAGCAGAGACTTCTGTAAATGTCAAAGTTGTTGAAAAACTGTTTGTTTTTGAACCTTTTCCCTTGTCTTTTCTAATTTTTAAATACATGTTTTAATATTTTTTGAAATGTTTGTTCTTTGTTTTACAGATTGAAAGTATGGAAAAATATTTAAAAAAGGTAACAAGAATTATAAGGTAAATGTTTTCCACTCTTTTTACCCGCAATGCACTGCTGATGATGTCATTGACACTATCTCTCATTTACTCTCTCTAGCTGTCTTTCTTTTTACATTATTCCCTGATTACTTCCCTTATACTAACTCTTCTTTTTTTTAAAAAAATATTTTTTTAGTTCGCTTAAAGTTCGCGAACCGGTCAGCGAACTTGAAGCGAACCAAAAGAAATAGAGCTTGCCAGAGTGATAAACATTCTAGCAATTTTGTTTGAAAGGGGAGGTAGTTCTGAAAAGAACTGTTTTTTTTTGTTTTTGGTGTTTTATATTTTTTTTTTATTTTTTGAACATTTTTTGATTTTTTTGTATTTTTAGAACTGTTTTATGTTTTTTTTGTTTTTTTTATGGAGGGGAGACAACAAAAAACAGGCTTTCAAAACGGCTCAACTGGAGCAAAAAAAAGAAAATTACTTTTTGGGTGCATTAGGGCATTTATGATTTTCATATGCAATGTTCATGAGGTTGACACTCATGTTGCCATATGACAGCATTTCACCACAGTGAACACAAGATAACTTTATGTGCTGGAAGTTAGGTTGGATGTTTGGCACAGTCTCTTGTGCCTCTCTTCCCGTCAAAGACAATGTGGATGTAGATCTTGCCACAGGAGTTGCCGTCGGATTGTCTACAAGATCCCTTAACTCAGCCCGGCTGTAGTTCAAGGGATGCCACCTGCTCATGTGACGATGCATTGTATAGTTCCCCATACTGTACTTCTTTTCTGTGCCTCTCGACAATGTGTGATCACAGATGAGGCAGGTGGCATATTTTGCATTCACTTTCTTTGTTCCAGGAGGGATGGTGAAAAACTGCCAGATAAAACTGGATTTTCGTTTAGAAACCCGGGGCAACTCATCAACAAATTGTTGTCCCTCTCTCTCCTCTTCTTCTTCTTCCTCATCTTCCTCCTCTCTGTTAGTCAGAATTTGACTAGGTGGTCCTCTCTTCTTATGAGGAGGTGGAGGTGGTGGTGGGGGTCCACCAGCTGCAGCAAGAATGGAAGCCATTGTGGATCTTCAGATAAATGGTCTTTCTCTCACCAAGATGAAAGTCAGAGTGAGGAAATAAGGAGGGGTTTACATGATTTGGGGAAAACAAAAGTTCTGAGCCAATGAAAAGTGTTATTTTTAGGTCACATGACCTAGTCATACATCATTTGGAAACCAAAAGTGAAATGAACCAATGAGAAGTTTGATAAACAAGTCACATGACCTGTTCCGCTTACGTTACGCGGCGCGCGCCGCGTCCCAGATCGCTTCTGGACCGCGGTCCGGAGCACTTCCGGGAGCGCTAACGCGACGCGTCATTAGACGCATTACGCGATAACGTGATATGTCGCGCTTCCGCGACGCGTCACTGTTCCTCTAACGTAACGTTGACCGGTTCGCGGACTAGATCGCGGCATCAAGATGAGCTAACGGAAAGCTTCCCGGTTCGCGAAATAGAAGCGAATAAAAAAATATTTAAAAAAAATTATCAATAAATATCTATATATATTTTGGGATTTAAAGAATAATACATTTTACAGCTACAGATGTTAGCTTTTAAAAAACCAATGAAATTCACTGAAAAAACCATAGGTTATAGACCATATATAGTTAGAAATTTGCATTTAAAAAACCATTGAAATTCAATGAAAAAACCATAGGTTATAGACCATATATAGTTAGGAATTCGCATTTACAAAACCTTATTTTACTCGCACAAAACCATTGAAATTCCATATATAGTTAGTTGCACTAACTATATATCGCGCACCCGCAATCCACTGCTGATGATGTCACATATTACATCATTCATGACATGGTCAGTGACATCACTGATGACATCACTGATGACATTATCCAGTGACTGTATGTTTCTGTAAAGTTAAAATATGTCTTACATATTGAAGAATGAGTGGATGTATAAGTGTCTGGATAAAGGATTTAGTAGGTGCATGACTGACTGTATGAGAGAGTGATTAAATGTGTCTCACTGAGTGCATTGGTTAGTGACTAAACTGTCTGAATGTGTGCATCAGTATGTCTGTTGTTGTATAAGATGATGCATGTGTTATTCTGTACCTATATGAGTAACTATATGGGTTATTGATTGGTTGCCCAAGTATTTGTATGGGAGAGCGAGTGTGTGTGTGCGGGTGTCTAGGGGGTGTGTGACTCTGTGCATAGATGTGTGAGCAGTGGATTCACTAGATGTATGGGTTCAAAAGTGCATGTGGAAACAGCTGTATGGGCGGTTGACTGTGTGCATGAGTGTATTGGTGAGTGAATGGATATCTCAGTGCTACATGTCAAAGTAAGTATATATGTAAAACACAGTACATGTGAGAGTTGACATATATAAATAACTGTGCATAAGAGCCAGTGAATGTGTGAGTGGCTGTATGGATCATTGTGAACTTGTATCAGGGATTGTATAAGAGAATAAATATGTGTTAGTATATGTTTGAATAAGTAAAGTTTGTATAACTGTATAGTTGAGGAAATGGAGGTGTGATTGATTCTTTGCATGACTGACTAGGTGTGTGAGTAACTCCATGGATGAGTGACAGTCTGTGAGTGTCTGTTTACACTGATTGTATCTAAGGTTATATTAGAGTCTGAAGAGGTTCATTGTATTATCACATGAATGATATCATCAGTGATGTGATCAGTAATGTCAAATGAGATGTCATCAGTGATGTCATTTGAGATGTCATCAGTGATGTCATTTGAGATGTCATCAGTGATGTCATCAGTGATGTCATTTGAGATGTCATCAGTGATGTCATTTGAGATGTCATCAGTGATGTCATCAGTGATGTCACTGACCATGTCATGAATGATGTAATATGTGACATCATCAGCAGTGGATTGCGGGTGCGCGATATATAGTTAGTGCAACTAACTATATATGGAATTTCAATGGTTTTGTGCGAGTAAAATAAGGTTTTGTAAATGCGAATTCCTAACTATATATGGTCTATAACCTATGGTTTTTTCATTGAATATATATATATATAGGGGCCTTCCACGCTATGGAAAAAAATCACTGCTCACCTGCACCCTGGGTCTTCCTCTCTTCTTCTGCGCCGTTGGTATCCAGAATATGGGCTCCTGGTGAGAGAATGCTGAGATCGTGTTTATATATATATATATATATATATATATATATATATATATATATATATATATATATATATATTCACTGAAAAAACCATGGGTTATAGACCACATATAGTTAGGAATTAGCATTTACAAAACCTTATTTTACTCACACAAAACCATTAAATTTCATATATAGTTAGTTGCACTAACTATATATCGCGCACCCGCAATCCACTGCTGATCATGTCACATATTACATCATTCATGACATGATCAGTGACATCACTGATGACATCACTGATGACATCACTGATGACATCTCAAATGACATCACTGATGACATCACTGATGACATCTTATTTGACATTACTGATCACATCACTGATGACATCATTCATGTGATAATACGGTGAACCTCTTCAGACTCTAATATAATCTTACATACACTCAGAGTAAATAGACACTCACAGACTGTCACTCATCCATGGAGTTACTCACACACCTAGTCAGTCATGCAAAGAATCAATCACACTTCCATTTCCTCAACTATACAGTTATACACACCTTACTTATTCAAACATATACTAACACATATTTACTCTTATACAATCCCTGATACAAGTTCACAATGATCCATACAGCCACTCACAAATTCACTGGCTCTTATGCACAGTTATTTATATATGTCAACTCTCACATGTACTGTGTTTTACATATGTACTTACTTTGACATGTAGCACTGAGATATCCATTCACTCACCAATACACTCATGCACACAGTCAACCGCCCATGCAGCTGTTTCCACATGCACTTTTGAACCCATACATCTAGTGAATCAACTGCTCACACATCTATGCACAGAGTCATACACCTCCCAGCCACCCACACACACACTCAGTCTCCCATACAAATACTTGGGCAACCAATCAATAACCCATATACTTAATCATAAAGCTACTGATCAACACATGCAGCAGTTTACAGAACAACAGATATAATGATGCACAAATTAAGACAGTTTAGTCACTAACCCATGCACTCAGTGAGACACATTTAATCACTCACTCATACAGTCAGTCATGCACCTACTAAATCCTTCATCCAGACACTTATACATCCACTCATTCTTCAATATGTAAGACATATTTTGACTTTTCAGAAACATACAGTCACTGGATGTTGTCATCAGTGATGTCGTCAGTGATGTCATTTGAGATGTCATCAGTGATGTCATCAGTGATGTCATCAGTGATGTCACTGATCTTGTCATGAATGATGTAATATGTGACATGATCAGCAGTGGATTGCGGGTGCGCGATATATAGTTAGTGCAACTAACTATATATGAAATTTCAATGGTTTTGTGTGAGTAAAATAAGGTTTTGTAAATGCTAATTCCTAACTATATATGGTCTATAACCCATGGTTTTTTCAGTGAATTTTCAAGGTTTTGTAAATGCTAATTCCTAACTATATATGGTCTATAACCTATGGTTTTTTCAGTGAATTTCAACGTTTTTTTTATAGCAAATATCAAATGCTTTAAAATGTCAAGTACGTGGTAGGTAAAAACATTTTCGTGTTTTAAAGATGGCTCTGGGCAACCGTGGAACTCGGACGCTTGACTGCTAGAGCATGGGCCCCATTCCCAAAAGAGTCCCCTCAGCCTTGAAGATTCTACAACAGTCACCGGGACCCCCGACTCCCGTAGACTTCCGGTGGGGAGCGACTGCCATGATTGCTCGCGGAATGGCCACGACGTAGCCACGAGATGGTGGTGCTCTCATGCTGACGCCAGCTTCAGTCTGAAACATCCAGAAACACTGTAGACTACCGATTCGATCAGTTCCGGTGGAGCCCCAACATGACCCGGTAGAGAACAACTTGCCCTTCCGTCTTTGACTGATGGTTCTTGTTGCCTGTCCCTTCTGCTGTCATTTAACAGAACTTTTTGGACTGCTGAAAGGGGTTGTGTTCCGACCGCTGGTTGGTGGAGACATTTTGACTATATTCTGGACCTGCGTTGTCGCGTAATGCGTCATATGACGCGCCGCGTTAGCGCACCCGGAAGTGCTCCGGTGCGCGAGGCGCAGCTTCCTGGAAGCGATACAGGGCGCGGCATGCAGCGCGTAACATAAGCATAACAGGTCATGTGACTTGTTAATAAAACTTTTCATTGGTTCATTTTACTTTTGTTTTTCTAATGATGGAATGCTTGGTCATATGACCTAAAAATAACACTTTTCATTGCTTTCGAAAAAATTTTTTCCCCAAATGATGAAAGCCCCACCTTTTTTTTCTCACTCTGACTTGTAAAGCAAAGGACCCAGATGCATTTACAGTTTATCACTAACAATTTTCCAGGCTAATGTATTTTCCCGGGAAATTTACAACTGTCCTGCAAGTAAAATATTCCTATTTCGAGAAAAAGGGCGTTTCTTCGTCCCATGAGGGAGCCGTTGAACAAAAGAGGCTCGGCCTGCTGTCTTAGTCGCTGATAGGCATGAATATCGGATTCTTATCGATCACTTTATGTTGCAGAAGTGGAAAACACAACAGCCCTTGACCATTTATCTTTACTGCGTTCCTGTGTATTGTACCTTTAAACCCCCCCCCCTGGGCACCCCACGCCGTCTTTCGGCGCAGCAATGTAGGATGTCCACACCAGTGCGGCAACTTGCTGGACACCACCTCGGTGCCATCCGGATCTCGGCGCGTTGTGCTGCCTTCGGCCTACTGTAGCAGCAAGTGCGGGCGGAACTCAGCTGGACGGCGAGTGAAACGCTAAGAGGTGCCCCACTGCAGATGAGGTGCCTCCACCTGGGGAGGCGGGAGAGGCCCGTTTGCGCCGCCTCCCCCCACCCCCGGGGCACCCCACGCCGTCTTTCAGAGCAGCATTGTAGGATGGCCACACCAGTGCAACTTGCTGGACACCACCTCGGTGCCATCCGGATCTCGGCGCGGTGTGATGCCTTCGGCCTATTCACACATCGGTCCGCTACTGACGCCGCCTCTCAGGCCAACGGATTTTGTACGCTTTTTATAGCCCAAAGCCGCATAACAGGTCATGTGACTTGTTTATAAAACTTTTCATTGGTTCATTTTACTTTTGGCTTCCTAATGATGGAAGGCTTGATCATATGACCTAAAAAGAACACTTTTCATTGGATTGAAACATTTTTTTTTTCCCAAATGATTAAAGCCCCACCTTTTTTTTTTCTCCCTCGGCAGTCCAAAAAGGTTCCGTTAGATGACAACAGAGGGGACAGGCAACAAGAACCATCAGTCAAAAGAGGGGAGGGCAAGTTCTTCCCTACCGGGTCACGTTGGGGCTCCACCGGAAGTCATCGAATTGGTAGTCTACAGTGTTTCTGGATGTTTCAGACTGAAGCTGGCGTCAGCATGAGAGCACCACCATCTCGTAGCTCCGTCGTGGCCATTCCGCAAGCAATCATGGCAGCCACTCCCCACCGGAAGCCTGCGAGAGTCGGGGGCCCCGATGACTTTTGTAGAATCTTCAAGGCTGAGGGGACGCTTTTGAGAATGGGGCCCGAGCCCTAGCAGGCAAATGTCCGAGTTCAAATGTGTCCCAGGGCCATTTTAGTGGACCAGGCCTATTCGCACAACGGACCGCTACGGACGCCACCTCACAGGCCGACGGATTTTGCCGACTAAAAGACAGACCAAAGCAGCCCATTGTTGCTTTGAGATGGATGTTGCAGCAGGCTGCCATGTAAATAGTTGTTTAAATTTTTTTTTTTTAACGTGTTTACTTTGTTGGAGCGTTGTATATATTTATAAGTTATTAAAGTGTTATAATCCTACTACTTTGTTGGAGTGCTATATATTTTTAATGTGACACATAATTGTGAAGACTTTGATGTACAAAAAGGCATCCCTGGAATCTTCCGCTTCAGGCTCGGTCCTACACACCCTTACAGTGAGAATTCCCTCCCTAATCACAATACAGGATCGTTATCAGATAGTAGGAACGCGTGTGGTGTGACGGATCTCATGGGGTGGGGGCCTTGATCTACTGTAACTCCTTTGAAGAGGGGTGATTCTTTACAGTTGGGGCCATAAACTACATCTGCAGGGCTAGGTGATAGCCTGGGACCAGCCTAGACAATCGGACACAGAGGAAGAGGAGTGTCAGAGGGTGCGGTAGTGAATAGGGTGAAAGGGAGGTGTCGGGCGGGCACAGGGTGTGATTCTCAGGGAAGAGCAGTGCAGATGGGGGGAGGTTTATGGCCCATGCATGAGAGAGAGAGCGGGGGTGACCAGTGCGTGGGGGAGATGCTTGCAAGGGTGGGGAGCCATGCTGAGGATCGGCGGCGTGCAGAGAGTGGGTCTGATAAAAGGCATCTAAAATAGCTGCCGTGCACGACAAAAGTGTGGCATTGGAAAAAGGGCAAGATGGCGCAGACAATGTTTATCAATACGGATTAATTTATAACAATTATTTTTAACAATATATTTACTCGCAGTGACAAAATGGCGGTCAACACTTCCTGATTTCCTTCGAATCGAACGTTAACAGACGTCACGCAGCAAAAAAAAAAAACGCTCACGCGCAGCCGCTGGAAGACATGTATCAACATATATGAGCATCCTCAGCCACCCTCAGAAAACATAGGGGGTCAGGATACGTCTCCCGTACCCCCTTATACCCATTTCTCACATTGTTTTTCCTCCATCTTGTAATTTAATTAAAACGAAACACAAAATGGCGAATTCCCATTTCGCGACCCGGTTCGCGAACCGGGAAGCGCTTCTACCGCAAAAAATCAATTTTTTTTTATTTGCCCCACGGGACCCTTTAATAACCCCAACATCATTCCTAGGGGGTCAAGAGGGGTCTACCTTGCCCCCTTTCTTTAAATTCCCCCTTCGTTTTTCTCCTCCTCTTGTCTCTCGATCCTACCGAGAGACAAGATGGCGGCCATTCCGGACTGTTTAGAATGTTGACAGACACCGGAGAGCCAATCAGCTTCGCTTCGCAAAGTTCCGTAACGCGAAAAGTACGCGAACCGGAGCGCTACCCGGGACGCTGTCACAGATATATCTGTTTTTTAAACGTTAATTTCTCAAAATCCACTGGAGCACATATATTGAGACCCAGCAAAGGCACATCGGGCTAACAGTCCCTACAATTTTGCCAAGTTTCGTGCAAATCCATTCAGCCGTTCGAGCTAAAAGTGAGGCCAACCGCCCTATGGAAAAATGAATGGGAAAAATGCGTTTTGGGACCCCCCTTTTTTCTCGGCCCCCCCTTGACGAAACCCCCCCCATATTTTCAGGGGCTGCCCAAAAACAAAATGTGCCATTTTCCTGAAATTTTCAGCCGATTCCGTCCACAAACACCAAAGTTATTAGACATAGAATTTTCAAAAGTCCCATACAGAAAGAATCCTAACTATATATACCTACTGTCATGAGTGATGTAATATGTGACGTCATCAGCAGTGCATTGCAGGCGCGCAAGTTATAGTGAGTTCAACTAACTATAACGTGGGAATTTCAATGGTTTTATGTCGGTAAAATTTCAAGCTAACTATAATTGGTGTCAAACCTATGGTTTTTTCAGTGAATATATATATATATATATATGTATATATATATATTTTTCACTGAAAAAAACACAGGTTTTAAGGATGTTATAGTTAGTTAGACATTTCACTCGTACAAAAGCAGAGAAATTTGGCTGTTATAGTTAGTTCAGCTATCTATAACTCGTGTCCCCACAATGCACTGCTGATGACGTCACATATTACATCATTCATGATATGGTCAGTGACATCACTGATGACATCAAAGATGACATCTCAAATACATCACTGATGACATCATTGATGACATCATCCAGTGACTGTGTGTTTCTGTAAAATTTTAATCTATATATATATATATATATATATATATATATATATATATATATATATATATATATATATATATATATATATATACACACATATATATATTACCTACTGGCAGTCGCCAGCAGGTAGTTATAGTTAGGAGTTTTTTTCAATGCAAAATCTCAAAATTCTATTGTGAATAACTTTGGCGTCGGTTGACGAATCTGCCTGAAAATTTCCTCAAATTTGCCTCGCGGAGCTCCGGTCCTTCCCTGAAAATGTGGGGGGGATTTGTCAAGCGGGGGCCGAGATAAAAAGGGGTCCCAAAACGTGTTTTCTCCATGTTAATTTCCATAGGGCGGTCGAACTTACTTTTAGCCCTAACGGCTGAATGGATTTCCACCAAACTTGGCAAAATTGTAGGGACTGGTAGCCCGATGTGCCTTTGCTATGTCTCAAGGTATGTGCTCCAGTGGATTTGGAGTAATTTAGGTTCAAAAAAATATTTATATCTATAGGCGCGCCCCGGTACGTGCCCCGGTACGTGCCCCGGTACGCGCACCGGGCGCGCTACACGACTTGCGCACGGAAAGCTGATTGGCTCACGGGTGTCTGTAAACATTCGAAACAGTCCGGAGCGGCCGCCATCTTGTGTCTCGGTAGGATCGAGACACAAGAGGTGGCAAAAACAAAGGGGGAAATGACCATAAGGGGGCAGGGTAGACCTCCCCTGACCCCCTAGGTTTGATGTGGGGGCCATAAAAGGGCCCCGCTGGGCAAAAAAAACAAAAAACTAATTTTCGATTTTCGCGGGGGGAGCGCCCGGTACGCGCACCGGTGAGCGCACCGGGGAGCGTACCATGGGGAAAAAGAATGACAGTTTTTAATAAAAGTAGCTGTTTCAAAAAAAAATGTCTTTTTGTTGTTTTTTTTAATTTTATTTAAGTACCTACATGTAGGTACCAATGCAGAGTCTTAAATTTAATGTACACCGTCTCCTCTGTAGATATCTTGCATGTTGTTATAGAAGTTATTGTGGTATATGGAATTCATACCATAGTGTGTCAGGAAAGCAGAAACAGATATTTTAAGCAATCCCTGAGAAGTCCTAAGGAATCATGGGTAATCTATCCTGTTCCCTTATGATGAAAAAGAGATGTAAAATACACATTGGAGATAATGTAGTGGGAGAAAGATAGTAACTAGAGTAAACTTACTATGTAACACAAAAAAGTTGCATAGTATACTATAAGTCTCACTTTATAATATAAACATTTTGGTACTACTTCATGAAATACATATTAAAATGAATAATGTCTCAAACAATTTTTAATTATTAAATATAAATTTATTCTTCTGATTCTTTTTCAAAATTTAATAAAACTTCTAACATAATATCGTCCGGAATTTCCTCATAATCATTAGTACATGATTCTATTTGTTCCAAAGATTCTAGTAACTGTTGGTCGAAAGAGTCATCCATGAAATTAAATTCATCTTTTTGTTCTTCTGGATTTTCCACCTTTACTTCAAAAGAAATAACAGTTGATTGTTTTTCTCCTTACATTTTTTTGCTATAAATTGCATAAAAAATAAATATATCAGTAGAGTTAGGGCACTGTTGGGTTTAAGTTCAGACAGGTACTTTTGAGTTTTTAACAGTGACGTTATCTTTGGGCAGTGTATGGTTTCAAGCAGGAAGTAGAACTATTAACCCCTTCGATGCTGATGATGAGCTCAGCCACGGGTGACGTGTGCGGATGACAAGCTGAGCTCGTCATGTAACGCGGTTATTCGAAAACAGCCGCAGAGCGCAAAAATAACCGCAGCAGCGATGTGGTTAAAAAGTGCATGTGATAAAGCCTAAGTAAATTCAT
Source organism: Lissotriton vulgaris (assembly GCF_964263255.1). Taxonomy (NCBI): domain Eukaryota; kingdom Metazoa; phylum Chordata; class Amphibia; order Caudata; family Salamandridae; genus Lissotriton; species Lissotriton vulgaris. The sequence continues at coordinate 670,424,936 of NC_141694.1, forward strand.
AATTATACCAGAGAAGCCTAACTCAATTCATAATAATAACAGAGAAGTCTATCTCAATCTCTAGCTCTTACAGAGGGACAGTATATAACGAAAATAATGGTAAATGAAGTGTGGGAATGAAATGGCAGTTGGAACAGTAGGAGTTTACAAAAAAATAATTGTGGAGTTTCCCTGCTCTTGAATCACAAGCAATGATTGGTGGATTCAGATAGTTAAAAACTGAAAGTTAGGGTGCATGGTTGTGTTGTGTGAAAGAAGCAATTTGAATGGTTAAGAAAAAGTAAATTAAAGCAATAATGCCCTGGATAAGCTGGTGTATTGAGAGGTCAAACATCCTTGCTGACTTCATTTGCAACATTGTAGAATAAACTTTTGAACCTGAGAGTTCAGTTAGGAGGGAGTTGCTATGGTAACAGTTAGAAAGGTCTGAGAGGGGGAAGGGTGTTGGTTTGAAAATAGTGAGAGAAGAGTTTTGATTGGTTGAAATGAGGCATATGTGTGTAGAATTAGAGGTTTTCTGTGCCAGTCTTGGTTTCAGTGTATTGAGTGCACACCTTTTGCTCTGCTCAAGAAAAATTGGTCTGTGTGTGTCTGACACTGTTCTCAATCTCCCAAAGCATTTGTAAAGGTAAGTAATGATTAATTTAATTTAGATAGAGACTTATTTGCTCTATGGAGAAGATTTGGAAGGAGATAGTGAAGTTTCAGTAGTGAAATTGAATGCTTGTACATAGGACTTGTGCTGTGTTTGTAAAAAGCTATTTAAAAAACGATTTTGGGGTAAAAGAATGGCTTTTATATTTTTGAGAAGCAATTAATAGTGTCTGCCTCTGTAAAGAAATATATTTGAACCTTTTAGAATTATGTCACCTGCGTTACCTCAAATTAGGAAGCAGATTGAGATTCTTTCTTGTTGGTTTGTGGCATGTTTATACCAGAGAAGCCTAACTCAATTCATAATAATAACAGAGAAGTCTATCTCAATCTCTAGCTCTTACAGAGGGACAGTATATAACTATCAGAAAACGTTTTCCCAAATTAACTTAAAGTGCATAACATAGTTCTTCTTTCATATTAACAACTTACCTTTTTCAAAGTAGTTGAAGTTTTCTGTCAAAATTCTTTCCAAATGTACCTTAGGTAGTATTAGTCAAAATGGCTGTGCTTCCCTCTCATTTTTCATATATATTCATGTACTTAACCAATCAAATGTCAGCAAAAAAAAGTACAAAATGTAAGTAACATTTTAATTGGTTAAAAATTCAAACAGTTTCATATGTGTTTTTGTCATGTAATTTATCTCAGGATATTTAGACAGGGCTACAGCCCAAATGGCTCAATGGAATTCCACCAAATTTGGGTAAATGGTAGGGACTGCTATGTAGTAGGGCCTATTCTATATTTGGTGTAAGTGTCTCCAGTGGTTTTTATGTAAATTACTTTCCCACATGTTTTTTAGGGAGCGCTTACCCGTGCGCGCCCCGGTACGCGTACCGGGAGCGCTACGGGAGACCGCCATTTTGTGTTTCGGTCGAATTGAGACACAAGATGGAGGACAAACAACGTTGGGTATGGGTAGAAGGGGGCACGGTAGACACTTCCTGACACTCTAGGTTTTCTGAGGGGGGTTTAGGAGGCCCATTTATGTCCCCCCAAAAAAAACATTTTTAAATTTTTCGCGGGGGGAGCGCCCGGTACGCGCACCGGGAAGCGTACCGGGGAGCGTACTTTGGTGAAAAATAGTGAAAAAAGTTAGAAAAAGAAAATCATTATGAGTGATCAGAGGTAGGGTAGCCCTGAAAAGAGCTTTTGAGTTCTGTGGCTGATTTAAGTACCTACAAGTAGGTTCCAATGCACAGTCTTAAATTCAGGAGGAATATTCTATTCCCCTCATCTGAGAAGTGCACACCATCTCCTCTGTAGATGTCTTGCATGTTGTAACGCAAGTTATTGTTGTATATTGAACACATTCCACAGTCTCTCATGTAAGCAGAAACAGATTTATTCACATGTTTCCGTGCTTTCTCAAATTGTGGACAAAATTGGTTGGACCAGTTCCATTTCTGTCTTTGGCATATATTGGAATATACCAAGGCAGTTTGTGGAAAAAGTGTCATCAATTGATCAAAGGTGTCCTTTAAAAGCATTTCCAGACCAACCCCAGTCAAAGTGCCTAAGTCATTTCCATCACAGTGCACTATTAAGAGGTCAGGGTTTGGCAGATGCAAAAAGGTTTTCACCAATGGTATCAAATGGTGACATCTCAATCCTCTCTGGCCAATCCACTTGATTTCCACATTTGATAAATCAAGGTTGTGAAAATTTCTGCTAGCTGCATACATTTGAGCCCAGTGGATGTAGCTATGTCCAATAATCCACACAGAATACATGATGAAAGAAGGTTCTGGTGCAGTCAGATGAAGTGTGGGAATGAAATGGCAGTTGGAACAGTAGGAGTTTACAAAAAAATAATTGTGGAGTTTCCCTGCTCTTGAATCACAAGCAATGATTGGTGGATTCAGATAGTTAAAAACTGAAAGTTAGGGTGCATGGTTGTGTTGTGTGAAAGAAGCAATTTGAATGGTTAAGAAAAAGTAAATTAAAGCAATAATGCCCTGGATAAGCTGGTGTATTGAGAGGTCAAACATCCTTGCTGACTTCATTTGCAACATTGTAGAATAAACTTTTGAACCTGAGAGTTCAGTTAGGAGGGAGTTGCTATGGTAACAGTTAGAAAGGTCTGAGAGGGGGAAGGGTGTTGGTTTGAAAATAGTGAGAGAAGAGTTTTGATTGGTTGAAATGAGGCATATGTGTGTAGAATTAGAGGTTTTCTGTGCCAGTCTTGGTTTCAGTGTATTGAGTGCACACCTTTTGCTCTGCTCAAGAAAAATTGGTCTGTGTGTGTCTGACACTGTTCTCAATCTCCCAAAGCATTTGTAAAGGTAAGTAATGATTAATTTAATTTAGATAGAGACTTATTTGCTCTATGGAGAAGATTTGGAAGGAGATAGTGAAGTTTCAGTAGTGAAATTGAATGCTTGTACATAGGACTTGTGCTGTGTTTGTAAAAAGCTATTTAAAAAACGATTTTGGGGTAAAAGAATGGCTTTTATATTTTTGAGAAGCAATTAATAGTGTCTGCCTCTGTAAAGAAATATATTTGAACCTTTTAGAATTATGTCACCTGCGTTACCTCAAATTAGGAAGCAGATTGAGATTCTTTCTTGTTGGTTTGTGGCATGTTTTTTTGGAAATGCTTGATACTAAAATATGCAAGATAGAGGAATTGTCTTTTGTGAAATAGTGAAGTTTCAGTAGTGAAATTGAATGCTTGTACATAGGACCTGTGCTGTGTTTTTAAAATGTTATTTAAAAACGATTTTGGGGGAAATGAATGGTTTTTATATTTTTGAGAAGAAATTAATAGTGTTTGCCTCATTAAATAAATATATTTAAACCTTTTACAATGATGTCACTTGCCTTACCTCAGATGTGGAAGCAGATTGAGATTCTTTCTTGTTGGTTTGTGGCAAGTTTTTTGGAAATGCTTGATATTAACATATGCAAGATAGAGGAATTCTTTTTGGTGAAATAGTGAAGTTTCAGTAGTGAAATTGAATGCTTGTACATAGGACCTGCGCTGTGTTTCTAAAATGTTATTCAAAAAACGATTTTAGGGGCAAATCAATGGTATTTACATTTGGGCCTTTTTTATGATTGCCTTGTGCCGCCGGTGCGTCACTTTTAACATGGGAAAAAAGTGACGCACCGATGGCGCAAGGCCTTCATAAATAAGGCCCTGAGTTTCTTTACTGTTGGTTTGTGTCTTGCTTTTTGATAATGCTTGCTATCAAGATTTGCAAGATAGAGGATTTGTATTTTGTGAAACAGTGCGGTTTCAGTAGTGAAATTGAATGCTTGTACATAGGACCTGCGCTGTGCTTCTAAAATGTTATTCAAAAAACGATTTTAGTGGCAAATCAATGGTATTTACATTTGGGCCTTATTTATGATTGCCTTGTGCCGCCAGTGTGTCACTTTTAACATGGAAAAAAAGGGACGCACCGGTGGCACATGGCCTTCATAAATAAGGCCCTGAGTTTCTTTGCTGTTGGCTTGTGTCTTGCTTTTTAATAATGCTTGCTATCAACATTTGCAAGATAGAGGATTTGTATTTTGTGAAGCAGTGAGGTTTCAGTAGTGAAATTGAATGCTTGTACATAGGACCTGCGCTGTGTTTTTAAAATGGTATTCAAAAAACGATTTTAGGGGCAAATCAATGGTATTTACATTTGGGCCTTTTTGTGATTGACTTGTGCCGCCGGTGCGTCACTTTTAACATGGGAAAAAGAGACGCATCGGTGGCGCAAGTCCTTTATAAATAAGACCCTGAGTTTCTTTGCTGTTGGTTTGTGTCTTGCTTTTTGGTAATGCTTGCTATCAACATTTGCAAGATAGAGGATTTGTATTTTGTGAAACAGTGAGGTTTCAGTAGTGAAATTAAATGCTTGTACATAGGACCTGCGCTGTGTTTCTAAAATGTTATTCAAAAAACGATTTTGGAGGCAAATCAATGGTATTTACATTTGGGCCTTATTTATGATTGCCTTGTGCCGCCGGTGCGTCACTTTTAACATGGGAAAAAAAGTGACGCACCGGTGGCGCAAGGCCTTCATAAATAAGGCCTTGAGTTTCTTTGCTGTTGGTTTGTGTCTTGCTTTTTGATAATGCTTGCTATCAAGATTTGCAAGATAGAGGATTTGTATTTTGTGAAGCAGTGAGGTTTCAGTAGTGAAATTGAATGCTTGTACATAGGACCTGCGCTGCGCTTCTAAAATGTTATTCAAAAAACGATTTTAGGGGCAAATCAATGGTATTTACATTTGGGCCTTATTTATGATTGCCTTGTGCCGCCGGTGCGTCACTTTTAACATAGGAAAAAAGTGACGCACCGGTGGCGCAAAGCCTTCATAAATAAGGCCCTGAGTTTCTTTGCTGTTGGTTTGTGTCTTGCTTTTTGATAATGCTTGCTATCAATATTTGCAAGATAGAGGATTTGTATTTTGTGAAATAGTGAGGTTTCAGTAGTGAAATTGAATGTTTGTACATAGGACCTGCGCTGTGTTTCTAAAATATTATTCAAAAAACGATTTTAGGGGCAAATCAATGGTATTTACATTTGGGCCTTATTTATGATTGCCTTGTGCCGCTGGTGCGTCACTTTTAACATGGGAAAAAAGTGACGCACCGGTGGCGCAAGGCTTTCATAAATAAGGCCCTGAGTTTCTTTGCTGTTGGTTTGTGTCTTGCTTTTTGATAATGCTTGCTATCAAGATTTGCAAGACAGAGGATTTGTATTTTGTGAAATAGTGAGGTTTCAGTAGCGAAATTGAATGCTTGTACATAGGACCTGCGCTGGGTTTCTAAAATGTTATTCAAAAAACGATTTTGGGGGCAAATCACTGTTATTTACATTTTGGCCTTATTTATGATTGCCTTGTGCCGCCGGTGCGTCACTTTTAATATGGGAAAAAGTGACGCACCGGTGGCGCAAGGCCTTCATAAATAAGGCCCTGAGTTTCTTTGCTGTTGGTTTGTGTCTTGCTTTTTGATAATGCTTGCTATCAACATTTGCAAGATAGAGGATTTGTATTTTGTGAAATAGTGAGGTTTCAGTAGTGAAATTGAATGCTTGTACATAGGACCTGCGCTGTGCTTCTAAAATGTTATTTAAAAAACGATTTTGGGGGCAAATCAATGGTATTTACATTTGGGCCTTATTTATGATGCCTTGTGCCGCCGGTGCGTCACTTTTAACATGGGATAAAAGTGACGCACCGGTGGCGCAAGGCCTTCATAAATAAGGCCCTGAGTTTTTTTTGCTGTTGATTTGTGTCTTGCTTTTTGATAATGCTTGCTATCAAGATTTGCAAGATAGAGGATTTTTCAAACACATCACCGTCCTATGTACAAGCATTCCAGGTCACTATTGAAACTTCTCAATTTTACATAATACAATTCCTCTATACAGCAAAATCTTTTTACCAAGCATTATCAAAAAACATGACACTAACCAACAAGAAAGAAGCTCAATATGTTTCCTAATCTGAGGTAATGCAGATGACATCATTGTAAAAGGTTCAAATATATTTATTTAATCAGGGAGACACTATTAATTCCTTATCAAAAATATAAAAGCCATTCAATTACCTCAAAACATAGATGACATGATTGTGAAATGTGCTAATATATTTTTTGAATCATGCAGTTATTATCTAATCAACCTTTTTCTTTGTAATATTCTAGCCTTGAGTTACTCCCTATTACACCTTTTGTCTGTTTTATACCGTCTCTCTTTCTGACTTTTTTTCTCTCTTCCTGTTACACCCTCTGTCTGACCTACTTCTTGTAACATCCTGTCTCTGATTTACTTCCTCTTACACCCTCTCTCAAACTTACTCTCTGTCTCTTCCTTTACAGGCTCTCTCTGTTTTAGTCTCTTTTACAACCATTTCTCTTCTAACACCCTCTCTCTGTGTTACTTCCTGTTACACCCTCTTTCTGTTTTAGTCCCTTTTACATCCTTTTTCTGACTTACTCCCTTTTTTTGACTTACTACCTCTCCCTATTACATCCTTATTCTGTCTTTCAACATATTATACACTCTCTTTGTCTTAGTCCTTTTGTATGTTTTACTCCCTCTACCTGTTTGTTTGTCTGAGTCTCTCTGTGTTTTTATGTTACTCCCTCTAGCTGTTTTTCTTTGTCTTACTCCTAGTTATATAGTTGCTGTAGTATAAACTTAGATATGTTGCAAATTAGTGTTTATATCGTTTGCTTATTGTCATTGCTTTGTTGTTTGCTAATAGTGGTCTATAATGTGTTATTTTTTTCTTTACCACAGATTGAAATCAACATTTCAAAAGTAAGGAAAAATGCTGTCAAGGCAAAGGAGAAGAAAGAATACCATACGGAAAAGCAAAAAATCAGCAACGGAATTAAAGGAATCCACTACAATAAGTACTTCAAAAAACACCAAAAAAGCTCCTGGTAAGACAACTAAGTCTTTTTTTCGCAACATATGTAGAACAAAAACAAATGTTAACGGTAATGTGAAGATCCAGGAGAGAGCAATTTTGAAAAGGAAGGAGAGGCCCTAAAAAAATGTCTCTACTGGAGCAGGAGAGAAGAGTATGGATAGCAATAGAAGGCAAAATCAATTTAGGGACATTCGTAGACGAATGTTTCGCAATAGGGTAGTTTTAAATTTGCTGAAAAAATGAAAAGAAAGGTAAACAGAGAGCTGCTTTTTACAAGAAAAAGAAAAGTGTAGAAAAGATTGTTGATCAGGCTTTCGAAGTTAAGAAAAAATTATTTATTTCAGTGATCAATAGAATTAGGATACTTAACAAGGCAATTGATGTTTTCAAATCGAACAGTAGATGGAAAAGAATAATTAATCGGACTAATTTTTGTGAAGTATTTTCTGGAGAATGGATGCATAGTTCAAGTTCTGAGCCATTTTTTAATGAGGAGAGTTACTTTCAGGAAAATTATTTGGTGCATGCAGTTGACACCAGTGGTCGAGCATATGAGGGGAAAGATGGTTGTCCGATGGAAAAAGAGAAACTTGTGTCTACAGATGCAGAAGAGGTGTTAGCTGAGGAAGTTTTAGGGAGATGTACTAAGGGTCCAGTGTATACATGGAAGTGCAGTAGTATTTGGAGTGTGCAACAGGATTCAATCGATTTGCTTCGAAATTTCTTACGTACATATAGTAAGAAAAGTGTAAAACAGAAAGTGAAGATCTTGCAAGAGTTAGATCCTTGCAGAGTGAAAGAAAACACAGGTTTGATGGGCATTCACTGGCTTGTCTTTCTAGAAAAGTATGTCAGAGTGTTTTTCATCATTTTAGGATGTTAGAAGTGCATCATAATAAGGTGAGGAAATTAGTAAGAAGGTTGTATTATGCAAAAAGTCCAGCACTTAAGCTTAAACAGTTAAACAGTGCTCTTTTGCATGGATCTGAAGTAGATGTGAAGACTATTTGTGAAGAAATTGAGTTTTGTTATTTTGGGAACAAAGAGGACAGTGTAGAAAAGGATATAGTAATGGATGGTAATGTGGAAGACAATGTACAGATTTTAGGTATAGAAAAGTTTGACGAGGAAATTACAAAGTTTAAGGTGAAATCAAGTGAAAGGCCTAATTTAACTTGTGTGTGTTGTCGACGGACTCATTATAAGATTCAGACTAGGTTAGTTGATTTATATGCAAAATGTGAAATGGAAAATAATAGTGAATGGAAGGATTTTGTAAGTTATTTGTTGGTGGAGAATTCTTTTGATTTGAGTTTTGATCAGCGTATTTGTAATTATTGTTTGAAAAAATTAAATGAAAATAGAATGCCTGCTAGAGCTGTTCATAATAATCTTCAGTTGATAGACATTCCTACTGAATTGATGGATTTAAATACTTATGAATCAATTTTGATTCAATGTGTCCATCCTTTTCAAGCTATTGTTCGCATGGAGCCTAAGATAGGGAAATTACCTCCTACAGATTTACAAAGAGGATTAAAGGGAAGAGTTGTTTATTTGCCTATAGATGTCAAGAAAAATATTGATACAATTGGTGTAGAAAGAGTAGAAGAGGATCCTCTGGTTATTCTAGTTAATGGGGTTCCGACAAAGAGTAAGAAAATCTGGCAAGATTTAGTGGATGTTAGGAAAGTCAAAAAGGCAACGTTGTATTTGGTCAAAAACAATGAGTACTACAAAGATGTAAGTGTTGGAGCAGAGGAAACAGCTACAGAAGAAGACAGTGATTGTGCAGTTGGCCAAATTGAAAAAGTTGATGTGTCTAGAAGTGAAGAAATATATGAACATTATACTGTTCATCCTTTGCATTCCAAAGAAGTAATGGGGAATGCAATTGACTTGTTTCAAATGAAAGCAGCAAAAGGAAGTCCTATTAGTGTATGGGAAGAAAGTTTGGAAGCTCGTTTTCCACAGTTATTTCCAACAGGTCGAGGTGGACGATATGACGATCGACCAGTTCAAATTCCTGCAGCTGAATACCGGACTTTAAGATTATATGCTGAAGATCCAAGGTTTTGTCAATGCATTCCATATTTGTTTCATCTACTGTATGAAAGTGATTTGTCTGGGCTTTCTTATGCAGTTAATCATATACTGAAAAGTGGAGCTCATCTGCAAAATGTTTCGGCGAGGGACTTTATGGAGAAAGTCAATCTACAAGACAGTATTTTGGAATCTCAGCTAATCAATCTCATGGCATGTCAGCGTGGAACAAACGAGTATTGGTTCCGTCGTCATGGGGAATTGAAATGTATGCTAAGCAACTTAGGAACTCCTACATGGTTCCTCACTCTTAGCTGTGCTGAGTATGCATGGGACGACTTACTTCAATTTCTACGAGAGGCAAATGGAAACATACAAAATATAGAATTGAAAACACCTGGAGAACTGTGTTCTTTGGATCTAGTGAATGTTTGCAGATATTTTAATCATAGATTTGAAGCTATGATGTCTTTTATTATCAACAAAAAAAATCCTCCCCTTGGAGAGGTTTTGGATTTCTTTTGGAGGAAGGAGTATCAAGCGAGAGGTGCTCCTCATATACATATGTTGTTATGGATTAAAGATGCACCCAAATTTGGAACTGATTCGGATGACACAGTTATGAGTTTCATTGAAGAATATTCAACATGTGCTATTCTGAAAACTACTGAAGAAAACCGTTTAAGGCAACAAGTTTTACGTTTTCAATCTCATCGTTGTGGAAAGTACTGTCGTCGAAAATATAAAAACAAGGAGAAATTCTACAGGAAATGTCGTTTCGGGTTTCCACGACCAGTGATTTCTAAAGGAAGAGTAAATAATTTGATGTCTTCTCTGCGACATACTGTGACAAGGAAATCACCAAAAAATACATACAATTTAAAAAGAAACGAAGAGTCCAAGTATATCAACGACTACAACCCAGTGATTTTATCCATGTGGAATGCTAACATGGATATTCAGTTCATTGCTGACAGCTCTATTGCTGTGGCTCAATATGTGACGTCTTACATCACAAAAAAAGAAAAGACTGAACTGAAGGGAATGTGGGAAGAAATTTCACATGAAAAGAGTATAAGTAAAAAATTATACAGTTTCAGTCTGAAGATGTTGTCGCATTGAGAAATTGGAGCATATGAATGTTCTGATCGGTTATCATCAGCAAGTCTCTATGCCAAATCAAGAACAATCATTTGGGTGAGTCTAGGTCTTGCTGCAACACGAAACCGAGTTTTGAAATCTGTACAAGAAATTGAATATTTGGCGGAGAAAGAACCAAACAGTACAGATATTTTGAAGACAAACGAGTTGGATACATACTATCCAAATAGAAGTACTCACCTTGAGAACACTTGTTTGTATGAAGTTCTGCAAAACTACAGTTATAAGAGGAACATCACAGAAGACATCAATAATGGAAAATGTCTAGTCAAGCAGAGAAAAGGCCATTTGAATAATCATCGAAAATTGATTTGCGAAGCTCCAGACAAAAAAGAATTTTACTATTTAGCTCTTTTACAACACTTTAAGCCATGGCGTACAGAAGAGGAACTACTTGGAGATTTTCTCTGTTATGAAGACTCTTTTAATGCAACCAAGGATACCATAGAATGTCCTGTTTTTCCAAATTATCTGCAAATGTTGAACGAAGAAATAGAGCAAGAAACCACAATTGCTGAAGAGATTGCTAGAGACAGTTCTCAAGACAGTCCGAGTTCTACTTCATTGAGTCAGGATCCACTAGGAGGACCAATTATCCAAAATGAAGCTGCAACTGCCATGGATGAGGTGGAAAGAGCTATGGAACAAGCTCAAGAGGATGTAGTTAACTATTTGGTAAAGCAACTAAACGTTGAGCAGAAAAAGATATATGACGAATACACAGAACAGATTGAACATGGATTCAGACATGAGAAAAAAGTGTGCTCATATACATCATTTAAGCCTGTCCGACTGTATGTAAGTGGAGAAGCGGCAACAGGAAAAAGTTTTCTGATTAAAGCCATTGCAACTTATTTGCAGAAAAGGACTGAATCACTGCTGTCTTGTGTTGTAACCGCTCCAACTGGACTGGCAGCACATAACATTAAAGGGATTACTCTACATTGTTTACTGATGCTGCCAGTTGAGCATAATAATAAATTGCATTACAACAAGCTATCTGGAGATGCGTGTTCTGAAGTTTCCAGAGTCCTGAAGAAAATGAAACTTCTTATCATTTATGAAGTAAGCATGGTCTCAAATCTAATGCTTGCTTTTGTGCATTTGAGAATGCATGAAATTCTTAGAACAGAGTATGATGTGTTATTTGGAGGAAAACACATTATTGTTTTTGGAGATCTACTGCAGTTGACTCCAGTAAAAGGACAACCAGTGTTTAAAATGCTCACGCATGAAGATACCAGGAAGTCCCTTGGAAGCATTGGAAACGTTAATATATGGTTAAATTTTAAATATGCAGAACTGCTTCAAAATATGCGACAGGCAAAGGATGAAGATTATAAAAATATTCTACAAGATGTAAGAATCGGAAAAGTAAGTGAGCTTGGGAAAGAAGCTTTACATGCTCGATTAATTTCAAATTTGTATCCAAATGAAAACATTCTTCCAGAGAATGTTTTTTTTTAAATTACTGAGAAGAAATCTGGGATATGTTTGATGCCAACTCTGCAAGAATGTTCCATCTTCAACAACAAAATGGTAAAGTTAGAAAATGAAGAGATTGTGAAACTGGAAGCAATAGATAAAATAGAGCATATGGGTGCAACAATTGTTTTGTCAGAAAATTTGAAAACAAAATTGGATTCATTAGAGAAAAGTATATCTAAAACAGCTGGTTTTGAAAAGACTCTGAATGTGCGTTTAAATTGTCGTATCATTTTGAGAAGGAATTTAAATGTTGAAAGAGGTCGGGTAAATGGAGCAATGGGTCATGTTGATTTTGTGAATTATAGAAATAGAGATGGAATTGAATTTTTAAAAATAAAATTTGATGGCATTGAGCAAGTACAACAAATCAGTCGTTGTTCTGCTAGATTTTTGCTTGTAAAAGACTTATATGTTCGCCGAAAACAGTACATTTGGGCCTTATTTATGATTGCCTTGTGCCGCTGGTGCGTCACTTTTAACATGGGAAAAAAGTGACGCACCGGTGGTGCAAAGCCTTCATAAATAAGGCCCTGAGTTTCTTTGCTGTTGGTTTGTGTCTTGCTTTTTGATAATGCTTGCTATCAATATTTGCAAGATAGAGGATTTGTATTTTGTGAAATAGTGAGGTTTCAGTAGTGAAATTGAATGCTTGTACATAGGACCTGCGCTGTGTTTCTAAAATATTATTCAAAAAACGATTTTGGGGGCATATCACTGTTATTTACATTTTGGCCTTATTTATGATTGCCTTGTGCCGCCTGTGCGTCACTTTTATTTTTGGGAAAAAGTGACGCACCGGTGGCGCAAGGCCTTCATAAATAAGGCCCTGAGTTTCTTTGCTGTTGGTTTGTGTCTTGCTTTTTGATAATGCTTGCTATCAACATTTGCAAGATAGAGAATTTGTATTTTGTGAAATAGTGAGGTTTCAGTAGTGAAATTGAATGCTTGTACATAGGACCTGCGCTGTGCTTCTAAAATGTTATTTAAAAAACGATTTTGGGGGCAAATCAATGGTATTTACATTTGGGCCTTATTTATGATTGCCTTGTGCCGCCGGTGCGCCACTTTTAACATGGGATAAAAGTGACGCACTGGTGGCGCAAGGCCTTCATAAATAAGGCCCTGAGTTTTTTTTGCTGTTGGTTTGTGTCTTGCTTTTTGATAATGCTTGCTATCAAGATTTGCAAGATAGAGGATTTTTCAAACACAGCACCGTCCTATGTACAAGCATTCCAGGTCACTATTGAAACTTCTCAATTTTACATAATACAATTCCTCTATGCAGCAAAATCTTTTTACCAAGCATTATCAAAAAACATGACACTAACCAACAAGAAAGAAGCTCATTATGTTTCCTAATCTGAGGTAATGCAGATGACATCATTGTAAAAGGTTCAAATACATTTATTTAATCAGGAAGACACTATTAATTCCTTATTAAAAATATAAACGCCATTCAATTACCTCAAAAGATAGATGACATGATTGTGAAATGTGCTAATATATTTTTTGAATCATGCAGATATTATCTAATCAACCTTTTTCTTTGTAATATTCTAGCCTTGAGTTACTCCCTATTACACCTTTTGTCTGTTTTATACCGTCTCTCTCTGACTTTTTTTCTCTCTTCCTGTTACACCCTCTGTCTGACCTACTTCTTGTAACATCCTGTCTCTGATTTACTTCCTCTTACACCCTCTCTCAAACTTACTCTCTGTCTCTTCCTTTACAGGCTTTCTCTGTTTTAGTCTATTTTACAACCTTTTCTCTTCTAACACCCTCTCTCTGTGTTACTTCCTGTTACACCCTCTCTCTGTTTTACACCCTGTTACATCCTTTTTCTGACTTACTCCCTTTTTTTTACTTACTCCCTCCCACTATTACATCCTTTTTCTGTCTTTCAACATATTATACACTCTCTTTGTCTTAGTCCTTTTGTATGTTTTACTCCCTCTACCTGTTTGTTTGTCTGAGTCTCTCTGTGTTTTTGTGTTACTCCCTCTAGCTGTTTTTCTTTGTCTTACTCCTAGTTATATAGTTGCTGTAGTATAAACTTAGATATGTTGCAAATTAGTGTTTATATCGTTTGCTTATTGTCATTGCTTTGTTGTTTGCTAATAGTGGTCTATAATGTGTTATTTTTTTCTTTACCACAGATTGAAATCAACATTTCAAAAGTAAGGAAAAATGCCGTCAAGGCAAAGGAGAAGCAAAAATACCATAGGGAAAAGAACAAAATCAGCAACGGAATTAAAGGAATCCTCTACAACAAGTACTTCAAAAAACACCAAAAAAGCTACTGGTAAGACAACGAAGTCTTTTTTTCGCAACATATGTAGAACAAAAACAAATGTTAACGGTAATGTGAAGATCCAGGAGAGAGCAAATTTGAAAAGGAAGGGGAGGCCCTCAAAAAATGTCTCTACTGGAGCAGGAGAGAAGAGTATGGATAGCAATAGAGGCAAAATCAATTTAGGGACATTCGTAGACGAATGTTTCGCAATAGGGTAGTTTTAAATTTGCTAAAAAATGAAAAGAAAGGTAAACAGAGAGCTGCTTTTTACAAGAAAAAGAAAAGTGTAGAGAAGATTGTTGATCAGGCTTTTGAAGTTAAGAAAAAATTATTTATTTCAGTGATCAATAGAATTAGGATACTTAACAAGGCAATTGATGTTTTCAAATCGAACAGTAGATGGAAAAGAATAATTAATCGGACTAATTTTTGTGAAGTATTTTCTGGAGAATGGATGCATAGTTCAAGTTCTGAGCCATTTTTTAATGAGGAGAGTTACTTTCAGGAAAATTATTTGGTGCATGCAGTTGACACCAGTGGTCGAGCATATGAGGTGAAAGATGGTTGTCCGATGGAAAAAGAGAAACTTGTGTCTAGAGATGCAGAAGAGGTGTTAGCTGAGGAAGTTTTAGGGAGATGTACTAAGGGTCCAGTGTATACATGGAAGTGCAGTAGTATTTGTAGTGTGCAACAGGATTCAATCGATTTGCTTCGAAATTTCTTATGTACATATAGTAAGAAAAGTGTAAAACAGAAAGTGAAGATCTTGCAAGAGTTACATCCTTGCAGAGTGAGAGAAAACACAGGTTTGATGGGCATTCACTGGCTTGTCTTTCTAGAAAAGTATGTCAGAGTGTTTTTCATCATTTTAGGATGTTAGCAGTGCATCATAATAAGGTGAGGAAATTAGTAAGAAGGTTGTATTATGCAAAAAGTCCAGCACTTAAGCTTAAACAGTTAAACAGTGCTCTTTTGCATGGATCTGAAGTAGATGTGAAGACTATTTGTGAAGAAATCGAGTTTTGTTATTTTGGAAACAAAGAGGACAGTGTAGAAATGGATATAGTAATGGATGGTAATGTGGAAGACAATGTACAGATTTCAAGTATAGAAAAGTTTGACGAGGAAATTACCAAGTTTAAGGTGAAATCAAGTGAAAGGCCTAATTTAACTTGTGTGTGTTGTCGACGGACTCATTATAAGATTCAGACTAGGTTAGTTGATTTATATGCAAAATGTGAATTGGAAAATAATAGTGAATGGAAGGATTTTGTAAGTTATTTGTTGGTGGAGAATTCTTTTGATTTGAGTTTTGATCAGCGTATTTGTAATTATTGTTTGAAAAAATTAAATAAAAATAGAATGCCTGCTAGAGCTGTTCATAATAATCTTCAGTTGATAGATATTCCTACTGAATTGATGGATTTAAATACTTATGAATCAATTTTGATTCAATGTGTCCATCCTTTTCAAGCTATTGTTCGCATGGAGCCTAAGATAGGGAAATTACCTCCTACAGATTTACAAAGAGGATTAAAGGGAAGAGTTGTTTATTTGCCTCTAGATGTCAAGAAAAATATTGATACAATTGGTGTAGAAAGAGTAGAAGAGGATCCTCTGGTTATTCTAATTAATGGGGTTCCGACAAAGAGTAAGAAAATCTGGCAAGATTTAGTGGATGTTAGGAAAGTCAAAAAGGCAACGTTGTATTTGGTGAAAAACAATGAGTACTACAAAGATGTAAGTGTTGGAGCAGAGGAAACAGCTACAGAAGAAGACAGTGATTGTTCAGTTGGCCAAATTGAAAAAGTTGATGTGTCTAGAAGTGAAGAAATATATGAACATTATACTGTTCATCCTTTGCATTCCAAAGAAGTAATCGGGAATGCAATTGACTTGTTTCAAATGAAAGCAGCAAAAGGAAGTCCTATTAGTGTATGGGAAGAAAGTTTGGAAGCTCGTTGTTTTCCACAGTTATTTCCAACAGGTCGAGGTGGACGATATGACGATCGACCAGTTCAAATTCCTGCAGCTGAATACCGGACTTTAAGATTATATGCTGAAGATCCAAGGTTTCGTCAATGCATTCCGTATTTGTTTCATCTACTGTATGAAAGTGATTTGTCTGGGCTTTCTTATGCAGTTAATCATATACTGAAAAGTAGAGCTCATCTGCAAAATGTTTCGACGAGGGACTTTATGGAGAAAGTCAATCTACAAGACAGTATTTTGGAATCTCAGCTAATCAATCTCATGGCATGTCAGCGTGGAACAAACGAGTATTGGTTCCGTCGTCATGGGGAATTGAAATGTATGCTAAGAAACTTAGGTACTCCTACATGGTTCCTCACTCTTAGCTGTGCTGAGTATGCATGGGACGACTTACTTTAATTTCTACGAGAGGCAAATGGAAACATACAAAATATAGAATTGAAAACACCTGGAGAACTGTGTTCTTTGGATCTAGTGAATGTTTGCAGATATTTTAATCATAGATTTGAAGCTATGATGTCTTTTATTACCAACAAAAAAAATCCTCCCCTTGGAGAGGTTTTGGATTTCTTTTGGAGGAAGGAGTATCAAGCGAGAGGTGCTCCTTATATACATATGTTGTTATGGATTAAAGATGCACCCAAATTTGGAACTGATTCGGATGACACAGTTATGAGTTTCATTGAAGAATATTCAACATGTGCTGTTCCGAAAACTACTGAAGAAAACCGTTTAAGGCAACAAGTTTTACGTTTTCAATCTCATCGTTGTGGAAAGTACTGTCGTCGAAAATTTAAAAACAAGGAGAAATTCTACAGGAAATGTCGTTTCGCGTTTCCACGACCAGTGATTTCTAAAGGAAGAGTAAATAATTTGATGTCTTCTCTGCGACATACTGTGACAAGGAAATCACCAAAAAATACATACAATTTAAAAAGAAACGAAGAGTCCAAGTATATCAACGACTACAACCCAGTGATTTTATCCATGTGGAATGCTAACATGGATATTCAGTTCGTTGCTGACAGCTCTATTGCTGTGGCTCGATATGTGACGTCTTACATCACAAAAAAAGAAAAGACTGAACTGAAGGAAATGTGGGAAGAAATTTCACATGAAAAGAGTATAAGTAAAAAATTATACAGTTTCAGTCTCAAGAAGTTGTCACATCTAGAATTTGGAGCATATGAATGTTCTGATCGGTTATCATCAGCAAGTCTCTATGCCAAATCAAGAACAATCATTTGGGTGAGTCTAGGTCTTGCTGCAACACGAAACCGAGTTTTGAAATCTGTACAAGAAATTGAATATTTGGCGGAGAAAGAACCAAACAGTACAGATATTTTGAAGACAAACATGTTGGATACATACTATCCAAATAGAAGTACTCACCTTGAGAACACTTGTTTGTATGAAGTTCTGCAAAACTACAGTTATAAGAGGACCATCACAGAAGATATCAATAATGGAAAATATGCTTTCATTGGGTATGAAGGATGTCTAGTCAAGCAGAGAAAAGGCCATTTGATTAATCATCGAAAGTGAGTTGCGAAGCTCCAGACAAAAGAGAATTTTACTATTTAGCTCTTTTGCAACACTTAAAGCATGGCGTACAGAAGAGGAACTACTTGGAGATTTTCTCTGTTATGAAGACTCTTTTAATGCAACCAATGATACCATAGAATGTCCTGTTTTTCCAAATTATCTGCAAATGTTGAACGAAGAAATAGAGCAAGAAACCACAATTGCTGAAGAGATTGCTAGAGACAGTTCTCAAGACAGTCAGAGTTCTACTTCATTGAGTCAGGATCCACTAGGAGGACCAATTATCCAAAATGAAGCTGCAACTGCCATGGATGAGGTGGAAAGAGCTATGGAACAAGCTCAAGAGGATGCAGTTAACTTAAAAGATTTGGTAAAGCAACTAAACGTTGAGCAGAAAAAGATATATGACGAAGACACAGAACAGATTGAACATGGATTCAGACATGAGAAAAAAGTGTGCTCATGTACATCATTTAAGCCTGTCCGACTGTATGTAAGTGGAGAAGCGGGAACAGGAAAAAGTTTTCTGATTAAAGCCATTGCAACTTATTTGCAGAAAAGGACTGAATCACCGCTGTCTTGTGTTGTAACCGCTCCAACTGGACTGGCACACATAACATTAAAGGGATTACTCTACATCGTTTACTGATGCTGCCAGTTGAGCATAATAATAAATTGCATTACAACAAGCTATCTGGAGATGCGTGTTCTGAAGTTTCCAGAGTCCTGAAGAAAATGAAACATCTTATCATTTATGAAGTAAGCATGGTCTCAAATCTAATGCTTGCTTTTGTGCATTTGAGAATGCAAGAAATTCTTAGAACAGAGTATGATGTGTTATTTGGAGGAAAACACATTATTGTTTTTGGAGATCTACTGCAGTTGACTCCAGTAAAAGGACAACCAGTGTTTATAATGCTCACGCATGACGATACCAGGAAGTCCCTTGGAAGCATTGGAAACGTTAATATATGGTTAAATTTTAAATATGCAGAACTGCTTCAAAATACGCGACAGGCAAAGGATGACGATTATAAAAATATTCTACAAGATGTAAGAATCGGAAAAGTAAGTGAGCTTGGGAAAGAAGCTTTACATGCTCGATTAATTTCAAATTTGTATCCAAATGAAAACATTCTTCCAGAGAATATTTTTTTAAAAATTACTGAGAAGAAATCTGGGATATGTTTGATGCCAACTCTGCAAGAATGTTCCATCTTCAACAACAAAATGTTAAAGTTAGAAAATGAAGAGATTGTGAAACTGGAAGCAATAGATAAAATAGAGCATATGGGTGCAACAATTGTTTTGTCAGAACATTTGAAAACAAAATTGGATTCATTAGAGAAAAGTATATCTAAAACAGCTGGTTTTGAAAAGACTCTGAATGTGTGTTTAAATTGTCGTATCATTTTGAGAAGGAATTTAAATGTTGAAAGAGGTCTGGTAAATGGAGCAATGGGTCATGTTGTTGATTTTGTGAATTATAGAAATAGAGATGGAATTGAATTTTTAATATAAAATTTGATGGCATTGAGCAAGTACAACAAATCAGTCATTGTTCTGCTAGATTTTTGCTTGTAAAAGACTTATATGTTCGCCGAAAACAGTTTCCTGTTTGTTTGGCATATGCAGTGACAATTCATAAATCTCAAGGTTTAAGTGTAGATAGTGCTTTGGTGAACATTGGAAGTTCTGTGTTTAAAGAGGGTATGGCATATGTGGCAGCATTATCACGAGTCAGAACTTTATCAGGATTGTACTTGATTGAGTGTGATGAGACAAAGATTTGTGCAGATCTAGATTGTGTTAAAGAATACAATAGGTTAAGAAGAGAGTATGCTCCACATTTGCCTCAATATCCTCTGTTTGAAAAACGTGTGGTAGGCTGAAAAAGAAGAAATGAGAATAATTGCAGTGAGGTAGTAGCAAAAAGACGAAAAGTAGATGAAAATGTAATTGCAAACAAAAAGAAAAAGGATTCTGATGAAAATGTTGTTGGATTTCAGTTTGAAAACAGTTCTGGTGTCAACTGCTATGCTAATGTAGTGGTTAATGTTGGTTTTTTTTCTTCAAACTTTATAAGAACAGATTGTTGAAAATCGGGATCAAACATTGTGTGGTTTATTGAATTCTGTGTTTGAGAAATGTAGCAGTGATAGAGCAAAAATAGAAAGTGTAACAGAAATTTGAAATATTTTAGACATGTGTTCTGGTCAAGATAAATTTTCACAGAACATTCAGCAGGATTGTCAGGAATTGTTTATGTATATGTTTGGTGTTTTGGAAGATGAAGGTGTAGATGTAGAAAATCTTTTTAGCCTTTCTTATCAATGGCAGCATGACTGCGACAATTGTAGTTTATCAAGTACTACTAGAATAGACACTGAAAGATTTATATATT
This sequence comes from Lissotriton vulgaris, assembly GCF_964263255.1. Classification (NCBI taxonomy): domain Eukaryota; kingdom Metazoa; phylum Chordata; class Amphibia; order Caudata; family Salamandridae; genus Lissotriton; species Lissotriton vulgaris. Next base: position 670,444,902 of record NC_141694.1, read on the forward strand.
TGACTTTACCAGACTGCAAATCAGTGTCATTTAATAATCTAGTTAAAGCAGCTGATCATAATATGGTGTGTACCCAATGTAAGTGTCCAATGCTGTCCACATTATTTAAACAAACTTATGGTCAGTATGTCATTTTAGTTTTCCAACGATGTAGACCTGATGGAACTAAATTGACAACTTGTATCAAAAATGTTGTGGCTTCTCAGTTATCAATTTCAGGAAGAACCTTTACAACTGTAGCTATTATTTATCATGATGGTCCTTCGACAACATCAGGACATTATACATGCTACTTAAAATGTCAAAAAGGTTGGAGTTACTGCAATGATTCTCATTTGACTTATAAACAACGTTTGCCTTTTGACTTAAAAAATTCTTACCTAGTGTTTTTAGAACCAAAGTTTTAGTAAAGGTAATTGGCCTTTGAAGACGGGAGCAGTTAATAAAAGTTAGTTAGTTAGTTAGTCTAATGTTTAAAATTATTTATCTCATATAGGTACTGTAAGTGGATCTCATAGTAAGTGATATCAGTTTTATAGGAAATGTTGAACATGAGTGATCAAAAAAGAGAATATGAATTTTTAAACATTGTGAAAATGTCATATGAGCTTTTCTTTGAAAACTTCGGGTAAACGGTAATTTCAGAGTTAAATTAGCGAAAATTCAAAATATACTCATATATCTGACACTATTTGGCCGTAAGGAAAGTTCAAGGTATGAGTAATAAGTCATAACTTAACACAAGGAGGAAAATGAAAACGTTGAGAATTATTTCAGATGTTCTTAGATCTTTTTTCATAGAAAGTCGATGAAATTGAAGTTTTAGAGAACAGCAGAGTATTTTCCTACAAAAAGGACCTTTACTATCTACTATTTGGCCTCAAGGAAAAGTAAGTGAATCAAAGATTAGTGTACATATATGATTTGTAAGTTTATATGTTTTTTTTAAACACAATCTTTTAGATTGTGTTTTTTTTTCCCGCTGTTATATGATGAAGAGTTTGAACTCACTGTTTTAAGTGAAATTCAATATATTCTGAGAACAGCAAAAATAAACTATGTAACATGTTGTATAAGTTATTCTATAGTTTGCATTGTGTAATTTATATTGTATTCCCATTGTCTCACACTCATTTTCCTTTTTCCACCCTTATTCAGCTCTCTTTACTCACTTACACTGCCTTTCTTTCAATTTGTTTAATCGCTGTTCCTTTACTCCACTTCTTTCACAACTCCTCAATCCAATTTCAACTGTCTGCATTTCCTCTCTCCCTTGCACCACTTTTCAGCTTTCTCACATTCTCTAAGTACCACTGGTTTAGTTCTCTTCCCCTCTCTTTCCTTCTTTTGCTCCTTTACTCTTTTTCCTTTCTTCACTCATTGTACTGCTCTTCACTCAGTCCTTCCCTTTGTCTTTCTGTGTACTTACTTCCTCACTCCTTTTTCCTCTATCGTTCTATATTAACCTCATTCCTTTCATCCCTTCACTCTGTGACTCCCCTTCACTCACTCTCAGTCATCTTCCATTCCTCTTTCTTGTAAATGGATCCTCATTTAGACTCCTTTCCCTTTCACTCATTTTCCTTTTACTTACTTCTCTTTCCTGATTTCGTTTTGGTATCTCACATTCTTTTAGTATCTTACTTACCTTCAGTAATTTGTTCTCCTTCTATTTCTTTTTCCCTCTTTTTTGTCTTTCTACATTACTTTATTTCCGTTTCTGTATCCTTCACTCTTGCTTTATTTCTTAGTACACTTTTTTTGAATTTTTACCTCTTGACCTGTTTCTTCTATTTTAAAATATATATTTTACTAATTATAACTTTTATTTTTCTTTTGTCTTTCACAGATATAAAGTGTAGTTTAAACATGCAATTAAGTTTTTATTAATTATATGGTAAGTGTGACTAAAAATGTAGTTTGTCATCACCCTTTGCTTTAACCTCACTACTTTTCTCACACCCTACCTCACCCCTGTTTCCTTAATCTGCTTCCCTCACTTATTCTTATCCTCCATGTTTATTTCCCTTTTCCTTACTTTCCTAACACATTAAACTTCTTTCAGTCTTCCTGCTCACCCACACTCCCTCACTTTCCTTTCTTTTCTGGTTCACTCAGTCCCTTTCTATCCTTCCTTCCTTTACTCTCTATGTTCTTTCTCTCTGTCACTCCCCATATCTTACCCTTATTCACTTTTATCCACCCTCTTTCATCTCTCTTTACTTACACTCACTGCTCTTTTCTTTCCCTCCGTCACCGCTGTTCCTTTTCTCTGGTTCCGTCACTACCCGTCAAGTTATAGTTATCTGAACTAACTATAACGGGGGAATTTCTATGGTTTTGTATGAGAGAAATGTCCAATTAACTATAACGCCCCTGAAACCTATGTTTTTACAGTGAATTTTGTAAATATACATATACATATATATATATTACCTACTGGCGGTCGCCAGTAGGTAGTTATAGTTAAGATTTTTTTCAATCTTAAATCTCAAAATTATATTTGGAATAACTTTGGCGCCGGTTGACGAATCTGCCTGAAAATGTCCTCAAAATGGCCTCGTTGTGCTCCGGTCCTTCCCTGAAAGTGTGGGGGGGATGTGTCAAGCGGGGCTCGAGATAAAAGGGGGGTCCCAAAACGCGTTTCCCCCATGTTAATTTCCATAGGGCGGTCGACCTCACTTTTAGCCCGAACGGCTGAATGGATTTACACCAAACTTGGCAAAATTGTAGGGACTGGTAGCCCGATGTGCCTTTGCTATGTCTCAAGATATGTGCTCCAGTGGATTTTGAGTAATTTAGGTTAAAAAAAATATATATATCTGTAAGCGCGCCCCGGTACGCGCACCGGGAAGCGCACCGGCCGCGCTACGCGACTTATGCGTTGAAAGCTGATTGGCTCTCGGGTGTCTGTAAACATTCCAAACAGTCCGGAGCGGCTGCCATCTTGTGTCTCGGTAGGATCGAGACATGAGAGGTGCCCAAAACAAAGGGGGAAATGACCATAAGGGGTCAGAGTAGACCCTCCCTGACCCCCTAGGTTTGATGTGGGGATTTTAAAAGGGCCCCGCAGGGCCCAAAAAAAAGTATTTTTTTTTCGATTTTTTGCGGGGGAGCGCCCGGTACGTGCACCAGGAAGCGCACCGGGGAGCGTACCATGGGGAAAAAAGAATGACAGACTTTTCAAAAATGATGTTTATTAATTATTCTTTTTGTTGTTTTTCTTTTAAGTTAAGTACCAACATATTGGTACCAATGCAGAGTCTATAATTTAATATACACCGTCTCCTTTGTAGATATCTTGCATGTTGTTACAGAAGTTATTGTGGTATATGGTATTCATAGCGTAGTCTGTCAGGAAAGCAGAAACAACATGGAGGCAGGAGATGATAAAGAGATGTTAAATACACATTGGAGATAATATAGTGGGAGAAAGGAAGTAACTATGAGCAAACTTACTATGTAACACAAAAAAGTTGCACAGTATTCTATAAGTCTCACTTTATAGTTTAAACATTTTTGATCTACTTGATGAATTACATATAAAAATGAATAATGGCTCGAACAATTTTTGATTATTAAATATACATTTATTCTTCTGATTCTTTTTCATAATTTAATAAAACTTCTAATAATATATTGTCTGGAATGTCCTCATTTTTATTCTGTGATTCCATTGATTCCACACACTGAACTAAATCATGGTCCAGAGACTCATCCATAAAATCAAAGTCATAATTTTCAGCAATTCTTTCTTCTGTGTTGTTGTCCAAAACAATTTCAAAAGAAATATCCTGTTCTCCTTCCATTTTGTTGCTTTAAATTGCATTAAAAAAATATATCAGTAGAGTTAGGGGACTGTTGTGTTTAAGTTCAGACAGGCAGTTTTGATTTTTTAATAGTGAAGCTATCTTTGGGTAGTGTATGATATTAGGCTGGAATTTGAAATATATAAAAGTGTATGTGATAAAGCCTAAGTACATTTATAATAATACAAGGGAAGCCTAACTCAATCTATAACTATAACAGAGAAGCCTATCTCAATCTATTTCTATTACAGTGAGATAGTATATAACTAACAGAATATATTTTCTCAAATTAACAGTGCACAGCATACTTCACTTTTCCAAATAACAACTTACCTTTAAGAAATCAGTTGAAGATGTCAGTGTAATTTCTTTTCAAATGTACTTCAGGAAGTAGTAGTCAAAATGGCTGTGTTTCCTTCTCTTTTTTTATATATATTCATGTACATAACCAATCAAATATCAGGAAATAATCGTAGAAAATGTAAGAAACTTTTTAATTGGTTGTAAGTTCTAACACTTCATATGTGTTTTGGTCATGTAATTTACCTCAAGATATTTAGACAGGCCTACAGCCTAAATGTCTCAATGGAATTCCACCAAATTTGGGTAAATGGTAGGGACTGCTATGTAGTAGGGTGTATTCTATATTTGGTGTAAGTGTCTCCAGTGGTTTTTCTGTAAATTACTTTCCCACCTTTTTTTTGGGAGCGCTTACCGGTGCGCGCCCCGATACGCGCACCGACAGCGTTACAGATGTCCTCCATTTTGTGTTTCGGTACAATCGAGACACAAGATGGAGGACAAACAACGTTGGGAATGGGTAGAAGGGGGCACTGTAGTCACTTCCTGACCCTCTAGGTTTTCTGAGGGGGGCTTAGGACGCTCATATAGGCAAAAAATAAAAAAAAAAATGAAAAATTTTGCTGGGGGACCTCTCGGTACGCGCACCGGTACGCGCACCGGGAGCGCTCCAGGGTGAAAGATAAAAAAAAAGGAATATAATTAAAAAAATATATATTATATTTTTATACAATATAGGATTTATTTTTAGAAAAAAATACATTTCTTAGATATAGACATTTGGTAATAAATAACCTTAGAAATTCACTAAAAAAACCAAAGGTTTCACACCAGTTCTAGTTAGGAATTAGCAGTTAAAAAAACCTATGAAATTCACTGAAAAAACCAAAGGTTTCACACCAGTTATAGTTAGAAATTAGCCTTTAAAAAACCTATGAAATTCACTGAAAAAACCATAGGTTTCACACCAGTTATAGTTAAGAATTTGCATTTAAAAAACCTAATAAATTCACTGAAAAAACCATAGGTTTCAAACCATGAGTGATGTCACTGACCATGGCATGAGTGATGTAATATGTGACGTCATCAGCAGTGCATTGCAGGCGCGCAAGTTATAGTGAGTCCAACTAACTATAACGTGGGAATTTCAATGGTTTTATGTCAGTAAAATTTCCAGCAAACTATAACTGGTTTGAAACCTATGTTTTTTTCAGTGAATATATATATGTATGTATGTATGTATGTATGTATGTATGTATGTATGTATGTATGTATGTGTGTATGTGTGTATATATATATATATATATGGAACAATCACCGCTAACTCTCGCCCGGAGCCCAATCATGGATACCGCAGCGCAGGAAGAAGAGAGGAGACCTCAGGTGCAGGTGAGCAGTGTATTTTTATTTCGTCGGGGAGACGGCACACCTCAGCGGCGGTCGCCAGTAGGTATATATAGTTAGGATTTTTTTCCTATGGGATTTCTGAAAATTCTATGTCGAATAACTTTGGCGTTTGTGGACGGAATTGGCTGAAATTTTCAGGAAAATGGCACATTTTGTTTCTGAGCAGCCCCTGAAAATTCGGGGGAGTTTCGTCAAGGGGGGGCCGAGAAAAAAGGGGGGTCCTAAAACGCGTTTTTCCCATTCATTTTTCCATAGGGCGGTTGGAATCACTTTTAGCTCAAAAGGCTAAATGGATTTACACGAAACTTAGCAAAATTGTAGATATGGTTTGCCCGACGTGCCTTTGCTATGTCTCAATATATGTGCTCCAGTGGATTTTGAGAAATTAACGTTTTAAAAAACAGATATATCTGTGACAGCGCTCCGGTTAGCGCCCCGGTTCGCGTACCTGACGCGTAACGGAACTTCGCGAAGTGAAGCTGATTGGCTCTCCAGTGTCAGTCAACATTCTAAACAGTCCGGACCGGCCGCCATCTTGTCTCTCGGTCGGATCGGGAGACAAGAGGTGGAGAAAAACGAAGGGGGAATTTAATGAAAGGGGGCAAGGTAGACCCCTCCTGACCCCCTAGGAATGATGTGGGGGTTATTAAAGGGTCCCGTGGGGCAAATAAAAAAAATTCGACTTTTCGCGGTTGAAGCGCTACCTGGTACGCGAACCGGGTAGCGTTCCGGATAGCGTTTCAGGAAACTAACCGGCAGCGTAACGGGAGTCCGCCATCTTGTGTTTCGGATGAATTTAGACACAAGATGGAGGATAAAGAATGTTGGGATGGGGTATAAGGGGGCACGGGAGACGTATCCTGACCCCCTAGGTTTTCTGAGGGTGGCTGAGGAAGCTCATATATGTCGAATAAAAAAAAATTGAATTTTTCGCGCGGTTTGCTGCCGGTACGCGAACCGGGAAGCGAACATAAGTGAAAATTAGTGAAAAAAGGTACATTTGAAATTTTAAAAGAGTAATTATAGTTAAGGTAGCTCTGAAAAGAGCTTTTTGGTTCTGTGTAAGTTCTAGGTACTTATAAGTAGGTACCAATACACAGTCTTAAATTTTGTATGAAAACTCAGTTTCCCTCATCTGAGAAGTGCACACCATCTCCTCTGTAGATATCTTGCATGTAGTAACGTAAGTTATTGTTGTAGATGGCGCCCATTCCATGGTCTCTCATATAAGCTGAAACAGACTTATTTACATGCTTCCTCGCTTTCTCAATTTGTGGACAAATTTGATTGGACCACCTCCATTTCTGTCTTTGGCATATATTGGAATATACCAAGGCAGTTTGAGGAAAAAGTGCCATTAATTGCTCAAAGGTGTCCTTTAAGAGCATTTCCAGACCTACCCCAGTGAAAGTGCCCAAATCATTTCTTCCACAGTGCACTATTATGAGGTCAGGGTTTGGCAAATGTAAAAAGGTTTTCACCAATGGTATCAATTGGTGACATCTCAATCCTCTTTGGCCAATCCATTTGATTTCCACATTTTGTAAATTGAGGTTGTGTAAATTTCCGTTATCAGCATACCTGTGAGCCCAGTAGATGTAGCTATGTCCAAGAATCCAGACAGAAAACATGGTGAGAGGAGGTTCTGCTGCAGTCAGATGAAGCGTGGGAATGAAATGGCAGTTGAAACAGTAGGAGTTTGTAAAGAAAAAAAACTGTGGAGTTTCAGTGCTAATGATTCACTAGCAGTGATTGGTGGATTTCCATTTCTGAAAACAGAAAGTTAGGGTGCATGGGTGTGTTCTTTGAAAGATGTAATTTGAATGGTTAAGAAAAAATTATTTTAAGAAACATTGCAGTGGATTAGCAGGTGTACTGAGAGTTCAGAGTTCATTTGAAACATTGTTGTGTGAGTTTGTAAACATGAGAGGTCTTTCAGGAGGTAGTTGCTATGGAAAAAGGGCAGAGGGGGGATGGCTGTTGATTTGAAAAAAATGAGGGAAGAGTTTTGATTGGGTGACATGAGAGATATGTGTGATGAATTACAGCATTTCTGTGCCTTTGTTGGTTGCAGCCTCTGGAGTGCATACCTTTTGCTCTGCTAAAGAAAAATTGATGTGTGTCTGAGACTGTTTTGAAATTCAAAAAGCATTTCCTAAGGTGAGAAAAAATTAATTTAATTTAGATAGAGACTAGTATAGTTTATGGAGAAAATAAGGAAGCCAGCTGTGCATTTAAAATGTTGTTTTGTGTCAAGTATTTTCATTATTTTTTCCAAAAAGATTTTGCTTCTTTGACAAATTATAATTATAGATAATGTGAAGTATTAGTACTGACAGGGTGTGCTTGTACATAGGAGGTGTGCTGTGTTTTCAAATTATGACCAGAAAATCGTTTTTTAACAAAAAGACATGCTTTTTACATTTATGAGAAGGACAACATGGGGTGTGCTTTTTTAAATAAATATTTCACTTCCCAACATGAATATGGGAGAATAATTTGCTTGTTTGTTGGTTTAAAAACTCGTTTTTTGAAGTCATTTAGGTTTCACAATATGTTCTGCAAGAGTTATATAGTCAACATGGGGGCATATTTACAAGGCTTATGAGACACATTCACGTCATTTTCCCCATTTTAAAAGTGACTTTAAAGGTGGTGCAAGGTCCTTGTAAATACACCCTCATGAGTGCTTTGCAAATTTAAGTCATTTTTCCCTGGTGCATGTGCCTTGTAAATACGCCCCTATGTGTGCTAGACAATTTTAAGGTACTTCTCCCATGAATCTGGGAGACTAATTTGCTTACATGATGTGTCTAAAAATCGTGCTAAGGTGAAAAAAGATTCATTTAATTTAGAAAGAGATTAGTATGCTTTTTGGAGAAAATAAGGAAGCCAGCTAGGGTGTGCTTGTACATAGGAGCTATGCAGTGTTTTCAAATTATGACCAGAAAATCGTTTTTTTTAAAAAAAGAAATACTTTTCACATTTATGAGAAGGACAACATGGGGTCTGCTTTTTTAAATAAATATTTCATTTCCCAGCATGAATATGGGAGAATAATTTGCTTGTTTGACGGTTTAAAAACTCGTTTCTTGAAGTCATTTAGGTTTCACAATATGTACTGCTAGAGTTTCATAGTCACTATGATAATTATGATATACATTTAGGACTGTTTAGGGGGCATGGATATGCTGAGGCTTCTGTAATTGTCAAAGGAGGAGAATTATGTACATTGCACTGCTGCATACAGTCCTCACCTTCTGCGTACTCTTGGATATGCTAGACTATATCTGCTCAATGAGATACCTAAGCTGAGGAAACACAGGTGATGTGATTGTGAAATGAGCAAAAATATTTGCACGTTTTTCAATTACATCACCTGTGTTTCCTAACATTACTAATCACATTGTGCAGATGAGGTTTAGGCCTGTCCAGGGAGACAGAGGAGGTCTGGCCTTTGTTCAAGTGTGCAGTGGACATGACTCACTTCATCTGTTGGCCTGCACATGTATTATGTCCTCTGTACTCTTCAACAAGCCAAAATTTCATCTGCAACCCTGAGTAGGCCTCACCTCAAACAAACTTTTGTGACTGCAAGACCTGCCTTTTTGCTCCTAGATATTTCTTGGTTTTACCATGGCTGCCAGACAATCCAGCATACCTCTGGATAGGCCACACCTTATGCTGGTGCAAGGGCCTTGTAAATATACCCTCATGTGTGCTTGGTAATTTTAAGTCACTTCCCCCTGGTGCAAGGGTCTTGTAAATACGCCCTCATGTGTGCTTGGCCATTTCAAGTCACTTCTTCCTGGTGCCAGGGCCTTGTAAATACGCCCTCATGTGTGCTTGGTAATTTTAAGTCACTTCCCCCTGGTGCAAGGGTCTTGTAAATACGCCCTCATGTGTGCTTGGCCATTTCAAGTCACTTCTTCCTGGTGCCAGGGCCTTGTAAATACGCCCTCATGTCTGCTTGGCAATTTTAAGTCACTTTCCCCTGGTGCAAGGGCCTTGTAAATACGCCCCCAAGTGTGCTTGAAATTTTAACTCACTTCCCCCTGGTGCAAGGGCCTTGTAAATACGCCCCCTTTGTCTATGTTGTTAAATTACTGTAGGTAGAATTGACAACTAGTGTGTTAATTGTTTGCCTACTGTTATTGGTTTACTGTTTGGTAATTGTGGTTAATAACAATTTTTAAAAATTATTTCCACAGATTTAACTGAAGATCTTTTGAAAATTTTATAAATGCCCTCAAGGCAAAGGAAACAAAAAGAAGCAAAGCGACTTGAACTCCACCTTGGTAAAGATTTGCAGCAGTCCTCGACTATAACATCGTTTCAAGTCGCCAAAAAAGCTCCGGGTAAGAAAATGAAATCATTTTTAAAAAGAATTTGCAGACAAAAAAATACCAGTATTGAACATGTTTTAGTGCAGAAGAAGAGAGACAATTTAAAGGAAAAGGAAAGGCCCGTCAAAAAAGTTTCTGCTAGAGCAGGAGATAACTCTGTGCATGGCAGTAGAAGGGAAAATCAATTCAGGGACATTCGTAGGCGAATGTTCCGCAACAGGATAATTGTCAATTTATTAAAACATTTTAAGAAAGGCCAACAGAAAGTGGCATTTTATAAGAAAAAGAAAAATGTAGAGAAAATTATTGATCAGGCTTTCGAAATTAACCGAAAGTTATTTATTTTGGTAATCAATAGAATTAGGAAACTAAACAAGGTAATTTATGATTTCAAATCAAATAGTAGATAGAAGAGAGTAGTTAATCGTTGTAATTTTTGTGAAGTTTTCTCAGGAGAATGGATGCATAGTTCAAGTTGTGAGGCATTTTTCAATGAGGAGAGTTACTTTCAGGACAATGATTTGGTGCATGCAGTTGACACCAGTGGTCGAGCATATGAGGTAAAAGATGGTTGTCCGGTTGAAAAAGAAAAACTTGTGTCTGCAGATGCAGAAGAGGTGTTAGGTGATGAGGTTTTAGGAAGACGTCTTAAGGGTCCAGTGTACACCTGGAAATGTAGTAGTATTTGTAGTGTGCGACAGGATTCCATCAATTTGCTTTGTGATTTTGTTCGTACATTTAATAAGAAAAATTTAAAACAGAAAATTAAGTTGTTGCAAGAATTAGATCCTTGCAGAGTGAGAGAAGTAACAGGTTTGCATGGGCATTCACTGGCTTGTCTTTCCAGAAGAGTATGCCAGAGTGTTTTTCATCATTTCAGGATGCTTGCAGTGCATCATAATAAAGTGAGGAAATTAGTAAGAATGTTGTATTATGCTAAGAGTCCAGCAATTATGCTTAAACAATTGAGCAGTGCTCTTTTGCATGGTTCAGAACTACATGTGAAGAATATTTGTGAAGAAATTGAGTTCTGTTACTTTGCTAGTAAAGAGAACAATGTTGAAATTGACCCAGTAGAAGAAGGTAATGTGGAAGAGAGCGTACAGATTTCTAATATAGATAGGTTTTACAAGGAAATTTCCATCTTTCAGGTAAAATCAAGTGAGAGGCCTAATTTCACTTGTGTGTGTTGCCGACGGACTTATTGTAAGAATCAGACTAAGTTAGTGGATTTGTAAGCAAAAAGTGAAATGGAAAACAATAGTGAATGAAAGGATTTTGCCACATACTTGATGGTAGAAAATTGTTTTAATTTGGGATCGGACCAACATATGTGTACTTATTGTTTTAACAAATTAAACCAAAACCGGATGCCTGCTAGAGCGGTTCATAATAAACTGGAATTGGTTAACATTCCTTCTGAATTGAAGGATTTAAATACTTATGAATCTATTTTGATTCAAAGTGTGCATCCCTTTCAGGCTATTGTACGAATGGAGCCAAAGACAGGGAAATTGCCTCCATCAGATTTACAGAGAGGATTAAAGGGAAGAGTTGTTTATTTGCCTTTAGATTTGAAGAAAAACATTAATTCAATTGGAGTAGAGAAAGTGGAAGAGGAACATCTGGTTATCCTAGTTAATGGGGTTCCGACAAAGAGTAAGAAAATCTGGCAATATTTAGTGGATGTAAGGAAAGTCAAAAAGGCAACATTGTATTTGATAAAAAACAATGAGTACTACAAGAATGTATGTGTTGCAGAAGAGGAAGTAAGTGAAGAAGAAGACAGCAAATTGTATGCTAGACAAGTTGAGAAAGTCTCTAAAAATGAAGAAATATATGAACATAATAGTGTTCATCCTTTGCATTCCAAGGAAGTCATGGGGAATGCTATTGAGTTGTTTCAAATGAAACAAGCCAAAGGGAGTCCCATTAGTGTTTGGGAGGAAAGTTTGGAAGCTCAGTGTTTTCCACAGTTATTTCCCACAGGTCGAGGAGGACGATATGATGAGCGACCTGATCAAATTCCTGCTTCTGAATACCGGACTTTACGATTGTATGCAGAAGATCCTAGGTTTCGTCAATGCATTCCCTATTTGTTTCATCTACTGTTTGAAAGTGATCTGTCTGGACTGTCTTATGCAGTGAACCACATCCTGAAAAGTGGTGTACAACTGCGAAATATCTCAGCAAGGGACTTTTTGGATAAAGTCAATGTGCAAGACAGTATTTTGGATTCTCACCTGATTAATCTGATGGCATGTCAGCGTGGTACTAATGAGTATTGGTACCGTTGTCATGGTGACTTAAAATGTATGCTGAGGAACTTAGGAACCCCACATGGTTCCTCACTCTCAGCTGTGCTGAGTATGGCTGGGAAGACTTACTTGAATTTCTACGAGAGGCAAATGGAAACATTGAAAATATTGAATTCAAGACACCCGGAGAACTGTGCTCTTTGGATCCAGTGAATGTATGCAGGTACTTCAATCATAGATTTGAAGCTATGATGTCTTTCATCACAAACAAGAAAAATCCACCTCTTGGAGAGGTGTTGGATTTCTTCTGGAGAAAGGAGTATCAAGCAAGAGGTGCTCCTCATATAATATACTGCTATGGATCAAAGATGCACCCAAATTTGGAACAGATTCGGATGACTTAGTGATGAATTTCATAGAACAGTATTGTACATGTGCTGTTCCAAAGACAAAGGAAGATAAAAGTCTAAGAGAACAAGTTTTACGGTTTCAAAGCCATCGTTGTGGAAAGTACTGTCGTCGTAAATTCAGAAACAAGAACAAGTACTATGCAAAATGTCGTTTTGGATTTCCACGATCGGTGATATCTAAAGGAAGAGTGAACAATTTGATGTCTTCGCTGCGACATAATGTGACAAGGAAATCACCCAAAAATACATACAATTTGAAAAGTAACGAAGAGTTCAAGAACATCAACGACTACAGCCCAGTGATTTTGTTGATGTGGAATGCTAACATGGATATACAGTTTGTGGCTGACAACTGTATGGCTGTGGCTCGGTATGTGACATCTTACATTACAAAAAAAGAAAAGACAGAACTCAAGGATATGTGGGAGGACATTTCCCATGAAAAGCGCCTCAGTAAGAAGTTGTACAGTTTCAGTCTGAAGATGTTGTCGCATCGAGAAATCGGAGCTTAGGAATGTTCTAACCGGTTATCTTCAGCAAGTCTCTATGCCAAATCTAGGAGTATCATTTGGGCAAGTCTTGGTCTTGCTGCAACGCGTAATCGAGTTCTGAAACCTGTACGGGAAATTGAGTATTTGGCGGAGAAGGAGCCAAGCAGTACAGATATTTTGAAGACCAACATGTTGGATACATATTATCCAAATAGAAGCAGTCACCTGGAGAATGTTTGTCTGTATGAGGTTCTACAAAATTACATTTTCAAGAGGAACATCACAGAAGATATTGAAAAAGGAGTGTATGCTGTAATTGGAAGTGAGGGATGTCTGTTCAAGCTAAGAAAATGTCTATTGGTAAATCATCGAAAATTGGATTGCGAATCTCCAGAAAGAAAAGAGTTTTTCTATTTAGCTCTTTTGCAACTTTTCAAGCCTTGGCGTGCAGAAGAGGAACTGCTTGGAGATTTCCTCTGTTACGAAGACTCTTTCAATGTAGCCAAGGAGTCCATAGAATGTCCTGTTTTTCCAAAATATCTAGAAATGTTGAATGCAGAAATCGAGCAGGAAGCAACAATTGCAGCCGAGATTGCTATAGACAGTTCTCAGGACAGTCAGAGTTCTGTTTCATTGAGTCAGGATCCACTAGGAGGACCAGTTATCGAAAATGAAGCTGCCACTGCCATGATTGAAGTGGAAAGAGCCATGGCACATGCTCAGAAGGATGCGGTTAACTTAGAAGATTTGGAAAGACAACTCAACGTTGAGCAGAGGAAAATATATGACGAAGTTACCAGCCAAATTGATCATGGATTTAGTCATGAGAAGAAAAAGTGCTCATGTACGTCGTTGAAGCCTGTCCTCATTAAAGCAATTTCATGTTATCTGCAGAAAAGGACTGAGTCATCACTGTCTTGTGTTGTCACCGCTCCAACTGGACTGGCAGCACATAATATTAAAGGTATTACTTTGCATCGGCTACTGATGCTGCCAGTGGAGTATGATAACAAATTACAATACCACAAGTTATCGGGAGATGCTTGTTGTGAAGTATCTAGAGTCCTGAAGAAGATGAAACTTCTTATCAATGACGAAGTAAGCATGGTTTCCAATGTCATGCTTGCCTTTGTGCATTTGAGAATGCAGGAAGTTCTTAAAACAGAGTATGATGTGTTATTTGGTGGCAAACACATCATTGTTTTCGGTGATCTTCTGCAGCTGACACCAGTGAAAGGACAACCAGTGTTTAAACTGCTTACGCATGAAGATACCAGGAAGTGCCTAGGGAGCATTGGCAATGTTAACATATGGTTAAACTTCAATTATGCTAAGCTGCGTGAAAATATGCGTCAGGCGACGGATGAAGATTACAAGAATATTCTACAAGATGTTAGAATCGGGAAAGTGACTGAGCGTGGGAAAGAAGCTTTACATGCACGATTACTGTCAAATTTGTACCCAGAAGAAGACGTTCTGCCAGAGAATATTTTTCATAAAATTACTGAGAAGAAATCGGGAATATGTTTGATGCCAACTCTTGCAGAATGTACCATCTTCAACAACAAAATGTTGAATTTAAAAAACCAAGAGATTGTGAAACTGGAAGCTGTTTTCAGAATAGAGCATATGGGAGCAACAATTATTTTGTCTGAGAATTTGAAATCTAAATTGGATTCATTAGAGAAGAATATATCTAAAACTGATGGTTTTGAAAAGACTCTGAATGTGTGCTTAAATTGCCGTATCATTTTGAGAAGGAATTTACATGTTGAAAGAGGTCTGGTAAATGGATCAATGGGTAATGTTGTTGATTTTGAGAAATACTGAAATAAAGATGGAATTGAATTTTTAAAAATTAAATTTGATGGCATTGAGGAAGTACAGCTAATTGGTCGTTGCACAGCTAGGTTTTTGCTTGTAAAAGACTTATATGTTCGCCGAAAGCAATTTCCTGTTTGCTTGGCATATGCGGTGACAATCCATAAATCACAAGGTTTAAGTGTAGACAGTGCTTTGGTGAATATTGGCAGTTCTGTGTTCAAAGAGGGTATGGCTTATGTAGCATTGTCACGAGTCAGAACGTTATCGGGTTTGTACTTGATTGAGTGTGATGTCACAAACATTTGTGAGGATCTAGATTGTGTTAAGGAATACAATAGGTTAAGAAGAGAGTATGCGCCACATTTGCCTCAATATCCTTTGTTTGAGAAACGTGTGGTAGGCCGGAAACGAAGAAATATCACTAATAGTAGGGAGGTTGTAGCAAAAAGACCAAAAGTCGATGAACCCAAAATTGTAAGCAAAAAGAAAATGAATTCTGTTGAAGATGTTGTTGGTTTTCAATTTGAAAATAGTTCTGGTGTCAACTGCTATGCTAATGTAGTGGTTAATGTTGTCTTTTCTCTAGAAACTTTGAAAGAACAAATTGTGATCAATTCGGATCAAAGTTTTTGCTGTTTGTTGAATTCTGTGTTAAAGAAATGTAGCACTGATAGAACAAGAGTAGAAAGTGTGTCTGAAATTCGAAATCTGTTAGACAAATGTTCAGGTCAAACACAATTCTCTCAAAATATTCAGCAAGATTGTCCGGAGTTTTTAATGTATATGCTTAATGTATTGCAAGATGAAGGTGTAGATGTAGATCATCTATTTGGCCTTTCTTATCAATGGCAGCATGACTGTGAGAATTGTACGTTATCAAGGATTACTACTAGTGTAGACTCAGAAAGATTTATATATTTAACTTTGCCAGACAGTAAATCAGTATCCTTTAATAAGGTAGTAAAAGCAGCCGATCAAAACATGGAGTGTAGCCAATGTAAGTCTGCAATGCTGTCCACATTATTTATACGAAGATATGGCCAGTATGTCATTTTAATGTTCCAAAGATGTAGGCCTGATGGAACAAAATTGACAACTTTAATTAAAAATGTTGTGGCTTCTCAGATGTCAATATCAGGAAGGACTTTTCTAACTGCAGCAATTATATATCATGAGGGTCCTTCAACAACATCAGGACATTACACAACTTATTTGAAGTCTGGAAACGGCTGGTCATTCTGCAATGATTCTGTTTTAACTTTCAAAAAAAGATTGCCTTTTCACCTTAAAAATTCTTACCTGGTGTTCTTACAACCAAAATTTTAGGGAAGGAATCTTGGGATTTGTTTTGAGGAATTTCAAGAGGTTCTAATGGCTCCTACACTATATAGCCTTGTGGATAAGTGTAGCACAGAGCGAAAACTGTTTGTTTTAATAAGTTAATTCAAGCAGCAGATCAAAACAAGGAGTAGAGGTTATGTAAGTCAGCAATGCTGTCCACATTATTTATAGAAACTTATGGGTGAAATGTCATTTTACAATTCCAACTATATAAACCGGATGTAAATAAGTTGTCAAGTCTAATTAAACATTTTTTAGTCTTCGATTTCAGGAAGAACATTTGTAACTGCAGCTATTATATGATATGATGGTCCTTTGACAACATCAGGATATTACACAGCTTATTTGAAATGTAAAAAAGGCTGGTCTTTCGGCAAAGATTACCATTTGACTATGAAGCAATGTTGCCTTTTGACTTGTTTTCAGAAGTGAGAATTTAGGGTAGGTAACTGGACTATAATGGTTCTAGGTGTTGCTGTAATTTAGTGTGCTGTTTTAAATTGCTTTGTATGTCACATTTTTGTTAAAACGATGGAGCTTATCTTTCAGAAAGTGGCGGGCAGAAAATAATAACAGCACAACAGAGTATAAGCTGTTCATAGGACATCCTTTGACGTCATGGAAAGTAAGTTACTTTTGAGGAGTTCTGATTTCTGATTGGTTATATTATATGGGTTTTTTAAACACAATCATTTTGATTGTGTTTTTTTTCCCCCGCTGTTATATGATGAATACCTTCAACTCACTGTTTTTAGTCAAATTTGATTTATTCTGAGAACAGCAAAAATAAACCATTTAATATGTATAATTAATTCTGTACTTTGAATTGTGATTTTTAATATGTACTCATCTTGTCTCATGCTCACTCATCTTTTACTACCTTCTATCAATTTTTAAATTTTTGTTCTTTCATTCACAGATTGAAAGTATAAAAATAACAAGTGACTAAGTTAACGACAATTATAAGGTAAGTGTTTAGTACTCATTCCGTTACATCTCTATAACATTAAACTTTTATTAGTTCCACTGCTTCATTTCTTTAACCCTCAGTTTCCTGCCTTTGCTACTTCCCTCCTTCCTTTTCTATTACTTACTTATTCTACTCCTTCCACTCCTTTTCTCAGTCCCTCTGTTCTCACAGTTCCTCACTCCTTTTCACTCAGTCTGTTTCTCTAACACAAACTGTCATTGTCTCTTCACTCTTTTACAAGTTGTTCTTTATGCTTTCTCTCTGTAGTTCATGCACAGTATCTTATGCTCATTTCTTTGCTGTTTCAATTATTCTTTTTCTATCACTTCTTCTTTTCTTCTTTCTGTTTTTTCTCTCTGTCATTCCACATGTTTTTATTTTATTCACTATGATACACCTTGTTTTAATCCTATTTACTAACACTCTCTTTTTTTTAACACCTTCCTTCAGGGTTGTTGTTTCAGTCCGGTTCTATCCCTACTTCTTATTCCACATCCTTTACTCTGTTTCTTTTTAATTTGGAGATTCATTCACATTCTCCAAGTAACTCTTGTTTATTATTCTTCTACACTCTTTTTTTTCTTTCACTTCCTTTTCTATTTTCTTTTTCTCAATTTTTCCCGCTTACAACTTTTTTTTGTATAATTATCTATTATACAGTATCTCTGTATTACTCCCTCTAGCTGTCTTTCTTTTAACATTACTCTCTGTCTCCTTCCCTTGTATACACTATTTTTTTTTTCATTTTTTTTTTTTTGGTTCGCTTCCGGTTTGCGTACCGGGGCGCGAACCAGGAAGAGAATCAAAAAAAAAAGAGAATGCAAGAGTGCTAAACATTTTAGCAATTTTTTATAAATAGGAGGTAGTTCTGAAAAGAACTTTTTTTATTGTTTTTGTTGTTTTATATATTTTTTATTATTTTTCTCTAAACATTGTTTATTTTTTTTTGTATTTTTTGAACAATTTAATTTTTTTTTTGTTTTTTTCAGGGGGAAGAACGAAAAACAGGCATTAGAAACGGCTCAACAGGAGCAACAAAAAAAAATCATTTTCTGGGGCGTTTTGAGCACTTGTGATTTTCAAATGCTCTGTTCATTAAGTTTACGCTCATCTCGCCGTAACATAGCAAACCCCCACAATAAATACACACCAGCTTGATGTGTTGAAAATTAGTTTGGATAGTGGGGACCGTCTCCCTCGCCTCTGGTCCCAAAAGACTTTCATGCGTTGAGGTGGTGGCCACAGGAGAAGGTGGATTTTCACGTAGGTTACGCACCTCCGCCACACTGTAATTTATTGGATGCCACCTTTGCATGTGGCTATGCATAGTATAGTTCCCAAAGCTATACTTTTTATCTGTGCCTCGGGACAGAACTTCTTTACATATCAGGCATGTAACATGATGGGCATTCACCTTTTTTTGGCCTTGAGGAAATGTAAAAAACTGCCAAATGAAATTGTCCTTGCGGTGTGATTTCCGGGGCTCTTCAGGCAAAAATACTATGTTATGTACATCCTGTTCTTCTTCTTCCTCCTCTTCTTCAGGGTTGGGAATGAACTGGGGAGGTGGTCCATCCTTCCTAGGAGGTGGTGGTGGTGGTGGGGGTCCACCAGCTGCAGCTACAATTGAAGCCATCTTCCAATAATCAAAATGGGTCTTCCTCTCACAAAGTTGAAAGTCAGAGTGAGAAAAATAGGAGGGGGCTTTCATCATTTGGGAAAAAAAATGTTCTAAACCAATGAAAAGTGTTATTTTTAGGTCACATGACCTAGCCATACATCATTCAGAAACCAAAAGTGAAATCAACCAATAAAAAGTGTTATTTTCAAGTCACATGACCTGTTACGCTTACGTTACGCGTCCCGCTACGCACCCGGAGCGCTTCCGGGAAGCTGCGCTTCGCGCCTCGGTTCGCGTTCCAGAACGCTTCCTGGTGCGCTAACGCGGCGCGTCATAGGACGCATTACGCGGCAACGCAATACGTCGCGCTTACGCGACGCGTCACGATGTTGTTTTCTAACGCGGTAGTTGCGCTAACGGAACGTTTACCGGTTCGCGGACCGGGTCGCGGAACCAAATTGAGCTAACGGGAAGCTACCCGGTGCGCGGACCAGTAGCGAAACAAAAAAAAATAATAAAAAAAATATCTACATAAAAAAATTATATTAAAAACATATAAAATATATTTTTCCATTAAAATAAGAATACATTTTACAGCTTTTGATATTTGCTATTAAAAAACCATTGAAATTCACTGAAAAAACCATAGGTTATAGACCATATATAGGGCCGGCCTCATTATGATGGAGGATTTTCCGCCTCCTCCGGGCCGGGGGAAGCCACCTCCGGCCCGGAGGAGGCGGAAAATCCTCTGCCGACTCACCAAAGACCCACCGCCGCATTACGATGGCTGGTGGGTCTTGGTTACTGTCCACTGCTTTTCCACCGCGGTCGGATTACAACCGCGGCCGAAAAGCTCTCATTTGGCTGGCAGTGTCTATCAGACACCGCCAGCCAAATTAGGAAGCATTTGTAAACATGCTTTTCAGCGGCGGCTTTTCCGCCGTGGAAAAGCATGTGTACTTTTGATTTTGGGGGCCCGTTGCGGGCCCCCAGGGTGTTGGCGGGTGGGGGGTGCACATGGGGGTACCTATGGTACCCCGCAGCATTTACTTGTTCAAAGTGGCAGGCACCGCGCGGTGCCTGCCGCTTTGTGCATGTAAATGTTAAACATTGACTTTTAACATTGCGGCGGGTGCTGCTTGAAGCAGCACCCGCCGCAATGTTAAATATCCAGGATGTGACCGCCAGGGTGGTGGTCACATCCTAATCGCACATGAGGGAACGCCTCAGCCCATGCGGACGTTCCCTCATCCTCTGGGGTCGCGGACGGACGCAAGTCCGTCCGCCATCCTAATGAGGCCCATAGTTAGGAATTAGCATTTACAAAACCTTGAAAATTCAATGAAAAAACCATAGGTTATAGACCATATATAGTTAGGGATTAGCATTTAAAAAACCTTATTTTACTCACACAAAACCATTGAAATTCGCATATATAGTTAGTTGCACTAACTATATATCGCGCACCCGCAATCCATTGCTGATGATGTCACATATTACATAATTCATGACATGGTCAGTGACATCACTGATGACATCACTGATGACAACTCAAATGACATCACTGACAACATCACTGATGACATCATTCATGTGTTAATACGATCAACCTCTACAGACTCTGATATAACCTTAGATACACTCAGTGTAAACAGACACTCACAGATTGTCATTCATCCATGGAGTTACTCATACACCTAATCAGTCATGCAAAGAATCAATCACACCTCCATTTCCTCAACTATACCGTTATACACACCTTACTTATTGAAACATATTCTAACACATATTTATTCTCTTATACAATCACTGATACAAGTTTTCAATGATCCATGCAGCCACTCACAAATTCACTGGCTCTTAAACACAGTAATTTATATATGTCAACTCTCACATGTACTGTGTTTTACATATGTACTTACTTTGACATGTAGCACCTAGATATCCATTCACTCACCAATACGCTCATGCACACAGTCAACCACCCATACAGCTGTTTCCACATGCAGTTTTGAACCCATACATCTAGTGAATCAACTGTTCACACATCTATGCAAAGAGTCACACACCTCCCAGCCACCCACACACACACACTCTCCCATACAAATACTTGGGCAACCAATCAATTACCCATATAGTTACTCATATAGCTACTGATCAGCACATGCAGCAGTTTACAGAACAACAGACATAATGATGCATAAATTAAGACAGTTTAATCACTAACCCATGCACTCAGTGAGACACATTTAATCACTCTCTCATACAATCAGTCATGCACCTACTAAATCCTTCATCCAGACATTCATACATTCACTCATTCTTCAATATGTAAGACATATTTTAACTTTACAGAAACATACAGTCACTGGATGTTGTCATCAGTGATGTCATTTGAGTTGTCATCAGTGATGTCATCAGTGATGTCACTGACCATGTCAGGAATGATGTAATATATGACATCATCAGCAGTGGATTGCGGGTGCGCGATATATAGTTAGTGCAACTAACTATATATGCGAATTTCAATGGGTTTGTGCGAGTAAAATAAGGTTTTGTAAATGCTAATCCCTAACTATATATGGTCTATAACCTATGGTTTTTTCAGTGAATTTTCAAGGTTTTGTAAATGCTGATTCCTAACTATATATGGTCTATAACCTATGGTTTTTTCAGTGAATTTCAATGTTTTTTTAATAGCAAATATCAAAAGCTTTAAAATGTCAAGTACGTGGTAGGTAAAAACATTTTCGTGTTTATGCACGCTGATGTGCTTTGAACGCTGCCCCCCCCCCCCTCCTCTTTTCTTTTAGGAGTATTCTCTCTTTGCAGATAGTGAAGGGTAGGTAACACAGGCCTTTGCCCCCGTTGTAACCCGTCGTGCCTGCTTCCCTGTCCATTTGATTGATTGTTTTGGAATTGGTTCTCTTTGGTTCATTCTCTATTTACAAACAAGCACAGAGTCGCAATACTCTGTTTAGTCTTTGCAGATAGTGAAAAATCGTTAAAAAAACAAAAGGAATCAAGCAAAATCAGTAGGCCACTAATGGGATCTCTTTTTGACCTCACTAAACTAGAAACATTATGAACAACCCCTTTTGAGAAATACGAAACTAGTGAGAGGAACTGAGCTCGACACCATGATGGCTGCAAGACAGCTCGGCTCCGCCGCCCACCCCACCCAAAATAACGACAAACCCTATGCAAATATTATAAATATATACAACACACCAGCAAAGTAACAGGGTAAAACGTTTTATTAAATAACTATTTACATGGCAGCCTGCTGCAACATCGATCCAAACAAGCCTTTGTATTTGGGGCTCAAAATCAACAAGTAACAGGGTAAAACGTTTTATTAAATAACTATTTACATGGCAGCCTGCTGCAACATCGATCCAAACAAGCCTTTGTATTTGGGGCTCAAAATCAACCATCAATAGTAAGATTTTCAAAGGTGAGTGTAGGTTCATGATTTTCCATCCACAGACTAAAAGCCTAGAGTGGGAGTGAAAGAACAATACCTAGGTAAGAAGGAAAGCAGAGCCTGTGGGAAGGACTCTGGATATGGTATGTTGCTTGGTCCCTGAGATGCTTCGATGTCACTGCCTTGCACAAATGGCATGAGTCCTGGATGTTGGGTGCCATAGTTGAGGGTTCCGAGCAGCGCTTGTAACACTGTCTGAAGCTTATTTGCACCTGCTGCAGCTTTACTATTCTTAAAGTAAGTGGGGGCTGTTTGTGGACCTGACTGCATTGGAAAACAATGTGATGCGGTGCCTCCCTGAACCACTTGACGGAGGCCCCAGAGATAATTGCGCCTGCTCCACACCTTGTCCCACAATCCGTTTGACCTGAAGAACACGTCCTGCGGTGCCGTGGTCCGACCATCACATATACCTGCACCAGGAAACGGCGTGGGGTGCACTAGAAGGGAGAGGCGGCGCGAACGAGCCTCCCCCACCTCCCCAGGTGGAGGTTTCTCAGCTACACCCCAGCGCTTCACTCGACCAGCTGACTTGCGCCCGCTCTTGCGATACAGTGCCTCGCTCGGCCAGCTGAATTGCGCCTGCTCTTGCTATTACAATGTCTCACCCGCCATCCAACGGAATTGCACCCAATCTTGCGGTACAGCGACAGGCGGCTGCTACGGAGCTCACGAAATGGCGGTCGGCTCCACAGACTTGGGCCTGGCCTGCAAAGATGGCTCTGGGCAACCGTGGAACTCGGACGCTTGACTGCTAGGGAATGGGCCCCATTCCCAAAAGAGTCCCCTCAGCGTTGAAGATTCTACAACAGTCACCGGGACCCCCGACTCCCGCAGGCTTCCGGTGGGGAGCGGCTGCCATGATTGCTCGTGGAATGGCCACGACGGAGCCACGAGATGGTGGTGCTCTCATGCTACGCCAGCTTCAATCTGAAACATCCAGAAACACTGTAGACTACCAATTCGATCAGTTCTGGTGGAGCCCCAACGTGACCCGGTAGAGAAGAACTTGCCCTCCCCTCTTTGAGTGATGGTTCTTATAGCCTGTCCCTTCTGTTGTCATTTAACAGAACTTTTTGGACTGCTGAAAGGGGTTGTGTTCCGACCGCTGGTTGGTGGAGACATTTTGACTATATTCTGGACCTGCGTTGTCGCGTAATGCGTCATATGACGCGCCGCGTTAGCGCACCCGGAAGTGCTCCGGTGCGCGAGGCGCAGCTTCCCGGAAGCGATCCAGAGCGCGGCGCGCAGCGCGTAACGTAAGCATAACAGGTCATGTGACTTGTTAATAAAACTTTTCATTGGTTCATTTTACTTTTGTTATTCTAATGATGGAAGGCTTGGTCATATGACCTAAAAATAACTTTTCATTGCTTTCGAACATTTTTTTTTCCCAAATGATGAAAGCCCCACCTTTTTTTTCTCACTCTGACTTGTAAAGCAAAGGACCCAGATGCATTTACAGTTTACCACTAACAATGTTCCAGGCTAATGTATTTTCCCGGGAAATTTACAACTGTTCTGCAAGTAAAATATTCCTATTTCGAGAAAAAGGGCGTTTCTTCATCCCATGAGGGAGCCGTTGAACAAAAGAGGCTCGGCCTGCTGTCTTAGTCGCTGATAGGCATGAATATCGGATTCTTATCGATCACTTTATGTTGCATGAGTAGAAAACACAACAGCCCTTGACCATTTATCTTTACTGCGTTCCTGCGTATTATACCTTTTAACCGTCATGTAATCGGGCTGCTTTATTTCACTTGCCTTTGACTGATTCGAAAACAGTGGCTATTATTCAAAACTTTACCAATCTAGGTACTACTACCATGTTTTGTTATAAAAACCTTTATTGTGAAAATGTCAGTATACAAATACGGGCCTATAACCACGTGGGCCGGCCACGGAGCAAACTGGAATCGTATATGATGAGGGAACATTTACACTGTAGAAGAACGTAACAGGCGGGCCATTAGGTTGCAAGAACTATGGTGTCTAACAGTTGCGGAATCGGTGGACGTACATTTTATAATTAAAGTACGACAGGGCCAGTTACAATAAAATTATCTAGATATACATTTGCGGGCAAGTACCATAGGTGACGTTAATTCGAACTTTCAATAGTACAGTAATCAATAAAACATCAGAACTTAATATCAATAGGGATGTCCAAATGTTCAATCAGTACTCGTCCCCGCCCGCCATGTGCTTCAAAACTGCATACGTATCTCGTGATATCAAGGTTGGGCAACCAGTACACAACAAGGAGTTACGAGTCCCATTTATACCGGCGCCATTTTGGGCGAGGCCGGGCAGGTCCAGGATATAGTCAAAATGTCTCCACCAACCAGCGGTCGGACCAGAACCCCTTTCTGCAGTCCAAAAAGGTTCCGTTAAATGACAACAGAAGAGATAGGCAACAAGAACCATCAGTCAAAAGAGGGGACGCTTTCGTGAATGGGGCCCATGCCCTAGCAGGCAAGCGTCCGAGTTCCACGGTGTCCCAGGGCCATTTTAGTGGACCAGGCCCAAATCCAAAGAGCTGGCCACCATTTTGAAAGTCCTGTTGCAGCCGCCTATCGCTGCACCGCAAGAGTGGCCGCAATTCAGCTGGATGGTGGGCGAGACGCTGTAGCCGCAAGAGCGGGCGCAATTCAGCTGGATGGCGGGTGAGGCACTGTACCCCAAGAGCGGGCGGAACTCAGCTGGAAGGCAAGTGAAACGCTAAGAGGCGCCCCACTGCAGATGAGGTGCCTCCACCTGGGGAGGAGGGAGAGGCCCGTTTGCGCCGCCCCCCCCCCCGGGCACCCCACACCCTCTTTCGGCGCAGCATTGTAGGATGGCCACACCAGTGAAACTTGCTGGACACCACCTCGGTGCCATCCGGATCTCGGCGCGTTGTGCTGCCTTCGGCGTACTGTAGCAGCAAGAGTGACCGCAACTCAGCTGGACGGCGAGTGAAACGCTAAGAGGCGCCCCACTGCAGATGAGGTGCCTCCACCTGGGGAGGTGGGAGAGGCCCAATTATCCGCCTACCCCCCCCCCCGGGCACCCCACGCCGTCTTTCGGCGCAGCATTGTAGGATGGCCACACCAGTGAAACTTGCTGGACACCACCTCGGTGCCATCCGGATCTCGGCGCGTTGTGCTACCTTCGGCCTACTGTAGCAGCAAGTGCGGGCGTAACTCAACTGGACGGCGAGTGAAACGGTAAGAGGCGCCACACTGCAGATGAGGTGCCTCCACCTGGGGAGGCGGGAGAGGCCAGTTCGCACCGCCTCCCCCCCCCGGGCACCCCACGCCAACTTTCGGCGCAGCATTGTAGGATGGCCACACCAGTGCAACTTGCTGGACACCACCTCGGTGCCATCCGGATCTCGGCGCGTTGTGCTGCCTTCGGCCTATTCGCACATCGGTCCGCTACTGACGCCGCCTCACAGGCCAACGGATTTTGTAGGCTTTTTATAGCCCAAAGCCGCATAACAGGTCATGTGACTTGTTTATAAAACTTTTCATTGGTTCATTTTACTTTTGGTTTCCTAATGATGGAAGGCTTGATCATATGACCTAAAAATAACACTTTTCATTGGATTGAAAGAATTTTTTTCCCAAATGATGAAAGCCCCACCTTTTTTTTCTCACTCGGCAATCCAAAAAGGTTCCGTTAGATAACAACAGAGGGGACAGGCAACAAGAACCATCAGTCAAAAGAGGGGAGGGCAAGTTCTTCCCTACCGGGTCACGTTGGGGCTCCTCCGGAAGTCATCGAATTGGTAGTCTACAGTGTTTCTGGATGTTTCAGACTGAAGCTGGCGTCAGCATGAGATCACCACCATCTCGTGGCTCCGTCGTGGCCATTCCGCAAGCAATCATGGCAGCCGCTCCCCACCGGAAGCCTGCGGGAGTCGGGGGCCCCGATGACTTTTGTAGAATCTTCAAGGCTGAGGGGACGCTTTCGAGAATGGGGCCCAAGCCCTAGCAGGCAAATGTCCGAGTTCAAATGTGTCCCAGGGCCATTTTAGTGGACCAGGCCCAAATCCGAAGAGCCGGCGGCCATTTTAAGAGTCCTGTGGCAGCCGCCTATCGCTGCACCGCAAGAGTGGGCGCAATTCAACTGGATGGTGGGCGAGACGCTGTAGCCGCAAGAGCGGGCGCAACTCAACTGGATGGTGGGCGAGACGCTGTAGCCGCAAGAGCGGGCGCAACTCAGCTGAATGGCAGATGAGGCACAGTGCAGCAAAAGCGGGCGGTAAACAGCTGAATGGCGACTGAAACGGTAAAGGGGCGCCCCACTGCAGCAGAGGAGCCTCCAGCTGGGGAGGCGGGGGAGGCCCGTTCGTTCTGCCCCCCCCCCTCCCCGGGGCGGCCCACGCCGTTTTTCGGCGCATCATTGCAGGATGCCAAGACCAGTGCGACAACTTACTGGACATCACCTGGGTGCCGTCCAAATCTCGGCGCGTTGTGCTGCCTTCGGCCTATTCGCACAAAGGACCGCTACTGACGCCACCTCACAGCAGCCCATTGTTGCTTTGTTTAAAATGTTTTTTTTAACGTGTTTACTTTGTTGGATGGTTGTATATATTTATAAGTTATTAAAGTGTTATAATCCTACTACTTTGTTGGAGTGCTATATATTTTTAATGTGACACATAATTGTGAAGACTTTAATGTACAAAAAGGCATCCCTGGAATCTTCCGCTTCAGGCTCGATCCCACACACCCTCACAGTGAGAATCCCCTCCCCAATCACAATACAGGATCGTTATCAGATAGTAGGAACGCGTGTGGTGTGACGGATCTCATGGGGTGGGGGCCTTGATCTACTGTAACTCCTTTGAAGAGGGGTGATTCTTTACAGTTGGGGCCATAAACTACATCCGCAGGGCTAAGTGATAGCCTGGGACCGGCCTGGACAATCAGACGCAGAGGAAGAGGAGTGTCAGAGGGTACGGTAGTGAATAGGGTGAAAGGGAGGTGTCGGGCGGGCACAGGGTGTGATTCTCAGGGAATAGCAGCGCAGATGGGGGGAGGTTTATGGCCCATGCATGAGAGAGAGAGCGGGGTGACCAGTGCGTGGGGGAGATGCTTGCGAGGGTGGGGAGCCATGCTGAGGATCGGCGGCGTGCAGAGAGTGGGTCTGGTCAAGGCATCTAAAATGGCTGCCGTGCACGACAAAAGTGTGGCATTGGAAAAAAGGCAAGATGGCGCAGACAATGTTTATCAATACGGATTAATTTGTAACAATTATTTTTAACAATATATTTACTCGCAGTGACAAAATGGCGGTCAACACTTCCTGATTTCCTTCGAATCGAACGTTAACAGACGTCACGCAGCAAAAAAATTAAAATCCGCTCACGCGCAGCCGCTGGAAGACATGTATCAACATATATGAACATCCTCAGCCACCCTCAGAAAACATAGGGGGTCAAGATACGTCTCCCGTACCCCCAGAGGGTGCGGTAGTGAATAAGGTGAAAGGGAGGTGTCGGGCGGGCACAGGGTGTGATTCTCAGGGAAGAGCAGCGCAGATGGGGGAGGTTTATGGCCCATGCATGAGAGAGAGAGCGGGGGTGACCAGTGCGTGTAGGAGATGCTTGCGAGGGTGGGGAGCCATGCTGAGGATCGGCGGCGTGCAGAGAGTGGGTCAGGTCAAAGCATCTAAAATGGCTGCCGTGCACGACAAAAGTGTGGCATTGGAAAAACAGGCAAAATGGCGCAAACAATGTTTATCAATACGAATTAATTTATAACAATTATTTTTAACAATATATTTACTCGCAGTGACAAAATGGCGGTCAACACTTCCTGATTTCCTTCAAATCAAACGTTAACAGACGTCACGCAGCAAAAAAAAATTCCGCTCACGCGCAGCCGCTGGAAGACATGTATCAACATATATGAGCATTCTCAGCCACCCTCAGAAAACATAGGGGGTCAGGATACGTCTCCCGTACCCCCTTATACCCATTTCTCACATTGTTTTTCCTCCATCTTGTAATTTAATTAAAACGAAACACAAAATGGCGAATTCCCGTTTCGCTACCGGTTCGCGACCCGGTTCGTGAACTGGAAAGCGCTTCTACCGCGAAAAATCAAATTTTTTTTATTTGCCCCACGGGACCCTTTAATAACCCCAACATCATTCCTAGGGGGTCAAGAGGGGTCTACCTTTCCCCCTTTCATTAAATTCCCCCTTCGTTTTTCTCCTCCTCTTGTCTCTCGATCCTACCGAGAGACAAGATGGCGGCCGTTCCGGACTGTTTAGGATGTTGACAGACACCGGAGAGCCAATCAGCTTCGCTTCGCAAAGTTCCATAACGCGAAAAGTACGCGAACCGGATCGCTACCCGGGACGCTGTCACAGATATATCTGTTTTTTAAAACGTTAATTTCTCAAAATCCACTGGAGCACATATATTGAGACCCAGCAAAGGCACATCGGGCTAACAATCTCTACAATTTTGCCAAGTTTCGTGCAAATCCATTCAGCCGTTCGAGCTAAAAGTGAGGCCAAACGCCCTATGGAAAAATGAATGGGAAAAACGTGTTTTGGGACCCCCTTTTTTTCTCGGCCCCCCTTGACGAAACCCCCCAAATTTTCAGGGGCTTCTCATAAACAAAATGTGCCATTTCCCAGAAAATTTCAGCCGATTCCGTCCACAAACGCCAAAGTTATTAGACATAGAATTTTCAAAAGTCCCATAGAGAAAAAATCCTAACTATATATACCTACTGGCGACCGCCAATAGGTAATATATATATATATATATATACCATTTCTATGGCAAAATGAAACCCCTCATTTTGTTCCTTTGCAAATTAAATGTTTTAAGTGTTACCATTTTATTCCAATCAAGATGACTTCAGGTGTGCCATACTTTTGTCATAAGTAAAACTGTTAGCGTTCTAGTTGTTCTATAGAACACTCTGGGACATTCTGTCATTGGGCTATAGTTGGGCTACATCTGGCTGATATTTGGGCTACATTTGGGCTCTTTTGTCTCTGGTGGCCATCTTGAGAGACTGCATATCAGAATTTTTTAAATGAAATATAAGAGGATTTGAGAAGTCACTCAAAATGTGCCCTAATTTTTCTTTCTTCAGCACTAATCATAATTTCTATGGCAAAATGAACCCCCTCATTTTGTTTCTTTGCAAATTAAATGTTTTAAGTGTTAACACTTTATTCCAATCAAGATGACTTCAGGTGTGCCATACTTTTGTCATAAGTAAGACTGTTAGCGCTCTAGTTGTTCTTTAGAACACTCTGGGACATTCTGTCACTGGGCCATAGTTGGGCTACATCTGGCTAATATTTGGGCTACATTTGTTTTTTTGTCTCTGGTGGCCATCTTTGGGCTACATTGGGCTATTGGGCTACATTGGGCTACATTGGACTACATTTGGGCTCTAACATATATATATATAGCCCAATGTAGCCCAATATATATTTTTCAAAGTTAATTTTCGTAAAAACCACTGGAGCATATATCTTGAGACATAGCAAAGGCACATCGGGCTACCAGTCCCTACAATTTTGCCAAGTTTTGTGGAAATCCATTCAGCCATTCGAGCTAAAAGTGAGTCCAGCCGCCCTATGGAAAACTCAATGTTAAAAACACGTTTTGGGACCCCCCTTTTTTCTCGGCCCCCGCTTGACGAACCCCCCCCCCCCAAACTCTCAGGGGACGCTCAGAAACAAAATGTGCCATTTTCCTGAAAATTCCAGCCAATTCCGTCCATCAACGCCAAAGTTATTTAACATAGAATTTTCAGAAATCCCTATTCAAAAAAATACTAACTATATATACCTACTGGCGACCGCCAGTAGGTAATATATATATTTATATTCTGCTCAATGGTTACCCATCCGGAGAAAAGCACTCACGCAGCAGTGAAAAAGCATCAAGCCTGTATTAGCTATGGTCACAGTACAGCCTGCTGATCCAATGAAGACAGCCACTCCGTTGTTACCTGACGCTTTCCGTTGCTTAACTTCCTCGGAGGCTGGCAGAAATGGTGCGTGCATAATCAGACCTATGCTCCCATTTAAATATGTCATTGCCAGTCCTCAAATGGGCGGCTCGTTTGAGACAGGACATTGTGGGAGATGCAGTCTAGGTGGTTAGTAATCCGCTAACGGATGCACTGATTCCTGTCTAAAGTCTTTTTAAAAGCCTGTGGATGGGCCTCAGCAGGCGGGCTGTGTCCTAAATCCTTCACTGTTGCTCCACAACAAAGGCTCAGTAAATACTAAGCCCCGTGGCTCCTGCTGATCATAGGGAGGTGCATTCTCGGCAGCTGGGCTGCTGCCTATAGATTCTGCTCAATGGTTACCCATCCGGAGAAAAGCACTCACGCAGCAGTGAAAAAGCATCAAGCCTTTATTAGGTATGGTCACAGTTCAGCCTGCTAATCCATTGAAGACAGCCAATCCGTAATTTCCGGATGCATTTCATTGCTTCACTTCCTCAGAGGCTGGCGGAAATGGTGCATGCATAATCCGACCTACGCTCCCATTTAAATATGTCATTGCCCGCCCTCAAATGGACATATTTAAATGGGAGTGTAGGTCGGGTTACGGCCAGAGTAAGAATTTGTTAAATTAATGTTTACTCAATTCCTGTTAAAGTATACATATGAATGCTGTTGAATGTCATTGTTTTATAATGATGTTATAGCAAACTCTGATATGTTTTAGTACATTTTGAAAAGATGTTAATTAATCATGCTATACATTTGAATTTTGAATTTGATATTCTGTTTAAAATAGTTGATCATAAAAATATTATTATGCATTTCCAGATAATGCAGTAATGTTCTCAACAGTCAGGATGCAATCTTATTCAGTTGAGACAATCCTGCCCTTTATGGATAAAGATACTTTTTTCAATCTCATGGATGATTTGAGCAACACTCCATCAATTCTGGTAAGTGAAGACAAATTCATAGTGTCTTCGATGCAATAACAACCCCTGTCTTCACAGAAAAAAAGACAACAAAATACTCCAGTACATGACGAAGATTCACCAATCAACTTGAAAATTCGCATCAACTAGACAAAGTTAATGATTGGAGATATAATAAATAGTGGCAGGGAGACACTTTGGGCACTCTGGAAGGTGTTCGGAGATGTCTGAGTCCTAATACAAAACTGTCTAAGAACATTTAAGGCATTTATTCATGGTTAAATGGCATTGAAGAGCTGCCCTCCAATACTGAACCCATTAAATACCAAAGGCAAGAAACAGGCATAGAGCTTCACCTTAACAGCATCAATAAACATATGAAAAAAATATATTTATCAAATATACATTTTCAAATTTGAATCAATAAAAACCAACTCCTTCCTTACCAGCATTAGTGTCCTAGCTCAGAATATTGTCCCTGTTATGACATATCAATAGATCTTGCCAGTATACTTACTGATGTCTTTGAAGGAATGGAGTCTACACCATCAACCTCTGGTAGTTCATTTTAACAGAAACATCTTCACATGTGTCTATTCCTTTCAAAAATATTGGGCCACATGAAGTGGGTGATGCTGATGATATGATTATTTAACAGAGCAATGTAAAAAAATTAGACATCATTGTGTGGCAGTTCTGTTTTGTACCCCTCCCCCCCTTAGGTCAGTGTTTGTAACTATATCACCTTTTCTTTTAGCCAAACTAGTTCAGGTATTATTTATAATCCAATTACATACTCACTAAAAAAGCATTCTTATCTATTGGGTGTTTTATTTTTGTATTCTTTATTTTGTCTTTATTTATGAAAAGAATATGTTTTGTTGGTTACCTTAAAATAGGTAAAGTTCAGTTTCTATTTCTTTTCTGTGATGTAGTACTCTACACAAATTCATTTTTTTGGTTCTATCCTAAAAAGTATAAATGATCTTTTATCAGGCAAACAGCTTTTGTATAATTACATTTTAACATGTTTTACATTAACATTTTACATGTTTATTAGTGTCCTTACTTCTTACTGTAACAATACATATACACACATCTACACACATATAAGTAAATGTTACATATAAATTAACATATGTCAAACAATTATAGGAATTTATTAAACATTCACTATTTATTAAAAAAAGAACACATGTTTCTGTCTTTTTAATTAGGACTTTGGTGTTTTCAATCTTCAAACTGTAATTATGGTATCAAACTTGTGTGGAGGTCCTGTTACTGCAGAATGTTCAAATGTAGTGACCACCCAATGATAATGTTTAAAATGATCTTAATGTAACTTGTCTCCGTTTTTTAGACTTTCTGTTGTGTATGACCAGTCGAGTCAAACTAGAGTGAGAACAGTTTTTATGCTGCAAATTATTTAGATGGTCCTAGATAGTTGTTTTATGAATCAATTTAGCAATGTGAAAATATTTAAAACATCTGAACATAAATTAGAACATTGTATTATTGATTATTGATATTTGCACTTCACAAAATTATATGAATACATTTTCAACCCTGCATCCTGGAATTGGAATCTACTGTGTGACTTATTTGTAAAAATGTCTTATTTAGATTTTTTTCACTATGTGTCCGACAGCACTTTAAAAAAAAAAATATGATCACATGTGATATCCGTATCCACTGTGTTTGTATAAACTGTTAAATTTTTTCACAAAGATAAGATGTAAAATGAAATTTGTAAGCATTTTGTGTTGTGGACTATTAGTGAAATCTACAACAGTCTCAACATAACTTTTTAAGGTGGGTCAGTACCCATAGTTAGAGATGTGTGTGTGTGTTTTTATGATCTATGGTAATATTGGTGTTTGAAGTGAATTGTGTGTTACATCTGAGCTGAAGCTAACATTACAATCTTCATGTCTCTGTCACTAATAGAACTGACACCCTTGCACCCTTGGGTGGTAGTCCCCCAAACGTTTGCCTTTATCCCTTCTGTTTGCCTCAATTTGTTTCTGTTGGCTTTAGGACTCTATACACTTTACCAATGGTAACTAGTGCTAAAGTGTGTGTGCATTGTCCCTAAAACATGGTTAAACAGGCTTACACCTATTTGGCACATTTAATTTACTTGCACACCCCTTGTAATCGTACTTCACGTACCCAGGACTTGCAAATTAAGTGCTACTAGTGGGCTTGCAGCTCTCATTGTGCCACCCACCTGATTAACCTTTTTAAAACATATCTCAGGCCTGCCACTGCAGGCTTTAGTGCAGCCAGGGTGTATTGTATTTAAAGTAGGACATGTGGATTTAAGTTTTACAAGTCCTGGTTGTAAAAAACTCCTAATGTCGTTTTCACGATTGAAAGGTCTATCTCTCCTATAGCTTCACATTGAGTTATCTTATTACACCTAAAAAATTATACCTTCAGTTTGGAAGCAGTTTGAAAGATGAATCGTAATTTAAAGCTATATCAACCAGATCATTTTACATGTATAAAGGTAGTGTAGCACTACTGGGCCATGAGTTTATATTTCTGCTTACACATGCTCTCATGGATCCTAAAGCTAGTATCTTACCTGTATAATGTGTATGTGCATGTCTGTGGCCTGAGAGGGCTGTGTTTGAAAGGAAGACTGGAAACAAAACTTACATGTAGAGAGAGCACTAACTGGTTGTGAAAATGAAGACATATGATCCGCACGACTGTTTAAAAGTGGGAGCCATTGACTGATTTGTTGTTCCAGTTTCAATATTTTCCCATGTAATTGAGTTGACTGGCAGGAGTCAAGCTAGTCTTCAATAGGTGTGACTGTCCTGGGTGAGCCAGAAGCACCTTAACCTAAGGTGTGTGTGCTGCCTCAAGAAAACTTGTTATGAAAGCCCGATGGAGTGTGGGCATGGTCTTCTGTTAAAAAACTTTGAATTCAAGAACCGCATTAAGGAAGAGTACATGAGCTTAATGTTAGACTTTATCAAAGAAACTGTGCTTAAGAAATATTGTGCCATGCCTGAGCATACAAAACAGGTGATGGACCGAATGTGGATCAATGTCACACATTCACCCCAGTCCAAAGATCTGGGCCCAAATCCATCGTTTTTTTGCACTCCACTCCACCCCGGGTTAGACAATGGCGATATGCAAATCAGCTCTGACCCTGTGCCCCATGGGAACAGTCCAGTCCGAACTACAAAAGCCATGTCCTTCCCAGAACGGAATCAAGCATCCGAGGACCGGACCGGTTTCGAGGTAACACCTCTCATCAGCCCGGCTAGCTTGACTCCAGTGGTGTGGAGTGCCTCGGACCCACGTCTGAGCATCCCCAGCGCACTTGTGGCGGAATTTGCAAACAAAACAGGTGATGGACCGAATGTGGATCAATGTCACACATTCACCCCAGTCCAAAGATCTGGGCCCAAATCCATGGTTTTCTTGCACTCCACACCACCCCGGGTTAGACAATGGCGATATGCAAATCAGCTCTGACCCTGTGCCCCATGGGAACAGTCCAGTCCGAACTACAAAAGCCATGTCCTTCCCAGAACGGAATCAAGCATCCGAGGACCGGACCGGTTTCGAGGTAACACCTCTCATCAGCCCGGCTAGCTTGACTCCAGTGGTGTGGAGTGCCTGGGACCCACGTCTGAGCATCCCCAGCGCACTTGTGGCGGAATTTGCAAACAAAACAGGTGATGGACCGAATGTGGATCAATGTCACACATTCACCCCAGTCCAAAGATCTGGGCCCAAATCCATCGTTTTTTTGCACTCCACACCACCCCGGGTTAGACAATGGCAATATGCAAATCAGCTCTGACCCTGTGCCCCATGGGAACAGTCCAGTCCGAACTACAAAACCCATGTCCTTCCCAGAACGGAATCAAGCATCCGAGGACCGGACCGGTTTCGAGGTAACACCTCTCATCAGCCCGGCTAGCTTGACTCCAGTGGTGTGGAGTGCCTGGGACCCACGTCTGAGCATCCCCAGCGCACTTGTGGCGGAATTTGCAAACAAAACAGGTGATGGACCGAATGTGGATCAATGTCACACATTCACCCCAGTCCAAAGATCTGGGCCCAAATCCATCGTTTTTTTGCACTCCACACCACCCCGGGTTAGACAATGGCGATATGCAAATCAGCTCTGACCCTGTGCCCCATGGGAACAGTCCAGTCCGAACTACAAAAGCCATGTCCTTCCCAGAACGGAATCAAGCATCTGAGGACCGGACCGGTTTCAAGGTAACACCTCTCATCAGCCCGGCTAGCTTGAATCCAGTGGTGTGGAGTGCCTGGGACCCACGTCTGAGCATCCCCAGCGCACTTGTGGCGGAATTTGCAAACAAAACAGGTGATGGACCGAATGTGGATCAATGTCACACATTCACCCCAGTCCAAAGATCTGGGCCCAAATCCATCATTTTTTTGCACTCCACACCACCCCGGGTTAGACAATGGCGATATGCAAATCAG
This sequence comes from Lissotriton vulgaris, assembly GCF_964263255.1. NCBI lineage: Eukaryota > Metazoa > Chordata > Amphibia > Caudata > Salamandridae > Lissotriton > Lissotriton vulgaris. The sequence goes on from NC_141694.1 coordinate 670,480,562, forward strand.
CTCTGACCCTGTGCCCCATGGGAACAGTCCAGTCCGAACTACAAAAGCCATGTCCTTCCCAGAACGGAATCAAGCATCCGAGGACCGGACCGGTTTCGAGGTAACACCTCTCATCAGCCCGGCTAGCTTGACTCCAGTGGTGTGGAGTGCCTGGGACCCACGTCTGAGCATCCCCAGCGCACTTGTGGCGGAATTTGCAAACAAAACAGGTGATGGACCGAATGTGGATCAATGTCACACATTCACCCCAGTCCAAAGATCTGGGCCCAAATCCATCGTTTTTTTGCACTCCACACCACCCCGGGTTAGACAATGGCGATATGCAAATCAGCTCTAACCCTGTGCCCCATGGTAACAGTCCAGTCCGAACTACAAAATTTTGTAGGGTGCAAACAAAATGTTATGCCTGAGCATAGACTGAGGTGGACTGAACCCTTGACCCTGTGTGCTGTTCCCTGTTTCAGCAAAAGTCCAAAGGTTTGATTGTAAGCAGCCAGAGGGCTGTATCCACTCAAAAGCCAGGCACACCCTTAAGGACTGGAGCCACCTATCAATAATGCTATGGGCTGTGCCCATGTCACAAATACAGGAGAAACTAAAACCACTGTACCTAATCTGGGAAGAGTGAGCAAGGAAGATGAGTGCTGTGGGTTCTCTCCAATGACCCATTCAGTACTTAAGCAAATCCACTGCAATGAAACATGTAATCCAGTGACCATTTCTGGAAAATTACTATGCATTTCAATTGGTAATTTAATTTGCACCTGACCCATGATGCCTGACCAAAAAAGACTAAGGGGTTGATTCCGATTTGGGAAAGAAAACCGTTCTATGATTCGTATTCGTAGCTGTTTCCGTACGAATCGAACAAACCTGTCCGAATCGCGTAGTACGATCCGTTTCCCAAAAATACGTCCGAATGTTTTCGAACCGTACGAAAAACATGTGAAGATCTGTATGATACGGACTCGGGAAGTGAACCGTACAATTTTTAAACATGCCATATGACCCGCCAAGTACGATCCAGACTGGGGACCAAAAAACGAGATTCGTACGGGAAAACGTTGTCGCGTATGAACTGTGATTTCTACCGAAAACACCGCGTACGAGCGAGCAACTCAATCTAATACAAAACGAACCTCCCTCAACGAAGCCCACGCGTACCCCGTAAAAATGTCGCCTATGAGAGAGCTACATAATAAATTACTAAATGAACCCCCCCACAATGAAGAGCACGCGACCCCTGAAAAATATTGTGTATGAGAGAGCTACACAATAAATACAAAACAAACCCCCCCACAACGAAGCGCACACGTTCCCTGTAAAAACGTCACATATGAGAGCTACACAATAAATTACGAAACGACCTCCCATCAATGAAGCGCAACTGTACCCCGTAAAAACGTCGCGTATGACAGAGCTACAAAATAAATTACGAAATGACCACCCCTCAACAAGGCGCACTCGTACCCCATAAATACGTCGCCTATGAGAGAGCTACACAATAAATTACTAAACGAACCCGCCTAAACGAAGCGCACGCGTACCCCTAAAACAGCACAAGGAGGGTGCAAACAAGTCGCACAACACCACAAAACATGTCTCCTGTGTACAAACCATTGCAAAGCAATGTCCTGGCCAAATCCAAACTAGCAAACAGAGTGCCCAACTCAGACCCACCCCTTATAACACACCTACCAAAAATTCAAACAAAGCCACACCCACAAATGGACCAATAAAAATGGCTCACACACACAAACTAGCTTCCTTTGGAACATACCTATTTACCTACAGAGACGACAACACACCAACAACTCCACACATCCACCTTCACACATACCCCCAATCATATTCAGACTCACACACCCCTTCACATTCAGACCCACTCCCCCACATCCATACACACCGTCACCCCCCCAATCACATTCACCCCACAACATGTCTGTACCGAAGAATCCAAAGTTCACAAACCAGGATATTGAGATCCTTGCAGATGAAGTCATCAGAGTTGAGCCACAGCTGTTTGGCGCATTGGTCAGACAGGCCAGCAGAGCTGACAAAACACGGCTGTCGGAGAGGATCGTCAATAGGGTTAATGCTGTTGCACTCATCAGACGCACCAGAAGGGATTGCCAGAACAGGTGGTACGATCTGCGGAAGATGGTAAAACGGAAGATGGATGAGGACTACGCCCAGAGCATGTACACTGGAGATGGTGGTCCCTGCAGACCAGTACAGTACCAGCCCTGGGAGGAGAAGGTCATGGCCCTGCAACCACCGATGGGAGTACATGGAATTGTAGGAGTTGTGGAGCCTGGCGAGTATACAAATAACTCATGTCACATGGGGAGACTCCCAGCAGTGGCCAGACATATGAGGGGTGGGTGGATATGACTCCCAGCCGGGCCCAGACATATGAGGGGTGGGTGGATATGAGTCCCAGCAGTGCCCAGACATATGAGGGGTGGGTGGATAGGACTCCCAGCAGTGCCCAGACATAGGAGTGGTGGGTGGATAGGAGTTCCTGCAGTGCCCAGACATAGGAGGGGTGTGTGCATAGGACTCCCAGCAGTGCCCAGACATAAGAGGGGTGGGTGCATGGACTCCCTGCAGTGCCCAGACGTATGAGGGGTGGGTGGACATGACTCCCAGCAGTGCCAAGACATAAGAGGGGTGGGTGGATAGGACTCCCAGGTTTGCCCAGACATATGAGGGGTTGGTGGATATGACTCCCAGCAGTGCCCAGACATATAAGGGGTGGGTGGATATGAGTCCCAGTAGTGCCCAGACATATGAGGGGTGGGTGGATATGACTCCCAGCAGTGCCCAGACATCAGAGGGGTGGGTGCAGAGGACTCCCAGCAGTGCCCAGACATATGAGGGGTGGGTGCAGAGGACTAGCAGCAGTGCCCAGACATATGAAGGGTGGGTGGAAATGACTCCCAGCAGTTCCCAGACATATGACGGGTGACTGGACATAACTCCCAACAGTGCCCAGACATAGGAGGTGTGGGTGCAGAGGACTCCCAACAGTGCCCAGACATATGAGGGGTGGGTGGATATGACTCCCAGCAGTTCCCAACATAATGGGGTACGGTGCAAGGGGTAGGGCCAGAAGGGTGCAAGGGGAGGACCAGAAGAGTACAAGGGGGAGGATAGGAGGGTGCAAGATAGATGGTGAAGAACCTAAAAATGTGTCCACCCCTATCAACAATGCTGCATACGCACATGTCCATTTGCAGTCATCCAATAAGGCCCAGGTACACACCCAATCACCATGCTCAATGTACATGGTGTGTGAATGTACTGACAAGATAGCTGACACTGGGCCCTGGTGTAAGCAGCACAAGAGCCTCCTGTGACCAATGCAAACACTAACACCGGGACAACATGGTCAGTTATCTTGAACAGGAACTCACAATCACTGTCATGGCAGCAAGGTCCATGGGGGGACAGCCACACCACGAGTGACGCCCAGTTGCAAATCAGACTCAAACTACCAGCATGGCCTGTCACACACACCCCTTACCTAAACATAGCCACCTGGGACAGGTAATGGAGTGCCCCACTGTCACAATTGTCATGTAACACAACAAATACGGATCTGATCTAGCATCCAAGCAAAAAATGCACCGTGCGGATTCACAAGTCCCTTGCGCTTATATCACAACGCTGTAGCTTCACCTTTGTGAGGCAACGGACGCACAAAATTTGCGCCATGGTGCTGGGTATTGACAAGGTGATGCATCTGGGAGATGTGCAATGTTCTAAAGCCCTGCGCAAGAAGTCGGTGTACTGGTTGTGTTGTGGTGGGGGATGGCTGTCCGTCATGGCACAGCAACACCTCACAAAAGTGGCTGAGTGAAATCTTAAACAGTTCACTCAGTCACTTTTATGCACATGCTGCCTCAAAACCCTGTGCATGCTTGTAGCGGACGTAAGGATTGACACAGCATTGTGCAGATAGGGCCACACAGAATGTTGTTGTATCTGCGTTGCACCAGCAACACAACTCCAGCAATGTGCCACTTCCATGGCACAGATGCGGGACGCAGCTGCCATGTTTTCCCACCATGGTGATCCATAGTGTAAATGTGTTGCATCCATGCCGGCATAGCTGTGGTGCTCAATGACAGCCAAATCCCTGCTGATATGCCTGGCTGTGCCAGTCATTGTAAATAGACCCTCATATGTCAATGACTCCTGAGCACAGATCCATCTGACCCCACAAAATACCCATCCACAAGTGAACATTGAGACAAATCCTAAGCAGGTGAAACAGTGACAACGTCAATGTATATGAAAATTGGATGTTGCTTAAAATGGCATTAACATTGTTTGACTCTCACACCCACAGGGCGACGTGCGGAACCTACCCCCAACCAGGGGGGAGATGGATCACAGTCCCAGGCTCTGCAGGATCCTGATCCCACCAAAAGTGACACCTCTTACCACTCCATGGATGACCCTGACCAACCTGGCACCTCTGAATCCCAAACCTGTGCAGCAGCTGGATCAAGGACATCTGCGCAAACCACCACACCCATTCCTGCAACATCCCAGCAGGCTGCTCGGAGCCCTACCCACAATCCACAACTGAGCCAGTCTGACAATGTGGGACAAGGGTCGTCGGGCACCCAGGATGTGGCAGACAACACCACCACTGTCAACCCTCAGGGGTCCCCTCGACCCAATGTGCCCACAACAGCAGGCCAGGCTTGTGTGGGCAGGAGTGGTGGGATTGGGACAAGGTGGAGGCGAGAACCTGACCAGCAAGCTGCAGGGTCTGGTATATCTGAACTCAGAAACATCATGGAGGTATACCAGAGGGACACCAGGGAGTTCAGCCAGGGAGTGAGGGTTCTCATCGAATTAAAATAACAGCAGGCCGAGCAACACGCCAGTCAATGACAACACCAAAGACGGGTGGAGGCAAGACTGGCTGAGCTGTTGGCGGCGCAGAGGGACATAAGCAATTCACTCCGTCGGATTGCTGACAACATGCAGCACCCTCCCTCTGTAACCAGGCCAGAAACATCAAGTCAAAGACTGCCAATAGGCACAGGGAGGGAGGGGGAGGTGGAATTGTCCGACGGAGCGTCCCAGGCATCGTCAAGGCCTGCATATGAGGGTCCCCCAAGGAAGGTGGGTCGTCCACGGAGAAGACGTTGAGAGGCAGTGGGCCATGCGCATCTTCAAGGTCACCTGGTCTGGCATCTTGCCTTCATGTGCAACATCATCACCTTATTGACTATCTTACTCTCCCACATGGACTTGCTGGTCGCAGTGTGACCAATGATGTCAAGCACTGTGGTCTGGACTCTGTTGACTCAAACTGCAAGGCATCACATCTCCCTCTGTGAACTTTGGATTCCCAGCATTTTTGTACAGCACCTACCACCTACTCGCATTTCACACACAAGATGGATAAATAAATATAACAAACACAAAACGAATTGATGATGAAGTCTTTTTCCCAGAGTCAACAACATATGTATTGGGATATGTCAAAGTATGCCAGAGTCTGGAACAAACTCAAGCCATCCATACACTGGGATCTGACTCCAGTTGAGGACACACATAGGTCACAATGTATCATCAACTACATACATGGAGGGCAATACTCGCCCGCGATGGTTACTATCTGCTCATGGGTGGGAGTGGCTTGCCATACTGCTCTGAGAGACAGTTACGGAAGAGTCTTATGAAGGTGTAGAGTTCATGGGTAATGTGTAGGTGTCCAGGGAGGGAGTACCCTGTTGAGGTGGGAAAACTATCACCCGCATGCAGTTGTACTGTGGATGTGAAGAATGTTGCCCAGGGCAAGGGTGGCTGTACGGACTTTGGGCAATGGGGTGTTGGATGGGAGACGTCCATATTTGTTTTTCGGCCTCACTACGCTCACTGCCCCCACCTTTAGTTTTGAAGTGCCTTCTGAGTGTGGCTGAGGAGTATGAAGGTGATCCTGCAGTTGACAGTGGGACTATTGTAGTTATCTCAGGTGGACGGTCATGTGGCAGTGGCAGGGGATTTTGAGGATGAGGTGTGCGCATGCACCCTGGATGTGCACAAGTACTCCTGGAGTCTGGCTCTTGTTCCTGTGTAGAGGTTGTTGCCGTAGTTGTGCCAGCTGGTGTTGTGGACCTGGGTGGCTGTCTGTCTTGACTAGGTGTGGATCCATCTGAAGATAATTTACAGCATGTGGAGGGACTAACAGCATGAGGTAGTGATGGTGTTGACTTAGAGATCTGGATGCAAATGTATATGTACCAATGCAGGATGGTGGTGTTTGTCCTCCAGCCAGGAGTTGCTCTACCCCTGACCCATGTATTCTGTGTAGGTGTGTGCCTGCATGCTTATGTTGTAGTCCAATGTCTGAGCAGCAAATTTTGACCCTCTCAAAAATTGTCTAAATATTGAGGCCTGTATGGACCACATTTTCCTGAAACTTAATACAGATAACACCTAGGTCCTATACTCCTAAACCAACCTTCTGCCCTCTCTTATTCAACTTTGGTGGCCAGAGTAACTGGCCATTGCTCCGGCACACAAGAACTTGGTCAGGGATCTGTGAGTCAGATAGGACAATCAGCTATCCCTTCCCACGCAGGTACAAGAGGTGGGTGCCGCTTCTGTAGGCAAAATTTAAATCATCTACAGATCCATTAGCTATCCGCACAATGTACCCCAGAAAATGGTGGTTCACGCACTGATAACCTCCCGTTTTGACTACGCAAAATGCCCATCCATGTGTCTCACATTAGGCTTGCTACGCATACTGCAGACGCTCAAAAATGCAGTTGACCGCCTGACATGTGGAGTCTCAGTTTGACAACATATCTACCCGTTTCTTCTACTAGTCCATTGGCTGACCATGGCTGCACAACAAGATTTATATGCGCTGACACGCTCCTTCAGGTCAGGACAAGGACGTCGGCCGGTCTACCTAAGGAGGAGCCTCTGTCCCTATTGTCAATCATGATCCCTACATTCCAATGACAAGCACTTGCTCATTGGTACTTGGTTTGACAAACACACATTAGGAGGTGAAACCTTACGAAACATGGTCATTTTGCCTGCTTCATTACTTGTTCCTCCGTATGCTGCCTCCATTTCTGCGCACTACAGCGCTGGAACACCCCGTTGTGTTAAATGTGCGCCCAATAATTGCATGTTAATATAATTGTAGATGGCTTAGCAGAATTGTGTGTGTAGGCTTGGAGATCTGTAGATGATAGTTATACTGAGACTGGTCAAGCTGTTGGTGTGAAACCTGAAGTGCATGTGTTTGACAATGTTGAGTTTGTCCTTGGTGTTGTATGTGACTCTGAGGGTGTACCTCATGAAGTATTGCTAATCATACTCCTGGATTGTTGGTGTTGATCCCTGAGGGGATCTAGTACCCGTCTGTGATGGCAATGTAGTAGTAGTGTGCTGATGTTGCGTACAACTAGGGTACTGTAATGAAGGCGATGTGTGTTGCTGTTGTGTTGATGAGGTAACAGAGTCCAATGGGGTACTGGTGGAAGTAGCGTGTGTGCAGTACGAGGCACATGACCTAGTTGTACAGACATGCACTGTTATGTGGGGCAGCGCGGTGTTGGCAGTCTGAGTTGCACACACAGCCTGCGAAGCTATCATGTTTGAGCTTAAAGGTTGTCTGATGCCAGGTGGATGATTGTCTAGTGTTCACTGTGTGGAGGGTGGCAGGAGCATGACTGTGTTGTGTTACCTGCGTGATGGAATGACCAGAGGGTCTTGGACTGTGCACATTGCAGGCGGTGAGGGTCCTGCCTTTGGCATGGAGGTGGTGCAACAGTGGCACTGACAAGCTGCAGCCTGCCTTAAGAATGGATGGATGCAGGAGCATCATGGAGGTATGTATTGCATAATCAGGGCACTCGGTGTTGCGGTGTCGCTGGGGAGGCAGCAGCACGAATGAGTGAACACATGACGGCAGAAGGGGTACGACACCATGCAAAACAAGCACACAAAAACATGGATTTATGCAAGGCATAATGTAACATGTGTATGGAACGGAAGGTGTGTCTGGTTACTCATGGGTCACAGCACGAAAATGGGTAGACAGTCACCAAATATGACAGGCACAGGATCGGGCACCAAAAGGCCAAGCGGGGCACAGGACATACAGCGTCAGCAGGTGTTCCCTGCCCGTTGTGGTTGTCAAGCTAAAACAATATATACACAACCATGTAAGTCATGACAAAATATGGACCATTAGCCATTACAAACAGAATGCATGTTGCCACAGTACACATAACCACATCTGCACAATCATTCTAAAATATACCATAGATGACGCATGCAGACTGGTAAGAGATCTGCAGTGACAGTAATGAGCCACAGTTTACTGTTGGGAACACATTTACTACACAAATGGATCAAGTTTGTTTTGAGGCCATGCTGTTTTAGCCACTGTACATGGCCAGTGGCATTGCTCTGAAGAAAATAACAGTCATGCAATGATGTTACCTGTAATGCTGGTGAAACAATCTCCACACGACTGCCAGGGACTGTAGGTACCTTTGATCCTCAGAGTAGAAAGATGATGAAAGGGGTCCATCTCCAGATAGCCCCTTGGTCTGGGTATAAATGACAGACTCCAAAGGGTGATTAGGCGAGGGAAGGAGAGGATGGGAACAGCAGGGAGGGAGATCTGAAACAAAGGTAAACAAGCATAAGGATTCAACACTTCTTGTCAATGAATCAACAAATACCTCATTACCTACACTGTAACAGTTACACCTGTGAAATTTAACCACATCCACTGTATCCTATTTGGGATCAAACATTTTGAAATGATACTAGATCTGAGGATTGAACACGGACACATAAAAGGTAGCAGAGTTTGTCACCTAACTGAAGGGTGTGTAACGCACACCAGGCTGCTTCAATACAATTAGCTCCATGCGGTCATCAACTAAGTCACAGTGTATGAATGAGGCTCCAAATTACATTAAATTTAATGTGTAGCAGTACTACTCACACAAAGCCAAGAAACCGAAGTTAGCCCTGGGAATCCGTGGGGGTCATGAAGGTAAATTACACATGACCCGCAAGAGCCGTAACAAGCTCATCCAAGGAGGAATGGAAATATCTAAACACAAGGAAGCCCCGCAAGAGCCAATCATTGGCTATTCAAACTGTGCCTTACAATGCCGAACATGACAAGCAGGTGGGACCAAACTATACAGAGAGTAATGAGGAACAAATCCACTAAACAACCCCTACCGTGACCAGGATATGCAACACCGCACAAGAGAATCCTGGGATTAACGTCACCCGACTGGTGTCACAAAAGTGTTTACATTTGCCACAGCACAACGTTGGGACGTCATCAGCGCAACATTCCTGGCACCATGGGAATAGAAAGTTAAGCTCAACTTACAGAGAAGGATTGCAAAGGAGTGTTCTACACCGGCACTGATGTAGCGATGTGCCAGTGACATGACATACTGACACAAGAGGCAATGCATCCATACAAACAGACTCACAGGACAGTTGACTGAACATGTGGGACGATACACTAGCCCACACCTTCACAACATGGTTGTTTGGAAATCAAACTGTACTGGCCTACAAGATTAAGGGGGTGAGCCTGACACATCCTGCTGCACACAGTGAGGCTGCAATTCCACATAGAGCCTGTGGTTGTGATGTCCCACACAATGTCAACCGGTGTTTTCCAAAATGTGTCAGGGTCAAGGTTTACACACATTGATGTATTCACCAGAGTCAAAATTCCACAACAGATGGCTGTCAAGAAGGGTGACTGACCTGTCACGGGAGTGGTGCTACATGCAATTTGATCCATGGTCATGAGACATGTATGTATGATTGTACAACATGCGCAGAAACAGTTCCCACACATTCCCAAATCATACCAACCCAAAACAGCCTGTTTGCATTTCTTACCCGAACTGAAATTTCCTCATGTCCATGCATGGAACGCTTATTGGGCACACGTTGCAATCATCATGAGGAATAGCTGGAGGATGAAGATGACACAAACAGACAACAGGCAGAGCAACCTGGGAATAACAGGCACACATCGGGTAACGTTCAAAATATTTCCATACAGACATGGTCATGTAAAAAACACTAACAATGTAGTATACATGTACATTCCAAGATCACTCATTGTGCATATGTGTGTGGCATGACATCATCACTTGTGTGACACATCACAACAAACATCAAAGTGACTTTGCATACAGTCAGCTTAACACACAGTATGCAACACATGCCACTCTATGCCACAAGCTTGCACACTAATTCCCAGTGACTCACCATTAAGAGAAGAAGTTGCGTATGAGCTGACTCCGGATATCATCCTACTCATCACTTTCATCATGGCCAAGCCCTTCTTCCTCAACGGGTGGATGTTCCAGCTACTCAGGATCCAGGATGAGTGGCACGGCCTTCTCAACCGCCATGTTTTGCAGCATGCAGCACACGATGAAGATGTGACACACCTTGACCGGGGCATATGGGAGGGATCCGCCAGTCTTATCGAGGCACCGAAATCGGCTCTTCAGGAGTCCAAACGTCCGCTCTATCACTCGCCTGGTCTGTCCGTGTGCATTATTGTACCGCTGGTCTGCAGCTGTTCTTGGGTTGCGGCGTGGTGTCATGAGCCACAGCATGTTGGGATATCCTGCGTCTCCTAAAAATATACATCATGTAAATAAGTGTGTAATGAGATGCTGTCAGAGCTAAAAACAAACAAGACATACAGGACAAACAGAGTTTACCCACCAACAAGACATGCATGATTGTTGCGCAGCTGCAGCATCATCTGTGGTACCCTGCTACGCCTCATGATAAATGCATCATGGCACGATCCTGGAAAACATGCACAACCATGTGAAATCAGCATGTTAGCAAGACACACCACCAGGGCATTTATTCAGTGGTAATGCTTCCTGTTGTGGTAGGCCTGCTCCTGAGCCTGTGGTGGCACCAAAGCCACATGTGTTCCATCAATGGACCCAATGACATGTAGCATCCCTCCCAGGGCATAGAATTCACCCTTGACATCTGTCAACTCTTCAGGAGCAGAGAATTTGATGAATTCATCAATGTGCTTCAACATTGCAGCTAAACATCACGTAGTACACGGCAGAACATGGTTTGTGACACCCCCCACATCAGCAATGGTAAATTGAAACATACCTGTTGCAAAAAAATGTAGGGCTGCCATCACCTTCAGCTTTGGTGTCAGCGCAGTAGGATATCTGTGCCGCGGTTGGAGATGTGGTTCCAGCCTGTCCGTCAAGTCCTGACTCAACTCTCAAGTGAATCTGTAATGTTGGATGCAATCACGTTCCCTCATGGTCTCTAAGTCTGGAAAAAGCCTTGGTAGAGGCCGTGCCCTGCAGGACATAATTGGGAAGAATGGAGAACAACTGTCAGCCAAATACAATACCAATGTACATAGCACATGCAACACTGCAACCACACATCAAGTCACTATGGGGTCTGGCGTGTGTAATACATCCAGGACACATATGCCAGCTTGCAGGCACGCCAACAAAAACCCAGATACACCTGTCTTTTGTGAAATGAACGTTACATGCACACAAAAGAGCTGCTGGGCTGGTCTGAATGAACAGACCAAGATATCACTGAAGTGACACACGTCACCAGACATGCATTAGAAGGTTGTCATCCCATCCAGACAGCTGACTGCAAGGCACATGCCCAGGTCACATGGTACATGTACTGTACATATCAGACAAATTGCTAATATGCTGTGCATCTGACAACACAACAACACAGCCGTTGTCACAATGCAGACATGAAAACCTGGGGATAAATGATGTATGATGCCATCAGACACAAAAACCGTGAAAATGCACATGTGGCATGGTGTGCGTACATGTTAAACCATTTCAATCACAACACAGACCCATTATGCATGCACCAACAGCAGATGCAGTTAACAGAACACAAACAGCAAGCTCAATCTTTAACATGACACACACATGACATTGTCACATAGGGTCATGCTGAGCCTCAAATTGTGAAGTGAGAAAGTGCCCCGGTCACTGGCATAATGAGACAGGTGCCGGTAGTGATGACTTTGACATCCGAGTGTTGATGTGCACGACAACATGTGCATGATGATACATATGGGACACGTGTAAAGGTGATGTGTACCATATAGTGCACCATCACACATGACATGGGTCAACAGGTCATCACACATCGATTGCGCAACAAGATCAGATGCCCTGTGCTATATCACTGCCTGACACACCTAGGGCCTGCTCCTGTAAGTATGCAATGACAAAAACTTGATAGACATCATTGTTTTAACCATATCCCTACATTCCTGCAATGTGTGCTCCTCGTATCATTATTGAAATGGTGCCATTCGTGAGCGTGTGAAAGGCACCGTGTAAAACGCACCGTACACCTGCAATTACTACAGCGTGTGAAAGGCACCGTGTAAAATGCACCGTACCCATGCATTCACTCCAGATTGTGAAACGCACCGTGTAAAATGCACCATACCCCTGCATTCACTACTGCGTGTTAAACACACCGCACCCCGACATTGCGTGCGCGTGTGCGCCTCGTTTCACAATTGCAATCGTGCCATATGCGAGCGAACTGTACCCCGACATTGCATGCGTGTGTGCGCCTTGTTTTATAATTGTAATCGTGCCATACGCAAGCGAACCGTACCCCGACATTGCATGCGTGTGTGCACCTCGTTTCACAATTGTAATCGTGCCATATGCGAGAGAACCGTACCCGACATTGCGTGCGTGAGTGCGCCTCGTTTCACAATTGTAATCATGCCATATGCAAGCAAACCGTACCCCGACATTGCGTGCGTGTATGCGCAGCGTCTCACTATTAAAAAGGTGCCATACGCGACGTGAAACCCACCGTACACGTGTGTGGATCCCAAAAAATACATAGGGGACACCTAGGGGATGAGTAGTAGGCCCAGAATGCAGGCTGGTTATCATGGATACTGAGATTTGAGTGTGTGCTACAGGTGTCCTGCAAAAGTCAGTTGGACAAAACTATACAATGTTGCAAAATTGTTGTGGAGCTGAACCACAAATTTTGAACTATGCAAATGTGTGTCAGGGCCTTATGTTTAAAGTGATTAGATGAAACGTAGGATGCAAAATATTCTGGCCTATCACACTGTACTCCTGAGACTGAAAGCCCCTCAGCAGCACTGATTTAAGGTTGCAAGTAACTGTGAGAGGGCACTTGCCTGCACAACATTGGAGTGGACCACACTTCTGCTGTCTCTGCATTCCTTGGACTCTGATTTTGCTTACCATGGAGAGGGCACCAGCATTCCCTGCTGGATGCCCTCCTACCATAGTACAGCAAGCTGTATGGGCGACCAGAGGAGCAGGTGAGTGCTGACTGCAGTACCTTTGACTCTGCACCTGTTGTGTGAGTGTCACAACAGGAATCGTGAATTGGTGGGACAGAGATGCAATGTGGTTTTCAGAGTGTCCCAGGGGGTGTACATGGTGGTGTCTCTCAGGCAGACCATGATGTAGTTCATGTGTGTTCACTCCTCACTTGCATTGTGCTTACTGTGACATTCACTGCATAGTGCGTGACATATTCAGGCGTGCAAGACCTTGGTGGCTTTATTCCAAATTGTCCAGAGTTGTAACAGCTGACTGTACTCACAGCTGTGAATGACTTGTGGGGACCTGTGGTGATATTGTACAAATGGTGTTTTTAATCTCATGGACATTGCAGTGTGTGAATGTTCCTTGTCATCTGGGTGAGTGTATGTGTGAAATGTTGCACCACAGATGCATGGCGTTTGCAGCAGCTATAGCCATCTGATGTGACTAGTAAGCAGTGGTGTGTGCCACACTTGCAAAGTTAGCACAACACCTTTTACACCTCTTTGTGAAGTGGCACATGTGCAAAGTGAGGGTTGTTTCCACTTTTGTCAGTGAAGGGCGAGTGATCTGTGCAAGGGTGTGTCTGTCTGGTCTGCTGAGGGTTGTTAAGTGGAGTTAGACATGTGACTGCTTGCCACGTGCTGTCCCACATCCTGCTGTTGCATGTGTTCTCCAGTGTGTGCCATGATGAGTGTGTGTGTTGCATCTTTTACGCCATCTGTTGCCTTTCAATGCCATGTAGTGCATTGGGGTTTGACCACATGGACAATGATGCAAGTCCTGTCAGCATCCTATGCCCTGTTCACTTTATCAATGGTGTGCAAGTGTGTGTCTCTGGGAGATGGAGCAGGTGTAGTGATGTTGTTTCACTTTGTCTTCCTGACAGGTATCTGCTTACGAGAAGGGAGAGATATGGCTGGAGATCGTCAGGGCTGTCAGGACTGCGGGGGACCATCGCCGGAAGCTGCACCACATTCAGAAGAAGTGGCAGGACATCCCGTTCTGGACCCGGCGTATCGCCCGGGTCCAGCTCCAACTGGAAGCTCCACGCCGGCATGGCGGCAGCTGTCACCTCACCCCCCCCCATGCTCGGGGTCCTGGCTGTGGTCTTTCCCGACCTCGATAGGCAGTTGCAGGAGAGACAGCAGCAAGGAGGGGGTAGGTACATGCCTGTTTGTTGTGTTGTGTGTCACCTGCTTCTTGAGGCACTCAGAAGCCTGGAGACATGCCCACAGCTGGGGTGTCTGGTCAGACAGGTTATATGTGCAGATGTATTTTAAATTCACCATAATCAGCAGGTGCACTTTTTCATCCCTTCCCCTCCTTCATATGTGTCCCCTGGTCTGTGTGTATTAAAATATGCACCTGCTCATCTAAGTTGCAAGTTATTTATACTGCACATTGATTAGCGCATCATGTGGGAGGGTGGTCTGTGACATGTGTTTTGACCTTGCCTGTGCCATGACCTGTGCACTGTGTTAGGGCTTCACATTTGTTTTCACTGATGATGAGTCTCAACATAGAAGTGTGAGGTTTCAACTACACACCATTGCAGCATGCATGACCCTTGTTGTGTTGTCAGGCATGATGTTCATTATTTGGAAGATATGCATAGTGCCATTACGGTTCTTAATGTTACAGTCAGCTCATTCCAGACCCACAGATCAGTGTGCCCACCACAGTCACCTGACACACCCTAGAATCCTAATCATGTGTGTCATCCAACACTGTGCCCGTTCTATGTGGTTTCAGCATGGGTCTGCC